>NC_133623.1:31836888-32448555 GCF_048593235.1 Sminthopsis crassicaudata
TAGCCTTAAGTTGGACTTAAGGAATGGACAAGACTTTAACAAGCTGAGTGGAAGGAAGTTCCAGGCATAGGGAACAAAGTAAGCAAAAGCATGGAGGTGAGAAAACATAAAATATAAGGGAGGGCAAGCAGTCCAGTTTGGACTGAGCATGTGGAAGGGAACAGTATGATAAAATACCAATCAAAGATTTTGGATTTTCCAGGAAAAACAATCTGAATTTTACTCAGTAGATATTAGGGATTCATTGAAGGGCTTTGAGCAAAATATCTCTTCATATGGAAAGGCAACATGGCAGCTTAAACAGAAAAGACAGAATGAATCAGGGGAGAAAATGGAAGGAAAGTATATTAAGAAGCTATTTCAAGAGTCCAACTAGGTGGTAATTATGGATCTAGCACCTGATTAAGCAGCAATAGGAAAGAAGAGGAGGGCAGATGCTAGGCATATCAGAGAGGTATGGACCGGATGTAGAAAGTTGAGGAAAGAGTAAAAAGTGACACCAAAATTTTGAATACCAGAGAAATAACTATTTAAATCTTGCAGCTAATAATTCTCCCCACTTTGTTAAAGTAACCTCTTCCTAAGTGTTCTTTTCCCAAGAAACAGTATATATTGTCTAGCACGTTCCTAAAAAACCCAAGTTTTACTCATATCTACATACATGAAATTTAATGACTATCACTGCAAAGTATTATCTGAAACACATGTATTTGATAAACATTTTATTAGGTCTCAAAATCATATATCCATTTTTTTTTTGCAGACAAATAGAATAGTGAAATAACTAGGGCATAAAGGAAGAATCAAAAGTTTACCATGCATCTCAAAAGAACTGCAAACCAATAGCAATATTAAAAATATTGCTCCAAATCACTAATAAGAAAAACAACTCTAAGGTTTTACCTCATATCCAGAATATTAACACAGATAAGAAAAGAAAAGAAACGATGTTGGATAATTGTAAGGGTCCTTTAAATGGGCAGCCACAGCGCAAGAGGAGATTACAGATAATTATAGAAAAACAGACACACTAATGCATCGTTGCATTGTGAATTGGTCCAAAAATTCTGGAAAGCAATTTGGAATTACGCTAAGAAAGTGACTAAAATGGCCATAGCATTTGCCATAGATCCCACTGACTTTTTCAATGTACTGGTTAGTTTTGCTGAACTGCTTTTTTCTGTTACAAAGAATGGCTCTCCAATTTGGAACTATGCCCAAAGAGCTATCAACCTGCACATAACCTTTGATCCAGCAGTGTCTCTACTGGGTTTGTATCCCAAAAAGATCATAAAGAAGGGAAAGGGACCCATATGTGCAAAAATGTTTGTAGCAGCCCTTTTTGTAATGGCAAGGAAGTGGAAACTGAGTAGATGCCCATCAGGTGGGGAACAGCTGGATAAAGTTATAATATACAAATGTTTTGGAATATTATTATTCTAGATCAGCAGGATGATTTACAGAAAAGTCTGGAAAGACTTACATGAATTGATAAGTGAAGTGAGCGGAACCAAGAGAACATTGTACATAACAACAGCAAGATTATGTGACAATCGACTAAAACAGACTTAGCTCTTCTCAGCAATATAGTGATTCAAGACTATTCCAGTAGATTTGGAACAGAAAGTGCCATCCACATCCAGAAAGAGAACTATGGAGAATGAACGTGGCTTGAAGCATACTGTTTTCACCTTTGTTTACTTTTTCTTTCTCGTAGTTTTTCCTTTTTGCTCTGATTTTTCTTGTACCACATGACAAATATGGAAATATATTTAAAAGGATTTTACGTATTTAACATCTATCAGATTATTTGCTGTCTTGGGATGGGGTAAAATGAGGGAAGGAGGGAGGGAGAAGAATTTGGAACACAAGCTTTTAGCAAAGGTTAATGTTGAAAACTATCTTTGCATGTATACATTTGTCAAAATAAAAAAAAAAACTATGAAAAAAAAAAGAATGGCTCTGTCAGCGTGGGGGGAACAGATATAGCGGGAAATATAAGAGATTTTAAAAAGAAAATAAATCAAGAAAATTTTCAGAGTTTAACATGCTATAAAATTTATTCAAGTTAAAACATTTAAAAAGAAGAATAGGTTTTATTTAATCAGGTTTAATTTTGTCAAGAAAATGATTTAATCAATCTTTCTTTGAAAAACTATTTTCTTGTGTGTGTGTGTGTGTGTGTGTGTGTGTGTGTATGTGTGTGTGTGTGTGTGTGTGTGTGTGTGTGTGTGTGTGTGTGTGTATTCCTCACAGGTTAGTTGGTACCAGAGGATTTATTTTTAGGAGAGATACAGTATGCATTTTAAAGCTGTGCCTTGTTGTTGGTTTTTTTTTTTTAGATTAATGTGACCTCTAAATAAAATCTGCATTATAGAATAAAAAACAAGTTTCAATTGTATTGGTTTAGTTTTCTCAAAGGGAGCAGCTCCATCTACTGTATATTTTCAAATGCAAGGAGAGCATGAAGACTGCTACAACCCAGCGATTTTTGCTGTTTCCAAAAGACCAGAAAAGAAGCTTTTTACATTTATTGATTGAACAAACAATATATGAAAATCTGATTAAGATCTGACCAAGGAATTGATTATTTTTTAAAAATGTAATCAATAAATTAGACAGCCAAAAGTTGGACTAAATAAAAGCTTAAAATGGGTCATTACAAAGCCTTGAAAAGTACAGTATAATGAGGCTAAGCTACTTGGCTATGCAAACAGACCTGCAGCTTGGAAACCTGACAACCCAAGTCATTAGTGGGGTCCCTGAGGTAGTCAAGAGGGTTAAAGGCTGGCAAGAAGACAAGCAGCAGAGAATCTCATGACATCATGGGAAGAGGAACTCTCTCTTGAATCTGCTAACCTCTAGCTGAAGATCTGGCTGGAAATGACAAGGCTCATGAATCTGGGCATTGTTTCTCAACCACCAAAATTTGTCCACAGCTACGGAAGGTGGAATCCATCTCGAAAGAGGAACAAGCTGCCAGAAAAGTACTGGGCCCAAGGACAACATGTGGGAGAGAGAAGATAAATGATCAGAGTAGGAGACTGGGATGAGAACAGGAAGGAGATAAAGAGAAACTGATTCTCTCCCCTCCTGGTTCCTCTTCCTTTTCTTCTTTCCTTCATTCTCTTTTCCTCTTTTCTCAGTTTCTCTTAGAGAAAGAGAAACAAAAGGGTTTCTATCTCTGTTCATTTCCACCTTTCTTCTTTCTTTCTCTTTTCTCTATTCTTTTTCTTTCTCTATAAGAAACAGGAAAAGTTAAACTTTCCCACTCTCTGACTGAAAAAAGGAAGAGTTGTTCCTTTTTCTCTTTGTTTTCCTATCTGCTTTTCTCACAGAAATGTTTTCTATTCTTTCTCTCTCTAAAGTTACTTTCCACTTCTCTAAGAGAAACAGAGCAAGTTACTCTTTTTAAAGACTCTCTTGCTTTTTCTTTTGCTCTGCCTTCTTTGTTTTTGGAGAAAAACAGTTTCTCCCTCCCCTTCTCCCCCCTTTCCTTTCCTCTTCCTTTCCCCTCTCATTCCCCCTCCTCCTCCTTTCTGTTTCTCTAAGAGAAAGAGAGAGAGAGAAAATGAAAGCTTCTCTTTCCTGTCCTTCTTTTCTCTAAAACAGTAAAAAAAATTAGTCCACAGCTTAGGAAGGTAAAAATCATCTCCCTAGAGAAACAGGTCAACAGGAAAGTACTGAGCTCTAGTACAACATGTAGAAAGGGAAAGGTAAATGATCAGAGCTAGAGGATGGGAAAAAAAGGAAAGGAGTGTGGGGGAGGAGATTTCTGGTAGCCAAATTCCTGACCTCTCTTCTTCAAGAGACTAAAGGAGTTGGACAACCAATGGAAGTGGCTTTGAACTTGCACAAGTTGGGCTAAGAGCTTTTTAAAACTTCATTATTTTTCTCTTCTTTCTTGTGTTCTAGAAAGGAAAACAATCAATAATCAACTTGGTGCCTCTTTATTGTGAATAGGGCCACTACTAGGGAAGGCTTGGCTCTTCTAAGTGTCTAACATTGCTTGGCAATATTTAATAACACAAAGAAAAAACAAAACCTCAAATTGATCAACAGGGGTGAGCTGGGCTGGTCTCCTGGGGCTGGCTCGAGGACTAAAGAGAAGCCCTTGATTGTAACGCATTAATAGTGTTATTGTGAAAGGATGTTGGTTGGGACAACAGTTTAAGAGGCATGCCTATATGGGCAAAGGGGGATTGTATTTCTTTCAATCACATGCACTGAATTTTAATTTGCTATGTTTTTATTTTACCTTGAGAACTGTTTGTGGCCAAATATAAAGGTATTTTTCCCCTTGTTTTTCTTATGTTTCCAGTGAATTTCAAGTGAAATTCAAGAATATTATTATATCTAGAGTCTCTGAATAGCATGAAATTTGAAATAGAAGTTAAATCTTTCCAGGTGATTTCTGAAGGTTTTTCTTTTGTCTCAACTTTTAGATTGAGCATCAAAGAATTTCAGGTCACATCTGAGGTTGTCTTTTCCTGAGCTTGGGGTTTCTATCCTTGAAAAAAAAAGTCAATTAAATGAGAGTTCCATTTATAATTTAAATGCCTGTTAACCTATAATTTACTGTATGAGCTTAGGCTGATTTGCAGTACTTAGGTTACATAATGCTTTGTGAAACAAAGGCTTTCACATTTTCAGGCCACTTTAGATGGCAAGCAATTTTCAAATAAACCTTAATATTTTTTTCTCGCCAATAAAAGCAATTTGGAAAAGTAGGGAAAAGGTATTAATATTTCCACTAGTTTTGAAAACATTCTGTGATGTATCACTATTCATTTCTACTTTTTTGTGGCTTTTAGCTTTTTCAAAAAATAAAATAACAACTATCAGAACTAAGACTGTTCATTTGTTTCATCTTATACACTTTTCTTCTGACCCATCACAGTAGATTTTATTCTAAATGAAAAAGAACATTCTCCACTTACGGAAAAGAATAGTGTATAAATTCTCTTACTATGAGATTATGTTTCTAACCTACAGACAATCTCATTAGGCTGTGTTCTGTCAAAATGATGTCTGTCCAACTGCAAAACTGCAAGGATTGTTTATAACTACCAGAGACTGCTTCAAGTGCTAGTCTAGTCTTTCCCCAAGAACTAATAGCTCATGGCTTGTATAAGCTCTGGCTACTTCATCTATTAACACACTGCGTCCCCAAGTCAGATTTTAAGTGCAGCTATTTCAAAAGTTTTATTAATTAGAATAAGCAAAAGTAATCCTGATATAGCTGACCTCACCTTTTTCAGCACTGAAATAGGTCTTTCAACCACTCTCCTCTGAAGTGTGCCATTCCCATGATTAAAAGCAGATATTAGACTCGTCCTGTGTACCTGTTCTTGTAGAATTCTTAACAGAGAACTTCTTAGTATACTACCTTTTATTTGGCCCCAAGTACCCAGAACTATGTCAGAAGTTTTCTGGGGGGGTCACTTTAATTAGTATCTACTTGAAAACAGTAAGAGAAGAGATGAAGTATTTACTGTCCATGACAAATATGTATATAAAAACTAGATCTAACCACACTACTTTCCTAAAAAATAAAATAAAATAAACCCTCAAAGCTATGCCAGACTATATCACAGGATCAAATATTCAGAGTTGAACAGGACCATGGAGGTCATCTAACGAACCATCTCATTTTATAAAAAGGAAAATGAAGCCCAGAGAAGTTGTGATTCATTCAATACCACATAGCTAGTATGATACTGCCAGAATTTGAACCCTCTGACTTTTAATCCAGAGCTCTTTTTTTCTGTGCCATGTACAAAAGTTGAAAAAACAAACAGACAGTGATGTACTATTTATTCAGCTGTGCAACCTTGGGCAAAGCATTTAACTCTTTGGGTCGCAGCTTCCTCATCTGTAAAATTAAGAGGTTGGACTGAGCGATTTTTGAGTTCCACCACAGCTCTAACATTCTTTGATTTTTAGCTCGTTACCAGTAGATTGGTCACATGACTCATGGAACAGATTCTCTGTAACAAACTCTAACATATTACCTTTTCTTACACTCAGAAATTCACCTTAATTTTGTTTTCTATTGATTTTCATAGTTAATTTTGAAGATCCCAGTTCTATAAGACACATAACCACCTTTGGCCAAAAGCAGTAAGATTCTGAGGCAGTGAGGCTTTTCCTATATTGGTGAGGGTCTTAGAGAAATGTAGTCACAGAAATGCTTGTGACCAATGACAAAGATGTTCAAGATACTTGACTGGGTTATACATGTGCAATGTGGCCTGGGAACCTACTGATTTCTATCAAAGGACCTGCAAAAGTGCTTTGTAAATGCTTTAAGAAAATATCTGCTTCCAATCTCTGGATCTCCAGGATCAAGTTAAAGATGGTCATGTTCAAGAACTATACTCATAAATGAATGAAACACTATCAAGAAGCCAAGGTCAAATATCTCACATCCTCTATCAAGATTACTTCAGAATAAGCACAACTTAGTTATAACAGGTGATATCACAAGGAAATAAGAGGAGCAAGGAAGAATTCATCTTTCTAATTTACAGATAGAGGAAAAATTTATGACAGAGAGGATCACAGAAGATAAAACAGACAGATGGATTGTGTAAAAATGTTTTTAAAACTTGTACAAACAAAACCAATGTAGTTAAAATCAGAAGGGAAATGGGTAACTGCAAGAAAATCTTTGCAGCAAGTTTTTCTGATAAAGATTTCATATACAAAGTATTTTATCAGTTAAAATTAAGGTAGACTGAGGCCCAAAATTCTAAGCATGATCAATTTATTAGTAAAGAGAGAATTTACTAATAAATAAGATCTCGGCTTTCCTAGCAAAGCTAAGACCCCTGTGAGGAGGCTGGCTCTCTTACAGTTTGGGGAGGACAGAACAAAGAAGAGGACTTCATAGGCAGGAAACAAGTTATAATTGGTTAAAAGAGCTCAGTATCATGAATGGCAAAAGCAATATTACTGGTTACAGAGCTGAGGCACAGGGGACAACATGACTGATTGGGAATTGGGAATAAGGGGCTACCAACAACCCCCACCCCCTTCCCTTCTCTGACTAACAAGTCTTCATTGTTTGAGTCCACCTGCAAGGTTAGAGATAGTGGATCAGACTTCTTTGGATAACAAAACATCCTTGAAGGATAGCATGGTGTTAGGAACATTCTAGATGAGGGTCCCTGATGACTACCTGCCTCCTTTAGGGTAAGAGATTTCCTTTACACAAGAACAGAAAAGCGATCATCAGAACTGGACATCTAAAGTTAATACATTACAAGCCAGCAAAATTTCTGATCTTAAAGTTCAGAGATAAAGAACCATGTTTTACACAAAATTAATTAACTACAAACTAGATCAATTAAAAAAGTTGATTATTTCAGTATATAAGCAACTGATCCAGATTTGTAACAATAAGAATCATTCCCACTAGATAAAAGGTGAAAAGATATGATCAGGGAATTTTTAAAGGAAAAAATCCAAGCTAGCAACAGACATAGGAAAAAAATGCTCCAGATCAATAGTAATTATGGAAATGCAAATTGGGTTCCACCTCCGACCCATCAGATTAGTAAAAATGACAAATACTGGATGGGCTGTGAGAAAACAGGCACACATATTCCTGGTTGGGAGAACCGTGAATTGGTCTAGCCACTCTAGAAAATAATTCGGAACTATGCTCCAAAAGCCATTAAAGTGTGCATACCCTTTCACCCAATGATACCACTGGCACATATCATATAGTAGCAAAAACTAACCCTACCACGACAGCCTGCAGCCAAGAAGAGGTGAACAAAGCCTTTAACAACACAATCTTCAAGGTTAAGAATTTCAAACCCACAATCTACAAGTGCATGGAGCTCAAAGTCACCACAAAAATATATAACCCCTAAGGTTACCAAGCCTACTGTGATCAGAACCAGAACGCACCATCCTAATGTCATCCCGCCTACTGAGCCTAAGAGAGTCAAACCCAAGGTTTATGACCCCCTGAGATCCAAGTTACCAACCACAAGACTGTCAGTCCCAAGCCTACATGCTTTCAGGTAAAAGTACTAGTGTGAATTCTGAATGACATTTTTTTCCTATCTGTGGCACCATTACACAAAAAGGAAGTAGGAAGGCACAAGAAAAACAAATTAGGAAGTTTTCTACATGAACTAGCAATTTTCTATATAACTAAGACATTAGTTATTATATTAACTAAGTTTAAATATCCAAAAGCCACCCTCCAAAGATATTACCTCCTCCCACCCCCATCATACACCCACACACAGGCAGACTTAAGTGGAATCAGTCAACTCATCACCATGGGACTTAATATCGGAGTATGAACAAAGGTCTAAAATAAGAACAAGAAGAGATCAGGTTGTGCCAATCACTTGGCACGTCCAGCCACTACATCCAGCAAGTACATTAAAAAAAATGTTTGCTGAATTGAACTGCTGACTCTATATCATAAGAACAGTTTTTGTTGAATTTCCCCCTAAATTTGTATATTCCAGGGAAATTACTTTTAATGTCTGCATGTAAAAGTTTAGATAGAGGCAAAAACATTTTAAATGTTAACATGTCAACAGCAGTAGTAACAAGGAAAGGGCAAAGTTCTACATAATAGCCTATTTTTAACTTATGCACTAACATCTTATTTGAAAAGATTTTTGAATTTTCATTTTTTATTATGAATTCAACAGTGACTTTCCTTGCTTACTCACATATAGAATCACAGTCAAAAGGGAGCTTGAGGGTAATTAATTGAACCTCTCTCTCACTATGCATGCATGAGGCAGTGGGTACCACAGTGCACAGAGCACTGAATCTGGAGTAAGGAAGACCTGAGTTCCAATTTGACCTCAGACACTTCCTAGCTGTGTGACCCTGGCCAAACCACTTCACCTCTGCCTGCCTCAGTCTCCTCATCTGCATCTCACAGAGTTGTTGTGAAGATTTAGTGCTAGAAGGTCATCTAACTGAGCTGATGAATAAGCAGGCTCACAGTCTTGTACAACAATAGGACAATCATTCAATTTCTCGGTTTCGGTTTCTTCATCTAGAAAATGAAAAAGCTAAAAAAACCTTTTTTGTACTACAGACACCTTCTGGCACTCTGATAAAGCATATGGATTCATGTTTAGAATAATGGCTTTAAATGCATAAAATAACATGTAGGATTACAAAGGAAAATCAATTATACTGAAATAGTTATCAAAAAGGACTATTTTATAAAAGTTAACAGAGTCAAATTAAGAATCCCTGGAGTAGGTGGTTTCTGAAATTCCTTCTAAGTCTAAATCTACAACTCTCTGATCCTATGATATTTATCAGGACCTGCTCTAATTGAAAGTTTTTTCTTATAAAGAACTGAAATGGGTTTCTCTCATTTGCTGTCTCTGGTCTTAGTTTTATCCCCTGCAGCACTAGACCGAATAGGTCTTTATAGTGGCAGATGCAAAAACAGCCCCCCCCCCCTTTTTTTTTTTTTGAGAGAAAAGGGCTGAAAATTGTTCTGTAAATAATTTCTTCCCTAAATACTGAGTGGGGACTTATAAGATAAAAAAACGCCCAAACACAATGATATTTATCAAATGTTCTTTTTTCCCTTTCTCCTCATTCTCTACTTATCTCTCTCTCTATATATGAGATAGATATTCTCCCTCTAAGACTTACTCCTGTATTTGTTTTAAATCTGTTACTTGCCACCTCACCCAAAGTCCATTTCTTCTCAGATGTTACATGACCTCAAACTCATTTTCTTCCACTTAATTAATTGGTTTCCACTCCCAAATGCCTCTCTCCTATAAATGGCACCATCCCATTCCTACTTTCTAAGACTTAAAACCTTAGAATAATCTTTGACTCTTTCTTCTCTTTTACTTCTCATGTTCAGTTATTAATTCTTAGCATTTCCTTCCTTCCACATGCCTAGATCTCTGTCCCTTTTTGTCACTCTCCTAGTCCTCATCTCCTCTAAGAATGACTGCAATAGCCTGCTGACTGACTTCTCTGATTCCTGCCTACCCTTTCTCTAATTCAACCTTCATTTAATCACTACTCTCATCATGTCTTTTTCCTCAAAAGTCTTGGTTGCTGCTCTGTAATTCTTAGCACATCAAATCTGCCTGCTTTTGAGGACTCTCTAGAATTTGACCACAACCTGTCTATTAGATCTGAACTCCCACTACCTTACAAACCTCCCATTTAAGTCGGGGCCGTCTCTTGTTGTTGTCCAGTCACATGTCCAACTCTTCATGACCTCCTTTGCAGTTTTCTTGGCAAAGGTCCTGGAGTGTTTGCCATTTCCTTCTCCAGCTCATTTGACAGATGAGAAAACTGAGGCAAACAGGGTTAAGTGACTCGCCCAGAGTCACACTGCTAATAAGTGTCTACAGTCATATTTGAACTCCAGAACTCTATCCGCTGTACCACCTGGCTGCTCATCACAATCCTAACAATCCTTCAAGGCCCACTTTGTCTCATCTATTCCATGATGCTTCCCTCAACTACTTCTGTCCACATTAATCTCTCCCTACTCCTACTTCCTAAACATATCACACATGCTGCACTTTTTAATGCTTACTTATTACTTGGGCACACCAACTTGAATACTTCTCAGATTCACATGTGTATATTTTATCTCTCCAAGTACCCTGTTAGCTCCTTGAAAGCAAGGGTTCCATTAATGTTTCTGGTAAGCATCACCACAATTAACATTACTAGCTTTCTTAAATAAAATACTTTTCACAGGATTTTTATAAGCATCAAATAAGATAATACATATAAAGTATTATACAAACTTTGATGCACTACTACATTGGGAACTGGAAAATTGACAGTGCCCTCTCCCCCTTTTCGTGGGTGCCTTTTTTTTTTTATAGCTAATGAGACAAGAATAGTTTGGGTTTTTTTTTACATTTTGAAATAAAGTTTTATCATATTTTAAAATTGTAAAAGTCATTCATAGTATGTGGGCCATATAAAAACAGATTGAGGATTAGATTTGGCCCCCAGGCTATACCTTGCTAACCTCTTCTGCACTATAAAAATGCTATCTCTTCTCATCATCACCAATATTATTACTTGAACGATCCACAGTTTCATCTTTAAGAAGAAACCTTCCACCATTTCGTTTGGTAGCTCCTAAACACTTAGAAGAAAGTTTCTTGAGTTGCTGTGGCTGAAAACAAAAATCTTTTCACAGCCAACTTTCCGGTGATGAGCTTTTCCAAACTTAACTTGGCTGATCCTCAGATGCCAGACAGACAATCCATCACCAGGTCTGTACTCAAAGCCTTTCAAACTTGAGAAAAGCTGCCAGAGCTTAAGCAATATCAATATTATCTTTGGGAATTAAAAAAAAAACTTCTCTTTGAATTATTTAGAGCTAAAAAGATTATCAATGAGGAGAGGTTTAAAAGAACAGTCATTTTCAAAAATAATTACATGGACACTTGGACTCTCTGTACTGCCAACAAGCCACGTACAGGAGAAGAATCAGTTTCTCCCACTAGTCCCCAAACCCTTCTGGACTGTAGAGAAAAGGGCAGCATGTCCTGCCACAGTTTTCCACTGTCCTTTTAAAATGGCTCCAGCCTCTGATTTAATTTGTTGGTTCCCATCAACCTAATGCCAACTTCCCTCTTACCTGACAATTAAATGAATAGTGGCTAATCCTCAGGACTCATGGGTAGAACTAAGTATAAAGGAGAGTTCAACAACTATTTTCTGACTTATTGTTTCATTTTATCGGAGTTGGCAATAGTACCAAAAAGTTGACTCTTATGTAGATACTTAAAAAATAATTAGCTATTATATAACATCAGGATTATTGCATAACAAATACCTAATGGGGTTAGTATGTTTTTCTTTAAGCAAAATCTGATTTTCTAGAGAAAGAGTATTTCATTTTAAGGACTATCCTCCAACAAAATGCAAGTAAATCCAGCAGTTTCAGAAATGCCTAAAAGCAAAATATTGATGTCACTTACCTAGAAACAAATTGATTTGAATCAATGTGTTGAGCAAGTATGAAAGCTGGCTTGAAAAAACAAAAATATTTTCTTAAAGTGAAGACAAAAATCAGAAACCACAAAGAAGCAATTACATGAATTATAGAAGTTTAACTATCTAAAGCTCAAATCCATATCCAGAAATGGCAGTAAGGTGATGGTGACAATTAAAAATTTTTCTCAATAGTTTCATTTCATATCGTTTAAGTATGGCTTTATTTAGTTTAAGTCCTAAATATTGGGGAGTAACTAATTAAAATACTAATAGTTCTAAAAAGAGGTTTCACAAACTATTACAGCAAAATTGAAGAATACCTTTGAAAGAGACAAATGTAGTACAAGTGTGCTTTGTGGGTATATTTGTGTGTGTGTGTGTGTGTGTGTGTGTGTGTGTGTGTGTGTGTGTGTTTAATTGATGGCAAGAAAGCAATAATACAGTTTAATTATATATGAAAGGGGCATGTGAGTTCTCCTATTTATGTTAAATAAGTTTTATAACGAGCTAAACCACATGAAACAAAGAAAACAGGAATGATCATAATCATATTGAAAGAAGTATTTTCTGATCTGAAGACTTAAAACTAAGAAGAAAAGAAAAATAAAAGCAAATACTAAGACATTTACTATTACTATTCAACATAGATGACGTGCATATCAAGCAAAAATAAACACTTCTCAATATAAGAGAAATGTCATGAGCAGAAAAAACAATTTCATATGAAAAAGACATCTAAAAAATTTCCAGTGACTACTGTTTCAGTATTATCATCAAAACCATCTTATCTGTTTTATGTGTTGTATATCCAAGGGAATGTAAACTCTTTAAGGAGATTTTTAAAGGGAAAACAAGTTACGTTGATACTTAAAAAGCTAATTATTCTCTCTCAGGGTCCACAGGAGACATACTGTGAAAAAAGTGATGCTAATTCAAGTAGTGATTTAAATGTGTGTGTTTCTAAGCGCTCTCTCATTGGTTATGTACAGGAAGGCTCTAAAACTAGTAGGTGAAATACACAGACACGGGACAAAAGGGCCTTTGTCTCAGTCAGTTTGACTGAGACAACACTGTCCTGCCAGATAGAAAGATTTCAGGCTGGGTTCCAGGACCAACAACACTAAGAGTAGAAACCACCTACAAAGCATGATTTAAGGCTGCCAAAAACCCAACTATCCCACAATTTCCCCCCACTGTCCTTCCCCAGCTCCTCACTGTTCTCCCTCCTACCTGGTCAAGGTTCTACTCTGTTAATCACTAGTATGCTCAAATCACATGAATCTCAATTTCAGCTTTAAGGAGCCAAGTGAACCCAGACTTTTGGCCACATAGTCAGCATTTGTAGAGGTTAGACCCTACTGGCCTACTAGTATAGATGTGCCAACTAATTAGATATTAATGTTTTACTAAAATCTCACGCAAGCCAGACTTGCAAGATGAGGTACACTATGATTCTGAGTCAGAAGAACTTTAGAGGCCATCTAGCCTAAGTCCCTCATTTTACAGATGAGGAAACTGAGGCCCAGGGAAGTGAAGTGACTAATCTGAGATCTGCAGAAGCAGGATCCAAATCCTTGATCTCTGACTCCAAATCCTGTATATTCTCTTAAGGTCTCTTCCAGTTCTAAAAATCAGTAATTGCAGAACTGGGTTCTCATCCCTCTTCTATAGCCCACCTCATTCTGAATTGCTCATTCACCCCATGCCATCTTATCTCTGAGGAACTAATGCCCATTGTCCACTTTTGTCATTGCACTTTGGGGTTGGAGCATGTAATACCAGGCTGATCTCTGGACCCACTAGAGTCCTGCTAGATCCTTCTTACTACTATCCTTGTGATACTCCTCCCATAATATTCTGTTCTTTTCCAGATGAGAAAGCAGAATTTGTCTAAAGAGGGGATGGTGAAGGATCTGGAAAGTATGAGCAATGACTGAAGGGACCGATTTGGAAGGGATGAGACAGTGTACTCCAACACATATGAAAGAAGAATAATGCTCAGTGTAGCCCCAATGAAAACTAGAATCAATGGGTAGAAATTAGGAGGAGACAAATTTCAGTCCCAAACAATGAAGAACTTACTGACAATTAAAGCTTTTCACAAACCGAGAGGGTCCGTAAGCTCCTGGTCCTGGAGATGCTCAAACAAGGCAGTCCCTTGTCAGGCCTTTTAGGGAGGGCATTTTCCCAGAAGTTGTACTAGATGACCTCTGGGATCCCTTTTAATCCTCTGTCACATCAGCTTCGATAGTAAGGAAAGCATGATGGCATAAATGTGTCATTCATATAGCACATTAAAGTTTGCAAAGCACTTCACACATATTATCTCACCAGGTGCCACAGGTATTATAGTGCAGATTAAACTGCGGCTTCAGAAAGGTGAAGTGATTTGTCCAGGGTCACCCAGATCAGAAGTGTCAGTAGCAGAATCTGAATCTGGTTCTTCCCAACTCCACATCCTGCACTCTATTGATGATATCAGAGACCTTCGATGTGGGGATCTGACATGATGCCAAGTGGTGTGTGATCAAATGGAGGGTGGGAAGGGGGATTCCACCCCACCCTGTGCACAACAGCCAATGGGATCTGCCTCTAAAACTGGTATATCTTATCTCTTTATATCTTCTCTCTTAATACTCCCCTAACTTTGGCCCCTCCACTGTGAAGGCTCCTAACCGTCTCCCTTCTGTCCTAGGCTTTGGCTATTTAGTGTAGTTATAAAGCAAATGCCACAAGTCATCCACAGTAACAGCTACACAGATGCCACTGGGAAAATCATCATAATGATCTTTCCTACCTCCTGCCCCCAGATCAGCTGGTGGTTATGGCAATAGCCTTTTCTAATTGGTCTCTGTCTCAAGTCTCTCCCCACACTCCTCCATCCCCTACACAGCTGCCAAAGCTATTTTTCTAAAGCAAAAGCAGAACCCAGTAACAGACATCCCCTGTCCCCACCAGTTCAGCAAAATCTAGTAAGTTTTGAACATACACTCTTCCACTTGGCATTTAACATACTTAACTACCTGGCTACAAACTGCCTTTTCCGACTTATTATTAGTTATTCTTCCCTTTTCCGTATTCTCTGGTCCCCACCTCTTCAACAACCAAGAAAAGAAAGTTCTCAACATCAAAGTCCTTGGGAGTAAGGGGTAAGGGTGGGGAAAAAGGGAACAGGCATTTATTAAGTACCAACTACTCGTGTCAAGCATTTCATAAATATCTCATTTGATCTCCTTAACAATCCTAGGAGGTAGGTGCTATTATTATCCCCACTTTACAGTTGAGGAAACTGAGAAAGACAGAAGTGACTTGCTCAGAGTCATATGGCTAGTGTCTAGGTCTAGATTTGAATTGAGGAATCTTCCTGATTACAGGCCCAGCATTCTACCCACTGTACTAGCAAGCTGCCTTGGCACTGCCAAATGGTTCAACATCAGAAACAGATAAGATTTTATCAGAGGAAATGACATTAAAGAAGGTGCATTACCATCCACTTTGCCACAGCACCCTAAGGACCAAGGTACTTTTTCCAATTGTCTCACAATTGAAACCACCTTTACATGTTATCTCTCCCATTAGAATGTGAGCTCCTTGACAAGCAGTGACTGTCTGCTTTTCTGGGAAGCAAGGAGGGTGTATTGAGAGCAGGGATGAGGGTCTGGCATACTTCTGAACGATGAGGGGATCAGATCTTGGTAGTAGTAGTTTAAAAATAGCAAGCCATTTTTGAAGGAAAAGTTCCTGAACATGGAAGGGGTGCGTTTCTGGGTGATGGTGAGATCAGGGGTGATGAGCATCCCTGCGCAGGGCTGAGGCAGAGTGGAAGAATGAGTCATGGCAGTTAAACAGATTGAGAAAGTGGGAAGTTAGGGGACTCAGAGGAACATCAACATGTACCCCTTGATGAGGAAAGGAGTTTGAAGAAAGGAAAGACTATGAACCAAGAAAAAGGAAGGAGAATGTCCTGCAATCAATCATTTATAGCTATCAGAAACTAAATTAAGGTATACTGCTATCTATTAGCAGAACCACATTAAGAAAAAAGGAAGGATGTATCCTGGAAACTTAATCCTCAGTTGGAATCAGAGGCCATTCACTCCTGCTTGTTATTGCTGGATTGTGTTCAGTGACACACAAAGAAATATGACTCCTGCTGAAAAGTTCTCAAGGCAGTGACTTATGACCTATTACTCGCTTGTTGTATTGGGTGTTTTTCAATAAAAAGTAGCTTAAAAACAATTCATCTGCAAGATCACATTTAATAACCATTTATGAACAGATATTTACAAGGTCACCTTACTGCCTCAAGGACATAAGGATTTAAAAATTTTTTTAAAAAAATAATGTGTCATATTGAATCGCATTGCTTTCAGTAAGAGAAATATTAATTCTATTATATATTTACAAGAAAATCATTTCTGAACCATTAGTAAAATGAATTTTTGTGTCATTAGTGAAATAAACATTTAAAAATTTTCATCTCATTCTTTTTAATTTCTATTTTTGTGTATGTTTCATAATGTATATAACCTATTAGTAATACATGTTTATAAGTTATATAAATTTTATATATATATATATATATATATATATATATATATATATGTAGTACTAGACTAATATGTTACTAATGTGTACTAATATGATACCTCTGTTGTGGGATTATGTTCAAAAGTCTTTTACTGTTGGGATGCTGGATTGAAAACATTTGAAGCACCCATGCTTTGCGGCCTCTGCACACAGAGGCATGACAAACAATTACAAAAAAGGGTCTTGTTTAACAAAGCTATTTCCTCATTACAGCACTGGTAATGCAACAGGTAGTGCTGAGATCAACTCATATCGTGATCTCAAGGGGGACCAGAGAAAAGTCAGAATATGGTACTACCACAGGTAACAGTTCCATCAGCAGAAAGAAAATCAGTACCGACATCAAGTACAAGAAATATTCTTAAGCCTTGACCAGCCTACCATTACCCAAAGGGGCAAAGTATTTGGTCAGGTTAGTATGAGCCTAGGAAAACAAAAAAGCAAAAAGATCTCCAGGCAAGCATGAAGCAGTAAGCTTTTAAATGTAGAAACCCAGGCTTCTTCAAATTGGTGATATATTAAAGGAGAAGGCTGGATCTCTCTCAAGCTTCTAGTTTTACTGTCCAAGAAACATGCACGACAAGAATGAGAAATGGAAAAGTGCACCAATGTTTGCCTGTCTGGGTCAGAGAAGCAATAACACAGCCTGTTGATATTGTCTGTGATGCAAGTATGGGTGAATACTACTGGTAAAGGGTCTGAGAGTGAGTTAACCACAAAAAGATTCAAATCTTGCCTCTCATAATTACTAGTTGTGTGTCCCTAGACTTGGAGTCTCAGTTTCCTTATCTGCAAAATGGAGGCAATAAAACATCTAAGACTATGAGAATCAAATGAGATAACAGATGTAAAATATTTTGCAATCCTTTAAAGCAATCAGGCAAAAATGGGAGATTGTGAAGTCTCTTGTATTCATCTAATATTACCGATTCTGAAAGGGCATGGCAGATCAGGAAACAAGGCCAGCTACCCTTATTCTTCTATCCTATTCCTCAGGTAGAATAGAGGCTGTTGAAGGACAATGATAATGTTTGCTTTTGTCCATGTGATACCTTGTATGAAATAATAAATACTGGTGATCATCTAGTCCTTAAGTTATAAATGAGAAAGCTGAGGAGGAGGGGGGTCCACTTGTTTGTCCAAGGTCACAAAGGCTTGCTGGACTGGAGTTCTCACCATAGAGGAAGCTGTACCAGAGATCCAGAAACCAAGAAATAGCTCCATTTACCAACCCTGACATGGAAACAGCAGCAAAAGCCTATGAATAATAGTAAGTTAAAAAAAAAAAGATGGGAAACTTCAACACAGGCTCATTTTTAGAGAAAGAACACACTTCAAAAGATTTCTCTAATTCAAGATAGCCTTATAACTCCTCCTCCTCCTCCTGTTCAAGCCTTATAACTTCTACAGCTGCTAGCTCTGACTCTAGCTACATTTACTGTCATATACCCTGGTCATGAGACCAAAAGAAGAGACAAAATGTCTCCTAATTTACCTTTGGCCCATATCAGCAAATATGACAGCGGCCCAAACATATGGCAACTTTTGCTGGGAACAAATTTAATTCATCACTACTAATTAGAGTGGGACATGGGGCATCCACATAGAAAGCTCTGGGACATTCACTACAAGTATTTATGGTATCTCTAGGATATCTAAAACCCAAAGTAACCTGGAAGAGCGCCAGATTATTAGTGTTTTGGCAATTAAGACATTAAGTTATAGATTTACATTGGTAAAGGTTCTCTACCAGGCTGAAATCACGTGGGTCTTCCACCAATCCATTCCAACCTTTCACCTTAATTTACAAATAACACCCTATTCTCAAAGTGATGGGCAATTAAACATGGAAATGATTGGTGATACAGAGGAGAGGGAGATGAGTGCTAGGAAAAGATCTCAATAATGTACTATTAGAAATGTAAAAGAAAATCACCTTCAACTGGAAAGTCTAGGGTTCAGGTAAAGCATTATGGAGGTAAAAGCATTATTGATCTGGTTCATGATGATGGGGAAGGGGGTATTTTTTTCTAGGCACTGAGCTAAGAACCATGAAATAAATACTGAGAAGTTTAGAGGAAAAGTCAATCAACCCTCAATGATTTTCAAAAGCTATATACTGGTTATCTAATAAGGAAGAAGAATCAAGCTGATAAACACAAAATGGCACACACAATTTTGTAGAAAAACTGGCACTTGGTTTTGTATGCGAATTGGATCATGAATAGAGAATCTCAGAAATAAAGAACTACATAAAAATATTGTAGCAAAATTCAGAATTCATTTCTATTAAAACTCTCCCCAAAATACA
This sequence comes from Sminthopsis crassicaudata, assembly GCF_048593235.1. Taxonomy (NCBI): domain Eukaryota; kingdom Metazoa; phylum Chordata; class Mammalia; order Dasyuromorphia; family Dasyuridae; genus Sminthopsis; species Sminthopsis crassicaudata. Next base: position 31,855,781 of record NC_133623.1, read on the forward strand.
GAAATGGAAAGATCCTTCATTAATAGGATTAAAAGCCTAAAGTTAAAGCCAAGAGCTAGCAATACTGGCAATGACGAACCAATGGAAGTTTCTCTAATACAAACATGGAAAAATTAAGGATGCTCTTTCTCCCCACTATCATCTGACACTGTTCAAAAATGCTAGTCAGATCACAGCCATCAGACTGGCAAAGAGAGGCAAAAAAGGAAAATGATGATATTAGAAAAGCTATAGGAAAATAGACACATGATTTCACTGTTGGTGAAGCCATTCTGGAAAGTAATTTGGAACTATGCTCCCAAAGTCATTAACATGCATATCTTTTGATCCAGATATAACACTACTAGGCTTATACTGTATTCTAAAAAGATCAAAGAGAGAAGAAAAGGATCCATCCATACAAAAATATTGTAGATCTTTTGGTAATAGAAAATTTAAAATATGAAATTAAAAGGGTACCCATCAATTAGGGAATGGCTGAAAAAACGATGGCATATTTGTAAGGAAATATTATTTTGCCATAAGAAATGATGAAAAATATTTTTAGAGAAACTTAGGAAGATCTGCATGAATAGATGCAGAGTTCTGTGAGCAGATTTAGGAAAACAATTTATACAATAATAATAACACTGTAAAGACAAACAACTTTGAAAGACTTATAAGAAATCTAATCAATGAAATGACCAATCATGATTCAAGAAGCATGTTATTCACCTCCTAATAGAGAGGTGACAGACTCAATATGAAGAATGCTTTGGACATGGCCAATACAAGACTTTTCTTTTTTGCTTAACTAAGAGTATTTGTGTTACAAAGGTTTTGGCTTTTCTTTTCTTTTTTTTTTCCAACTGGGGAGAATAGGCAGTGAAAGAAAATTAATGCTTGTTAAATGAAAAAAATAGTTTTTTTTAAAATGTTAGCCAGAGCAATCAAGAGGAGAAAATCAGAGGCATAAACAGAAGCAATCAGGAGAGAAAATCATATCTATTTGCATATGGTTTACTTAGAAAACCCCAGCAACTAGGTGAAGAAAATAAATGAGAAGATTAATGGCTTTAGTAAAATAACAAGATACAGAATAAAGTCTCAAGAATCATTGATATTTCTATGTAGAATAACAAAACCTAGAAAAAATGCTAAGAGAAAGAGAATTCAAAATAAATACAAAATGTATAAGATAATCTGAGAACTATTGAGACAGAGACAGACTGGCAAAGTGGATAGACTAGTCTTACAGTTCAGAAGTAATCAGTGGCTCAAGCAAGCAGCATGTTCAATTTTGGAGTTGCTGATCACCAATAGGACAGGAAATTTCTACAAAGGGAGTTCCTCATACTGATGAAACCATATGTCTGGACAAAAAAAAAAAATCCACCACCAAAACACAGGATAAATAGAAGACTGATAATATTTATTGAAGCGCTTACTATGTATTAGACACTGTACTGAGCATTTGTATAAATTAAACTATAAAATACTTTTTAGAATAAAGACATATCATCAGAGAGATATTCAGTACTCATGATTGGACCTTGCCAATATGGTAAAAATATTGATACTAATTCAATTTATAGATTTAGTGCCATGCCAAATTACCGAAGGGTTACTTTGTGGAACTGGACAAAATAATAACACACAGTTTGAAAACAAAAGGTCTTTCATTTCAATAACTTTTAGAAGTGGGAACAAAAGGAGTGCAACATGATCAAACCTCAAACTACATTTTGAAACAGCAGCAATCACCAAAAAAGCTTTGGTCCTGGTTAAAAACATACACCAGAAAAGTAGATTGGTGGAAGAGACTAGAAAAAACAAGAACTAGAAACAATTAAAAACAATAGCCCAGTGTCTGCTAAATACAAGAACATAAATTACCAAGGGAAGGACTCCCTATTTGGCAACAACTGTTGGGAAAAGTGGGAAGCAGTTTGACAGATTAGCATCTTATGCTATATCCCCCAATAATCTCTGAACAGATAAGCAACCTAAAAATAAAAAGATAAATCATTTTTAAAAAATTAAAGATGACAAAGGAAATACATCTCATAGCTATAGGCAAGGGAAGAATTTTTAACTATATGAGGGAAATGATCAGAGAAGACAAAATAGACAATTTCAATTATATAACATTAAAATATCTCGCACAAACAAAACCAGTGCAGACAGAATGAGAAAAGAAACCTTTAGATGGAGGAAAAAACCTTTGTGTCAAGTGTCTTTGCTATAAGTCTGATACATAAACATATAGGAATTGACAAATATTTAAGACCGAAAGTTATTCTCTAAGAGAGTATTGTTAAGGAAACAGCAGAAATGCAGGAGAGTAAAGACTACAAGGGCTAAAATGTTTGCAAAGTCAGATGCTCATCAGTAATTTATATTTAACCTTTGTCTTTCTTTGTCACAAAAGGATCAAATTTTAGGCTAAGGAGATGGGGAAATTATTTTACATCAGAAATTACTAATGCAGAAACAAAAAGCATCAATAAAAGCCTATTTTAAAAAAGAATTAGAAGAAAGGGCAGAAATGAGAAGACAATTACCTAAGAATCATCAAAAGAATCAAGGGCCCCCATTATTGTTTTGATATTTTTGAAGAACTTTTGATAATGTCACCTCACATTCAGAAATTATTTGAATTTGTGGTCTGTGAAACCTTTTGTCCATACTGAAAATTTCCTGTTTTTGGACATTTAAGAGATCTCTTAGAATTATAATCACATGTTCTTTCAGTGACTTGAGACAGTGTCTTACTAGACTTCCCTCTTTCATTTCTGTTCAAAAACAATTTGAAAATGCTTATATTCTTAATCATTTCATCGAGTCTTTTTTTTCCCCCACCAAGTTTTTAAAAGGCAATATTTACTTTGAAGCATTTTTAAATGGAGAGGAGGAAGTGGAGAGAAGGAAGGAACTAGGAAATGAAAAGGTACTACATAGATACATTTCTTTTTTTTTTTTTTTTTTTTTTTTTTTTTAAATCCAGCAACACTGCCCTTTTGTTAGCACTCTAAACTCATCTGGATAAGCTGAGAACTCTGGAAACCAATTATGATTTTCAAAATCCTCAAGAATAAACTGGAATCCTGCAAAGGTAAACTTCTGACAGTCCCCCCCTCCCCAGAACACAAACATGGAAGCTCAGCTCAGATGGCAGCTTCCAAGCATAAGGCTGTCAATGATCTCTGACCTGCTAGATTTGATGACTTTTCAGTCGACATCATTCTTGATCTCTCTGCTGCACTGACATTGCTAAAGCACTATTTTCTCCCCAAGACTCTCTTCTCTGGATTTTTCTACCCTGTTCCTGTATCTTTTCCTAAGTGTCCCTGGTTAGTTCATCATCGATATCATGCCCCTGATTAGGTGTTATATAAAAGTCTGTCCTGGGCCCTCTTCTCTCTCTACATTCTCTGGTGATTTCATCATTTCTCATGGCTTTATCATCAGATGACGATCTATCTAATCAGCTCCCATTTCTCCCCTGAGCTTCAAGCCTCCATTTCCAAAGGGATGTCCTGAAGATATCTCAAAGTCCAAGGGCCCCAAACAAAACTCATTGTCTAGTTCCACAACCCTATGCCTCTTCCAGACTTCTCTATTTTTGTTGATGCCACCAGCGTTCTTTCAGCCTCACAGGTTCATCAAATCCTCGTTCTCATCTCACATGTATCCAACCAATTGCCAGATCTTACCATTTCTACTTCCGTGTTATCTCACTCATCTACCTTCTTTCTCTCTACCATTGTCTAGCATCTCGTCCAGGCCCTCATAACCTCTCTCTCAGACATTTGCAATCCTCTAATTGGCTTTCCTGCCTCAAGTCTCTCCCTACTCCAGTCCATTCCTCACAAAGCTGTTAAAAAGTGATTTTCCTTAAGCATAGATCTGATCATGTCATTCCCTTATTCATTTAATTCCAGGGGCTCCCTATCACCTCTAAGATGAAATAGAAACTCCTCTGCTTTTTAAAGCCTCTACAACCTAGACACAACCTATCTTTTCAGCTTCACTGTACTATTACTTCCCCTCTCGTATTCTAATAGTCCAGCCAAATTTTCCATTTCTCACACACAGCACCCTATCGCCCCTACCTGTGCCTTTATATTGGCATTTCCCATGCCAGAAATTTTCACTCTTCATCCTTGCCTCCTAGTATTTCTCTCTTCCTCCAAGGCATGGTCTAAGTACTACTTTCTATACAAAACCTTTTTGATTTTCTGTCTCTGCATAACATATTTAACTACCTTGAATTTTGTTAGCATTCTTTTTATATTTATTCCTTCTATATTTCCATATGAACTTGTTATTTTCTCTACTAGAACGTAAGCTCCTTGAGAGGAAGAATTATTTTATCACTTATGTTTTTAACGCTAGAGCCTGATTCTATTTCTTAATAAAAGTTTGCTGACTGATAAATCCAGAGAAGAAAAGAAATCTTTAGCAGGATGAAATGGAGAATGCAGGATTAATATATTAGAAGCTAATCTGAGCTTGGATCCCAGTTCTACTTCTTATGACATATTGTCCTCCCTGGTCCTCAGCTTTCTTATTTATGAAAAGGCAGGCTTGGATTCCAGGGTCTTTAAGGTCCTTCTCAGTCTGAAATGCTACGATCCTTGCTATAAAAAAGGATCTGTGTGGACCTGAGAATTAATTTAGAGTTAGAGTTAGCAGTATCAAACTGAAACAGAAACAGGGGTATAAAATACTACATAAGAATCTTGAGGGCCACAGACTGACTTAGAAAATGATATATTAACATTATCTATGTTGTACATATTTTTATTTGATTAAATATTCCGCAAACACTTTAATCTGGTTCAGACCACAATGGGCATTGGAGAGGGTTGTAGATTGCAATGGGGTATTTTGATATCTCTGGCTTACAAGATAATGGATTTGAACTAGTGACAACTAGATTCTTGAAAAGGAATTAAAAGCACACATGGCTGATTTAAAGACTATTTTCTTCACCTATGAATAAGTTAGAAAAATTGACAAAATGCATGGGATGTAATCAATTAAGTGTGTGAAATGAGGAATCTAAAGAAACCCTTTGGTTTGGGTAGATTTCCACTCCAATTTGGCTATTTGCCCAAACCCAATACCACCACCAATAATCCTCACCAACAAATAGTTTAATACAGTACCTGAAGCATGCATGAATGTTAAATAATAAGACTGAAAAATTCAGTTTCAAAGAATCCATTATTTCATTGACAGAAACATTTTACTCTACTGGTAGAAATCAACACCTTCTCATCTTCCTTGATTCTTGTCCCTGCCTCTGTAAATCTTACAAAAAGGAAAACTACTCAGCCCAATAGAGGCCTTCCTAGGGTTCACACGCTTTATAAATCAGAACCAGAAGGGTCTTAGAAGTCTAGTCCAAACTTTTCATTGGTCACAGAGGCACTTAGTGGGATATCTGGGATTTCAATTCAAGTCCTCTGGCTCTTAAGTCCCCTGCCCTTTCCACTAGACTATGGACTGACTTTAAACACCTCCAACTCCTCCCAACTTCTCTCTTAAGGTCTAGGTTATCACTGGCCTCATTCCCCAGTTTCAAAACTTCTCTATCCTCCCCACTCTCCTCACACAGGAAATCACTTGCCAAATTCCATTTCTCTCCAACATTTCTTGCTTCCATCCCCTTCTCCGTCCATCTGCTATGCTTTGATCAATCAGGCTCCCTTCCTCTAATGACCATACAACTCCTCAATAATGTTTTTTATACAGTTCTCTGCAACTTGCACATCCAGATGATCATTGTTCTTTTTAAGCAGCCACCACAGCACACTTTATTCTAATGCTCTAATAATCTTCCTCAAAAACATCTCTGTACCTTCCTAGAGTCTATGAGGTACAGCATAATCTCCTGAATATACTCAACAGTTGCAGATCTTTACCCCTGACAGTGGATTTGGTTTTTGACAAAACCCAAAGGTCAGAGCCAATGTGATATAGTGGAAAAGATGCCACATTTGGAGTCAGGGGACCTGGGTTCACATTCTAGTTCTGTCACTCAGGTGTGACTTTGGATATGCCATTTGACCTCTCCAGCCCTCAGTTTCCTTATCTGTAAATTGAAGAATTAAGTCCCTTCCAGCTCTAAAGATGTGATCCTAAGATCACAGAAAGCCAAGACTGGTGAACAATGTGTTCAGTCTCAGGAAAATAATTTGGGCTCAACCACTTTCCTAGTGTGGCTCAAACTGATTCTGAAAGCAGCCCCCAAAATGGTTTCAAAAATGGTAACATCATTGGGTCAGGCAAAAAAGGCAACCTGTGATTTTGTCACAGATTAGCAATTCTCTGTGACTTACAGACTTAGAGTTGTCTGGAGCACTGAGAAGTTAACTGACAGCTACTGTGAGCTGTTGAATAGAGCCAGAGAAAGTCCTGCAGCTGTGCTGACTAGATACACTACAAACTTATGTTATCTAATCTCCATGGAGGCTTCCATGCAGCAAGAAATCTTTTATTTTTCCCTAACTGATTTTCCGGTCAACTAGGTGACACTGCAGTAGATAGAACACTGGGCTTGGAGTCAGGAAAGCCTGGGTTCAAATCCAGCCTCAGAAACTTCCTAGGTATGTGACCCTGGGCAAGTGACTCGACCCTGTTTGCCTCTGTTTCCTCATTCATAAAATAAGCTGCAGAAAGAAATGGCAAACCACTCCAGTATTTCTATTAAGAAAACCTCCAATGGGATCACAGAGTCGGACACAATTGAAACAAACTCAGCAACAACAAAATGATTTTCCACCACGCTCCCCACATGCATTTCCAGCCTTCCCTTCATACCTCAAGCCTCTAACAGCATCTCCCTTGACATACACTCTTAGGCTCTCGCTTCAAAATTTTTGGAAAAAAATTTGAGATTCCCTAGCAAAAACTCCCTCTTCTCCCCTTCCTCTCACAACCCCCTGAGATAATGATCTTACTCTTACCTCTTCCATACCAGTCTTAAAAAGGTGGTCCTTCTCATTAAAGTTAACTCTATACTTACCCTTGATTCTATCCCTTCTTCTCCTCCAGTAAAATGCTTCTACTTTCATTCACCTTCTCTAATATTCAATCTTTCCCTATCGGTTCCTTTCTCACAGCTTACAAATATATTCAAGTCCCTCCCATTTGCAAAAAATCCTCATTACATTCTATCCTATCATCTTGTACTTCTACTCTCTTTGTCAGCTAAATTCCCTGAAAAAAGCAATCTTGGCTTCTGACTTCAACATTTTGCCAAAACTGCCCTCTCCAAAGTGACCAATGATCTAAAGACCATATGTGATGGTCTTTTTTCAATTCGGGTCCTTCTTGACCCCTCATCAACCTCTTATACCCTTAATCACCCTCTTCTAGAAGGTGTCTTTTCTCTAGGTTTTTGGGAGACATCATGCGATCCAACTCTGTTTAATCTCCCTCCAAAGTTCCAAGCCTGCATCACCGATTTCCTCCTAAACATTTCCAATTAGATATCCTATAGGCATTTAAAATTCAATTCATATAAGACAAAACTCATCTTCCCTCAAAACCTACACCTCTTCCAAATTTCCCTATTAACGTCAAAGGCACCACCATACTTGTTACCCAGTTTTATAACTTCAGGGTCATCCTCACTTCTCACTCATGCAATCACTTAACAACTATTGTTTTTCTACAACCTTCCCTAAATCCATCCCCTTCTCACTCACATAACTAGTACCTAAGTTCAAGCCTTTGTCTTTCCTAGACCAGAGCTGCGTAAACTTTTTTCCCCTGGCAACCTCTTTGAGCCAGAGAGAATGACCCCAGGATATACAAATCAAACATTTGCTGATGAGAAATCAGAATTTTGTGACCCCACCCCACCCCACCCCCTACACACATTTAGTCACATGAACCAGTTTAAGAAGCTGGGACCTAAATGACTGCAACAGCTTTCTCTTTGGTCTCCCTGACTCAAACCTACCTCTATGCCAATCCACCTTCCACATATTTGGAAAGCATGTCAATCTCCTGACCCTCCCCAATAAACTCCTGTGTCTTCCTGTCGTTTCAAGAATAAAATACAAACTCCTCTGCTTGCTGTTTAAAGATCTGTCCAATTCGGCCTCAGCTCCTTCCTACCTTTCTATTTCACTTCTCTCTCTTTGTTGTTTATCCAGCCACACTAACCTATTTGCTGTTCCACTTGTGCGGAACATCTCTCATCTCCACACCTTTGGGTTGTGTCTCTCACACTTAGAATTCACTCCTTCCTCACTTCAGGCACCTTCTGGTTTTCTTTAAAACTCAGTTGAATCACTACTTTCCTCATGAGACTTTTCCAAACCTCTACAGCTGCTACTACACTCCTACCAAAACTATCTTGAATTTATTTTGTGTATATTCTGTATGTGTTGTATACATGTGCATGCATATATGTTCACATACACAGGTATGTATACATCGTCATTGTTCAGTCTTTATAGTCTTGTCCGACTCTTCGTGAGCCCACTTGGGGTTTTTTTTTGGCAGAGGTCCTGAGGTGGTTTACCATTTCCTTCTCCAGTTCATTTACCTATGAGGAAACTGAGATAAATAGGGTAAAGTGACTTGCCCAGAAATACATAGCTAGTATGTTTGAACCCGGATTTGAAGTCAGGGTTTTCTTGACACCAGGCCCAGTGCTCTATGTGATGTATATCTAACTGCTATGTGTGTGTGTGTGTGTGTGTGTGTGTGTGTGTGTGTAATATATATACATATATATATATATATGTATATATATACACACACACACATATATATATATATGTATGTGTGTATATTTGTGTATGTATGACTGTTCTTAGATGGCAGAGACTAATTCACTTTTGTCTTTCCAGGAAATAAGTGCTAATCGGAAGCGCTTAATAAATGTGCTCTAATTGATTGTTATTTCAGCATCAGGGCTTGGATCCAAATTCTCCCGACTCCAAGACTGATTCTTTATCCACTATGCTATAGTGCTTCTCAACACATTTATACAGCAACAAAAAAAAAAACTCAATGGGAACTGAGGCCACATTAGAGAAGGGATATAATCCAAGCCTAGGAAGGTGACAGTCTAACCATACTGTGCCATAGTCCCACTACATTTAGAGCATTACATTCAGTTAGAAGTATCACATTTTAGAAATCTGGAGAGCACCCAGAAAGGGGCAATAAGAAGAGTGAAAGGTCCCAAGAGCGTACAGTAGAAAATAGTTGAAAAAACAACAGATATTTAAAGCAGAGAATGCTTAGGGGGAATGAGATAGCTGTCCTACAGAAGATAAGACCAGTTTTTCTTGACCAACAAGGGCAGAATTAGGAGCAAAGGCATGAGTTAGATTCAGAAATGACATATAAGGAGAAACTTCCTAACAATCAGAACCATCCAAAAGTGGAATAGGCTTGACTCAAGAGGTAGGAAATGTCCCCTCCCTGAAGGTCTTCAAGCAAAAGCTTGACCAATTATTGAGGATGTCATGTTAATTCTGGACGAGATAGTTATCTACCGTCCCTTCCAACTTTAGATCTTTCTAATCATGTTTGCTTAGGGATATATGAAAATAGTTTGGATTTCCTGAACATACAGCAAATTAAAGACAAGAAATTCAGATTATCCTTGTTATTGTATACTTCTGGCTACAAATAAAAGTGTAACTGGGGTAAGAAGAGGTATGAGATAGCAATCATTCTTAAAGTTCTCTCTCAAATCTCCCCTTAATTTCAAGGACAATTTAGTCTCTCAAAGTAAGGGAAAAGCTCACACTCAAAAGCTGTTTTCTTATTTATAGTTAAGTGCAGATTTCCTAGTCTGTAAGTAGGAAAAAAAAAAGGTTTTTCCATATGGATTTGAAGTATTTTAACTTCTAGAAGAGAGGTGACAGGCTTTGTGCACGTTATCTGGCAAAATGTTTGCCCCCAAAACATTATTGGAGCATAGAATTTAGTTAGAAGAGGCCTTTGAGATCATTTAGTCCAAGACCTCTCAATTTGTGTTTGAAGAAATTGGGACTCACAGAATTAAATAGCAAAGCCAGGACTCCAAGGAAGGTCTTTGAACTAATAAATCCAAGGCTCTTTGCATGCCATCATATAATAAGCAACTTCAAAAGGAAAACAGAATAAACCCTAACCATTTTTCAATAGAGACATTGGAGGAGAGGACAAACAGCAGGAGCCAGTGCCCGAGCTTCCCTATTTAGAATACTTAGGAGTTTGTGGAATTCCAGGGACAACTTTCTCTAAAGCCTTTCCACGGGATGAAAAAGTGGTTTCCTGTTCCGTTTTTCTTACCCATTTATGATCTATGAAACACCAGAAAATCAAACGTGTCTGAGCATAAAAGCAACAGGTTAAAGAAATTGTGCTGATCCCCACACCAATAAATACAAACTGATCCCAAGGATGACTGACCAGGAAAACTACAAAGTCAAGAAAAATGCATTCTTTCCACCCACCCTTAGCTACCCCCTCTCATGTCTTTTTCCTCTGAGCTTTCCTTTTCCTTTTCTGGGGACATTGGCTAGGACAGGTGTAGGGAGGCTGAGGGGAGGGGATTAGAAGAGCTCAAAGGGAAAGGAGGACGGAGGAAAAGAAGGAAAGGAAGAAAAAGAGAAGACGTGGGAAAGAGGAGAATGAAGAAATTAAAAGGGAGGAAAAGAAGAAAAGGAAGAAAGGGGAAATTGGGAAATGGAGGAAAAGAAAGAAGAAAGACGGGGGAAAAGGAAAGGAAAAGAAGAGGGGGTCTCGAGAAAGGAAGGAGAGAAAAATATGGAAAGGGGGAGAAAACCAGAGAGGAGAAAAGGGGGCAAGAGGAAAAAGAGAGGAGAAAAAGAAAAAAGGAAAGAAGGCAAAGAAAAAGAGGAGTGAAAGAAGGGGGCAAGCACGTGGGTGCCCAGCTAGCCCGCTCACCCCGGCCTGGGCCTGACAGCGAGCGTTCCGCACCTTGGCGCTAGGCTGCCCGCGCGTGTGTCCGGCCGTCCGTCGGTGGGTCCCGAAAGGGGCAGCTGGGGCCTGTGGGCAGGGAGGCCGAGGAGTCAGGCTGAGGAAGCTCGGGGATCCGCTGCCGCCTCTTCCTTCAACTCCACAGAAAGGAGTGTCCTCGCCTCCCGAGCTGGAGCCAAGGCTGCTCCAGCTGCCTGACGCACCTCGGCCCCGGCCACCGCCACCACTGCTGTTGCCAAGGCTGCTCAGCGCCAGGGGCCTCACTCCGCCCCCTCACGACCCCCTTCCCTTTCCTCCTCCCTTTCCCCACCCCGCCAGCCTCCCTCTCCTCCCCTCCCTCTCCTTTTCCTCTCCTCCCACGGGTTCGCAAAGGGGGTCCTGTCACGTGACCAGCTGGAAAGGGGGGGGGGACGGAGTAGGGAGGAGGTGGGAATCGGGGGGGCGGTGCTGGGTGGACTAAAACTAAGGCGACAGGAAAGGGTCCCCTCCTTGTCCCGGTCTCTCTTCTCTTACGTGATTGGCTGGGAAAATTTGCCTCTATGGCTGCCGGGAAACCTCTTCAGTCTTGGAGGGCCCGGGAAGCCCCAAGAGCTGCTGGGAATTGTAGTGTACAATGTAGCGGGGCGGGGCGGGGCGGGGCGGGGATGAGTGGGTAACTTCACTTTCTAAACTGCACTAGAGGCAAAACGGGATCTCCTGGGAAATGTAGTTCAGAACCCCGGGATTTCCTTGAGGTAGTTCCTCTTTTTCGTTTTATGCGGGAAAAGCCACAATAGCAATTTCCTCTAGGGTCTTTACCGCAAAAGACCTTCCAGACAGTTTAAACTGGGAAGAAGAGCATAGAAAGTGTCTGAAGATGAGATAAAGAAGAAAAAAAAAGCCATTCTGAGTACAGTAGTTCTCCATCTGGCCGTCACTTTAAGGTTCTTCATGGTTAGAGATAGCCGACTTTTCCTTCACTGTCTTGAGTTAGAAGGGAGCAAAGCATCGGAGCGAAGTTTAGAGGGGAGCAAAGCATCAGAGCGATGCTCCCTTTACTCGTGTTTAAAACCGTCCATTCTGGGCCACTTCCAGACTGGCTATTTCGTGTACTCCAACAGTTTAAAAATGCAATAAAATAAAACGTACTAAAATGAACCCGATACACTGAGTGATATACAGCTTCACACAGCCAAGTTGGTAGTCTTCCTCTTATCGGTCTTAGCTCCTCTATAGCATTTCATTACCATAAAATGTCTGAACTGGAAGGGGTCTTAGTCCAACTGAGGAGCAGAATGAGGAAGTAATTTGCTTCAAGTTATATGGCTAGTTAGTTATCAGTGTAAGCTGCGCCTTCAGCCCCCTCCTCCCCCAGATCAGAGTTCTTTCCCCTACACAGCACTAAAATCCCACGATGCTTATTGGGAGTTGGGAACTGGAAGTCAGGAAGACTTGAAATGAAGTCCCATTACAGACATATATTAGCTGTGTAATCCCTGGGGAAGCCCTTTAATCTTCCTCCACAATTTCTTTGGAAGTGGGGGAAGGGAGAAGAAGGGAGGAAGTGAAATCGGGTAGAAAGCAAGAGGGAAAGAAGGGAAAATGTCATTCATTCTACTTCCACACCGCGCTTGCAACTTAGAATTAACTAACAATAGCCGGTTCTGCTGATATGCCAGACACGAAGCCTCGGAAAGAAGTGGAAATGACTGAGGCTGGGTGAAATGACTGCTCCCATCTCAATTTTAATGAATTTCTTCTGGAGTGAGATCCGAGCGGTGGCTCTTCACCAACGGCATCCACAGGAAGCCCGATCTTAATAATCCCCATCCCTGGAAGCCATTATGTCCATACTATATGGACAGCAAGAGGACAGAACTGGCAAAGAGGAGCTTAGTGAAGAGGGCAGTATGTCTGTCGGGGTTCAGTGGGACCCCAGAATATAGCTATTCTGGACCAGTGATGCAGGTGTCGCAAAAGAACTGGGGAGGCTTAGGTTATCTCCAAACCAAGAGGTAGATTTTTATTGTGAACGTAATGCCAATTAAAGCAAAGGAGGTACCAAAGAGCAGGGAGCAAGCAGGTAAAATATATAGGGATTTAGGGAGCCCAGAACACAGCAGGGTGACTGACATCAAGGGACGGGGGTTCACAGGATCAGTGGGACGTTTGGTAATGGGGCTAACAAGGACCCCTGTTCATCTCTCATGAAACTACTAGGAAGTGCTCATCATTTGACTCCAGGTGCAAGATATAAGCTCAGACTTTTGCATGAGAAAAATCTTTGGAGAACAGCTGAGTGAAGACATCAGGCCCAGCTTTCTTTCTTTCACCACATTCTCCAATAAATTTCATTTTCCCCACATTACTCCCAATAATTACATCCTAAGGTGACTACATCATTCCCAAGGCCAGGTGACCTGGGTTCCTTGAAAAGTATTAGGGTCTCAACTCTGATGGATGAGGCCATTTTCAACAATGAGATGAACCACATCAGTTCCCTTAGAGCAGTAATGAACTGAACCGGCTACACCCAGTGAAAGAACTCTGGGAGATGACTGTGAACCACTACATAGAATTCCCAATCCCTCTATTTTGCCCCTTTTTATTTCCTTCACAGGCTAATTGTGCACTATTTCAAAGTCCAATTGTTTTTGTACAGCAAAACAACTGTTTGGACATGTATACTTATATTGTACTTAATTTATACTTTAACATATTTAACATGTATCGGTCAACCTGCCATCTGGGGGAGGGGGGGAAATTACAACAAAAGGTTTGGCAATTGTCAATGCTGTAAAATTACCCATGAATAGATCTGGTAAATAAAAAGCCATATTTTTTAAAAAAAAGACTATATAACCCAAAGTGCCTGAATATAATAAGATAATAGGTACAGGTAGAGCAGGAAGGCATCTCAGAAATCATGTAATCCAACCTCTTCATTTTGCATATAAGGAAATTGAGGTGCAGAGATATTAACCCACATGCCCATGGTCAAAGACTTTCAAATGTTCATTCTTTTTATTCATTCAACTGTACATACATCTATAGTAGGAACATATGGAGGTACTGTATATTGGTTAGAAAATGGGCACATGAGAGCAAATGAAATTCAAGGTATTACCATGTTTGTAGAATTGTAAGCTGAATGTGTGATAAAGGAAGATGGGGACAATATACATTTCAATTATACTTTTCAAAAAAGATATTGACAAATATGCAAATCAATTTTATCTGAGATATTACTTAGGATCTAATGCACATAGGAAATATTTTGTACAAAATTTGCTATGCCATTTATGAGATAACTCATTCAGGGTTACCTCAACCCATTTTCAGATAAAGTGACTTGATAATTCTTTTAAAAAAAGTATTAGGGTCGTTACTATTATTAGGGTTTCTACTTCACCATTCCCAAGGCCAGGTAGCCTGAGGGTTATTCCCCCAATATTCCTAAGAGTTGTACCACATCATATCCATCCTGCAATAAAAACTAAGTATTTACTAGTCACTAAAACTTGGAGGAAACCTGCTGCCCAGGAGTCTGAGGTGAGGAGGTCATGCATTCCAGGCATGGGGGACAATTAATACAAAGGCATGGAGATGAGATAACAAGACATCACAACTATGAGTCCCCATAAATATAAATGGGATCACACAGTTCTTATGGATCCCAGAGAATGAAGCTAAATCAGCGTCCAGCCAAATCTGAGGAAAAAAAATGTCAAGTCGGAGCGGACGGAAGTCTGGAATCATATTTAGACGTCTAGACAGGTCAAAAGGGCAAGACAGTGGGGGGAATCCAAGCACAGAAATGGGGGTCAGGGACCAGAGACTCAGACCTAAGTGATCAGCCAAGACTGAGGGGAAATGAACAAAGTGATGCACTGGACTATTGATCCTAGAACTGGGACCGGTTGCCCTCTGCCCTGGTTTTAACAGGCTTTAAAGCATATCTGTGGCTAGCAGAGGGCAAAGTCCTCTGGTAAACAGCTGCTCGGCTGAAACAGCTGTTGTGCTTATGTTACTAAAGAATGAAAAAGAGAGGCTCTTTTCTCTTTGAAGCTAGAGGGGTATGTTGTAGCATCCTCTTGGATTCAGAGTGGAAAATCAAGTTATATAAATACAGTTCCTATTTTGGGAATGCTGAATAAATCTTAACTGGCATGTCAAGTGCAATCATGGAGAAGACTTTGCTTAATGATCCTCTGAGTATTGATATCTAGTGAGGTTTAGAATAAGAAGACACTCACCGAAGGTGTCCTTCATGAACTCCAAATAGAAGAGAAGTTCCCTACAGAGGATAAGGCGCTTCAGATGCTACTGGTTTGAATTCTATTAAGTCCCACAATTCCTCAATGGACTTTATGGAATAGCCATTGACACCGGGGAAAATTTTGTTTTGCAAATTTTAAAATGTATTTTAAACTTAAATTCAAAATGAAAAAAGAAAAAATTAACATTGCCATGTACACATCAGAACATAAGAAAGGATTCTATATGAAATAATAATGGGGAAAAATGAATGAAAAAGGATCAACACCCAGATTCAAATTTAATAATGGGAAAAAGTGAATGAAAAAGGATCAACACCGGATTAAAATTTATACTTAGACTAAGTGCTACATAGGATGAGGCCCTTCAGATACTACTTTTTTGGATTCTATTAAGCCCCAGAATTCCTCAGTGGACTTTATGGACTAGCCATAGATACTGGGGAAAAGTTTTCTTTTGTAAGCTAGCCATTGACACAGGGGAAAATTTTCTTTTGTAAATTTTTAAGTGTATTTTAAACTTAAATTTAAAATGAGAAAAGAAAAAAAAATCAACATTGCCATGTACACATCAGAACATAAGAAAGAATTATATATAAAATAATACTGAGAAAAAAATGAATGAAAAAGGATCAATGCCTGGATTAAAATCTACACTTAGATGGAGTGCTACAGAGGATGAGGCCCTTCAGATGCTACTGTTTGGATTCTATTAACCACATTTCAATCCAAAATGCCTTATGGGATTTACTAATGCCCAAAAAATCACTGAAGTCAATAATCCCACATAGTTTTGATAAACAGCTGATTTAGTATTGAAAAGCAGGTAGTAACTTTAATACCTCTTCCTATAAAGGAAATACCACAACAGGAAAATCTCTAATATATCTTCCACACAACTGTCAAACTCATTATCCTAAGACATGGGTCTGACTATGTCAAATCCCTGCTCAAGAGTCTTCTTCAGTGACCTACTGCTTCATGGATAAAGGTAAGACTTTTTGGTTTCACCTCTACAATCTGGCCCCAACCTACTTTTCCAGTCTTATTTCATATTAGGGGAAGGAAAGTGAATAAGAATTTATATAGTGCATAGTATGCACCAGGCGCAGTGCCAAATGCTTGACAAACATTCCTTTAATCTTCATAACAACTTAGAGAGGTAGGTGCTGTTATTACTCCATTTTTAGTTGAAGAAACTGAGGCAAACAGAAGATGTCTTGCCCAAGGTTACAGAATTCAGTATCACACAGTTTGAGGTCAAATTTGAACTCAGATCTTCAGGTCCTTGAACTGCAGATCTAATATTTTACCTTTTTACTTGCCTTACTCTCCTTCACACATTGTGGGACCCCACAAATAAGCTTTCCGGGTTCAAGGTACTCTATGGGTCCAAATCCATTCAAAACCCTTACTCACAAGTACTCACTGACGTGTTTACTTCTTCTCGTCAGCCAGAAAACATAATTAGCCCCAAGAAAATGTATTTAAGTAGATAACACAGTCAAAATATTGGCACTAGAATATCCCCCCCCCCATTTTAAGATACATTTAAAGGTACATTTTCCCCAAAATACCCATGACAAAACCGGATCACTCTTGTGGGAGCAACACCCAGAAGTCCTTGCTGGGAGGAGGACCCTGATGATGCCTGAGAAATTCCCTTATGTGTGGAAATCTTACGTCTCAGGGATGGATCACACATACCTTTATCTCACTTTCCTGGTGAGAGTTATGAAGCCAAAAGAGTGAGAAAAAGTGAGTGAAACCCCAAATTGTGCTGGGCCTTTCATGTTACAGAGTTTCCGATACAAGGATTTCAATAGCTAATGAAAGATGGAGGGAGGGTTAAGTATATGTGCTGAGATTTTCCTGTTCTGTGATTTCCTTTATGGGAAGAGGTAATAAAGTTACAACCCATTTTTGAACACTGAGTCAGCTGGTTACCCAAATGATGTGAGATTAGTGACTTCAGTGATCTTTTGGGCATTAGTAAATCCCATGAGGCATTTTAGACTGAAATGTGGTTAATTGTCAAGACTTTTCAGCCTGTTTGGTAGAGGAAAGATTAAGGGAAAGATTCCTGCTGAAGAGTGGAAATAGAGGATGAACTCCAAGGCCTTTTTATGAAGAATGGCCATCAAAGTGAGCAAGAGAAAACAGAGAAGGTTTTGTCATGCAAGGATGAACAATCTCACTTTGCTGCTCCTGCAACTGGTCTTACTTCAGTATAAATCAGAGCTTTTTAAACTTTTTCCATGCATGACCTTTTTGTTTGAGAAATTTTTATGCGACTCCAGGTATATCGTTATATAAAATAGGTATACAAATAAAAAACTTACTGATAATAAATTATACAGAAATTTATTTTAAAACAATTTTTGGCATGCATGTATTTTACCATTTATTAAAGATGAAAGCAAATCTGCAAACTAATAACACTTATTTTTAATGTAAAGAATTAAACTTGATACCTTCTACTATTGTCACATTTTTTGTGACCCCCACATTCAGTTACATGACCCAATATGGAGTTGCAACTCACAGTTTAAGAAGTTTTGGCATAATCTTGGGGAGGGGGGTGAGGGGAAGGAGAGGAAAATTTGGAACAGAAGGTTTTGCAAGGGTCAATGCTGAAAAATTACCCATGCATTTATCATGCCAATAAAAAGCCATAATTAAAAAAAAGAAAAGAAGAAAAATATAGTGTGTTGTCTAATGAAGACTGGTTATATGAAGTTGTTTGGGAAAAAGAATAGGAAATAAACAAAAGCAGGTGGCCTTGATGATATATTCATGGATACATATTAAAAGGGTTTTTTAAAGCTTAAAAAAAGAAGAAGCTTTGGCATAGAGTATGCTGGGACCACAGAGGACCCTTTCAAGCCAAGCTTGGTTTTTCAAGGCTATTTGGGGGTGAGGTAGGGTGTCCCAGTACTAGAAAGCAGCACTGGGGAACTAATTTGAACTCAAAGTACTGTAAAGCAATCCCACCAAATTTAAATAGAAATGGATCCCTGCTGGCTGCATATTGACAAAAAAGCATTACCTGTGTTTTATTTTATTTGTGTTTATTGCAAAGGAGTAAATGAGATTGAATTTGAACTCAGGTTCTCCTAACTCCAGAGATGGTGCTTTATACACTGTGCCATCTAAGTGCTCCTTTTATTTATTTTCTTAAACACTGTCCAATGACGTTCAGTTTGTCTACCTGCAGATGGGAGCAGCTGTGGTCTAGCAGAGATCTGTGACTTGTTCCTAGGCTCACTCCCCAAGCCCCTGTGGTCACCTTGCCCATATTTCCATTTGCTGAAGTTTACCCAGCATTGAAGTCATCAGACTCGGCATCAACAGAATTTCCATCCTGCTGAACTACTGGCTGAATCTGAGTAAGTTTCACCTGGAGAAAAAGAGCATTCTCAGCCCAGACTAGAGGATGTGCCCCCTCTGAAGGTCTTGGGGCTGGTGTGGCCCTGACCTTGGCATTACGGATAGCGTTCTGCAATCTGCCCGGCTTCAGAAGCTGGACAACCAGACTCTGCCAAGAAGAGCCATCTCGATCTTTGATTGAAGGCAAGAAGATCATGGTGAGAACCATCATCTCTGGATCTTTTGGGAGCCGAGCACTATTGACTCCTCCATAGACACCGAGAGTGACCTGTGTAACAGCATGGAGGAGACCAACAAAATCCAGGAGCAACTCAGCATGAAGCCACCTCTCAGGACTGGTTTTCCTCCTTCTTCCTAAGAGCATCATCTGTCTGTAGCTGTAATAAGAGGGAAAGTGTATTAAGAATACTCTGCCTTGAACCCAGTGCAAAGCCCCAGAGCTTTTCACCTATGTGGAGGCCAGACTTTTGGCGATACTCCCCAATAGCCTACATGCTGATGTGATGATTCTGAAGGAACTGGACACTGAGGGCCTTGGAGGTGAAGCCCAGCTTCCAAGTCCTAGGGAAACCAGAATTGCAGGAGGAGCACCAGGGTCCTGGCCTGCTGTGGCTGCTGAAGGTAGTTTTACTCACAAATGGAAGATGGGGGACCAAGGCTGAATGTGGGCATCTCAACAACACCTTCTCCCTTGGCTAGACCTGTGCTCGGAGGCCTTTGGCCAAGTATAATGAATGTTTGGCCTATGTGGTCAATTTGTCCAGTCTGCCATATATCTACTCATCACTCAGGTGGCCGGCATTCGTGGGTTGATCACACCATTGACCCACTGACTCTCCTGAAATTGTGCTAGCTCTAGTTCTTCTGGCCCAAAGAATTTGACACCTCTGATTTAGACTACTCCTGAGTTCCTAAGCAAAGCCAGTCCCCAAAGTGATCTGGTCCCTAGAAAAGTATCCTGGACTTTATGAATCCCGGCTGAAGCTTCTTGGATGACGAGACACCAGTGAGGTCCTCCCATCCTGGAGCTACGTGAGTCCAAAACCACACTTGCCAGTGTGGGCTCACGTTCAAGTTTACTTCCTAGGGAAGAAACAAGAGGCAAGGAAGTTCATTTCATTCTGGCTTATTTGTATCTTAGGCAACAGGGCAAGAGGAGAGGTTGATTGAGTTGGGCTCTTCAGTAGAGGCCAGGATGATTCTGCTCAGGGTAGCCTGAGGCACTCCCTTCTGGGAAATCAAGATCAAGGGTCAGGACTATATTCCTACAATTTCTAAGCAGTAAAAGATAGCAGTGCATGTGGTTAGGAAATCTGGGCCATAGAGACCAAGGGTTCTCTTTATGACTCTAACAGTGGTTCCTTATGCCCCATTAAAAAGTTCACGGCCACAGTACCTTTAGTGAATGGAATACAACTATCTTAACAGCTCCCGGAAAGCTTCCCTTAAAATTCTGGTTGCTCTCTCTCTACCTAAAGTCTCTGCCATAGCTTCTGTCTCTCAGTCTTTGGCTATTATCAGTGCTTTGAGGCAGCCTGGAGTAGTGGCAAGAGCCCTAGGCTAGGAATTAGGGAGACCAGCTAGCACAGGATGCTTTGCTCAATGGGGCCAACATTCAGGTGTGAGGCAGGGCAACTACCATCTCTCTCCCTCACTTCGTATTCCTCGGCCACCTCCACCCTGCATGGCACAGTCACACCTAGGACCGTCACTGTTCCAGTCTCTTTGTCGTGACATCCCTCTCGCAGATCTCATCTTTTCCTCCCAGCCCCTTTGAGGTCTCAGTCTAGACTCTCCAGGAGATGAGCCACCTCCATCTCCTGGCAAACAATACAGACTTAGAAGGTCTTTTATGT
Source organism: Sminthopsis crassicaudata (assembly GCF_048593235.1). Lineage (NCBI taxonomy): Eukaryota > Metazoa > Chordata > Mammalia > Dasyuromorphia > Dasyuridae > Sminthopsis > Sminthopsis crassicaudata. Next base: position 31,876,227 of record NC_133623.1, read on the forward strand.
TATCACCATAGTCTTGACCCACAATTGAAATTTCCCCATATGCCGGCGTTCCTGTTTATGCTAGTGATGACCCTAACCTTTATCACTTAGAATTCAATCTGCTGAGCAGTTTCCAGACAAAGAAATCAAAGCTATGTATGGTCATATGAAAAAGTGTTATATATGATTATTTTTTTAGTTTTTGTGTTTTGATATTTTTATTTTCCCCAGTTATATGTAAAACAATTTTTTATGTTGGTTTTTAAAACTTTGAGTTCCAGATTCTCTTTCTTTTCTCCCTATATCCCCCCAAATGAGAAGGCATATGTGAAATTATACAAAACATTTTCATAAAAGTTATCAAAGAATATAAATCACTATTGATTAGAGAAATGCAAACTAAAACAATTCTAAGGTACCACCTCACACCTATCAGATTGGCTACCATGACAGAAAATTAAAATGACAGATGTTGGAGGGTATGTGGGAAAATAGGGACACTAATACACTCTTAGTGAAGCTGTGAACTGATTCAACCATTCTGAAGAGCAATTTGGAACTATGTCCAAAGAGCTATAAAATTGTACATACTCTTTGAGCCAGCAATACCACTACTAGATTTGCATCCTAAGGAGATCAAAGGAAAAGGAAAAGGACCAATATGTACAAAATATTTATAATACTTCTTTTTGTGGTGGCAAAGAATTGAAAATTAAAGAGATGCCCATCAACTGGGGAATGATTGAATGGTATGAGATATGATTGTGATAGAATACTGTTTAGCAATAAGAAATGATTATTAGGATGCTTTCCGGAAAATGGGGGAATACTTACATGAACTGATACAAAGTGAAGTGAGCAGAACCACAAGAACATTGTGCATAGTAGCAACAATATTGAACAATAATCAACTGTGAATGACTTAGTTATTCTTAGCACTACAACAATCCAAGACAGTTCCAAAGGACTTTTGATGAAAAAATTCTATCCATCTCTAGAGAAAGAACTGATAGAGTCTAAATACAGATTGAAGGATACTTTCTTTTCAACTTTCTTTATCTTTCTTGGTGTTTTGTCTGTTTTCTTTTGCAACGTGGCTAATGTAGAAATATGTTTTGCTCGAATACCCAACTATAATCTCTATCAAATTTCTTGCCTTCTTAAGGAGGGGGGGAAAGGGAGAAAATTTGGACCTCAAACTTTTAAAAAACAAATAATTTTGTTTACACATAATTAGAGAAAAGACAAAAATAAACTACATAAAAAAGAATTCATTTTATTAGAAATTAGGATGTTTCCAACCCATCAGTAACCACACTGAAAGCTCTGTCACAGTACTGGCATGTATGGGCCACTCTGGCTACAGCATACCTGGACTTCGCCAGACAGACCTGTTGCTATGTTAACCACACAGCTGGCTGCCATCACACACGAAAGCCCAGCTCGCTCCATTGTCAATGTCATCTCTCAGTACAAAGAGCCATGGTATGTTTAAATCAAAAGGCTCACTATGAACACTAACAGTCTGGGGAGAAAGACTTCCTTTCTACAGAATCACAGATTTTCAGAGTTGGAAGGGAGTTCAGTTACCATCTAATCCAATCCATACTAAAAAGCATCTACAATGTATTTGACAAGTGGTCATTCATCCTCTTCTTGAAGACTTGCAAAGAGGGAAAAGGAAGAAGCATTTATTAAGGACCTATGAAATGCCAGGAACTATATACTAAGCATTCTACAAATATAATTTCATTTGATTCTCTCAACAACTCTGGGAGGTAGATGTCACTATATCACAAATTTACGGTTGAGGAAACTGAGGCAGAGATTGTGACTTGCCTAGGGTCACACAGCTAGGAAGTGTCTGAGATCATATCTGCACGATGATCTTCCCAGTCCCAGGACTGATATTCTATCTATTGTGCTACCTAGCTGCCTGGGAGGGAACTCGCCACCTATCAAGGCAGCAGCTCATTCTGTTTGAGGGCAACTCTAATTAAAAATCATTTCCTGACATCAAGCTCAAACTTTCCTTTTTTGCATCTTCTCCCCATTGTTTCTGATGCTGCCTGCTTAGGCTGAGTAAAACAAGTCTAATCCATCTTCCATATGACAGCCTTTGAACTACTTAAATATTCTCTTCTCCAACTTAATTAAGCATCCCAGTTTTCTTCAGCCAACATTCATGGATTCAAGGCCCTTTGTCATCCTGGTTGCCCTCTACTGGCTATTAGCTTAACAGTGTCTTTTTTGAACCCTGGTGCCTAGAACTGAACACAGTACCCAAGATGAGGTCTGACAAGGGCAGAATACAGATCTTCCTGATTCCAGGAAGCTAGATATCTCTTAATGGAGTTTACTATTTCTTTAGCTTTTTTTGGACACCATATGACATTACTGACACATATTGACCTTTAGGTTCACTAAGACCTCCAGATCTTTTTCAGATGAAGTCTTATCTAGCCAGTTTTTTGTGACTTCTACTTGTGAAGTTGATTTTTCGTAACCAAGTACTTTTATCCTTAATGAATTTCATCTTACTAAATTCACCCAATGCTCTCACCATAGGTGTGTATGACATTTCATTAGGGTAAGAATCTAGGGATTTATTTTTTTTTAAGCAAACATGTATTTTATTGATTACAAAGGATGTTATTTTTATTTATCAGGAAAACAAAATGCCCCTAAAACTGACAACTTAATTTTAAAAATGAACAATTAAACTTGACTTTTAAAATGAGATGGAATATCTATGCCTTGAGACATCAGAAAGGTCCTGGGCATTCCTAGCATACCCTGTAAATATACCTTTGTCTCTAGCCTGGCAAAATCTTTGTTGGTTTCTGATGGCAGCATTCAGTGTGTTAAATGCGCCTCCTCCCAGCTCTGTGTCACCTTCAAATATGGTCACTATGCCCTATGTACCTTTTATCCAAACCATTAATAAATATGTTAAATGGGGTGGAGCCAAGAAGTGACCCCTGGGGGTACCCCACTGGAGACCTTCTGTTACATGGACATTCAGATACCATTCTTTGAGACCAGTTCTGAATCAATCCAGCTGAATTATAGCTCAGTCTATGTCTCTTTATCTTCTTCACAGAAGTAATATGAAGTAGCTTATGAAAGGATTTGTCAAGACCTATGTAAACTATATCTATTGCATTTCTCCCACCTACGAGTTTGGCAGTCCTGTCAAAAAAGAAGTTTAGTTTATAATGACTTGGTGAACTCTTTGCGATCACTACTTCCATTTGTAGATGTTTCTCAACCATCTCTATACTGTCAATAAGTGTATATTAAGTATTTACTATGTGTCAGTTCCTGATATAGCTCATCTGAGCAAGGTTACTTGAACTCATCAAGGCCTTAGCTAGTTCCTTTCTTATTAGTGGGTATCAACTCCAAGTTAGTCCTTTTCTGTCCTGTCATTTCCAATATAAAGGTCATTCATTCTTCTTGGCCAAGAAAGCAGAGGCAAAGTAAGCACTGGGCAGTTTGATCATCTCTCCCAGTTGTCAGTTACCAATATCCTAACAAGCTAAGCCAAAGACCTTTCCCTTTCCTGACCCTCCATTTTTCTTAACATGGCCAAAATCTCCCTTGTTTGCCAGCATTTTACCAGGCTCAGTTCATTCTGGCCTCGAGCACTCCTGATACTTTTTTACAGAACCAAGCCTGGTCATTCATTCTCTATGCTAGCATCCTATGCACATTTCTTTGGTTGTACTATCTCTATATTTACATTATTCTCTTTTCCTAGAGAATTTTAATCAATGGGATCCTATTCATCCTCTAAATCTTATGAAATATGCTTTCCCATCTATGCCTAAAGGGCTATAAAACTGTGCATACCCTTTTGATCCAGCAGTTTCTCTACTGGGCCTGTGTCCTAAAGAGATCATAAAAAAGAGAAAAGGGCCTACATGTACACAAATGTTTGTGGCAGCCCTTTTTGTAGTGGCAAGGAACTGGAAACTGAGTGGATGCCCATCAATTGGAGAATGGCTGAATAAGTTATGGTATATGAATGTTATAGAATATGATTGTTCTATAAGAAACTATCAGCAGGATGATTTCAGAAAAGCCTAAAGAGGCTTACATGAACTGATGCAAAGTGAAGTGAATAGAACCAAGAGAAGATCATACATAACAACAAAAAGATGATATGAAGATCAACCGTGATGGACTTAGCTCTTCTCAGCAATACCTTGATCCAAGACAATTCCAATAACTTGGGATAGAAAATGCCAGCTGCATCCAAAGAGAGAACTATCGATACTGAATGTGGATCAAAACATAGTATTTTCATCTCTTTTCTCTTGTTTTTTTTCCCTTTTGTTTTGATTCTGTTTGTTTTACAACATAACAAATATGTGTTTGAAATGATTGTACTTGTATAACGTGTGTTAGATTGCTTGCTATCATGGGGAGAGGGGAGGTAAGGGAGGCAGGGAGAAAAAATTTAGAACTCGAAATCTTACAAAAATGAATGTTGAAAACTATCTTTCTATGTAGTTGGAAAAATAAAATATTATTAAAAAAAGAAAGAAATCAAGAGAAAAAAGAAATATGTTTTCCCCAAATCAAAAATAAATTATGCCTGCCTCTCTTCTCTTTCAGTATCACAAACTCTAAGGGATTCTTAAACTTTTTCCACTGATGACCCCTTTTTCCCTTGAAAAGTCAAACATTTACTGATAATAATTTCCTTCAGTTAAAAAAAATCCCATATGGTGTTGGAACCCACAGTTTAAGAAACTGGACTCTAAGAGGAGATAATAGTCACTTCTCCACAAAGCTGCCATCATTTTTGCACTAATAATCAGTTCTGCCCCATTGGTAAGAATCTCCATCTTCTTCTCCTGTACCTTTTGAAAAATAAATTGATCACTAAGGCAAATCTTGCAAAAGTTGCTTTGAGGGCCTTCCGTGAAGCAGGCTACTATGCTTATGAAGGTCAGTGAGGAGGGAAGCTTAGCAATTCTCTTCTTGGAATTTCCTTCCAGACAGGATAGATTACCCATGCTAATAAAAAGTCCAGCCTCATTCCAAGTGGTGGCAGGATTGAATGCTGGGCATTGGGAGGAATTGGTGGGGGTGGGGTGTTGCTGTGCTCCAGTCTACATGCCTTAAAAGAGCAGGGTGACACTAGAGCAGAGTGATTGCCAGAGAAACCATTGGGATGTCTGGGGGAGCAGGTGTCCTTTGGGGGTGGGGATGGAGAGAGTGACAGAATAATAACTACCACCACCAGAGCAGCTTACATTTGTGTAATGCTCTGAGGCTTAGAAATGGCTTTTCTTATAATATCCCTGAAATTGGTAGTACCAATGTTTTTCTTTTCTTTTTTGGGGCGAGGGCAGGTCCAGACCGAGAATTTCATAAATGCGGGAAACTCCCAATATGGAAATTCCCTCTGCTGATAGAGGCTGCCAATTTATCATTAAATTAAAGCTTTATAGAGATTTTCCTGGAGTTCTGGTAATTTAAACAATTTATCCAGGGTTTACTGTGTGACAGAAACAAAATTTCAACCCAGGCCTTCCTAATAATAAAATCAACCTTTTCTTCATTACAGGGGAGGTATTCAGCGCCTAGGTGGACTCAGTGGAGGGCGCAGTGATGAGCATTTTAGAACTGGGCAATGGGGAAGGTATGGGGAGTATCCTACTGAAAAGGGGAAGGAATTGTTATTATTTAAACATTTTCAATGGTGGTTGGAATTGGCTAGGCTGGAGGATACTAAGGAATATTATCTTACCTCAACCCCAAGGTCTGAGGATACCCCCTGGTATCTAAGTGGAAGGTGGAGAAAGAAGGGATTATTTTTCTTCTGAAAATAGTATCTGGAGCTGATGTTCAGAAGGGTAACCTGTTGCCTGGCCAGATACTGGTACTTAAGCATTTTCATGACTCAGCTAAATATCCACTTGGTATAGGAGGCACATCCCCTACCATTGCCTGCCAGAGTTCCATGATATAGGCACATCAGAGCAAGTAGAAAATAACTCATAAGATCTTGTAAAGGACATAGCTGTCACCAACTGTCAAACAGAGTCATTAATACTTAGCCCTTTGGTGTATTCTGGATGTTTTGTTTTGTTGATCTGCCAAATGCTATTTCTTTTTGAAAATTTTATTTTTTTCAGAATTACATATAAAAACAATTATTTCATATTTTTAATTTTTCTCAATTATGTGTAAACAAAAATTTTAACATTTGTTTTTTTTAAAAAAACTTGAGTTCCAAAGTCTTTTCCTCCCTTCCCATCCCCTCCTTGAAAAGGCAAGCAATTTGATGCAGATTATACATGTGCAGTCATGTAAATCGTATTTCCATATTAGTTTGCAAAAGAAAATGCAGACCAAAAAAAGGATGGTAAAGAAAACTGCATTTATTCCTATGGTTTCTAATGTTTTTCATAGGAATAAGTGTGTAATATTGCTGTTACAATGGTTCTGCTCATTTTTTCTTCATTGTTGTTTTTATAAAACCAATTCTTAGTTTTATTAGTTCCATGGTTTTCTTACTTTCAGTTTTATAAATCTTTTCTTTGATTTTCAGGATTTCCAATTTAGTGTTCAAATGGGGATTTCTGATTTGTTCCTAGATTTCTAGTTTTTTTAATTGTGAGCCCAATTCATTAGGATTAGATTATTTTGTTTCTGATTAATTTTTACTCTATGTTTCTGTAGCTCCTTAATGAATGTAATTTTTATTGCATTGTGATTTGAAAATGATACATTTGATATTTCTGCTTTTCTTCATTTGTTCATGAGGTTTTTTTGCCCTAAATACATGATCAATTTTTGTGAAGGCGTCATGTACAGCTGAGAAAAAAGTATACTCCTTTCTATTCCTGTTCAGTTTTCTCCAATTCTACTCATCTCCTTAACTTCTTTCTTATTTATTTCAGGTTAGATAGATCTAGTTCTGAGAGAGAAAAGTTGAGGTCCCCCACTGTCTAGTTCCTCTAATAACTCACTTAAAATTTCCTTTAAGAATTTAGTTGCAGACAATTCTCAGAGGAAGAAATTGAAACTATATCCACTCACATGAAAGAGTGTTCCAAATCACTACTGATCAGAGAAATGCAAATTAAGACCACTCTGAGATACCACTACACACCTGTCAGATTGGCTAAGATGACAGGAACAAATAATGACAAATGTTGGAGGGGATGTGGGGAAATTGGGACACTAATACATTGCTGGTGGAGTTGTGAAAGAATCCAGCCATTCTGGAGAGCAATCTGGAATTATGCCCAAAAAGTTATCAAACTGTGCATACCCTTTGACCCAGCAGCGCTACTACTGGGATTATATCCCAAAGAAATACTAAAGAGCGGAAAGAGACATATATGTGCCAAAATGTTTGTGGCAGCTCTGTTTGTTGTAGCTAGAAACTGGAAGATGAATGGATGTCCATCAGTTGGAGAATGGTTGGGTAAATTGTGGTATATGAAGGTTATGGAATATTATTGCTCTGTAAGAAATGACCAACAGGAGGAATACAGAGAGGCCTGGAGAGACTTAAATCAAGTGATGCTGAGTGAAATGAGCAGAACCAGAAGATCACTGTATACTTCAACAACAATACTGTATGAGGATGTATTCTGATGGAAGTGGAAATCTTCAACATAAAGAAGATCCAACTCACTTCCAGTTGATCAATGATGGACAGAGGTAGATACACCCAGAGAAGAAACACTGGGAGGGGAATGTAAATTGTTAGCTCTAATATCTGTCTGCCCAGGTTGCATGTACCTTCGGATTCTAATGTTTATTGTGCAACAAGAAAATGATATTCACACACATGTATTGTACTTAGACTATATTGTAACACATGTAAAATGTATGGTATTGCCTGTCGTCGGGGGGAGGGAATAAAGGGAGGGGGGGTAATTTGGAAAAATGAATACAAGGGATAATATTATAAAATATATATATATATATATATAATAATAAAAAAAAAAGAATTTAGTTGCTATAATCTTTAGTATTTATATAACTTCATTGTGCTTTTAGCAAAATATTGTTTTCCTGCTTATCTCTTTTAGTTAGTTCAATTTTTGCTTTTGCTTTGTCAGTAATGTTTGCTACCCCTGTTTTGTTTTGTTTTGTTTTGTTTTGTTTTACCTCAGCTGAGGCATAGATTCTTCTCCAGACCCTTATTTTTACTCTGTGTGTGTGTCTCTCTATTTCAAGCGCGTTTCTTGTAAACAAGCATATTTTTGGATTCTTTTAAAAATTTTTAATCCATTCTGCTATTTATTTCTATTTTATGGATAAGTTCATTCCCTTCACATTCACAATGATTTTTATTAACTATATATTTTCCTCCATCTTATTCTCACCTGTTTATCCTTTTTTCTCTTTTTAACCTTGTCCTTCCTCAGAAGTTTGTTTTATTTCTAATTACTACCTTCCTTAATTCACCCTACCTTCTATCAGTTCCCATCCTCTTCTTCTATCCCCTTCCCTTCATTCTTCCCTGTAGGGTAAGATAGATTTCTATTTCTGAGGTGTATGTTATTCCTTTTTTGAACCAGTTTCAATGAGAGTAAGGTTTAAGCATTACCCACCTACCCCCATCTTCTCCTCCACTGTAAAAACTCTTCCTTTTCCTACATGTGTAAAAATGTTTGTAGCAACTCTTTTTGTGATAGCAAAGAATTGGAAAATTAGTAGATGCCCATCAGTTGGGGAATGGCTGAACAAGTCGTGGTAAATATTATTATTCTATTAAAAATGATGAACAAACTGATTTTAGAAAGGCCTGGAAATATTTACATGAACTGACGCTGAGAGAAACAAACAGAATCAGGAAAATATTGTACACAATAACAGCAAAAACGTGCGATGATCAACTTTGAAAGACTTGGTTCTTCTCAGTGGTTCAGAGATCCAAAATAATCCTAATAGACTTTGGACAGAAAATGCCATCTGCAACCAGAAAAAGAACTAAGACTGAATGTAAATCAACACATGCTATAGTCACTTCTTTTTTATGTTTTTTTTTTTAATCTCTCCCATGGTTTTTTCCCTTTTGCTCTGATTTTTTTCTCCCAACATGATTCATAAAGTGATGTGTATTAAAATAAATGTCCTAGAAAAAACTCTTCCTTTTGTGCCTCTTTTTTTTGTGAGATAATTTACCCTGCTGTATTTTTCCTTCTTCCCTTCTCCTAGTGCATTCCTTTTTCTTACCCCTTACTTTTATTTTTTTGAATATCAACCCATTATAATCAACTCACGCCCATGCCCTCTTTCTATGCATACACCTTCTAATTGTCCTAATAATTATATAATTCTTAGGAGTTGCAATTATCATTTTCCCATATAGAAAAGTAAACAGTTTAACCTTATTGAATCCCTTATGATTTCTTTCATGTTTACCATTTTTATGCTTCTTTTGAGCTTTGTATTTGCAAGCCAAATTTTTTATTCAGCTTTGGTCTTTTCATCAGGAATGCTTGAAATTCCTCTATTTCATCAAATATCCCTCTTTCCCTCTGAAGAATTGTACTCATTTTTGTTACATAGGTTATTCTTGGTTGTAATCTTAGTTTCTTTGCCTTTTATAATATCATATTCTAAGCCCTATAATCCTTTAATGGAGAAGCTGTTAAATCTGTGATCCTGACTGTGCCTTCATGATTTACGAATTGTTTTCTTTCTGGCTGCTTGCAATATTTCACTCTTTTTGTTGTTGTTTGCTTGCATTTTGTCTCATTTCTTTTTTTTCCTTTTTGATCTGATTTTTTCTGGAGCAGCATGATATTTGTGGAAATATGTATAGAGGAATTGCACGTTTAACATATATTGCAATGGTCACTTGCTGACTGGGGGTGAGGGTGGAGGGAGGGAGGAAAAAAATTAGAACACAGGGTTTTGTAGGGGTGAATGTCAAAAATGATCAATGTATATATTTTGAAAATAAAAAGCTATAATTTAAAAAGTATACTTCAATTCTGATTCAGGCTTCATCACTTCTTTCTCTGGATACTAGTTGAATTTTTTCATCGTGAGTCTTTTGAAATTGTCTTGGATCATTGTATTGCTGAGAATACCTAGGAATGCAGTTGGTCATCATGCAATATTGTCAGTGCAGTGTACACTATTTTTCTGGTTTTGTTCACTTAACTTGGCATTAGTTCTTGTAAGTCTTTCCAGGTTTTTCTGAAAGCACCCTGCTCATCATTTCTTATAGCACAATTGTAATCCACCACAATCATATACCATGCCTTTCCTCAATTGATGGCCATCGTCTCCATTTCCAATTCTTTACCACCACAGAAAGAGCTGTTAGAAATATTTTTGTACACATTGATCCTTTTCCTGTCTGCTTTTGAGTTCTTATAGAAATAGAAAGACCTAGTAGTGGCATTACTGGGCCAAATTGTACAGTTTTATAGCTCTTTGGGCATAGTTTAATTGTTCTCCAGAATCAGTTGCACTAGCCTCCCAATTTTTCCACACTCCCTTCATCATCTAATATTTTTGTTTTCTGTCGTGTTGGTATGATATGGTACCTTCAAATTGTTTTAATTTGTATTTTTCTAATCGAGTGATGTGAAGCAATTTTTTTACTCATATAACTATATACAGCTTCGATTTCTAATGAAAACCTCCTGTTCACATCCTTTGACCACTTATCTATTATGGGGATGACTTATAAATTTGATTCAGTCCTCTATATATTTGAGGAATGAGGCATTTATCAGAGAAATTTGCTGTAAAATCTATCTCCTCCTCCCCAGTTTCCTGCTTTCCTTCTAATCTTCGTTGCATTTGCTTTTGTTTGCTCAAAACCTTTTAAATTTAAGATAATCAAAATTATCCATTTTATATCCCTTAATGTTATCTCTTATTTGATCATAAATGTTTCCTTTATTCATAGATATCTGACAGGTAAAGTATTCTATGCTCTCCCAATCTACTTATCATATCACCCTATATTGCTAAATCATGTACCCATTTTGATCTTATCTCAGTATACGGTGTGAAATGTTGGTCTAGAACTACTTTCTGCCAAAATGATTTGCAATTTTCCCAGCAGCTTTTGTCAGGTAGTGAGTTCTTGTCCTAAGAGCTTGGATCTTTGCCTTTATTGTACACTAGATGACTATGGTCTTTTACAGATGGGCAATATGTACCTAATCTATTCCACTGATTTGCCACTCTATTTCTTAGTCAGTACCACATTGTTCTGATATTACTGCTTTGTAATATAGTTTGAGATCTGATACTATTAGGCCACCTTCCTTTTTTGATTCCTTAATAGTCTTAACCTTTTGTTCTTCCAGATGAATTTTATAATTATTTTTAGCTCCATATAATAATTTTTGGTAGTTTGATTAGCATGACACTAAATAAGTAGAATAATTTAGATAGATTTGTCATTTTGTTATATTGGCTTGGTCTACTTATGAACAATTAATATTTTTCCAGTTGTTTAGATGTGACTTTATTTGGATGAAAAGTGTTTTGAAGAGAACTGTTCGGTTCTGCACACATATAATGCCTCTAAGATATACTATAACATATTTAACATGTGTAAGACTGCCTGCCATCTAGGGGAGGGGGTGGAGGGAGGGAAGGGAAAAGTCAGAACAGAAGGGAGTGCAAGGGATAATGTTGTAAAAAATAACGTATGTAAAAAAATATGTACTGTCAATAAAAAGTTATAATAAAAAAAAGAAAAGTTTTTTTGTAATTGGGTTTGTCTTGGCAAGTAGACACCTAAGTATTTATATTGGTTACAGTTATTTTAAATAGAATTTTTCTTTCTCTCTTGCTGCTGGACTTTGCTGGTAATATATGGAAATGCTGATGATTTATGTGGGTTTGTTTTATATCATGCAACTTTACTAAAGTTGTTAATTATTTCAACTAATTTTTAAGTTTTTTTTTTTTAGCATTCTTTACTTATTTTTTCCAAATAGTTTACATAATATCAGAATTAATTTGTTTTTTTTAAAGAATATTCTGGGTATTTTCAGACAAGAAGCTTGTAAGATTGTTCCAGTATGGGAGATTCTCTTTAGAGACACAGAAAATAGGGGAAACAAATATGGACACATAACCCCAAAATAAATAATAGCTAACTTTTATAGAATGCTAACTCTGTGCTAATTTTTGTTTGTTTGTTTGTTTTTACAATTTTTATCTCGTTTGATGCTTAACAATAACCCTGAAAGGTAGGTGCTATTATTATCCTCATTTTACAGGTGAGGAAATAAAGCAAAGGGGTTCATTAACTTTGCCAGTGTCACAGAGTTATTAAGTATCTTTGGCCAGATTTGAACTCAGGTGTTCTTGACTCCCTCCCCATGCTCCATCCACTGCACCTTCTAGGTACACCTATCCCAGGTAAGCAGCATCTCCAAGGACTCACTCACTACTTTTGTACAAAGACTTCTCTTCTGACTCTTGCTCTCCTTCCTGTCTCCACTCAGCTATGTGTTCATAGTATAAGGATGGGCACAAGGAATGAGCCTCTTTATTTATTGTTTTAAGGCACCTTTGTTGCATCATCGACCCTTTAGCAGGCAGCTAGTCAGTCAGTAAACATTCATTAAGCACCAACTATGTGCCTAGTACTGTGCTAAACATCAGGGATACAGAAAAAGGCAAAAAAAATACCCAATTCCTGTTGTGAGGGAGCTCAAAGTCTCAAGGCAGAAACAGCGGACAAACAACTATATACAAACAAATACAATATATTGGAGGATTTATACAATATATCAACAGAGGAAAGGCATTAGAAATAGGGAGGATAGAACAGCTTCCTGAAGGAAGAGAGATTTTATCTGGGACTTAAAAGAAACTGGGACAAGGAGATGAAGAGGCAGAGTAATCCAGGCGGGTGGGACAACCAATGAGAATATCTGGACTTGGGAGATAGTTTCTTGGGGGACAAACAGTAAGTAGACCAATGCCCCTGGGGAATACGTGGAGGGATGGTGATATATGGTGCAAGAAGACTGGACCTCTCTGACCTTTTTACTTCCTTGTTTGTTGATTTATTTACACTTCTAACAGTGAGTCCCTTGATCAGAAACTCAATCCAATTTCCAGTAGCACCCTACTCGGAAATCAAAAACCCTGCTACCCAAAAAGTCAGTGGTTTGATCACAATGGAATAGAGGCAACTTGTAGAAAGCTCTATTAGACTTTCACAAAAAGCAACAAACAAACAAACAAACAAGCCACATAAGTTGGGAGCCAAATCCTGGAATACCTTGAATATCAAACAAGTACCTTGCTTGCTGGTGTAACATTCTTGGTATTTTGATATTTGACATTTTGATTTTTTTTTGACATTTGACATTTGAATTGACATTCAAGGTATTTAATAATCTGGCTGCCAGTTTACTTTTCTAGTCTTGTTTCAGACTATGCCTCTTCATGTACTCTCTCCTCTGATTAAACGAAATTCACCATCTTCTGGCTTAATCCTGGATTTTTCTGATTCCATGCATTCGAACCAGTTATCCAAATCTGAAATAGACTTCCCTCTCCATCTCTGCCCATAGAAATAGTGTTCTTCCTTCAAGACCTAGTTCAGGCCAATTTCCTTAGCAAAATCTTCCCTGGCTGTTCCAGTTAGTAATAATTCTTCCCTTTAACATCTACCAATCTTGTTTAATCTCACCTAACTGGGAATAGAGTTATTTGTGTAAACTTCTTAGCTCCCCACCCTCCATTATGGTAGAAAGAAAGAATGAGGTCAAATCTAACCTTCTCTAAACCTCATTTTCCTCATAAATGAGAATAACAAGATGTATATTCTCTGTTGCTATGAGAAGGACAGTCCGTGACATAGTAGGTAAAGCCTAGTGGTTTGTCCAAGGTGCAGAGAGGTCACCTAGAGTCACACAGCATCAGAAGCAAGAATTGAGACCAGTCTTTTTTTACACCAACCCTAAGACTCTATCTACTACCTTTCATTGCCTTCTTTTGATGAAAGAACTTTACACATCTTAAGCACTTTAGCAGGGATTTAACAAGCATAAGATGCAAAGAACTGAATGTCATTATTTTATACAAATACTTTGGTAATTGGACAAACTATTTTGAATGGCAATTAAGCTGCTTGTTCCTTGAACATGAATGTGAGTTAAAGAGAGAAATTGATAGCTGGAGAATCATTTCTACCAACATGGAAACTAGTCAAGGGCAGTCTTCTATTTATAAGTGGAATGGCACTTGACTAGACCTTGACATTGAAGATATTCCATAATCTCCCAACTCATTTTCCTGGCCTTGTTTCAGACTACTCCCCTTCATGTACTGTAGCTTGTGATTAGATAAAGTTCACCATCTCCTGACTTCATCAGGAAAATATTACATTTCTGGAAAAAAGAAGAAAAATACTGTAGTCCCACAAGCACTTTCCATAGCATTAGGTCATTTGAAAGTCAGAGAGAGCAGCGGTCCTTGGTGGGTCCTGGTCAGCTCCATGGTTTTTGACCAATTAATGATCCCATCAGATCCAGTGCAGAGGATAATAAAAAATACACAGTATCATTATAAAGAACATTCCCTAAAGAAATGTTTCACCCACTGCATCTTTCTGTTTAATGCCTTAGGCGCTACTTTGTGATTGATTTTCCATTTTTGTATACTTTGGGGGTTTTGATTCTTACTTGATCTAATCTTCCAAAGGAAGCTCAGAGTTGGAAGAGACCTTAGTGACCATCTACTCCAACCCATATGTGAAAAAGAATCTCTACAAGATCACCATTAAATGGCCATTCAGAGCTTGCTTAAAGATCTCTAGTGGGAGAGAACCTACTATTTCCAAAGACAACAATGGGGGGATAGGTGCGATTATTATCCCCATTTTACAGATGAGGAAACCGAGGCAAACAGACATTAGAGTGCCTTGATTAGGGTCATGCAGCTAGGAAGTATCTGAGATTGGATTTTAACTCAAGTCTTATTTTACTTCAAGACCTGTGTGCTTTCTCAGTCTTAACTTGCTTTTTGGGTAATTCTCTATCTCTAATTCTTCCTTCACCTGACTGCCTTTCAAGTACTAGAAGATAATCACCTGGAAACAGGACTTCACACCACAACCTTGCCTCAATAAAATCCTGCTTGAACTCTGTCCGTCATTTCCATTTTTCCCCTATTGGAACCTTGCACTCTGCCTCTACCAGTTTCAACTCTTCTTTGTGAGAGGTCTTCCCCCATTAGAATGTAAGGTCCTTGAGGGCAAGACCATATTGCTTTCTTTAATATAGTTATTGACACATAGTGAGCTCTGAATAAATGCACACTTATTTTCTCTCTCTCTCTCTCTCTCTCTCTCTCTCTCTCTTTCTCTCTCTCTCTCTCTCTCTCTCTCTCTCTCTCTCTCTCTCTCTCTCTCTCTCTCTCTCTCTCTCTCTCTCTCTCTCCCTCCCTCCCTCCCTCCCTCCCTCCCTCCCTGTGTAGTCATTTTTAATCATATCCAACTCTTTGTAACCCCTTTTGAGATCTCTTGACAAAGATATTGGAATGGTTTACCATTTCCTTCATACATGCACATGTATACATAGATATATGTGTATATCATTGGCCCTCTGATTCTTCTCTTTTCCCAAGCTAAGCATCCCATGTTCCATCAACAGGCCTTATGGCATAAGATTCAAAGAATGTCACTATTCAGATTGCCCTCTTCTGGAAGTTTTGTGGCTTATTCTTATCTTTCTCAGACTGCAGTATCCAGAAATGCACAGGATGATCCAGGTAAGGTCTGACTGGGACAGAACACAGAGGATCTGTTGCTTCCTTATTGCTAAAGTTCTCTTATGTAATTCAAGGTTTAATCACTTTGCTATCATATCCCATTGTGGATTCATATTGAACTTGAAGGTTACTGAGACTCCTAGATCCTTTCCATTCAAATGGCTCTTTAGCCACATTTCCCCCATATTGAATTTGTGATATTGATATTTTTGAACCCCCATATAAGACTCTATTCATCCCTATTAAATTTCATTTTCCTGGATTCAGCTACAAATTCCAATCAGTCAAGATCTTTTTGGATCCTGTCTCAGTGGTTCAGCACGTCAGCCATCCCTCCCAGTTTGATGCCAGCTGTAGATCTGATAAGCGTGCCACATCTGCTTTTATCTAAGTTACTGATAAGAATGTTCAACAACACAGGGCCAAGTACAGATTTTTAGGGAATTTCGCTGGGGATCTCTCTCAAAGTTGGATTTTTTTTTTTTTTTGCAAGACTTCATATGCATAATGGGTATTATATTGCTTCTTTTCCAGTGATGGGAGAGAAGATGGAAGGAGGGAGAGAATTTGGAACTGAAAATAAAACTCATAAAATATATAGATTTAAAAGAAAAAAAAAGTTGATGTTGAACCATTCATGCATGAGTTCAGCCATCTTGATTTTCTGTAACCCACATCTCTCTACCTTTTCTGCTTCCATGCATTTTGACCCATTATCCATGCTTGAAACAGACTAATATGAGATACTTTATAAAATGCTTTGCTAAAGTCTAGGCTGACTAAAGCTTTAGCATTGTCCCAATGACTATGTGAAATGACAATGTCAAAAAAAGAAGATAAACTAAATCTGGCTTGACTGGACCTGACAGATTCTAATAAAGTTCTACTAGGTCTTTTTGCTCACTGCTTTCTTTTCTAGATGCTTACCAACCATCTGTTAAAGAATATTCTATCTTTAATATGATATTCTATGATTTTGCCAAGAATCAAAGTCAAGTTCATAGGCCTATAATGCAAAGTCTCCATCTCTTCCCTTTTTTAAAAATTGGTATAGCATTTACTCGTCTTTCTTTAGTCCTATGACATTCCTCCCATTCAATACGATCTACCGAATATGCCTGTAAAGGTCTTAGCAGTTACACTTGCCATTTGTTTCAGGGCCCAAGGATGGAGTCCATCTGGACCAGGTGACTTGAACTTATCAGGGACAGCGAAGTGCTATCTGACAGTTTCCCTACCGGGTTACCAACACCTTCTCACCCATTCTGTTCTACCCTTTCTAGTCCAAAGACCATTTTCCTTGTCAGAGAAAACTTAGCTCTTCTTTTCTTCTGGACTTATTCATCACTATTCCTTCCATCCACCTGAGCAGTGGTAGTATCCTGTGTTTGAATCTCCATTTTTGATTCAATGTAGATATGAAATGTTATCCTTGGCTTTCTTCACCAGCCTCAATTCATTCTGAGCTTTAGCATACCCAATAGTATTTTTAAAAGACCATGTCTGTTTTCCTGCTCTCAATTTCACTTTCTGTAGAACTCTTATTTAAATTCATCAGTTGGTGAGCTCTCTCTGCATCCAGTATTCTTTTTAGATAATTTCCCTTCTCCTTCATCAAAATTGTATCTTTTATCTTCTTGTGAGTATCCTTGACAGATAAAGTGATATATGCTTGTAATCCCTATTCTTGGAGGAAGCTGAGACTAGTGGATCACTTGAATTTGGGAGTTGTGCAGATCCAATAGATCAATGATGGACAGAACCAGCTACGCCTAGAGAAGGAACACTGGGAAATGAATGTGGACTACTTACATTTTTGTTTTTCTTCCCAGGTTATTTTTACTTTCTGAATCCAATTCTTCCTTTGCAACAACAACAACAAATTAGGTTCTGCATACATATATTGTATCTAGGATATACTATAACACATTGAACATGTATGGGACTGCCTGTCATCTAGGGGAGGGGGTAGAGGGAAGGAGAGGAAATTCAGAACAGAAGGGAGTGTAAGGGATAATGTTGTAAAAAGTTACCCATGCATATGTACTGTCAAAAATGTTATAATTATAAAATTAATAATAAAAAAAAAAGAATTTGGGAGTTGTGAGCTGTAGGGTTAAAGTTGATCCAATGCCCGTATTAAATCTGGCACTAAAATGATACGCTGCCAGGAGTGAAGGGCTACCAGGCTGCTTAAGGAAGGTCAAACTGGACTAGATTGGAAAATTGCAACAAATTAAAACTTTTTAAAAAAAATTTGCAATCAGTATTGGGCCTGTGAGTGGTTGCTGCATTAAAAGAAAATAATTCCTATCCTTCCTTCCTGAGCCAACTTCCCCTGAAGCATTTTAACCTAGGGGATCCTATCCATTCTTCTTCTGATAAGCATTCTGTTCCAGAGAACTTTGGAAATTAATGATCTTAATGGTCCCCTAGTCTATTCTCATTCCTAGGAGGGAACCCGTCCATCCCTGAAGTAAATCAGCCTCATCTAACTAGAAATTTGGAAGCAAGAACTAGACAATCATATTCCAGAACAAGCCTATTCCTTTTTCCATGTGCTAGTCATTCAGATACTTGAAGAGAGCAATCATGGCTTCCTTAAGCCTTTCCTTCTCCCAACTAACTAGTCTCATCTCCCCTTACCATGCCCATAGTTTCTTCAAAAGTTTTATTTGGGTTTTTTAAAAAAACTTTTTAATCTCTATTTTCCCTCACTTGTAGTTTACTTTTCCAAAGAGTTTTTTTTTTAAATTTTTTTTGAGGCAATTGGAGTTAAGTGACTTGCCCAAGGTCACACAGCTAGGAAGTGTTAAATGCCTGAGACCAAATTTGAACTCAGGTCCTCCTGACTTCAGGGCTGGTGCTCTATCCACTGCGCCACACAGCTGCCCCTATTCCAAAGAGTTTTCAATATTCACCTTTATAAACTCTCTGTTCCAAAATTTTCTCTCCATGCCCTTTCTCTCATGTCCCTCCTTCTCAAGATAGTAGGAATCTGATATAGATTAAATATCTGTTATTCAAAAGGTTTTTTATGGAGTCAAAACATATCTCCTGAAAAAAAGTTGTTATAGTAAAAGCCTGACCCAATGTGGTTAGCTGAGAAGTTGGATATTTGTATTGTTCTCTAATGCCAGCATTCTTTGGAAAGGCACTGTCAAACTCAGATAGAAACTGGGGCCACCAAACCATACATAAAGATCCCCCGTGGGCCACGTTTTGGCTTAGAAAACTACAAATTAATGTTAAATCTATTTTTATTTGTTTTCTGAAATATTTCCCCATCACATTTTAATCTGGTATGCATCTCTGAATCTTTCATGAGAAATGTAAAATAAGAGGAAGATGTAGGGTGGGTTAACACAGGAAGTTGGGTGGGTTCAAGAAGACTGGAACAGGTGCATGTGAAAATTGTTTTTCTTTTCTTAAAGGGCAGGCATGGCCTCAAGTCCCTGTTGCACCAGGGAGCCTGGCTGACATCTGCTATGTGGATTGCTGATCTGAATGCTGGGATCAGCAGGATGCCTTGGCACTAGGGTCTCTGATAAGGGAATGTGCAAAGTCGCAGGAAAGATTTGTGGGTAATGTGATCTTCAGAAGCAGAGTGGTGGGTTAGCTAGGCCTTCTCAGATCAGAGGGTGCCAGGGAGTCAGCACTGATAGGTATTTCTTGGCAGGAGCTCCACTTGAGCATCTGCTTTGAGGGGAAAAACTTATATCAGCTTCAATGACTCTGTGGCACTGAGCTCTTGTTCTTTTCTCTTTTTGTTTGTTTGGTTGTTTGTTGGAGGCAATTAGGGTTAAGTGACTTACTCAAGATCACACAGCTAGTCTGAGATCGGATTTGAACTCAGGTCCTCTTGACTCCATGGCTGATGCTCTATCCAGTTGTCCTTATAGTTATTATCTTGAATCATCTCCCCAATTCTTTTCCCCTAGCTTTGACTTCTTCTTTCTCTCCCCAGCTGTATCCAAGACATGAATTCATCACCATAAAACACCCTCCCACTCATACACTCTAAACCTAACACTAATATTCCATTTAAAAAAAACAGTTCACATAAAGAAGATCCAACTCACTTCCAGCTGATCAATGATGGACAGAAATAACTACACCCAGAGAAGGAACACTGGGAAGTGAATGTAAAATATTAACACTACTGTCTATCTACCCAGGTTACTTATACCTTCGGAATCCAATACTTAATGTGCAATAAGAAAATGGTATTTACACATATGTATTGTATCTAGGTTATACTGTAACACATGTAAAATGTATGAGATTGCCTGTCATCTAGGGGAGGGAGTAGAGGGAGAGAGAGGAAAATCTGGAAAAATACACAAAATATACAAGGGATAATGTTATAAGAAAATTACTCATGCATATATAATGTCAAAAAATTATAATTATAAAATTAATTAAAAAAAAAAAAGAAACAGTTCATGATACAACCATTGTGGAGACCAATTTGGAACTCTACCCAAAGTGCATATCCTTTGATCCAACAACATCACTGCTAGGCCTGTATCACAAAGAGATCATAAAAATGGATAAGGACCCCCATGGACAAAAATGTTTATAGCAGCTCTCTTTTCGATGGCAGAGTTGAAAGGTGAGGGGATGCCCATTAATTGAGGAATGGCTGAACAAATGGAGATATATAAATTGGTGGAATATTATTATTGTTTTGTAAAAAATTACAAACAGGAAAATTTTGAAAATCCTGGAAAGACTTATGTGAACTGATGTTGAGTGAAACAAGCAGAACCAGGAGAACATTGTACATAGTAACAGTAATATTGTGATGATCAACTTTGATGGACTTTGCTCTTCTCAGCAATACAATGATCTAAGACAATTCCAAAAAAACTCGTGATGAAAAACAACACAACTAATGATGAAAAATGCTGTCTGTATCCAGCAGATTGATGCATACTATTTTCACTTTTTTCCTTTGTCATGGTTTTTCCCTTTTGTTGATTCTTCTTTCATAATATGACAGAAATAGGTTTAATATGACTGTACATGTATAATCTATATCAGATTGATTGCTGTCATGGGGAGAGGAAAGAGGGAAGGAGAAAGTGGAAATCAGTATCATATAAATGTAAGTGTTTAAAACTAATAAATAAATAAATAAATAAGTAAAGAAAACTGCCTACTCATATCCTTTGATCCAATACCTTATATTTGGGTAACAAACTACTAATTTTTAAGTGACCTTGGAAAACTGGGTGTTGGTTAATTAGAAATTCTCTGGAATCCTCCAGGGAGCAAACAGCTTTCAAATCTTTGGAAAATCCTTTTCTCCAACCACTGTCTCCACAGTTGGAACCTCTAATCTCAAAGATCTGTGCCCTAGCGAGGGTGAGAGCAATGCTGAAAGCAAGGAAGTGACAGACCAGCGACAAGGGGGAAATAGCCACCACCACATCGGAGGAGCTTTCTAAAGACAAGGGCACCTCACTCTCTAAAGCCCACCTCTTCTTATCAGAGAGAGAGCGAGATAGAGATTGGGACCGGGACTGGGATTGAGATTGGGATCGGGCCAGGGAAGGGGTTTGGCTGGAAAAGAACGCCCCACATTCGCATCATAGCCCAGCTGCCATCTCCTCAGAACCTGAAGCTCAGGCTGTGAGGATCAAAAGAGCCCTGGCCAGAAAGGGGTCCCAAAGGTCCCTGAGGAGTGCTCCCAGGGAAGGAGACTTTAACCCATCACAGTGTAGATGGACAGCTCATCGCACTCGAGTCCAGCTCACCTTCCAAACCTGGCATTCCCCCCAGGTCTGGCTAGCCAACAGTTCTTTAGCCCCCTGGGCAATGGCCGTCCCCTCCTCCTGTACCCCAGCCAGTTTTCTATTGGGGGGGTGCTTCCTCCAGCATGGCTGCTGATATGGGTTCCCTGTTGGTCACTGTGTCTGGAGCTTCCACAGGAATCACCAGCATGGCCATGGCAACTGTGGCCCAGGGACTATTAGGGGCCTCTGCAGCAGCACATCCTAGCCTCTGGGCCTGGCCATGTCGCCCTTGGGAAGCCTCTTCCCCTACCCTTATTCGTATGTGACAGCAGCTATGGCTGCCTCCATTGTTGTGGCTGCTTCCAGCTCAGTCCACCGGCACCCTTTCCTGAACACAGTGAGACCCAGATTTTGCTACAGCCCGTACTCTATCCCTAGGCCCCTTTCTGACAGCAACGGCCTGCTGGCCCCGGGTCTCCCTTCACTGAAGTGGGGCACTGTGTTGGAGAGCAAAGCAGCCACCTTAGCTTCTGACTCGGCCTCTGAACTCAACAGCCGAATCTTCTACCACAACCCTGCTTCTGGGTCTTTGTCCCCAAAACTCTGCCCCGAGAAGGAGCCCTCCACCAGCGAACTGCAGAGCATTCCGCATCTAGTGAGCGGCTAGAGTCCAAGCAAGACAGATGCTGCAGTGGATCCTCTTAATGGCCTGTACCTTGATCCCAGAGTTCCAAGCAAGGGGACCCTTTCAGGTGGGAGGAAATGGTGCAGCAGTGTATGGGGGTGAGGGAGTCCCCATCCTGAATTTGCGTCTCATTGCAAATCATTGTCTCCCAGTGTACTTTGTAAACTATGGTGAATTCCCTTAGATGGCCCCTCTGGAAAGGGTTGGGCTGGGGGCTCAGCTGAGAGGCTGAGGCTTGAAGGGGGTGGGAGTAGGAGAAATGGAGGAAAAGATCTAAAAGCTGCTATGTTTCAGAACCATGTTCTCATGGAAAGGTCATATTTGTCCCCTAGAAAGCAAAGATGGCCAAGTTCATCTCCAGAGATGTTCCCCCCCCCCCAGTGTATAAAATAGACTAAATGAAATAAAAATGAATGGAAATGAAAAAAAATTTAAAATTATCTGTATAGAGTAGGGTGTACTCTAAACCTCAAGGAGCTTTCAAGCTAACAAAGACAGGTGGGCGCATTACAGCAGTCTCCCTTCCTCCAAAAAGTCTCTGCTGGGCCTAAAAGGACAGAAACAGGATTTCTGCTAAATCTGGGGAAGGGGGGTGTTGGGACAGAGGTACTCTGTGAGTGGGTTTTTCCATTAGCAAACAGACAAGACTAGCTCTTTGGGGACAGCTCTGAATGGAGCAAGGCTTGAGCACATTCAAACCAGAAAGATCCATCAAAATGACCACCAGCATCCTGCCATCAGAAGCTTCAACTTCCAAAGCTACAAGCCGAATAATGCTTCCCATTTCTCTAGTGTCTTAAGATTTCACAAACACTCTCCTTATAATAATTTAAGGCTCCATTTTACAAATAGGGAAAATGAAGGCTCAGAGAGATTCCCTGACTTGTCTGGGAACACAAGACTAGCAAGAGGCAGAACAAACGTTCAGAGCCAAGTCTCTCTCTCTCCTGCCCACTGGGCCGACATTCTTTGTATCATGCTACAATCCCTCTCCAGAAATGTAACATTTCATGGCCACCCAACAGGCGGAGGCCAGGGTAGCCTTAGGCGTGAGAGGCCAGGGTCATAACTCAAGTGTGGGTTTCTTCCTCATGTCTGAGTCTAAGCCATCTTGGTGGGAGTTGGGGGTGGTGGTGGAGGTGATTAGGTGGAGTACAGTAAGACCTTGGCCCTGTGTCATGCATATTTGGATCTGTCCTCCCGGAGGATCCGAGGAATGGTATTCACAGGATGACCTGATGAACAAAGGGCTGGACATCAAACCCCCCCATTATTGATAGCATTCCTCGCAGAATGACGGGCAGCCCCAGAGACGACGGCCCAACAAAGATGGATAAACAGAGCAAGAACAGGCTGTTCTGATTAGAACTAAAGTCTTGAGGCATAATATACTTTGTTTTTAAGCACATGTAGTGGCTAGATTCCATCCTCTTTTTTTTTTTTTAATACAAAAATGTTTCTTATCCATCTCATGGAATCAGTGTGAAAGCTAAGACACTGACCTTCTCACACTATATCTCTCCTTGAAATAGATTCAAATCCAGTTTCCTTTGACTTACTTCTTTTCCAGTCTTAGCTAGAGAAAGAGGATAGTAGAAAATAGTGTCAAGAATGGTGGACTAGGTATTAGGAAACCTGGATTCTAGTCCTGCTTCTAACGTGGCTTAGCTGTGTGACCTTAGGTAAATCCCTTACCCATTTGAATCTGGGTTTTTTTTAATCTGTAAAAAAGAGGAGGCTGGAATAGATTGACTCACAATAAGATACTTCTTACTCTAAAATTTTATGATTCCGTAAGTGACTTGCCCAGGGTCTCACAGCTAGTAAGTATCTAAGGCTGGAATTGGACTCAAGTCCTCTTGACTCCAACCTGGTCCTCTATTCACTGCGACGCCCCCTAGCTGCCCCAGTAAAAATATTAGAATGACCCCACTGGGTCGGTCCCATGGTCTGCTCAAGCTCAATGCTAAGCACATACCCTTTGATCCAGCAGTGTTTCTACTGAGTCTATATCCCAAGGAAATCATACAGGAGGGAAAAGGACCCACGTGTACAAAAATGTTTGTAGCACCTCTTTTTGTGGTGGCAAAGAATTGGAAAATGAGGAGATGCTCAGGAATTGGGGAATGGCTGAACAAGTTATGGTATATGAAAGTAATGGAATATTACTGTTCTATAAGAAGTGATGAAAAAGCTGATTTCAGAAAAGCCTGGCGACACTTAGATGAACTGATGCTGAGTGAAGTGAGCAGAGCTAAGAGAACATTGCACACAGTAACAGTGAGATTGTGTGATGATCAACTGTGAAAGATAGTTCCATATGCAGGTGGCCAACTGTGTCCAGGTCCAGAGAACTATGGAGACTGAATATAAATCAACACATGCTATGTTCACTTTACTTTTTCTTTTTCTTCTGTTTTTTTTTCTCTCATGGTTTTTCCTTTTTGTTCTAATTTTTCTCTCTTAACATGATCCATAAATAAATGTGTATTTAAAAATTTAATGTACATGTAAAACAAAGAAAACAGTAAAAAGGGGAAAAAAGAAAAAAATGAAGGCCATTCACAGAGTTCTCTTATCTTCCCTCTTTGTCACATACCATTTAGCTATCTGTTATGGGAATAACCTGCTAGTGGCTGCTGGGGATCAGATCCTGACCAGCAGAATAGATCCCTTCATGTGAGAGGATGATAACGATACGAGACCGAGAGATAGTTGCATTCTCTGTCCTCTCTCCTCTTCCCCCTTGCCTCTGAATTATTTCATTCCCAACTCACAAGCAACATCTGTGTCAGTATGGGCTGCTTTGCAATTCCTTCAAGTGTGTTATGAGTCCCAGATGTGGGGGTTTTCTGAGAATTGACCTGCCCCTTCACACTTAGATATGGTCTCTAACAGTATCTATCACTACTATTTCTCCCTTCACTTCACTCTCTCACGAAGAGGGGGGCCTTCTTCTCACTCAGGCAAACTCTTAAACTGTTCTACGTGCATCGTTGATCCCAATTTATCCTGACTTCTCCAGCAGATTGTCCCTTCTATCCTCCCCACTCTACCAGACTTGGATTTCTCCTATCGTCAGGCACCTTCCCCACCGTCTGCAAACACCCCCAGATCTTGTCTACCCTATAAAAAACAAACCCAGAAACGAACCACTTGATCTGAACATCTCTATTAGGTAATACCCTTTATCTTGAATTCCTTTAGAAAGCCACATACAATCAATGCCTCCATTTCCTCTCTTCTCACTGGCCAATTGTGGCCACAAAGGGAGCTCTTTGGAGGAATTCAGATTTTAAAAGAATCTGTGCAAAATACTGAAGGTAAGGCCTGTATCCAAGAAAAAGATTTGAAAATGGCGTGGTTCTACAAGCCTATTTCCAGGAAGGTAGATATTTGTGCTATTCAACGATGGAATCGGGCGATTGTGTAGGTAGTACCTCTTCATCATTAGGATCCTAGATTCCTAGATGAGGCAGAAGGCTGAACTAGATAAACTCTGAATTCTCTTCCGAGTCCAAGATTCTTTGATTCTTATGATTCTCAATTAATTTTTCGGATGCGTAATGGCTTCATTCCATAAAAGTTCGCTGTGGCTTATATGATGACTGACCATCCTGCGCTACCCAAGGCTTCTGCATTTGTGCCAGACACAGCAATTAGGACTTCTTAAACTATTCTTGATTCTTGCCTAGATGGGTGTTACATCACAGGTAAGGTGTCAGGTAGAGTTGCCAGTGAAAATAGAATGGAGCATGGGCTTCTTTGGACACTCTGTGGGGCATTAAATGGCTAGGTTTCAGAATCAAAATGGTCAGAACACATGGCTGGCATTTGGTGCCCTCAGTAAGATGTTTTATATATAGTATCTTGTTTTAGATGCACAGATCTGACGTGGGAACTATAGGTATTATTTAGCCCCTCTTTTTATAGAAGGGAAAACTGAAGTTCAGAGGGACTTAAACCGAGGGTCACATGGCCAGTAGGTATCAGAGATGAGATCTGAACTCAGGTCCTCCTAACTCCAAAGCCATTATGCCATCAGGTGCCTCATGTTTTAGGAGGGACAAACCAAAGTGCTTTAAGAGGAATGCCGCGAGAACAGTGAGGAAATCTGTGACCAGATATCACAAAGACAAGCGAAGGGACTTGGGATATTTATTCTGTAGAAAAGAATGCTGGGAAGAAGGGTGGGGGAAGAGTAGGCATTATTCAGTTCAATTACATACATAAAGTGTGTGCATATACACATATATAACTCATTATAGCTTTCTTGTTGTTAAGTCTTTTAGTTGTATCTGATTCTTCATGATCTCATTGGGGTGTTCTTGACAGAAATATTGAAGTGGTTGGCCATTTCCTTCTTCAGCTCATTTTGCGGATGAGAAAATGGAGGCAAACAGGGTAAAGGGACTCGCCCAGGGTCACATGGCTAGTAAATATCTGAAGTCACTTCTGAAGTCAGGTCTTCCAGACTCCAGGACCAGCACTATGTTTCCAAATATTTGAAGGGCTATGCCCGATTTCCCCATTCTTAGGTTGAAAAGGTCCTCTGACCTCAGGGATAGGTCCAATTAAGAGAATAGGGAAGGGGCAAATAAATCATTTATTTTTTCTGAATCCAAATTGTCTCATTTGAAAAATGGGTCTCAGAGTTGTTATAATATTCAAGCAATCAAAGGAAAGATGCTTGATAACTCTTAAAATATTATGCAAATGTCCTTTTTTTTTTTTTTTGGAGTGGCAACATGGGCCAATTGAAAGAGAGAAGACCTTGGAGCCAGAAGAAAACTGTGCTCATATCCCACTTCTGACCTTTATCAATTTGATTGCCATGAGTAAATAAATAAACCTATAGGAGCCTCAGTTTCCTCATCTCTATATATAACTGGAGCCTCAGTTTCCTCATCTATAGATGATTATATAGATTATTATAATATAGATATAGATATAGATTATAACTAATAACCTTTTGATCTCATGTTTCCTGTTGACCTTGCCCATAAAGATTCAGAGGAAGCTTAAGGTGGGTCCACACACAAAGTTTTGGCTGCTAAAACACACAACACAGAAAGAGTCTGAGAGCTAAAGAATGGGGGAGCTGGCATGGCTTTGGGGCAGAAATGACCTAGGATAAGACTAACAAGAAGGATTTAGAATAGAGAAGAAATAGAGAATAGAGAGAGGTTTTCTGGGTGCCTTTCCCCCTGCCTTCTGATAGCTAGACAGGACTGAGAGACAAGGTTCCTTCAAACCCCAATCTTTTAATCTATGGGCAAGTCCAAAAGCCCATTACTTTCAGGACCATGGTTCTGGGACTTAAATGAATAAGTCCCTCTTGTTTGTAAGGAAGCCCCAAGACAATCCAGGAATTTGAAGAGCTAATAGCTTGGGGCCTTAAATTTAGATCTTTCCTTCCTGTTGCTGCAGAAAGTAGAGAGTGTTAGCTAATCAGCTCTGGCCCAAGCACTGACGTATTCTGGGTAAGTCCTCCCTGGATCCCATTTTGTTCCTCTGTTCCATTTCTCCTGTTATCAGTAAATATAGGAGATCCAGATCTCCCCAGGGGCCCAGTCAGTGAGGTGCTTCTGGATATTTGGAGTAAATGTAACCTTCTTTTCCTGGATTCTCCTTTCTTGTCTGACTTCCTTCTGATTCTCTTTTGGTTTTTGGTTTTTTCTTCCTTTCTTTTTCTTCTGGGGTTACAGTTCTGCTGTATTTATGTGATTAACTCCATAAAGACATGGATTTATTTGAGTTCCAGGGAAATGGAGGGAAGGTAACCTTCCTCTCTTAACCCCCCCCCAACCTCCCATGGTGGAGGGGAGCTAACCACGAACCAAGATTATCCTATACACAATACCCCTGGACTAAAAGCAGGAGGGTGACCACTCCACAAGGGGATGGAGGTAGAGAATGGAAAGAACTACCCCTCCAAAAAGCCATCAGGAGATTAATGGGTACCTAATCCCTGTCATTTCTAGCATTTTTTAACTGGATAGTATCAGATACCTGGTCAGCACTGCCCTCTGGTGGTTGAGAGGAGAATAAAAACAATAGTAGCATCTATCTCACAGGACTGCATGAGGATGCATTTAGGTGAAGTCTGTTAGGTGTTTTCCAAATTGGAAAGAGCCCTTTAGAAGTCAGGTGTTGGAGGCCCGGGAGTTTCCGAGCTCGTGATCCAGCGTTGACCGTCCAAGCCCTTTGTTGTCGGCTTTGTTGTTAAAGACCAGCGGCCCCTTCCAGGAGGTCGAACTTTGGAGTTTCTCCCCAGAGACACGGAACAAGGGAAATATGACACAGACAAAGAGACATAATGAAAGCTACCCAGGTAACCAGACTCCCCAGAGCTCCTGTGCTCTGCTGCAGAGATTTCACCTTGTTCTCTTACTCTCCTTTCTGACCGCACAGGAAGCTCTAGACTACGAAGGGCAGTTTAGAAAAAGTGACCCAGAAGTCTTGGCTAGGCCATTTTAGACAGGTGGGCTTTAAGCAACCTGAGTGGATGGGGAAGGCCAGCACCCTTGCTAGGTTTCCCAGCATTCCCTACTGCCTTCCAGATTGTGGTAACAGGAGAGGGATCAGTCAACCTTATTTTCCCTGGTTCCTGGAAGGAAGAACTGGAACTCAATATAAGGAAAAACTTCCTAATATAAAAGTATCTTGAAGTTTAATGAGCCTCTATAAGAAGGGCTGATTTCCCTGGAACTGGACATCACCCAAGGCTGCATGGCCACTTGTAGGGGATGTCATCAAGAGCTGTGAACTGGTCCCTGGGGGCTTTTACCTGGGAGATTTTGTGATAAAAGGAAAAATACTATCCTGAATAAGGCTGCAAAAGGAGAGCTTGAGATTGGAGCGCCCCACTGTACTCTAAGCATCAGTCTACAGGACTGGAGCAATTCATTTAGGGCCTCCTGGGCCAATTGTATTTAATTTGGGGGGTCTCCTTGTTGTTTACCACAAGGACACATCCCAAATGTGACCATTCAGTGACAGGAGGAGGCAGCAACAGGTGATACTTTCTCTACTGCTGACGACTTTCTTCTCCCTTGTCAGTTTGCCTGTTTCAAAACCACGTCTCTGGTATGGCTAATACCAATCGCATCCCTTGCTTCCATCAGTAATTCGGAGTAATTTCAAGTTGATGGCAACTGGGAAATGACACGTGTTTACTGGGTGATCTCTAAGAGCAAAATTCATGAGGGATCGATTTTTCCTTTTGATAATAATAATAATTGTAGGGAGCTAATCTTGCTGCAAAAATCATATTAAGAACTGTTACTTCTTTATATGATATTTAAACCTTTTCAAAGCATTTCATACACATGATATATATATATATACATATATATATATAAGATTTGTACATTTAATTTGTGATTGACTTGTTAGCCTTTTACAGAACATATAGTACAGATTTGTGTGAGCTATATCTTAACAAACCTTCCTTATCTAGATTCTTCAGTGTCTAACTCATCTTCCATACAGTTGACACTTTGATATTGCTAAGGTATGACTGTGTCACTACCTTGCTCAACAGGCTTGTGTGACTCCCTAGTACTTCTATGAATAAAAGAAAAGCTTCTTTGTTTGGCATTCAAAGCCCTTTACTATCTGGCTCCAATATACTTCTCAAGGGCTTCAGCATATAACTCTCTTCACGCATTCTACATGTTGGGTAAATGAATTTGCGTGCTAGTTCCCACATTCAATATTCCATCTCCCACCTCTGTTCTTTTGCACAGGCTGAGTCTCATGCCTGGAGTGCTCCCCTTCACCTCCCCCTTGTGGCCTTTCTTCTCAGTTGTTAGTTGATGGTGTTCTGTAAGAATTTTGCATCCATTTTATACTAATTTGTGTATTTTTGTGGCCTTTCATCTCAGTTGTTAGTTGATGGTGTTCTGTAAGAATTTTGTATCCATTTTATACTAATTTGTGTATTTTTGTGGCCTTTCCTCTCAGTTGTTAGTTGATGGTGTTCTGTAAGAATTTTGCATCCATTTTATACTAATTTGTGTATTTTTGTGGCCTTTCCTGTCAGTTGTTAGTTGATGGTGTTCTGTAAGAATTTTGCATCCATTTTATACTAATTTGTGTATTTTTGTGGCCTTTCCTCTCAGTTGTTAGTTGATGGTGTTCTGTAAGAATTTCGTATCCATTTTATACTAATTTGTGTATTTTTGTGGCCTTTCGTCTCAGTTGTTAGTTGATGGTGTTCTGTAAGAATTTTGTATCCATTTTATACTAATTTGTGTATTTTTGTGGCCTTTCCTCTCAGTTGTTAGTTGATGGTGTTCTGTAAGAATTTTGTATCCATTTTATACTAATTTTGTGTATTTTTGTGGCCTTTCCTCTCAGTTGTTAGTTGATGGTGTTCTGTAAGAATTTTGTATCCATTTTATACTAATTTGTGTATTTTTGTGGCCTTTCGTCTCAGTTGTTAGTTGATGGTGTTCTGTAAGAATTTTGCATCCATTTTATACTAATTTGTGTATTTTTGTGGCCTTTCCTCTCAGTTGTTAGTTGATGGTGTTCTGTAAGAATTTTGCATCCATTTTATACTAATTTGTGTATTTTTGTGGCCTTTCCTCTCAGTTGTTAGTTGATGGTGTTCTGTAAGAATTTTGTATCCATTTTATACTAATTTGTGTATTTTTGTGGCCTTTCCTCTCAGTTGTTAGTTGATGGTGTTCTGTAAGAATTTTGTATCCATTTTATACTAATTTGTGTATTTTTGTGGCCTTTCCTCTCAGTTGTTAGTTGATGGTGTTCTGTAAGAATTTTGCATCCATTTTATACTAATTTGTGTATTTTTGTGGCCTTTCCTCTCAGTTGTTAGTTGATGGTGTTCTGTAAGAATTTTGTATCCATTTTATACTAATTTGTGTATTTTTGTGGCCTTTCCTCTCAGTTGTTAGTTGATGGTGTTCTGTAAGAATTTTGCATCCATTTTATACTAATTTGTGTATTTTTGTGGCCTTTCCTCTCAGTTGTTAGTTGATGGTGTTCTGTAAGAATTTTGCATCCATTTTATACTAATTTGTGTATTTTTGTGGCCTTTCCTCTCAGTTGTTAGTTGATGGTGTTCTGTAAGAATTTTGTATCCATTTTATACTAATTTGTGTATTTTTGTGGCCTTTCCTCTCAGTTGTTAGTTGATGGTGTTCTGTAAGAATTTTGTATCCATTTTATACTAATTTGTGTATTTTTGTGGCCTTTCCTCTCAGTTGTTAGTTGATGGTGTTCTGTAAGAATTTTGCATCCATTTTATACTAATTTGTGTATTTTTGTGGCCTTTCCTCTCAGTTGTTAGTTGATGGTGTTCTGTAAGAATTTTGCATCCATTTTATACTAATTTGTGTATTTTTGTGGCCTTTCCTCTCAGTTGTTAGTTGATGGTGTTCTGTAAGAATTTTGTATCCATTTTATATTAATTTGTGTATTTTTGTGGCCTTTCCTCTCAGTTGTTAGTTGATGGTGTTCTGTAAGAATTTTGTATCCATTTTATACTAATTTGTGTATTTTTGTGGCCTTTCCTCTCAGTTGTTAGTTGATGGTGTTCTGTAAGAATTTTGCATCCATTTTATACTAATTTGTGTATTTTTGTGGCCTTTCCTCTCAGTTGTTAGTTGATGGTGTTCTGTAAGAATTTTGCATCCATTTTATACTAATTTGTGTATTTTTGTGGCCTTTCCTCTCAGTTGTTAGTTGATGGTGTTCTGTAAGAATTTTGTATCCATTTTATACTAATTTGTGTATTTTTGTGGCCTTTCCTCTCAGTTGTTAGTTGATGGTGTTCTGTAAGAATTTTGTATCCATTTTATACTAATTTGTGTATTTTTGTGGCCTTTCCTCTCAGTTGTTAGTTGATGGTGTTCTGTAAGAATTTTGTATCCATTTTATACTAATTTGTGTATTTTTGTGGCCTTTCCTCTCAGTTGTTAGTTGATGGTGTTCTGTAAGAATTTTGTATCCATTTTATACTAATTTGTGTATTTTTGTGGCCTTTCCTCTCAGTTGTTAGTTGATGGTGTTCTGTAAGAATTTTGTATCCATTTTATACTAATTTGTGTATTTTTGTGGCCTTTCCTCTCAGTTGTTAGTTGATGGTGTTCTGTAAGAATTTTGCATCCATTTTATACTAATTTGTGTATTTTTGTGGCCTTTCCTCTCAGTTGTTAGTTGATGGTGTTCTGTAAGAATTTTGTATCCATTTTATACTAATTTGTGTATTTTTGTGGCCTTTCCTCTCAGTTGTTAGTTGATGGTGTTCTGTAAGAATTTTGTATCCATTTTATACTAATTTGTGTATTTTTGTGGCCTTTCCTCTCAGTTGTTAGTTGATGGTGTTCTGTAAGAATTTTGTATCCATTTTATACTAATTTGTGTATTTTTGTGGCCTTTCCTCTCAGTTGTTAGTTGATGGTGTTCTGTAAGAATTTTGCATCCATTTTATACTAATTTGTGTATTTTTGTGGCCTTTCCTCTCAGTTGTTAGTTGATGGTGTTCTGTAAGAATTTTGCATCCATTTTATACTAATTTGTGTATTTTTGTGGCCTTTCCTCTCAGTTGTTAGTTGATGGTGTTCTGTAAGAATTTTGTATCCATTTTATACTAATTTGTGTATTTTTGTGGCCTTTCCTCTCAGTTGTTAGTTGATGGTGTTCTGTAAGAATTTTGTATCCATTTTATACTAATTTGTGTATTTTTGTGGCCTTTCCTCTCAGTTGTTAGTTGATGGTGTTCTGTAAGAATTTTGTATCCATTTTATACTAATTTGTGTATTTTTGTGGCCTTTCCTCTCAGTTGTTAGTTGATGGTGTTCTGTAAGAATTTTGCATCCATTTTATACTAATTTGTGTATTTTTGTGGCCTTTCCTCTCAGTTGTTAGTTGATGGTGTTCTGTAAGAATTTTGCATCCATTTTATACTAATTTGTGTATTTTTGTGGCCTTTCCTCTCAGTTGTTAGTTGATGGTGTTCTGTAAGAATTTTGCATCCATTTTATACTAATTTGTGTATTTTTGTGGCCTTTCCTCTCAGTTGTTAGTTGATGGTGTTCTGTAAGAATTTTGCATCCATTTTATACTAATTTGTGTATTTTTGTGGCCTTTCCTCTCAGTTGTTAGTTGATGGTGTTCTGTAAGAATTTTGTATCCATTTTATACTAATTTGTGTATTTTTGTGGCCTTTCCTCTCAGTTGTTAGTTGATGGTGTTCTGTAAGAATTTTGTATCCATTTTATACTAATTTGTGTATTTTTGTGGCCTTTCCTCTCAGTTGTTAGTTGATGGTGTTCTGTAAGAATTTTGTATCCATTTTATACTAATTTGTGTATTTTTGTGGCCTTTCCTCTCAGTTGTTAGTTGATGGTGTTCTGTAATAATTTTGTATCCATTTTATACAAATTTGTGTATTTTTGTGGCCTTTCCTCTCAGTTGTTAGTTGATGGTGTTCTGTAAGAATTTTGCATCCATTTTATACTAATTTGTGTATTTTTATTTTCCTCTAGTAACATATGAGCACCTTGAGAACAGGGGCCATTTTTCATTTTTACATTTGTTATTGTTCCCCCAGGGTACTAGGCTCAGTGTGTGACCCCTATGTAGTATGTACTTAAATCTATGGGGGCAGCTAGATGGCACAGTGGATAGTGCACCTGCCTTGTAGTCAGGAGGAGCTGAGTCCATATTAGACCTCAGAGACTTAACACTGTGACCCTGCACAAGTCACCTAATCCCAATTGCCTCTCCCAAAAAAAAAAAAACTGTTGAAATATTATACTATATAAAATACTATAGTATATATTATACATTTATACTATATATACACAAACACACACACATATATATATATATATATATATATATATATATATATATATACATATATATATATAATACTATATAAAATATAAATTGAGTGGCTAGGGGATTTCTAAGGACTTCCCATGTTTCAAATTTGATGATTCATAATGTGACCCATATTACATTTTTGTGGAAAGGGGTATATCATTGCTTAGATTGTGTCAGTTTAGAGACCAAATGTTCTACCCCTACATCCATTTGCTTCAACTGCGCCTTATAGTGGACGGCTCCCAGAACTGTCCCACCTCCAAGATCCCAGACGTGGGCATTTGCTCACTGACCCCAGCTACTTGTCACCTTCACCTGTCTCCTATGAATCACCCTTTAAAAGCAGTGGATCGAGAACAAGAATGCCAAGACCTTGGATCTTCTAAAGGCTGCTTCTGAGATCTTTTCCCATTATTTCAGATTCTTCCTGGTACTCCACTTACCTCTTTTCCAGGCTTAACTCCATCCAGTCAACTGCTACCGGAATTTGGTCCCTTCTTGACCTTCCATCACAGTTACCCTACTCATCTTCAACCCAAGGTAACTCCCACTAACTGATTTCTCTGCTTCTATTCTTTGGCTGCCAAAAGTTGCTGGACAGAGTCTGAAAACTATGTTGAAGATACCCACTCTAGATTTAGGTCTACACTGTTCCTCAGCAATCCTTCTATTCAACATTTATTGATTTTTTTTTTTGCAAATGACTTGCCCATGGTCACACAGTTAGCATTTATTGATTTTTAAAAATATTATTCTGTGCCTTCCCTGTTCCCAACTTCCTCCTTGTTCCTCAAGCAGTCAACCCTGCCACTGTCACCTCCCCTTAAAGTAGATAACTCATTCTCCTTTTCACTGAGATCTAGGCTGTCCAATTTGGACTCCTTCACGGGCAGTTAGGTGGCTCAGTGGCTAGGCATGTGTCCTAAAGTAAGGAAGATCTGAGTTCATGTGTGACCTTGCTATATGACTTTGGGCAACTCACTTTATCACTGACTGCCTTAGTCTCCCCATCTATAAAATGGGGATAATAATAGAACTCTTGAGATGATATATCATACTTAGCACAGTACCTGGCAGACAGTGGGCACTATATAAATCTTAGCCCTTATTAGGATAATCCAACTTTTGTTCCCACCACTGTCCTAAAATTTCTTCATCAAAGATCCTCATCACCAAATACAGTGTCCTTAATTCAGTTCTTTATGATATTGATCATCTCTTTTTGGATATTATCTCCTCTCAACTTCAAAAATACTATGCTCTCTTCTATCTCCTTCTTCTTCCCCTCCCTCTCTTTCCTTTCTTCGTTTTTTCCCTCTTTCCTTCTATGGCTGCCTCTCTGTCTCTCCCTCCATCTACTTCTCTCAGCTATCTCCCCTCCCCTTCTGTCTCTTTGCACATCCCTACTCCCAGCACTCCTTTCCCCAATTTCTTAACGTTTTGGTTCATCTGAGTTGTCTTCACGGTTCCTCTCTATTTATAATTTCTCATTTAGAGAGCTTGTTTACTCCCACAAGCTTCACCTGTTCCCTCTTTGGGTAATTGGCACATCTAAATGCTTAGCCTTTAGCCTCTCTTGGAGGCTACCTTTCCAACTACCAACTCCTTATATCTCCCTGCCCGTCCCATGAAACCTCAAATCCACAAGTCCAAAGTTGAATTTTTACCACCTCCACTTCTAAACTCCCTCCTTCTGTCAATGGCACTATCATTCATTTCCTTGACAAAGCTAATCCCTCCATTTATGTTCTTGATCTTATCCCCTTCAGTCTCTGCACCTCACAACAGATTAAGAATGTATAGGGCAACAAGAAGATTATACGAAGATCAATTCTGATGGACGTGACTCCTTCCATCAGTGATTCAGGCCAGTTCTAGTGATCTTGTGTTGAAGAGAGCCATCTGCACCCAAAGAGAGGACTGTGGGAACTGAATGTGGATCGCAACATAACGCTCTCACTTTTTGTTGTTTGCTTGCATTTTGTTTTCTTACTCATTTTCTTTCCTTTTTCATCTGATTTTTCTTGTGCAGCATGATAATTGTATAAATGTTTACATATATTGGATTTAACATATTTCTACCATGTATAAAATATTTTGGATGGCTTGCCATTGAGGGGAGGGGGTCAGGGAAGGAGGGGAAAATTTGGAACATTGCTATGCCATGATCAATGTTGAAAACTTATCCATGCATATGTTTTGAAAATAAAAAAAAAACCTTAAAAAAAAAGAATGTGGGATTGGGAGTCAGAGGACCCGGGTTCAAAACTTGAGCAAGTCACTTAACCTAAGTTTTCTCCTTTGTAAAATGAGGGGATTGGACTAGATGATCTCTAATGTCCTTTCCAGCTCTAGAACTCTGCTCCTTCTGGTTCTCCTGGAGTTTAAAGTCAGTCCTTCCTTCTCTTTCATCTTTAATCTTTCTTTATGCACTGGCACTTTCCCTATCACCATCCACTTGCTGGTGATGTCATAGAAGGAACTCTTGCTCAGGCATAGATTGGATTAGATGGCAACTGGAGTTCCTTCCAATTCTGAGATTCTATGAGTGTTATTCTAAAAATATTATAGATGAGGAATTGCAAGAAGGGGAAGAATGAAAGCCAGAAGACTTTAAGTATTTCTTACAACTAGTTATTACAGTAACCTTGGCAGATGCAAAGGAAGGTATTTGCAGTGGGAATAGGGAGGAGGGGGATGAATGTGGGAGACACTGTCGGGGTAGAACTGGCAGGCCATGCTCATGTGAAATAAGGGAGAGGAAAGGGACTGGCTCCAACTTTCTTTCCCAGACTCCTGTTCCTACTAAACTAACCCTAGTCTGTTTCTGTTCTTTGACGCAGGCTATCCTGAATACATGGAATGTCTTTCTACCTCTTAGAAAGCTTAAAAGCCTTTCCTGATCCCCCCCAAATGTGAGCAGTCTCTCCATCCTCAAAGTATAGTGTATTTGTTTCAATGCCTAAATGTGTACTCTTAGTAGAAGGTAAGTAGATAAAACTGTGAGCTTGGAATCAGGAAGTCTCACCTTGTGGAGTTCAAATCCAGCCTCAGATACTTCCTAGCTGTGTGACCCTGGGCAAGTCCCTTCATCTGAGTGCCTCAGTTTCCTCATTTGTCAAATAAGCTGGCAAACCCCTTCACTCTCTGCCAAGAAAACCCCACAGGGGGGTCACGGAGAGTTGGACATGATTGAAAATGAGTGAACACCAAAGTACAATACAAGTAGTAGGTGCCCGATTCCTGTCTAATTAAATTGAAAAGATATGACGAAGGTTTCAAATGTGGAAAATTGAGTGTGCCTCGATGACAGAAATAATTCAGGAAGAGAAGCACGTTTTGGAAGAAAGAAAGTCTGATTTTGGACTTACTGTGTTTGAGGTAGGACATCTACGCAGAGATGCCTGAAGGTTTGAAGCTAAGGAAGGGGCTCAGGGCATGAGATATAGCTCTAGATGGAGAGACAGGGCTAAGGATGGAAACCAGGTTATATTGGATTAAGGAGGGAGTGGCTGCTGATGATCTGGAGGCATCTAGTGTGTAGACGAGACACAGAATGATAGTTGGATGGGGTAGGATTAAGGATCTGCTTTTTTCCTCAGGCCCTGTGAGCCTGATATTAATATGATGAGATTACAGATGATAAGGGGCCAGTAGAAAAGGAGAGATCAGAAATTCATAAGAGGGTTGACTGGAACTTGGGATTTAGAGCTTGAAGAAATCCAAGGGGCATTGGGTCATTTTACAAATGAGGAAACCTAAGTCCACACAAGTTAAATAAGCCATTCACCACTATATGGCTAGAAAGCAGTCTAGGAACGAGGACCAAATCATCCCTAGGTCAGATCCAGCGTTCTCATCCTTATGTTCTATTACTTTGTCTGAGCCAGGTCCCCGAGGAGGTGGGAACAAGGGTGAGGGAAGGGATTTAATTTAGAAAGGAGTCCACACGGAGGGGGAATGCCTTTCAATGCTCCTTCCTGTGACTTGTCAGCCTGATGCCTCGGAGCATTGGGGGTTCATAAGGAGCAAAGGAAAAGGGAGTTGACAGAGTCCAGCTGAGATTCTTCAGCATAAATTTCCAGGGCAAGGGATCGACTTGATTTGGGGACTTTGTCCCTCGTTCAGCAAATAGGAAAAGAAGAACTGATTATGTTATCCAAAGCTGAGGATCAAATCCTCATCTTTTGTAGTATTGGTTTTTAATGTGTGCTCCTCTGTCTTGCTAGACTCAAAGCTGGCACTAAAACCTTATTTGATCTTTGTGTCTCCCCCATTGCCTGGCTTGCATCTTTCCCTTGGTTTGCTGTATTTATGCCAGGCAATGTCAATAGTCCTTTCTCCCTACAACGTGATGGCGATTCATCTTTTCCATGCTCTTGCTTGGTTTGCTTTTATTGAACCCAGAATGAAAAGAAAGCAAGCTTCTCTAGCTAGTGGGGTCTTTGCTGTGCTCGAGGTGTATGTTAATGATTGTGGAGGTGGTGGTGATCCAGTCTGCAGTGACCGACTGACTCTTTTGCTTTGTCTTCCAAGCAGCTTGGGTTGGCCGGGCACAGAAGGCATCATTGGGGCTCCTTTCTTTGACCCCCTCCCAGTTCAGTAGTTTAATGGATAAATGAAAGGATGAGCCCAGTAGCAGTGAGAGAAGCAATTGAACCTCAGCTACTTGTCTGGTTTCCCATGTTTCAAAACTTTCCCGCTCCCCCCAGCCCAGTCTCCCCCACTCCCCAGTCTCCCCCGCTCCCATCTCCTTGCATTGATCTGGGTGTTCCGTTTGGGACATTAAGAGTGTGAGTGAGAAAGACAGAGTTTCTTAGTTGTCCTTTGCAATGTTTTGATTAAGCAGCAGAGACTGCTTATTCCAAAGATTCTCCATTGGAGAAGGGCTGTTTGGGAAATGGGAGAATCATCACATGATGTCACTTTTCAAAGGCTTGCCCATATAGGGAATGCAGGGTGATCCTAGTTTTGTCTTTCAATGGTTTTCCAATGGAAACATCACTGGTCTTTAAATGGGGCGTCTTTTCAATATCTGACAGAATCCTATCTCTATAGAACGCCACCTTAGAGATTAACACTGAACAGACTTTTGTTCCCATGTCCAGTACCCTATAAATACTTTTTCCTCCTAAAGGAAAACATAGGATCAGAGATCCACATTCTAGTCTTGGATCTGCCGCTATATGGCACGTGTGATCTGGGAAGATTACCTCACTACTCTGGGTCTCAGTTTCCTTCTCTGTAAAGGGCCTAAAATAAATGAATTCCGTCCTCCAGCTCTAACATCTTATAATTCTGGCTCCAAGCTTGGGCAATTGCTGCTCTGTATTGGTAGAAGGAGCTTCCAAACACTAATAAACTCCCAGGTCTGATCCAAAAAGAAAAGGTGTAAAGTAACCTGCCAAGATTTACATAGAGACAGAAAAGAAAGGAAGCCAGAACCAACTGTCCCAGCGGGACATCAACCGTGCTGTTATCAGTGTCGGAATTTTGAGTGTGCTGAATTATCGGCCTAAGCTTGAAGTCTCTGGGTCGGGCCTAGTGCTATATTTCAGGTTTTCAACGTTGCTTTTCTGCTCCCTAGCACTTGCCCACTGGTACTCTGAGCTACACAGAACTAAAGCCATTTGGGTGCCCGCCCTAAGTGTGGCAGCAGAACAGTAAGCCCTCGGGATCGGAAGGGATTCGGACGCTGGCCCGTGTGGCCCTTCTTTCTCTCCCTGTGCGTCAGGAGCCACACAGGAGCTCCAAAGCGGCTGGGAGGGAGTCACGGAAAGGGTCTAAGACCTCGGCAGCCCCACCGCCAAAGAACAAAATGAACACAAATGTGCAGTTCTCTCATGGCAGTTTATTATGGCATGAAGGAAGAACCACCCTGTGCTCAAAGCTGATGCTATATTACAAATGTATGGCTGAAGTAGGATGTGACTATTAAAATAGGATTCCACAAAGCATGAACATTTTAAGGCATTTACAATACAGTGGCTCTTCTATAAACAGACACTTAAATATACATGACTGTAGCTGCAGACAGAAACCATCAGAGAGACAAATCTCAAATGAACTCTTCATATCGATAAACTCTTCTCCTCAATTCCAATTCTTACATTCAAACACATATTGAAAGGCCTTATAACCAGGAACAAATCACCTGTACACTACAGATATACACAACTAGGGGTGCCGAGACCGGAGGCGGGCTCTCTTCCAGTCTGAATGAGAATGGTAAGGATGCTTTGCAGTCTCTCCAAGGTCATCATTCAGAGCAAGGCAAGCTTCTCCCGGACACTTGCACGGGGCGGCCCCTCCCGGGCTTAAAATATTCCTTCCGATCGATGGTCAGTATTTCTCATGGCGGAGGAGGTTACTGCTTAGCTCTCCTCCATGCTAGACACTTAGCATGCTCATCAGAGGCATCAAAGAGAAACGGGAAGGAGACGAGAAGTCCCAAGGCATTCGTACTCCCGATCTTCCATTTGGCACTTGCTCAGTTTGCCTAACACCACCCCTAGTTCATCTTACGTTATGTCAAACACACGCGTGTTTCAAGCGGTAATACACAGTATTACGGAAACTAACAAAATGATTTGCATATTTGTAACAAGGTGTAACAAGCAAAACTTCTAGAATAAAACAATACGTAAGCCAGAGATTTATTTACAAACTGTCACAAAGAGAAGTATAAATACTTCTATATCGAATGCTTAAGAAAACACCATTTACAAAATTTGGATATATACAGTCACTTGAAAAATGGCCAAAATTCAACTTTGTCACAGGTAAAGAACTGGCTCCAACTTATTAATGGGCAAAAGCTAGCTTTGGGTATGTGCCTGTACTTGGGGGTTGTTTGGGGGGTGTGTGTATGTGTGTGTGTGTGTGTGTGTGTGTGTGTGTGTGTGTGTATGTTTGTAGTGGGTTTGTGTTTTCCCGTTTGGTGTTCCCCCACCCCCCACGCCCCAGCCGGGGAAAGGGGGTGTCAGATCTGAGGACCTCGCCGAGAATTAAACGTGACCGGAACTTTGATTGTGCTGCCCTAAGATGTCATCGATCATTCTCAGGTTGTTCAGCCACTCTTCGTCATTGTTGCTGCCGCTTTTCATGAGGGAATCGATGAAGTCTGTCTCGCTGCAGCTGTCTGGCAAAATGGGATCATTCTGCTGAGTGCCAAAATCATATGGCGGCAGCTCTGCCGGAGGAGCCCCCATCCTGCTGAAGGTCCCAGATGCCTGGCTGGTGACCGGATAGCTGGGGGGCTCTATGCCTTGGGCTGGGCTGATCGGGTTGAAAGTGGACACGCTTTGGGGTATGGGCTTCATGACATTCATGGCTGGCAACGGGGCTCGGGTCAGGCTCTGCCTCAGACTCTGATTGTTGAGCATGTTGAGGCTCTGAGCAGGCTGGCCTACATTCACTTTCGGAATCTGCCTGACCCCAGGGGCAATCTGATTGGGGGGGATCACTGACTGAGGTGAGAACTGTTGACCTGTCAGATTGGATCTCACATTTGGTTTGGAGAAAAGAGGATTGGTGGAGAACTGCTGGATGCTGGTGTCTATTTGGCTCTGATTGGGCATTCTGGAGGCCACTGTAGAGATCCACGCCTGAGGAGAGGAACTCGGATACATGGAGGAAATTCGGGCCATGTTGGGCTGCCGTAACTGGTGAGGGCTCGCGGATTGGTTCGCTAAGGAGCCGGTGCTGAAGCCAGGCAGAGCCATTCCAGGCTTGACTGCTGAATGACTGCTGTGAGCCGTCTGGCTGACAGAGCTCAGACTAGCCGAAGTTTGCTTCTGTCGCATGGAGACGTTAAAATCGGAGCCTGACGGGAAAATGGCCTGTTGTTTCCCGGGGGTCTGGGGGATCATGACCATGCCCCCTGCGCTCTGGTTGCCAGTAGTTGAACTGATTCCGGGAGTCATGGTGTTCTGAAGGATTCCAGATGTGGATGGCATCCTGCGCGGATTAGTTGGAGGAGTCGGTATGGGTTGGCCACAGTCAGAAGGCATTTGCTGTGGCATGGCTGCTCAAAGAAAGGAACACACAAAAGTGAGATATCCTTGCTTTAGAAATATGGTTCTACTGGCACGACATGGGTGGGATGGCTAGGAAAGACCTACATCAGGTGCAGTGCAGGAGGAGGAGGATGGAGGTACTACTGAGGAAGTGCCGGGTAGGAGAAAACCAGGCGTCACCTGAACCACAAGGCCCAGGTGAGTTAGGAGAGAACAGTCATACACCGGCCCTCCCACCCCTAAGTCTATTCTTTCTATGGTACTTTGAATTTACTCTCAGAACGACAGCTAGCTTGACCTTTGCCAAGTACCTATCTGTTTTTGAGACTAGGTCTCCTGTCTCACCCTGGCCGGAAGAACACAGGCCCAATCCCAATATTGATCAACATTGAAGTTTTAACCTGCTCTATTTTTCTGACCTGGGCTGGTTTGCCCTTCCTTAGGCAGCCTGGTGAGCTTTTGATCCAGAGGGCTTACTATATTGCCACAACACTCAGTGTGGACACCCGACTGGTTTTAGTTCAACGTAGCTCAGAATTCCCGAACACAAGCAATCCACCAGCCTCCATCTCCTGAGTGGGAGGGACTATACGTGAGTGCTACCTGGAAATCTTTAAAAGATGAATTTATTTTGATTTCTCTTTTGAGCTGACCAGGACATTTTCATTTGGGGAAATGTTTTTTTTCAGTTGAGATACCACTTGGGCCACTAGCAAGCTTTAGGGAGGAGAGAGTCCAACCAAGAATATTTCATGAAAGGCCTTGCTAGTTTCTAGACCTTATGTTCCCTCTAAAGTTTGAGATTAGTTTCTTACTTGAAAACTGACTCATCTGTTGGCAGAGATAGGGAGTCCGCTGCTCAGGTGGCACTGCCATAACATTTGGTCTCTGCTTTTCCTGCTAAATGGAAAATGAAAAAGACACATTATATTACAGCTATTTAAAAAAATAAAACTGATGAGGAACAATACCGATGAAGCACTAAACAAGAGAGGCTTATGATACTGTCTGTGCACGTGAGAACGAACGAATGGGCACCTGGACGTCCAAACATCAAGTTGGGAAAGGCAATATGACAGCCAGTGATTTTCACCTTGGCCCTGAAGCCATCTAAGTTGTCCAATTCAATGCGATGCAATTTGAGACACCTCTGGAGATACAAAGATCAAGGATCTTTTCCCTCAAGAAGCTTATATTCTACTTGGAAGACGAATACAAGAAAGTAAGGACAAGTTGACAAAAAGTCATTTTGGTAAGATCTTCAATAGGACGTAGTGACCAAGCTGGGCTTTGAAGGAAACCAGGGATCCTAGAAGTTCAAAGGAATATAGCTTCCCTCATAGGTCACTTAGTGAATGTCCATAGGAGAGAAGCTCCCCTCTCCAGAATTTCTCTACCCGTTAATATCAGGGTCCCATTTTTTGGCCCGTGCTCCTATATTATCCCGAGGTTGTTAGTTACCTTAAAATCTTTTGTTTTCTTCAAAGTTCAACTTGGGTGCTGCCTCCTACCAGTTTTTCCCAAAGTCTTTTAAGAGACCTCAAATTACCCTTTACTCATTTAATCTACTGGTATATTTTATACTCCTCCCAGAGTAGAATGGAAGCCCCTGGAAGATACGGCTCAGCTTTGGCTTTGCACACAGTAGACAATTAACAAATATTTACTGACTCGATTAATGACTGATGAGATTAAATGCATATGTCTTGTTTCCCCAGCTCAAAAGCTCCTGGATGGCAGAAGCTGGTTCTTACATTTATTTGTGTCATAAAAGCACCCCGTATGATGCTGGGCACAAAGTAAGCATTCAATAAAGGCTTGCTGATGACAATAGGAAGGCACATTTGGCTCTGCATCTTAGAGCTTTTTAACAAAAAATGGGACTATCTTGGAAAGTTGGAAGTGTTCAAGGAAAGACTGGCTGACCACATGTCAAGGAAAACCACAGAAGGGTCTCCTACATGTGGGAAGAATGGTTAGTCTGGTTTTTGATCTCTAAGGTCATCATGCATTCATCCATGAATAAACAGTTTGGTACCGTAAGTAGCTAAGCTGTCATTGCCAATCATTCTCTGCTTTTAACTCCTCCTACCCTTCAGATCTAGACAGAAACCTGTCTTTAACCTCAAACTTTCTGGGACACTAGACAGGGAACCTGCTGTGTTCCAGTGGTAGAGCAAGAACGGAAGGGGCGAGAAGGCAGTAGTACACAATCCTGAAGCATCTCAGAGTTGCCAGAGGGAGGGACATGGTACCATCAGAAAGGACAATAAGTTGTTATAAAACCCAGCTTCTTAAACTGTGAGTCATAACCCCATATGCGGTCGTGTAACTGAATGTGGGGGTCATCAGATTATGATTTATCATCAGTAAATGTTTGATTTGTATACCTATTTTATATACCTGGGATTGCGTACAAAATTATCTGGCAAAAAGGGGTCACAAGTAGAAAAAGGTTATAGAAGCCCTGCTATAATACACAGGAATCAGCTATCGGTTGGCCAAAGAGGCACCAAAGCCTTATCAAAATCTTTAGCTGGCTGGTCTGGAAGAAAAATTCAGAACTCCACCATTGAGTTCTACGCTCACCCCACGAGGGAAAGCTGGTAAATGGAGGGCCGGTACGATGGTCACGGGGATCTACACTGAGACCACTGACAGACTGAGCTGTGATGTTGTGTACGGAAGCCAATCCACCTCTGCCCTTACAACCCCGTCCGTGCAACTTGCATAAACCAAAGAGTGCCTGTCAAACGGCTCGGGCATACATGGCCCATGGAAGCCACATGATGCAAACCTGCATGATATGCTGCCGGCGTAGGATCTGCTGCTTGAGCAAATGGTTTCTCATGCATCCATTCACTGTGGCCGGAGTGGCTGTCGGAATGGAGCTGCCTGCACTCTGGAGAGGGCCTGCTTCCTGAAGTCTGGCAGCAATGCCGGGATTCCCATCCTGCCAAGAA
Source organism: Sminthopsis crassicaudata (assembly GCF_048593235.1). Classification (NCBI taxonomy): domain Eukaryota; kingdom Metazoa; phylum Chordata; class Mammalia; order Dasyuromorphia; family Dasyuridae; genus Sminthopsis; species Sminthopsis crassicaudata. The sequence goes on from NC_133623.1 coordinate 31,921,219, forward strand.
AGTAGAAAGAACAAAATTGGTTGGGGAAGATTACAAAAGAAACCATTTTAACGAGCAGTGGGTTTTCCTTTCTGTCCCAACCTCAGCCCACTTCCTGTCTTATGTCCCACTACAGCCTCCAGTGGACCTTTTAGAGCATGGGGATAGAAAGGCATATTGATCAGCTGACCATAGGGAACTGCGAGGTTCTGTTTGAAGAAGCCCTCTTCCCTGGTACCTGGTTGAGTCAAAGCATAAAGGAGAAGGGAGAGTGGTACTTTGAGGGGACTCAAAGATACCTCTGCCCTTCCTCCGTGATCAGGTCTCTAGACATGGCTTAGATTAAACTAAAATCCTAATCACCTTGCCACAGTTACAGCTCTGTCTAGAAAAGTTGACCAAAGAGAAAACGGCGGGGGTGGGGAACTTATAAAAAAGACAGAAAGAAAAATAAGTTAAGGACACGGAGAGGAACTGAGGAATTTTATTCAATGGCAGACATGATAACAATAATACAAATAATAAATAATAGCTGACATTCAGGTAATACTTTAAGGCTTCCCAAGTGTTTTAAATGCATTTAACCTGCTAAGAACTCTCTGAGGTAGATGCTATATTATTCTTACTTTTCAGATGAAGAAACTGAGTCTCAGAGAAGTTATTTGTTTTGGGTCACACCGCCAATAGCTAGTAAGTATCTGAGGTAGGATTTGAATTGATTCCAAGTTCAATTCTCTTAAGTGTGACCCTGGAAGGCTTATATCAAAAGAGATAAGCAAATCCAAGTGTGAGTAGCTCAAAGGAATCAAATGGCTTTGTCCAACCATGGAGAGATTCCCAAGTGCCAGTAACCCTGACGATACGTGTACACCCCACACCACGATTTTGCCAGGTTTTTCGGCATCTTCATCAATTCTGAACAGCCGATGTCGAGTACCACTTCCCAGCATGATTCACTTCACAACATCTGAGTGTTAATGTGAACATCTGGTTGGTAAAAAAGCTGAAAGAAAGGAATCAGATAAAAACTCTCTAACTCAGATATGAAGAAAAAAAAATCACAGAAAGCTAGAATTTAGGGGTGGGAGTCTTCTACTCCAAACCTTTCATGTTACAGATGGGGAAACTGAGGTAGTCACAGAGCTAAGAGCTGAAACTGGCACCTAGTTAGCAGACACTTAGTCAGGTGCTTTTTTTCACCAGGCCACATTGCTTCTGGAAGGTATATTCAGCAGCCAAACAGAGCATCCACACTCAGATTACTATTCCTGCTTTCATATCCAACTTTCCCATTATTAGGGTTTGTTATCATTGGCAGAAAAGAACCATGCACATTCTCTCCAGCATTCTTCCCGAGGCCATGCTTCCTTTGTTTTCCAAATGGAGGCCCCCCATCCTTTGTTTCTGAATCAATGTTATCAAAGAGAAGCCCAAAGAAAAGAGTTGCAGCCTTTTGACACTGAGAATTAGAAGCATGTGAAAACAGAGAAAACAGGAAATGACCAATGTTTTTAGTGACCAGAAGGAAATGGTGGCTAAAATTTGCTGCTTAGTAGCTGGATACTCTAGGCTGGTTTTTTTTTTTTTTTGTTTTTTTTGTTTTTTTTTTTTTTTTTTTGCTTAAATACAAGAGATTACCCAAGTTATTAAAGAATTTTTTTAAAAAATAAAAGTAATGGTGAAAGTCATCAAAATGACTCAATGCTCCTTAGTGGAGCACTGTCAGTGTTAAGGCACAGTGGATGACAGAGAAATGTGTAAAAACAAGTTTGTCTAAAAGCTCAAAGCAATCACTGGCCCTGGCACCATGATTTTCTCCGTGCTAGGTGGATGTCAAGTGTGCTGACGGAGGCTGCCACATCTTGTTCCTCCTCTTTGGTGTTTCTAGTATCTTAGGAAGTGGCAAAGAACATTAAGTCATTTTCACTTAGCTAGCAGCAAGGTCTGGGCATCTTTCATTGAATGGGGCTGGTCTGGAAGTCTTAAACCTTCCCCAGTGGTTCATTTGTGTGCCAACCGGCTGAGGCTGAGCAGCTAACATAGCTCAAAATATGTTGACTAGCTCTGAGGCATGTTGGCCAGGGTGGTCTCTGAAAGAATGACCATCCCTTCAAAGGCAGCAGTGCAATGATGGGGTGTAGTTTGGGTGGATGGCTGCTGTAGAGAGAGAGAGGAAAGAAAAAAGAGCCTCAGGTTTCCAACTCTCAACAAGAACCATGTAAGGTAGAGGGGCTGTGAGCTACAGGAGGAAAAGTAGAAAGGCACAGTTGGCTGCTGGGAAATAGAACCACGAGGACTCAGGCAGGAGCTGTCTTCTAGCCATGGACAATTCTAAAGATTAAACCCTCCCTTGCCTCAACATAGGGGTTTTTCCATGGACTCGCTTTGAGAAAGGGCCCTAAGAACCCTTCTCTGCTAGCATGCAACTCAGTGGGAGATTTTGCTCTTTTGTATGGGAGGACAAGGCTTTGGATAGTGTTGAGCACGATTCTATTTGACTCTCCCCTGTTGTTTCCTTTGTTTTTCTGTCCCAATTAAATACTTCGCTATTTGACTTATAGTTTCAGCCTGGTGTGTCAGTAGAATAATTACCAGATAGGGCTGGGACCCTATATTATCCCTCCAAGGAACTCAATAGCCTTTAAGAATTCCAGAGTGACAACATCAGTTTGTACAAATCTTCCCATGTTTATCTAAATTCTTCACCATTTTCTATGATGTAATAATATTCCATTACTTTCATATCACAGTTTGTCCAGTCATTTCCAAACTGAAGGGCACCTACTTTCTTTCTAGTTCTTTGTTAATTCTAAAAGTACTGCCTGGACTATTTGGATATGTGTGACCTTTCTATCTTCCTTGGCATATATACAAAAGAGAGATTCCGAGCTTCTTTGTAGGATCTCTCGGTCAAGGGATATGAACAATTTAATGAGTCTAAAATATTTTCCACAACGGTTAAGCCACACAGTTCCACCAATGGGGTACCTGTCTACTAACCCGTAATCAACACAAATAAATATAATTGTGCAAAAAATAGTGAGTGGAATATATGAATTACGTCTAATAACAGGCAAACACATACACTTCTACAAAGCTTCAGAATAGTCATAAGCACAGCAACTAGATAACTTTCTTATCTACTGTAGTCTATATTCCTGTTCTAGCACCATCCTTGTCCTTTATTTTTTTTGCTCCTGATTTCTATTAATATAGAAAATAAAGATACATTTCCTGCTTTTGGCTTCAAACGCTTTGGTGATCAGACAAAACACTGGTAATGAAAGGGAGTTTAGTTCTGCAATTTTTTCATTCATTAATTCAGTCATTTAGCTAACAGCCTACCAGTTATAAGCCACCTACTGTGTGCAAAAAACCGATTATATTACTACTCTGTGCAAATCCCTACCCTCATGAGTTCTCTTTTGGCTAAGAGAGGAGTTGAAGGAGATCAAAGATGTAATAAGCCTTGTAATACACAGTGTTCCAAAGATCCCAGTGCAGTTTTAAATTTAAATAGCTTTAAGCATTAATAGCTTAAAGCTGCATTGAGACTTCTGGGATGCTCCGTATATAGAAAATACTTTGAAATTTAATTCAAATAAACATTCATTAATTGTTAGGATTACTAGGTGAGCACAGTGCTAGGTCCAGAAATAGATATAAAGTTAATGGCAGGTCCAGTCTCTGCCCTCACAAATCTTATATTTAAGGAATAGGATAGACCCAGTTATAATCTAATAGTGTATGGGAGAAGTGCAAAGTGATGTATAAGCTCCAAGTGGAGGTCTCTGAGGCTGATCTTTGAGAGAAGTGTCAGCACAATTGGGGGTGGGGTAGGGTAAGGGACAGAGGGGAGAATGAGTGGTATGGCAGTAGAGACAGTGGGTGTAGACAATTTTGTTCGGAAGTTTGGCAATAAAGAAAATGTACCACCCACATCTCTGCCATCACTTCAATTTTTCCCTAACTTGTCTTGCAGTGTGCAAACTGTCTGTGCTTACTGAAGCAAATGAGTTTGAGGCAAGGACAATCCTGTTGATGCTTAGCTCAGGGCTATTGCATTAGCAAGTCATAACATTAATGTCTCCCTTACTAATCCGTCCGCCCAATTTTAAGATTGTCTAAACTTCCCCTGGAAAATCGTGAGCGTTTTCCCATCGTGTTATTATTGCCAAGAAGGAGAAATTTCATTATTAATCCAACCACTTCACCAGGAAAAGAGACTAATTGTTGTTGCGGGGAAGGACCATCAGTGAGGATGGCTCAGTAGGATTCCCCAGCCAATGCCTAGAGAGGATTTCTCCATTTCAGAAAGAACTTGTACTTCTCATTATCCACTAGAGGAAACAATCTTTACCTTGAGGAGAATGAGAATGAAATCATTTTCATGGGAAAACAGGGAATGAATGCAAAATCTCTTATTTTTGTAAAACATGATTAGACCAAGCCAAAAGAAAAAGAGAGAAAGACACAGAGAGAGACAGAGAGAGAGATAGGGAGAGACACACAGAGAGAGACAGAGACAGAGAGAGAGATAGGGAGAGAAAGAGAGACAGAGAGAAAAAGAGGGGTGAGAGAGAGAGAGAAGAGAGAAGAGAGAAAGAGAGAGAGAGAGAGAGACAGAGACAGAGAGAGACAGAGAGAGACAGAGAGAGACAGAGAGACACACAGAGAGAGACAGAGAGAGAAAGAAACACAGAGAGACACACAAATATAGAGGGATGAGGTATTGGATTTTTTTTAACCACCACTAGTGGGAACTACTGAATTCTTTTCCAGGAGAAAACACCCTGTTAAGTGTCAATACTAAGAATAGTTCTCTGATGTAGCCCAGAAAACTCCGCTATCTGTAACAAAGGTTAATGAGCCTCAAGATTGGTCTTTCTTTGCTTTACAAGAAACAAACAAAAAAAATTCCCTTTCTTGTCTGCGGTCAAACCAAAGCAACCAGTGTTTGAAATGTCCACCTTTCGATTTCCCTATTAAAATGGACAGGAAAATACCATCTGCACAGGTGACCTATAAACTCAAAGTCCCTAAAAATGATGGGTGTTCCCACATGGATGAGGGAGTGCAACAAAGTGGATGTTTCGAGATGAGACTGACTGACGAGGGTAAATTTGTACGAAATAACAGGAAGCCCAGCTTGGAGAAGAATGAAAATTCCTAGACAAAAATCAAGGCAGCAGGCATATAAGTAGTGACATCTAATGTGTATTGCAAGTCTGTGCTTTCTCCACAAAGCTTTTAAGGAACTAAAAATACGACCGTAACGCCTCAGAAGTGCAGAATCTCGGAGTTGGTGGGAATCTCAGGGGCCATCAATTCTAATTTAGATTCGACCAGGAATCCCCTCTCCAACGTCCTGGCCAGACAAGTGGTCTCAATTACCGAAATACTTCAGCAGGCTATTCAGTAGGTGATCATTACATAAGGCAAAGACATCCGGGTCAAGGAAAGGAGTGAAAATTTCCTTTCCATGGAGAGGTTATCAACTCAGGATTTTTTCTACTAAGGGATGCTATGGGGGAAAAAAAAGACAACCCCAAAGTTATTTTCTTTTGGGGTTTGGAGGGAAGATTTTTGAATATAAACTCAGTTCTCAATTTTCTAAGAGCATGACAGACAGGGCAGGCAGTATTGGTACTACTGTGCTAAACTGAGACAACACTTAAAAAACCAGCAAACCAAGAAGCTGTGTGGATCGGCCATGGTTTCTTAAGTGATCCATTTTTCTATTCTTTGTAAATGGAATGTTCATGTTAGTCACTGAATGTTCGATTTGTAATAAAAACAAAATCGTTAAATTTAAAAAAAAATTATCTAAGTGCATGTTATCTGTATCATGTGTGATGACTAAATTAAAAATCATTCTTCCTGATAACCTCCCTGCCTTGCCCCTCAAACTCAGCTCTTTGAAAGTCTCAAATTGGGTTTGCTATTAGGGCTGTCTTCAGCGGGCTGTTGTTTCTCCTCCATTCTCAAAGGGGACATCAGGAGGGGATGCCATGACATGTGAGTGATTTGGACTGAAGTAATGATGGGCTGTGCAAAGTCATCAGTCTCACTTTCCCCTCTGGAGCCATCAATCTGGCTTCAGCATGGTGCCATATCAGGGATTCCCTTTGACTCTGTCCCAAACTTCTCACCTACTTAATGCCCCCTAAAAAATCCTTGACGGAGGGTCTTTCATTCCTAGTAGGAATGAAGCTCCTACTTTTTTTGGGGGGGGCTGCTGTAATCTCTGCTCTGTATATAGTGGTTTAACCAAAGTTCCTTCCCTTTGATTAAACTACAAAGAGTTTAACATGTCCTTGCTGGATGAAGCACAGGCTCAGTATGAATAAAGTGTAGTCATTAATAATAGACGAGGAAATGGTGTCCCCAAGGTAATAGAGCTATAAATGGGACAGCCTAGATCTCCTGATCCAAAGGCCAAAGCTCTTTCTACCATATTGTATAGTCCATGTTATTATAGCCTTCACTGTTTTGATAAGAGCATATGTATTTCATTGGAAGAGAATGTTGGCTTTGGACCCTGACAACCTGGGTTTAAATCCTTTCTTACCCTGGTGACCACAAGCAAGTCACTTTCTTTTTGGGGGACTCAGTTTCCTTATTTGTTTTTACAGAACACTGGACTAACTGACTTTCAGTTCCTTTCAGCACTAAATTGAAGACTTTGTGATAAGGAGAGAGAAAGTGAAGAGAGCGGGATTGTATAACAGAAAGAGCCTTACATTTGGGGTCACAAGACCTCGAGTTCAAATTCTGGCTCTAACGTTGTGATGCTGGTTAAATCGCTACCCATTTCTGAGCCGTGAGATCCAAGATGATATCTATCAACCTTACATGCTATGATCCAAGGGGAACCATGAGGGGCATGGCTATAGGGTGCAGGGATTAGCAGAAAGGATCCAAATCTTGTTTATGAAAACTTTGAGGGCATTATTTTGGAGATGTTGCTGAATATCAGACAGTAGTCTGAATTCTCTAGCGAATAATCTGTAGGCAGACATTTAGATGCTAAGGGGACCTTGTGGTGAATGATTTTGTAATGCCAGCAACTGCTCTCCCCAGCTCTCAATTTTGCTATTCTGTAAACATTGAATTTTGAATTTCTGGATTTTTTAAAAATAGGAAACAAAGTCTATCTGGAAGTCATCAACTTGCACATGCAGAGGATCTGGCTTGGAGTAGAATCTGGGAAGATTTTTGCAGGAAGTTTTCCACTAATGGCAGAGTATTTTGTTTTTTTGAAAGACCCTGCCCTGATAAATCAAACTTCTGTCCTGTCGCATGTATGGAAAGAATTTCCATCTTGATTTTTTACTTCTGCATGGTGCACAGATTTTTACCCGCTCATTTATAGATGAAGAAACTGAGGCCTCAAGAGGAGTGTTTTGTTCGAACTCAGGACCTCTCCAGCACTGCAAATCCACAGTCTTTCCACTATACCACCTGTTCGTGATTTTTTTTTCTTCCTTGTGGAAGCCTCATCTCATGAATAAACACACAGGAGTAAGTCCTGCTACAGAATCAGCTCCGGGGACTCTGTGGACACTGCAAAAATCCTGAGGAAATTCCTGCAATTCAGAAGCCAGTGTTTCTCTGTTTGGATTTACATTTTAAATATACACATGGGAATCCAGGACCAAATATTAAAGGGGACCTGACCATTCCCATGCCTAAAGCCTTTCTACCTTAGTACGAATCTGCTACAGCTCGTATGCAACTTGGATTCCATTGGCATAGTCGTGGATAATTTTTGGGATAACTGGGCCAAGAAAAGGTGCCAAAGTAGGGCCTCTCCTTAATACAATATGATTAGTCTCCTCTTTATAAGGACCTATTACCGATGGGCTACAGGCTGGAAAAATCACAGGTTCCCCAAAGTTAAGGACTGAACACTTAGAGGGGAAAAGAAAATGAATTTCTGCTCATGTATGGGCTGCACTAGACATTATCTGAAGACCCTCACAACTTTGATCCTAGGCTTCAAAGGCAGGATTGATTTGAATATTGTCAATGACCTAAGAGTGCAGGGGATCTTAAAGAAATCATTCCAGTTAGAAGTTAAATTCATCTCCATCTGGTCCTCCAGAGCTTAGGGTGAGGTGAGGTAAGAATTGAGACAGACCCTCACTTGTCGCTGAATTTCAAAGACTGGAGGAGACAATAAGGCCAGTGACTTGGCCCAGCTCTGCCTCACGTAAATCCAATTCACATGATGTCATTGGTCCTCTTTGGGAACAAAGGATGAACAACACCGAGCTTAACCTACTAATTTGAGTGGAATTGCCATACCAACCTGGAAAGTGAACACAAGACTGTTCTAGTGCTGCACAAATAGTACAAGTATGCCCCCCCCATCTCAACAAACCCTTTCTTTGGTTCTCTTTGAAGTTTTGTATATTTCAATCGAGTAGAATGGTACTGTGGTAGAGTGATTGAAGGCCCTATCGTTCCATTCTTGACTCCGACCATACCAGCTCTGTGACCATGGGAAAACCATTTTCTCTCTCTAAACCTCAGTGTCCAACCCTGTTGAAGAGGACGAAAACACTTGTACCATCTACTTCATATGACTTCTGTGCGGACAGTGCTTCATAAATCTTAAGGGATGACAGAAATGTGAGTGGTAGTTGCTATTATTAGGGATAATAATAATAGTGGCCCAAATAGAATTGTAGTCTTGTTCCTGCCAGAAAGGACCTAAATAGATATAGGAGGGTGGGAGTAAGGGGAGGGATGGGTGACCACATCACAAAAGGATTCTTCACTTTATAAAAAGGATTTGTCACAAGATTGCTTTAAGTCAGAAAGACTAGTCAAACAAGTGATACAGAGAGGGAAAAACAGAGTGAAAAACACTTGACAAACCTGATTATAATCAGAATTTAAAAAAAAAGTCTACTTGAAGTGATGTAACTGAGAAAAGCTAGGTACATCTTTTCAGGGGGTACGTCTATCATATCTGTATAATACGGCCTGCTTCAAGAGGCACTAGCCAGTCAAGCTCAACCATTTGGTCTCCCGGCTCTCCTATCAGTCCCTCCTACACTACTCCAGCATTAGGGGACTTACCCCACAGAGGATTAAGTCTCTGATGCATCAAAAGGTAGACTGTTCAGAATTCAGCACTACCAAGGGCACCAGCTCTGGCCAAGCCTCTATTTTAGTTTCCTAATGTTCTGCCAGGTAAAGGACATGCCCAAGAGAATCTGCTCCCTAGTTCCTAAATTTATGCCCAAAGGGGACTCTTCCCTCACCCCAGGTGCTCTGGAGACCCTCGGATTTCTTTAGACTGTAGCCCATCGGTGCTTCATGGGGGCTCTGACTGAAACCACCCTCTCCAAAAAGTGTTTTAAGCTATAAAAATATCTTCACAGTGGCGACATTTACCACTGGGAACAGCTCTCAGTGGCCAATTGTAAGACCGCTAGTACTAAGCAGCTTGGGAGAAGAGGCTTTCCTGGGTCTGAAAAGAAAGAAAACAACTCAGTGAACTTAGTCAACTCTGAATGATCTGTCTGCGTTTATAAATATTGGGGATCTTATTTGCAAAGCTGAACTGACACTGTCACCTAGTCTATTTAAATGGGAGCTCAGTTAACATTAACAGAATTTTTGTTTACTCAAGTCTAGTAGGAGCTAGAAGGGAGGCTCTTTGAAAACTGAAATAATGACCTCCCAGCCCCAGGGGAAGATGGGAATCAGCAAGCTAATTACCTCCCTCCCCCATCCAGCTCTGCTTTTCTCCCATAGTTCTCTGTCTGCCAGGCAAAGGAGTCTAGAGCCTGCTATGGAGTGGAAGCAGGAACCAAGGTGGGACAGTTGGGCTGTTTTCTGGCATCTTCTGACTAGAGCATTGGTTTCACGATTTGATTGTAAATATTGGAAACTCCCAGGACAACAGATATACCCTTATTCAAAACCAGAGTCAAAGAGAAATGATCTGGGGGGCAATCCACATTTTGGGAGGCCCAGAACACTGCTTTTCTACATCAAAACTTCTTAAACTTTGGTTCGCAACCCCCTATGGAGTCTCGTAACTGAATGTGGGGGGGGTGTGATTTGTAAATCCTATTTTATATACCTATAGAACTGAGATTGTGTGGCCATTTTCGGAATGAAAAGAGATTGCTAGTGGATAAATTTTAAGAAGCCCTCGTCTCGATTATAACAGGTGACTTTGAGGCCATTTAGGAAGGGATGAAAAAAATAGTCTCTGATGAAAGTTAGAACATCCTCTGAGTAGGAGGCACTTGGAATTGGAATCCTTAACCATTATAGGTTGGACTAGATGGCTAACTCTATAGAGATTTGGGATTTCTTCCTTTCAATGGTATCTACTTAAACACTAAGTTTTTATGAAATAACAGCTCCGGAGCACTTAAACCTTAAATTGCTCCATAACTGTTAGCTTTTCTTCTTGTTGTTGCTGTTGTTATTGTTATGATTCTTCTTCTCTTAGATAATTCTGAGGGCAGGGCAGGGCAGAACTGGTAACAGACTCTATCTTCAGTGGAAGAATGCCCTGCTGTCTGCTTTGTTAGGGTTATTTTCCTGAAGGGTGAGCAGATGGAAAGCACTGGGCCTTGGAGAGCACACAGAGAAAAGAAAAAAAAAAAAACCCAAATCGCTAGCCTCCCAGTGGAAAGCACTACTTGTTCTCACACAAAGGCTGCCTGCAACCAGACCTGCCATTAAAGGGCACAGGCTTAAGATGCTTCTTCATTGTGGTGACTGCTCTCTGATCACTATCACTTCAAATGCATCCATTTTCTCTGAAAACAGATGCAGACATTTTGTACACTAGCTATATTTCATATGCAACAGCTATAAGTCCATGGTCTGCTTCAAATCTTCTACCAAAGCACATACTGGCTCTTTCTACCGTCCTAACATTCCAACTCTTAATGTGAGACTTTGGGGCTGACGGGAGGGCAGTTGACCCATAAATTTGGGAAGACAATCTTAAATCGCATTCCTCTTCGATATAGTTTTGGCTGGTGGCTTTCCGGCCTATCTCAACTCGACTGCTTTGGCTCTAGCAACATGTACATTTCTCATTTGTGTCAAATACCCTTCGACTGGAGTAATCTGTTATGCTAGCTTGTGTCCTAACAAGGATCACAGCATCAATCCATTTGCCGGTGAAGTTGTAACTATAGCACACATGTCTGGGAAGAGATAGCCGAGTCCCCCGACTTTCCGGCTCACTTTATGGAATACGGCACCCAATTGAAGTAAATCAGTTGCTTAGCCAAGAAGTTGTTTTGACTTATTTTGTCACTGACTTGACTGAATAGAATGACTGATAGAATGACTGCTTGGGTGCCGTGTCTGTCTATGCACACTAACGGATCTGGGAGGTGGGGGCCAAGAGCAGTTGACTTTGGCCAATCAGTTACTTGAACATCGTTGACTGAAGTCATGGGATTGTGGATTGAGGGGGGACTTTCAAGGTCCACCCTCTTCATTTTATAGGAGAGGAAACTGTAGCAGAGAGAAGTGAAATGATTTGTCCAATATCATACAGCTCCTCTGATTCCAAATCTCTTTCCAATCCACACTCTCAGGCTCCAGACATTTACAGACATTTTGTTAATTACTTTTTGAGAAGCCTATTTGAAAAATGATGTGGTCCCCTACATCAGCTTCTTCTTTAAACTGCGTCATTGTTTCATATCTATAGTCCATAGTTTCATATCCATAGTCCATAGTGAAAGGCAGTATGGTAGAGTGAAAGAAGGACTTCACTAGAAGTCAATGAAACCTTGGTTTAAATGGCATATTTTTCACTTGGACCTATGACCACAGGCAAGTGCCTTAACCTTATCGGATCTCAGGCTATACTCAGTTTTACAAAGAGAGGTTGTCAGGAAATCACAGGGCTAAATACATCAGTACCCAAGTTCTCATTATTGCAAGTCTCAGGGTCCTGTAGAGTTGGTGCAACAACCTATGTTCTCCCGTTTAGAAGGGAGGGACAAAGTTTGTGCTTGGCCTAAGAATGCCACCCGAGTGTTTTGGGGGTCAATTGCGCAGCTAATACTAAACGTGTATATGGTTGAAAGCCTTCAAAATCAGAATTATATGATTGCAACCACATAGAAATTTGAGAACAGTGTACCACCTCTCTAAAAGAGAAGAAATGCACAAAGGAAAACCCTCTTCCAACAAGGGGTAGAAAAGTCTCCAAGTGTTTCCATGTGAAATGGGAAGTAAACTTGGCCCAGGTAACACGGGGAATGAGGAGAAAAGTCAACCCTTAAAGGTAGTACAGGACTACAGATGGAATTCTTGGTCAGGTACAGAATGGCTAACTCGGATTTGGGGATTCCTTTCTCCCAAGATTTCCTTGGTAAGACTCAATGGTATCAACACTAAACATCCCCAATAGAAACTAAAATAGCCATATCAAATCTAAGCGTTTGGTCTGAATGATATTACTGTCTGGGTGTTTCTGGGCGTTAAAAGGTTGCTTGTCCACTAGGTGGCGCTACAGTGGATAAAGAGCTGAAATTGAAGTAAGGAAGACTCATCTTCCTAATTTCAAATCCAGCCTCAAACTCTTACTAACCATGTGACCCTGGCAAGTCATTTAATCTTGTTTGCCTCAGTTTTCTCATCTGTCCAATGGGCCGAAGAAGGAAAAGGTAAAGCACTCTAATACCTTTGCCAAGAAAGCCCCACATGGGGTCATGAAGAGCCAGGCACAACTGAAAGCAACTAAACAGCAAAGGCAACTAGGTGGTGCAGTGGATAGTATCCTGAGCCTGGAGTCAAGAAGACCTGGGTTAAATTTGGCCTCAAACACAGGTTATATGATGCTGGGAAAGTTGCTAAACTTCCAGCCACTTCAGTTTCCTCAATTATAAAATGTGGATGATGATAATAATAATGGCAACCTACTTCAGAGGATTTGAAGTTCAAATGAGATGATATTTCTTTCATTTCTTTCTTTGTGAGGCAATTGGGGTGAAGTGACTTGCCAAGATTTAAGTGCCTGAGGCCAAATTTGAACTCAGTTCCCCCAGACTCCATCCACTATGCTAATGAACTGTCCTGAGCTGATACTCAAAAGTGCTTTGAAAACCTTAAAATGCTGGTGATTATTATGATTGCGATTACCTTGGTTTAGGGATTGTTTTTGTTTTAACTTTCCAGCTACATGGTTGTTATTCATGAACTATATTCCAAACAAGCTTTAAAACAGACACTCTTCAAATTGGCAAGTTCAAAAAAAAGGTGAGAGGCAAGTTGGTAAAAGGAAAGAGCTCTAGATGAATCTTTATAGCCAAATTACAAACTCTTAAAAATTGGGATAATGGAGACAGCCTCATTTCCAATCATTCTCATTTGAAAAGGCAATATTTTGGTTCGATGACCCACCAAAAAAAGGGCTACAATATTCATACCAAGTCAATGTAACTCATAAAACATCTATCCTCAGCTTTCCAACTATTTATAAACTGTATATGGCTCATTTTTTCTTTGTCATTTCATTACTACAGATTTGAGATCACCAGCCATCTGGAGCTTCACTTCATCAAGCTCTGATTTGTCCTTGGAGCAAGGTAACGTGGGATACAAGCATGAAATGCTGCTTTTCACCCCTGATATTTCTTTAGGCTTTCCCCCCCATAAATCTCCTTGCTAATTTTAAATCATTTATTTTCTATGACTTTGGGTTTATTTAAAATTAAAATTGTTCACCAATAGACATATATACATATATATGTATATATATGTGTATATATATATATATATACATATATATAAATATAAGAATCTCATTTAACCATGAAAAAAATAATTAAAAGCAGTTAATTGGTTTTATTTGTAGATAATTTTCAGACTGTGGCCCAGAAGTACCTAGTAGCTTCATATTATTATCAATATTATATTATATATTATCGGGGGGGGGGTCAAGCATTTTGCTTCTACTTTGCCACCCCCCAACATACACATTCATACCCGGCATTAACACACATGTGTATTATTACCACAGATTTAGAGATTACCTACAGAGCAGAACAGAAACTCTAAGTGTCCCACTTCAATTTGCTGTTCAGTCTTTTTAGTCATGTTCAACACTTTGTGACCTCATATGGACAAAAATACTGTTGTGCTCTGCCATTTCCTTCTCCAACTCATTTTACAGATGAGAAAACTGAGGGAAATAGGGTTAAGTGACTTGCCCAGGCCACACAGAATTAAAGGAAGCCGCATTTGAATTTAGGTCTTTCTGACTGGCACTCTGGCCAGGGATATTTTAATAAAAGTAACAGTTCAAGTCCACATTCATTCCTTAAAATCCAAAAGAATGGTACTAAACATTTCTCCGACTTCCCCAGTTCCCTATATCTTCTCCGGAGGCAAGATTATTTTGGATCTTTTTTTCAATTTTAGGATGCTAAAGGAAAGGTGCAGTGGTAGGGAGAAGCCCAGCTCTACCACTTGCTACTGTGAGATCTTTGGTCATAACACCTGAATTCTCTAGGCTTTAGTACCTCCTCTGAAGAATAAAGCTACACTCCTTGGCCTGTCTTTCAATTTGTAAATTTATGAATCAAAACTCAAAAAACTCTCAGGATAAATTAGCCCAAGTCCTTTGGTTTTTAGAAGCCAAGGAGACCCAGAGAGCTTAAGAGAGGAGACACAGAAGACCTTGGATAATTGGAACCTAGAGGCAAATTCATCTATTAGCCCATGAATCCACAGAAATTGTGACTGGGCAAGTAATGAAATCAGCGCAACTGCCACTTTCTTGTGCTATCTCAAACATGTCCCTTTCTCTCTCTGGATTCAGTTTTTCTCATCTTGTAAATCAAGACTGGATCTCAGTTCCATTTTTTACCTACCTGTATGACTTTGAAGGGCAAAGTGAAATAGTGGGAACAGTTCAGACCTTAGCATCATAAAGACAGGGATCTGAATCCTGTTCTCTCTCATTTACTAGCTATAGGATTGTAGAAACAAGTCACATAGTTTTTGGGAGTCCCAGTTTCCACATCTGTAAAATGGGAGCATTATACCTGCAGTAACTACCCTATGGGCTAATTGTGCAACCTAATGGAGATCACATGTACAAGATGGTTCTCTATAGACATTAGCTGTTAGTATTATTATTTGCCTCACTGGGCCTCTTTCCTTCTCTGTAAAATGGCCGGCTTAGACCAGCTGATCTCTAAGGTTCCTGGTAGCTCAGACATTTTATCATTCTATGATGTCCATTTAGAGGAATCCGCCCTAGTTCCTGGAGTCCACTCTTCACTCCAACAGGGCTCAGGCCTAATCCGAGATTCCAAGAACCTCAGGAGCACTCTGGATGTACAAAGCTGGATTTGTAGAGTGGAGGACCAGGTTAGGCAGCACACGTGTCAAGATTTGACTAAAATCTTTTGTGACCAGAACTTCCAAGAAAATAATAGCTAATAATAGTAGCTAACATATAGTGCTTACTACATGGTGGACAACGAGTTAAGTGCTTTACAACGAATCACCCCATTTGATCTCCCAGTGCTTTGGACAAGTTAAACATCCCCGTATTCTACTTCTTCCTTTAGTCTTTTCTACTCCCAGTACACAGACAGAGTCTTTATCTCCTAAATGTTATCTGCTTTGCCGCTCTTATCTGGGAGATGAGAATTAAGACTTGAATAGCTGAAACCCCAGCCTGGGCTGCTTGTAGCATAATAAAAATCACATCCTGGGGGGGCATAAAAGCAACACAGGGGACCAAGGAAGGGTTGTCAGCAGTTGAATTATTTTTAAGTTTAAGAAATGCCTTTCTACCCCTGTAACTATGTAAGTGAGGAAAAAAGCAGAGCTTTTATGCAATATTGACCCTAAGTGTAGTAAGTTCATTCGGTGGCCCTTGTCCTGTAAGCAAACAGTGGGAATGGTTTCATTGGAGACCCCTCGAGGGAGCTTAAGGCCAGTCAGTCCCTACCTTTCTGTCTGCTTGGCCTAGGAACAGGTAACTGTCCTTAGATTGCTGTCGAGTAGCTTCCAGTGGAAGCCCACAGGATGATATCACTATAGCTCTCCCATGTTGGGTATGGTCCAAAGAGGCAAAGGGAATGCTGGCCCCATGGTCACTGATCTGCTTTGTGAAAGGTTGATATCTACTCTCACATTATGAATTATTTAACGGGTTAACGATCGGGCTCATCTTCACCCAGCCGACGTATGGTTTTTCAGCTTACGAAGGGAGGCAAGAAAGCATTAATAAGTTTAAATCATCCACTGTAATTTCACTAGCTCTGGGGGACTTGAAGTTTCGCTGGAGTCATCCACTTTTGTCTGATGACCAACCATAAGACAGAACTCTAAAGAGAAGTAACGAGGGAGAGAAGTAGGAGAAGAAAGAATAGAGAGAGAGAGAGAGTTGGAAAGGAAAAGGAGACACAAGAGGAGGAAGAGAAGAAAAAAAGGGAGGAGGAGAGAGAGGAGGCAGAAGAGTAGAAGAAGAAGGAGAAGAAGAATAGAGAATTATTAAAGAGGGAGGAGAGAGAAAAAAGAAGGACCAAACACAGAAAGGGAGAAGGGAGGCAAGGTAAAGGAAAGAGGGCACAGAGTAAAGAAAAGTACAATGTACAGTGGTAGGGGTGGAAGTATAGACATGATGGGGAGAGGGATGGGTACAAGAGAGACAGAGACAGGGAAACACACACAGAGTAAAAAAGTAAAGAGAGGGAAAAGAGAGAGAGGGAAGTAGAGAGACGGAGAGAAGGAAAATGAAAGGGATAATAGGAAGGTGGAATCACAGGCTCAAAAGTTAGAAGGGATGGCCATCTTAGTCAACCCCTTCATTTTAGAGAGGAAGAAATTGAGATCTAAAATCCTGAAGTGGCTTGCTCAGACCACCCAGGTTGTGAGTGGCAAGAGTATGATCTGAACCTTGGTCTTCTGGCTCCCAAATCACTGATCTTTTCACTGAACCAGATGAAGGCAAGGGGGCAGAGAATTAAGGAGTCGTGACATAAATTCAGAGATATATAAAAATGTCTGAAGAGGTCTTTATGGACTAGGCCTCCTAGTTAAAAGAGACATTTATTAGTGCATTTATTAGTGCCTCATTGCAATATTCATCCTAAACCTATCCTCTTGGAAGGAGCTGAATAACAAAGGTTTTTTTCTCACCCACATCCATCCCTCTCTGAGTATGAGGGAAAGAATTTGGTTTCTGTTTGGGCACCATTATCATTTCCTTCCTTAATTCTTTGGTGGAAGGTAGGAGGCCATCTTTCCCAATCCATGGGCCTTTGGTCAAGCCATGGTTTTCGTTTTCTTTTGTTATCCACAAACTTGCTCGTGGTCCAATTCTAGTATCCAAGACATTCCTTGGCTACTTTTGGAAGTAGTTTAGTCTTTCAGGTCAATACTTAAGAAATTTAAGCTCTTGGGTGCTAGCTGGTATCCTCGTGGCTGAAAGAATTGATAGTGAGCATAGCTTGTAGTTTAGGAGGACTTGAGCAAATCAGTCAATTTCTCCACTTTCTCAGCCCGTGGAAAAATGACTACGCTGTCCTTGCACCACCAACTTCCTCCCCCAGTAGACTAAAGCAATGACCCAGACAGGAAAGACAAATCCCACAATTTACCAACAGGCAGTGAAAAGTCTAACAGGGCACTTAAAGAGAAATTCAGCTCTATATTTTTGTAAACCAGTTACTCTCCATATATCATGAGGATACCGGGAGCCAACTAGTCTTTAGCTCTCGGAATGAAATATTTTCCAAGTTGGCCAAATATTATATCTTGCTTTCTTCTCTGATAAATTGCTTTCTATTTAATCAAATTGAAGAGTCAGGTATTTCCCCCCAAAGTTTAAATGTCACGAACAGAGCTCTCTGCCCATCAAAGATTATTAAAATCGCCTATAGTCTAGAATCAAGTCCTAAATGGCTTAGACATTTCTCAGAATTAGGTATGAATCAAAGGATTATACTGAACTGGTAACTTGCTCTTTAGTTGCTTTGGAAATATACCACCCCTCCTTTCTCCCTCATCACAGCTATCAGCATAAAAAGGTAAGGAAAAAACCCTGGTAATTTATAAATCAATCAATAAATAGGATTCAATCTGAAAAATCTATCCTAATAAATAAGGAACTAGATTGTAAACTCCTTGAGGACAGGAACTAACCATGTCTTTTGTTATTTTTATACTCTGCACAGTACCAACCACAGTGATAGTCACACACAGAGGTCACTCAATAACCATTTGTTAAATGAATAGACTAGTTTAATAGTCTCCCCCCATGCCTTCTTTCTTTCTTTCTTTCTTTCTTTCTTTCTTTCTTTCTTTCTTTCTTTCTTTCTTTCTTTCTTTCTTTCTTTCTTTCTTTCTTTCTTTCTTTCTTTCTTTCTTTCTTTCTTTCTTTCTTTCTTTCTTTCTTTCTTTCTTTCTTTCTTTCTTTCTTTCTTTCTTTCTTTCTTTCTTTCTTTCTTTCTTTCTTTCTTTCTTTCTTTCTTTCTTTCTTTCTTTCTTTCTTTCTTTCTTTTCTTTCTTTCTTTCTGCAATTGGGGTTAAGTGACTTGCCCAGGGTCACACAGCTAGGAAGTGTTAGGTGTCTGAGACCAAATTTGAACTCAGGTCCTTCTGACTTCAGGATTGGGGCTCTATCCACTGCGCTACCTAGCTGCCCCACCCCCATGCCTTTTTAAAACAAAACAAAAGGATTGGCTTTTTAGAAGGTATTTTTATGGTATGCCCAATGTTGCTCTTGGGCCAGCTGGTCCATCTGAAGGTCAGAAGTGCTGATGATTTCTTGGGCTAGGTACCACTTTTGGCAAAGGAGAGGAATTCTGAGGGTCTTTCCCCCTCTCATCTCTGTCTCCTGTCCTCTTTTCTGATTTGCATCTTTTCTGTTTGTCTCTTTCTGTCTCTCTCTGTCTGTCTCTCTTTCTCTATCTCCATGTCTCTGTGTCTCTCTCGCCTTTCAAGTCTATCTCCCTAACTTGGTCCAAACGGTAAAATATTTCCAGACTGAGAGCTGTGAAGCTTCAGTGACAGTTTTCTTGCCCCTACTGAGCAGATGAAACATTCCTGACCCACTGCTGCACTGTATCTCGAAATGAATGTTTCTAGGGAGACATCCAACTGCCATATTCAGGGAAATTGATCAAATGAGAGACACAAGATTTCCTTTAAAATAAGTGGAAGTCACACAAGTGGAAAATGAGATGCTATTTCAAAAGGACAGCCCAAGCTGAAATGAAATCATCAAAACTTTAGTGGAGGAAAATGGTCTTTTGGCACCTAAGCATCATTTTTTCCCATTTTCTGCTACAAATCAACTGCTTTTCCAGGAGGGACTCCTGTCGGACAGGATTAAGGCTGTGTCGAGGCTGCAGGACCAAGTACCGATCTCTCTATTTATGTGACTTGGGATTTGGTTGCTAGCCCCGGTGAGCACAGCTGCTCCTTGTTTACTCGCTGTGTTCTGGTCAGGAATGACAATCTTTCCATGGCTCAGAATCTTCAACCTGCCCTCTCACTCCACAGGCTGAAATTCAGACAAATAACAAAGTTGGTATTTCCACTGCCAGATGATGTGTGTTCCCTTTCCTTCTCCTCTCGTAATCATCCCTTTGGTTATCCTTCTTCCTTCCCTCGGGGTTCCTTCACATTCCGTATTCTCTCTTAGGTCCACCGAGCTCTCCCAGTTCCTACTCCTCAGTTTACCATCCTGGCACCAGCATTTTAGACATCGGAACGGATTTTAGAGATCACCTATTCCAACCCCTTTATTTTTATGGATAAAGAAAGGGAAGGTCAGAGATAGTGATTCATTTGTCCAAAGTTACACAAGGAGATAAGGGCAGAACTGGGAGAACTCGGGACTCCTGCTTCCCCTTTTAGGGCTTTTCATTTGTACTGTACGATCTCTTGGAAATCCACTATTATACCTTGTGTGGAACTCCAATTCGTAATCCCCGATTTAGCAAGGGAGCCCCTCGTCCATTAAGCCAGCAGGACAGGTAGATTAGGTTACTCTGCTTCAGTATCCTTGAGCACAGAACAGGACTGCTTATTCTTTCTGCCCTGTAATCTCCACCTCTCTCCACCCACAGCTCCAGTTACCACTTAAGCTAGTACCGTCTAGATCATTAGGGAACATAGCCGGGGGCAGAGTCCATGCTAGTCATCTGTCCTTGCTATGTACCTATTCACCCATTTCCAAAGCCCTCCCAAATCCCTTTATATTGCTCTGATCCAATATATGGGTCTCCCACATTACGTTCAGATAGACAGCCCCGGAGAGTGAACGCCCTCTCTGTCCCGTTCGGGCTCCCTAACTTTGTATAAGCTGTTTGGGGACCTCTTAGCTGGGGACAGGGGCTGAGGAGAAACAGAGAAACATACAGGCCGGGTCCACAGAAACACAGAAGAGAACTTCTTGTTTCTACTCTCCAAAGAACAGCTGATAATTCTCCACACTCTCCTCCCTCCAATCACCGCTGACAGACGAAAAGAATTTTATACCACTGAGTGCTGACCGTCTCCAGCTCTCTTTTAGGTATGACATATTCTCTACAGTAGCTTATTAAATTTGTAAAATAAGTTAGGATGGGGACCTATTCCATTGTTGGAAGGAACTCCCAAATGTATCTACCTCTATGAATACTGATGGTACCTTCTCTGTCCCTTAAATAGCCTCGGTATGTTGCCTAGTGCAAGGTTTAGGCCCAATCTGGCCCAGCCAGTATGTGTCGCAGGCAAGTCATGAAGCCAGGGCTCTGGGCCTTGAAGCCAGCTCGCTATGGAAGTAAAGCTTTTCTGTGACAGGTCCCAGTGAGATTTGAACTTGGGAAGAGGCCTGCTCTCTCTGCAGGAAGTTAGGGACTGACTGGGAGTCAGGAACTCCTGAGTTCAAATACTATCTCCCATATTTTTTAGCTGGGTGACTCTGGGCAAACTACTTTCAGCCTCCCTTTTTCTCCTCTCTAAAATGAGGCTAATAAAAGCATCTTGTGAGAATCACACAAGATAACCTATATAAAGGACTTTGTAAATCCTTGCGTCAGATAAATGCTTGCTAACTCTTAATATTCTTATTATTACCCACTATTACAGTGCTACCTTCTGAAAATACTCTACATATTCAATCAATCTAGAGGAAAATAAATGGACATCATATTCCTTAAATATATTCAAACTCATGGCCACTTTTCTGTACCGCCCCTAACCCCAATGATATCAGATCAGATGACCTCATTTAATTTGCTTAATTTGCCCTATAGAACTTCCTCCCTACATCTGCCCAAAAGGGTTGTGTTTTTGGAGAAATACATATGAATAGGGCCAAGAGAAATGTGAAATGGTGACTGTACATATGTGTTGTGGGTGGAAGGGTAATCTTTGCTCTTGAACTGACAGAGGAAATATGGCAAAATGTCAGGCCCTGAATATAGAACTAAAATCAGGGCTCTTGCCTTTTAAAATATACAGTGGCTAGAATTAGGCTAAATGTTTAGAACAGAGAAGCAGTATGGTATAGTGGACAGAACTTTGTATTGGGAATCAAAGAACCTTGGTTTCAGGACAGCTAGGTGGCACTGCAGTGGATAGAGCACTGGACCTAGAGTCAAGAGGACTCCAGTTCAGATACAGCAATCCAGCCTCAGACAATTACTGTGTGACTCTGGGCAAGTCACTTAACCTGATTGCCTCCTCCACCAAAAAAAAAAAAAAAAAGAAAGAAAGAAAGAAAGAAAGCAAGAAACAAAGAAAGCAACTTGGGTTCTCATTCCAACACTGCCATTGATTAGCTTGGTGACCTAGGCCAGGTTACTGACCCTCATAAGACCACAGGCTCCTCCTCTAAAATGAAAGGATTGGATTTGGATGACCATTCAGGACTCTTTAAGCCCTGGCATTCTATGACATTTAGGGAACATTTTTCTCTTTCTCTTTAATAGAGAAACATATTCTAAATTAGCCCAAACTAGTATAATTAAAGGACTGAAATTTTTTCACTTACTCTTTAAATAACCTTACTTTTTCATTTCACAACACCCCACCCCAAGATCTTTAGTTAGCTGGGACAGAAGTTACAACCTGCAAATGAATTCATGTCATTTTAGATTCTTCACAATCAGCAAGGCCGATTGCCCTAACTGGGACGGTAATGGGGACACCAAGAGAAGGGGAAAGAACCATATAAACCTTTCTCTCCCCAAGAGTGAGTGGAATAATAAAAGGTTAAAGAATGAAGGCTAGTGCCAAGCTGATACAGTCTGATTTTGCCCTAATGCTCATCAAGAGAATTCTGCCTATGTCTGTTTTGTCGATCGTCTACTAGCGATTCGGGGAAGGGGTTATCTGGCTGCTTACCTCACCTGACACATGAAAAGCATCCTTCCTAACAGAACTATAACTAGAATTCTTTTACCCAGAGAAAAAGCAGGAGTGGGGGGGGGGGGTGAGAAGTGATCCAGAGGCAATCTAACTATGAATAGAATAGTGCTGGAAGAGAAGAAGGCCATCCAGCCTGTGCTGGGGAAAGCATGTCTAAAGAGAGGGGAATCCACAGTGATGAGACTGGAGCAGGCTGAAGGGGCCAGGCAAATGACTGAGTTCATAATACACAGAGCAAGGAGGCATGGAGAAGGTGGCTTCTGAATTACAGCAGAGAGAAAGGATGTTCTTCCGAGGGAGTAAGTATACATTCCCTTAGAAGTTAGCACCCTGGAAAAAAGGCCCAGTCACCACACCCTAGGTGTGTCTTTATTTCTCAGCCACAATTTCCAAAGGAAAATATAGTTGGCTGCTGCTCTCTTCTCCCAGAAAAAAAAATGTATACTACATATATAAGGAATGATCTCATAAACACCTTTTCCAACAAACAATACAAGAATAGGCCTTTGGGGACTTCCATTAAGCATTCCTTTCACAGCCCAATGAATTAATTCATCATAGTTTGAGGTTTATTGTGGTTACTTTCTATTTCCTGGACCAGATACGTATGTCATTTTCCTCTCTGTCATTTCCCTTCTTCACCCCAGTCATGAATCGTTGTTGTCTTCTTTTTCTCACTGAAGGAAGAGAGAAACCTGTTAAAATGGGAAGTCCAAATAGACCCATGCACACAGACAACTTACAGCTGGTGCAACTCTATCAGCGGGCTTCAGATCTTACCTCTTCCAGAAAAAGTACACCGGGTTAAAAAGGAATTGAGCATCAATTGAAGGTCACTCAGTTTTTTATTCCCTTACTACCTGGAATTATAGTAATTCCAGCTTTTTTTCCCCTTTTTAAATTTTTTTAACTAAAACTCTTGGGTTACATCAAGTGCAAGAGAGCTCTCTTAATGATCTTTCTATTATAATCAAAGTCCATCACCAATCAGTAACTTGTCCCTACCTTTTCTGCTCCTAACCTGTAGTCCTTGAGAAAGCCTCCCAGGGTCACAAGGGTTTTGTTTT
Source organism: Sminthopsis crassicaudata (assembly GCF_048593235.1). NCBI lineage: Eukaryota > Metazoa > Chordata > Mammalia > Dasyuromorphia > Dasyuridae > Sminthopsis > Sminthopsis crassicaudata. The sequence continues at coordinate 31,944,648 of NC_133623.1, forward strand.
GCTTTTCAAAAACTCCAAGAATTATTCTTATGAGCAAGAAAGTCAATTTAGTTACAACCTGTCATTCTTTTTGGAGCAGCAAGTATCATTTGGATGTATCCGAACTTGGATGAGGGGAGTTCCAATCAGGTAATTAAAGGATCAATTAAGGTGAGAAAAGAGAGACTCAAAAGAACAATTTGGGAGAGACAGAGACAGAGAGTGTTATTTCCTGATTTTTGGTGGATTTGAGATATAGCATATGTCAATGAAAAGTCATGTCTTTTCTTTTTGAAAATGCTCGAGCAGATTTTACTAAAGAATAGCATTTGCTTCCAAGAACAGAAGGCAAAGAAAATTCAACCATAAAAAGTATGAGAAGTTAATGCTTCAAGACATGGTTAGCAGTCACTGATGGATGAATGGATATAAGGCCTTCCTGTCTACCTCAAAATATTTTTTCCTTGGCTTAAGGCCTTGTCTCCAAGAAAGCCCTGTAGAATGGGAGGAATAAGGCATGAGGAGCTATACTTTCTTACGCTGGGCTTTTGTTTTCTGTTATTCTTTCCTTATGCCTTTTTTCCCCTTCACCTGTTGAATTGCTATACCCTCTTAAAAGGTCAATTCAAATACTACCCCTTTAAGGAAACCTTTCCTGGACACCCCTACCTCCCACCCCCAGCCCCAGGAGCCTCTCCTTTGGACCTTTCCCCTCACTAAAGCACTTAATCATATATTATTATGTATTACATTCAATTGCGCATCTGTCTTTTCCATTGACACTCCCTTAAGCTCTTGGAGAACACGATGTCCCTAAGGCATGATCTTTGGTTTGGAAAGGACAGAACAAAATTGGCTAATATGGAGACAAAACACAAGATAAATAGGGAGATAGTAAGAGAATACCCAGCTCCCTTCAATAATGAGATCAAATCAGCAGACACAGGTCAACAACATCCCCGGGGGTGAATGAGGTGGTGGATTAACATTGTGGTGCCAGTGTCAGTGATTTTTGCAAGACAGTGAAAAACAGGAGAGAAGGATGGAAAAAGGCAAATATTGCTGTGATTTTCAACAAAAGGGCAGAAAGCAACATCCACAAATGACAGGCCTGGTGAGCTCGATGTCAATCCCTTGCAAAGTCTAAACCATTATTAAGGGAATAGTTAGTGAACATGTAGAAAACAAAATGGTGATCACAAAGAACCAATATGGCTTCATCAAAGAATAGGTCTTATCAGATTACAGATTAACTTCATTTCTTTCTTCTCTTTTTTAAAGGGTTACTAGACTGGGACAATAGGAAAATTCATTGAAATAGTTCCAAGATTTCCTGAATTTTTAAAAAGATATTTTTTGTTGATGCCTTTCGGTTTTACATCACACTCTTTCCAGTTATTAAAATCCTTCGCCAACCCTTGTTTATCTAGAGTTTAGCAAAGCAATTGACAAAGTTTCTCATGCTATTCTTATGTACAAGATGGAGAGATAGGAGTCCCATGAAAAACCAGTTAGGTGGATTTGGAACTAGAAGAATGATCAGACCCTGAAAAGTAGGCTCTTATAAGGTCTACATTGGAATGGCCCAAGTATTTCTTCAAAGCTGTTCAAAATTTTCAACAATAACATTGATAAGGTCATCTATAGTATTCTTATCAAATGTACAGATGACCAAAGGACAGGAGGGATAGCTAAAACTTGGGACATCGAGATCAAAAGGTGTCTTTATAGCCTAAAACATTAGGTTAAATGTATAGTCAAATTTAATAGAGACAAATCTGACACAGGTTTCAAAGGGCAACTTCACAAGTATAAGGTAGGGAAGGCTTGACAAGACAGCAGATCATCTGAAAAAAGACCTGGAGACATTAGTAAGCTTAAGGTTCAATATGAGTAAACAATGTGATGTGGGAACCAAGGAAACAAATTCGGATTTAGGCCGTGTTGAAAGAGGCTGAGTAGCCAGGACTCAAAACCACAGCTTGGTGGTTTCTTGGTGCCACATTTTAGGAAAGACTGATAATCTAGAGAGTAACTAAGATGTCAAAAAACTTTTTGGGAAAAAAAAAAAACAACAACTTTGGGACCATAACGCCTGTAAAGATCCATTGAAGAAAGAGGAAGTTTAGTCTGGTGAAAAGAAGACTTAGGTGAGACATGGTGGAAATCTCCAAGTATCTGAAAAGCTGTTACATGGAACCAGATTTGGGTTTGTTCTTCTTGACCTCGGAAAAGAAGGAGGAACGAGTCCTCTTTGTAAAGAGGCAGATTTAGGATGGAAGAAAACTTCACAACTAGAGCTAACCCCAAATAGAGGGAAAGAGTTGCCATTCACCAGAGATCTTCAGGCACATGTTACAAAACCTCAGGCATTTTACAGCAAGGATTCTGGTTCAGATAAAGATTAGAGCAGATGTCCATAGAGAACCTACCCAACTCTGAAATGCCATGATTCTGGGACAGGGCCCGTGTCGTATCGAAGCTATATGTTTTCCCCCATATGTAGCACACTTAAAAAATGTTTGCTGACTTGTAGCTTGGATTTCTGTATCCGAGGGAGAGTGTGATTGATGGAAGAGGCAAAAGAAAGATTAGCATAAAGAGCATAAAGTCCAGAAGTGGCCTGGCAATAGGGTCAACAGAAGGATTCCTGGAGGCTGGGACAGGGGCACTGAAAGGGGGAGAGGACTATGCTCTTCACTTACTAGGCAGCTAAATCATGAGGTAGATGGAGCATTAGATCTGGAGTCAGGAAGACCCGAGTTCAAGCCCAGCCTCAGATTCTTACTAGCTGTGTGACTCTGGGCAGATTATTTAATTTCTATTGGTCTCAATTTTCTCATCTGAAAATGGGGATAATAATAGCACCTCTATCTCCCAGGGCTGTCATAAGGATAAAATGAGATAATATCTGTAAAGTGCTTTGCAAATTTTAACGCATTATATAAATGCTAGCTACTACCACCACCACAACTACAATGACCACTATTACTACTTAGTACTACTACTAGGATTTTTGTCTAGGCCCTTTCTTGAAAACATTCATGTAGTTTTAACAGGATTCGCTATAAAGAAAGACTTAGAACATAACCTTTCAAGCTAAAAACTCTGTCCTGGATATACATCTGGCCAAAACACTGCAATGTGTCCTAGAAAGACCAATCCTGTCAACTTTTCCTTGGCTCCAAGATAATAATACTCAGTTTAATTACACTTATAGGAAAATAAAGACAAAACAAGATCTGAGAAGCTCATTAAAGCAAACAATCAACAACAAAGTAGTGCCGCATTTCAGTAAGGCTCATGGAATATTAGTGTTAAAGGTCAAGACCTTAAATGTCATTAACCAACTCCCTCATTTTAGAAAAGCGAGGTCCAGACCGGAGAAGGGATCCATTTAATGTTACCTAGGGAGTTAGGGGATCATTAAGAAAGACCACAATGCTTAAGAATTTAAACTCTGAAGCACTGTCCATGTTTCAATCTTGCTTGCAATTTTCCTTATCGACAGGCTAACTCTTCTGAAAGTGAAGCTCAAAATCGCTCTGCACTGTATACTATCAGTCATGTTCAGTCAAGACGTGATAAAATCACAATGTCCCCGTTCCCGTTAATCTTCAACAGTCACCTGTTGTCCCTTAATGGAATACTATAAACATCTGAGCAACAAATCGTCTATTTAGACAATGTCAATATATAATTAATAATAATGTGATAATAAATTGTCTAATATGCCATATGGACTTGGATACTTGGTGGTTTGGGGTGAAGCAAAAAAACCAAATAAAAACACCAAAACCCCAGTGGAATTCCTACATAGAAAATGTGCAGAACTAGTCTCTAGAAAGCAATTGATGGCATGGGCTTCCTAAATGTGAACATTACTCAAGAACTCCGACGACGGATAGAGGTTTGATTCTTGAAAGTAATAATTATAAAGCAGAAACCAAAAGTCTCTAAGAGTCATTCTAGGATAAGACATCTAAGAGAGTTCCTTTTGGCTTTCCAACCCTGATCTAGCACTGTCTTCAGGGAGAGCAGAGCAATGGACAGACTTACTGTGCAAAGGCTGAGAGTCATTTTACTTCAGGTACTTCTTTCCTGTGGTTGAGCTGCTAATGGTCTTGGTTTGGTGCCCCCAGACCAGTGTTCTCACAGAACACATGCTGATGCCAATCTAGCTCTAACAGGTCCCAAAAGGATTTTCTAGATGCCTGAACAGCTTAGTGCCAATCAGGCTCCCTAGCTCTGGAGGCCACACTATCTGTCATTTGGGGTCTTAGCGCAAACCAGTGCTTGGATTACGGCTCTACCTTGAGCATGGCCACAGGTGATGTTAGAGTTAGAGAGAACCCAACTGTCCAGTCAGCCGGAAGGAGAAATACAGTCCAGACAGCTTAATTCCAATGGTCACTGAGCCCAGAGCCAAAGCCACTGTCCAGAGCTGCACTTTGCAACCTCATTTTGCTCCTTATTGCAATCAATGGAGCAATAAAGGAAATCATGGGCGATCTCGGGGGGGGGGGGGTTGGGATATACTTATTCTGCCAAATGGCACATTTCCATAGCAAAACCTACATGGAGCTTACAAAGGAGCAGCTACTAGCAAAGAAAAAAAACACCTACAAGGAAAACCCCAAAGAATGTGAAAATCTGTGTCTACCAGTGGGTACAAACCAGTTTCTCACACTGTCTTCCACGTGATGCAGAAAGACTGAGAATAACTCCATGATGGCAACGTTTTCCCTTCGAAAATACTAAATATGAAATCATATATCAAAATATTTACTAGGTGGTAGTTGGGGGGATATACAGTGACTTAATTCTCTCTATTTTATACCCAAATTTCTCCAAGTCCTCCTTTATCTAAGGGGCTAGTCTAGAACTTCAGGTTCTCCAACAAATATTTCTAGGTTCTGTCAACAACTTCTCAAGCCCCAAAGTGTGCTTCTGCAGTAGTTAGCTTGGGAAAGGTTGCTTTCAACCAGCCTTTTGGTCCTTGTCAGCTTATTAAAATACATTTACAGCCAAATGTTTTCCCAATTACATTTGAAACATTTAAAATGAGAAAGTGATATAGGCTTACCACTTAGCCTTCAAAACCTGGGAATTTGATACCAGCCTCATCAGAAGGAAATACAAGAGATAAAAAAAATACTCTGGGAGACCCTCTACATAGACAATGACATGGTTCTGTTGATGTTGGGAATCTCTGGGTGACACCAGGGTAGAGGACACTGATCTGTCTGGAAATGGAAGGAAAGTCCTCAGAGTAGTGGTTGGCAATTCCATGGGGGGCGGTCTTTGGGGTACTCTTATAATTTGCTGCTCTTACTATTGTACTTGTAATGGCAGGTGGAGGTCATAGTTTTCCTTTGGAGGGGCAGCTATGAGCCCTGCTAGTCCTATTGCTCTCATAAAGAGAACCATGAGTGAAAGGAATAAAGATGAATGAGAGGAGAGCAGAGTAAAAGTGATGAATATGGTTTTAGTTCCCTTTCTGAACCCAAGGCCACTTGGGTCCAGTAACACCAGAGGAGCCAAAGGGCCAAGCAGTGTTTACTAGGGAAGCCACCTCAGGATACCTAACGGACATGGGAGTGTTTTGTCCTTCGAGCCTGGATTTTTGCTGATGCAAGTTCTGAGTATACAATGAAGAACATGATTTCCCTTGAAGATGCAAAGAATGACTGCATTTTGAATGTGAATTTCTATCAATGTAATAATTGTATGAGGTGCTTGAAAAAAAATCCCAAGGTTTTGAAAAGGAAATTCTCAGCAATCAGTTGGTAGAAGGTATGAGTTATTATCGGAAGAGAATCTGACATTGGCTTTCACATTCAAACCTCAGGTCCTGGGAATTCTCTTTATTTGTGGCTGAGACTTTCTAACGTGGCTGTTGGTCATTGTCCCTACAAGCACACTGGCTCCCCCACAAGGCCTCACTTTCCCCGGCTTCCTAAGCACCATTTGTCCAGCTCCTGTGTGAATCAGTAAACTGTGAATCATCCTCATGCACTAGAGAAGCCATGAAACAGACACTGAGACAATATCAGTTCCTGTTTATAGTCACTGCTTTGTTCCCCCACCCACACAGAGAAATTTCTCCAAAATGACCAGAAAGAGAAAGAAATTGAGTTCATTTTTTTTTACCAGGAAAGTTATTTCTAGGTATTAAAAATGTACAGTAATCCATGTCATGCATTTTTCACTGAAGTCTAAAAAATGATAAAGTAAGGAAAACTCCAAGGGTCCCCATGATACTCTTGTACCAGTATTAATAACCCTCATCTCTGACTTAAAAAATCCAAGGTAGCAAGTTTCTCCTCTTTCACATGTGGCAACAAAATATTGTTGTTAACTAGAAAGGGATCAATAAGTGATTAAAACAATTTTCTGAGGGATGAAAACTAGAAAGACAAGTTTGAACCCTCTTTCTTTTCCCATGTTCCACAATTTATCTTTGAAAGAGTTCCTAATGAACGGCTAAGGGCCACAGAGCAAATCACAAATTATTTCCATTCAGGAGGAGCTGGTGCTATAAAACATTCCTTTCACAGCTTTGCTACCTGGATATCATCATTAGCAAAATGATCAAGATGGAGACGTGCTCTGTTTCTTGGCCTTCCACATTAGCTGCTTCTCTGATCTTGGTGGTAGCCTTGAATTCACAAAAGGAATTGACTACCTATTTTTATGACATTTACTCAACTCTCCCGGACATGCAGATGATAGAGTATGTATCTCTTCCTTTCTACTCAATCATCCACTTAGGAATAGGTGATACAAGAACTTCTGTGGCATATTAGGAATGAGAAAACATGACCTAAGCCTTTCCATTGGATTTCCCATTTGTTTCTCCACCCACAAAAAGAAAGAAAAGCAGAATGGCAAGTCAGTTGGATGGATGAAGGGTTAAGATTAGTGATAAGTGATTTGGGCTCTAAGCTCCTCAATAGCAACAGCTAAACCTTACTGATGCAGAGAATAATAATAATGTTGATAATGATGATGGAGTACCATCTTATATTTATATGGCATTTTCCCCACCACAATCCCAGGAGGTAGTCCATGCAAGTATAATTATCCCCATTTTACAGTGAGGAAAAAATGAAACTCAGAGAGATTGGAGACTTGAACTGTTAAATGTTGAGAGCTGGCATTTAAACCCAGGTTCAATGGTCTTTCCATGGTATTAGAGATAATGTTCTCAGTTTCTGACTTTCCCTTGCCATTGCAGACACAACTAAATTCAGGTTTGGAATTTTGTACCTTAATTCCTTTCATTTTCAAAAAATGTATTTTCAGCCCATATGTGGTACACAAGAAGGACATTTGACACGAAACCTTGGTAAAATGGGAAGCCCACACAAAATAGCGGCAGAAAAGTGGCTTTCCATGAGAGAAGCACCGATTCCAGTCCAAGATAAGCTTGGTTAGGTAGGTAGGGGCTGGTTTTTGTTTGTGTGTTTTTCTCCTCCGTGCTTTGCGCTAGTAGTTGAATTGAACTGAGCTAAGAGGGGGAAAAAGGGTTGCGTTCTTTGCAGGGCATTTCAAGTAATATACAGAAAATACTGGCATCTGTGAGCACACCCAGCCACAGAGAAAGCCCTGGCTGGGGAAGTCCCTTGCTAGTTCTATACTGCTTTCAGCGTTAAAAAAAATCTCACTACTTTTGATGTGGGGAAATGGCATGATCTGTCCTTCTGGTGCACAGAAAAAAAGCATACCTCATTGTGGGCAAAACAAATAAATAAATAAATAAAATAAAGACTCAGGCAAACATAGGATGTTGTTTCTGATTTGCATCAGAAAGAAGAAGGTCTTCTCTTGAAGAGATTTGAACATTAAGCAATATTGATATGGTGGAAAGGTCACTCACTGGCTCAGGAGTCAGAATATCTAGTCTGCTATAAACTAACTGTGTGACCTTGGGCAAATTCCTTGCTTGCATCAGGACCTCACTCCTCTGAAAAACAGGGGCCTGGATTACTTGAGTTAGTGCAGTATAGTAGAAAGAATGCTAGATTTGGAACCAGAGACCCTGGGTAATTCATTTAACATCTCTGGGCTTCAGTTTTCTAGTAAATTGGGGAGAAGGTAGATTGGATGACCTTTAAGGTCCTCTCGAGCTCTAAAAATCTATGATCTTCCATCTATTCTATATGTCCTAATGTATTTGTGTTTTTTGTTTTTTTGTTTTTTTTTAATCAGGCTGTGAGCTCCTTTAGGCAGGGGCGTTTTTGTTTTTAATTACATCTCTGGCACTTAACACAGAACCTGGCACACAGTAGGCACTTATTTATTATTCAGTCATTTTTCAGACTCTTCATGACCCCATTTGGAGTTTTCTTGGCAAAGATCCTGGGGTGGTTTACCATGATCTTCTGCAGCTCATTTTACAGAGGAGGAAATTGAGGCAAACAGGATTAAATAACTTGTCCAGGGTCACACAGCTAGGAAGTATTTGAAGGTCTAAAGCCAAATTTGAACTTGGGAAGATAGTTTCTGATTCTAGGGCCAGCTCTCTGTCCTCAGTAACACCAGCCAACCAGTCAGCCCTCCAGGCCCAGCACTATCCACTGTGGCACCACCTAGCTGTCTAGTAGGCACTTAATAAATACTGATGGCCAGATACTGAGTGTTTAAGATATGCTTGTTGAGTGACTAATCTGATCATCTCTAAGCTCTTTTCTGGCTCTAAAATTTGAGGAGTCTATTTCACCCTCTGTTTCCCCCTTCAAAACGAAAAGAATTCACAGTAGAATAAAGTAAAGTATTTATTCCATGACAAAACGGGAAAAATCAGCTGAGGGAACTTGTCATCCTGAGAGATGGTGGTATAGTTGCAAGCCCAAATACATGTAAGAAGGGTTCAGATGACTCTGTCACTAAATGAAGAAAATTGGAAGGATTCTGGTTTTCTTCTGAATTCTTGAATTTAAGGTCATGTTCTCATGTATGACATATCTTGCAAGAGCTCTTGCTTTCAGAAACAGAACCAGAGTCGGGATGACCATTGGACCAAGTGTGAGTTCCAGTGCTCCTAAATGACACTTGAGGTTAGAGGAACACTTGGTATTGTCATAGCCTTTTAGTCCATCCTCTGAACAATTGGGGCTTTGCTAAATTGACATCAACAAGACCTGCTTATTGGCACTGATCTTTTAAATTTGCCATAGTCACACATGAACTCCCTTCTACCTCCCTGATTCAATCAATCACTGAGAACAACCAGGGGCTACAACTTTCAATGGCTTTGCCACGTCACTGACATGGACACTGCTTCCATGAGTACAGTGTAAACCATCCATGCCTTTTCATCTTGTGCAAATCTTGTCTATGTCCTTTTGTAAATTCTCCATAATGGATTTAACCAGCATGCTAGAGGGCTTCCTCTGGGTCTTTGAATATTTCATGGAGACCATCCCAGCACTCTAGCTGCCCATCTGTTATTCCTCTCTTGCACTCCATGACATGACTGACCCACCTCCTTTTCCAGTTTCATATATATACACATATATAACATATATTATATATGCATGCATACATGGGTGTATAGAGATATATACATTCTATATTTACATATCCATGGATGCACATATGTGTTTATGTATGAATCTGTATTGTACATATATATATATATATATAGCGGCAGAAAAGTGGCTTTCCATGAGAGAAGCACCGATTCCAGTCCAAGATAAGCTTGGTTAGGTAGGTAGGGGCTGGTTTTTGTTTGTGTGTTTTTCTCCTCCGTGCTTTGCGCTAGTAGTTGAATTGAACTGAGCTAAGAGGGGGAAAAAGGGTTGTGTTCTTTGCAGGGCATTGCCACTTCTTGAAGTCATTGTCACTAGTAGAGTGCCACAGATTACTTTCATGCAAGTGCATGTGGAAGAATATCCATATATGTATATACATGTTCATATGGGAATGATAATTAAAATGGGGTAGAGGGTGTGGGGGGAACAGACCTCCCAAGGAGAAATTCTTACTGGCCCTTTTCTACAACTGATAGTCTTAGAGAGATTCCTGGGACTCCAAGAGAAGACTCGCTTCAGCATACATGGCTAATATGTGTCAGAGGTGGGATTTGAACTCGAATCTTTTTTATTCTAAAGTCAGCTCTCTAGCCACTAAGTCATTTCCGTTCTTCTGTTGTACATCCCTGCAATCTGAAAGCCAAATTTTCCTCCCTTTCTTAGGATCTGTTAAGTAAAAGTCATTTCTTAAATATATTATGAAAGGCCTAATTTTGCACCCTTTCTCTCCCCCTACCCCAACTTAAGTAAATTTTATGACTGGTCTTCAGAAACCCAAACAGCCTAAGAGGAGGTTTCAGAAAATGGTTGGATTTTAGTGGCTAATTTAACAAGTTCATTAAGACTTAATCATCAAAAAAATTTCATAAAAACTCTCTCCCTACTGTTTAATAATAGCTCACAGAGCTTTAGACCTTTAAGGTTTACAAAGTCAATGAAGTATTATTATCCACATCTTACACATGGAGAAACTGAGATGCAGGAGCTAAGAAAGCATCAGAGCTGTAAACGCAAGTTTGGTACTTTCTCTATGACTGTGAAGCTTCTGGATTTTTGGCAAGATCTCTGCTTAGGTTATCCCATCATCTCTCCTGACTTTTCCATTTAGAATAAGGATGGCTTTTCCATTCACATTTTTATCTTTAGCATAACGGATGATGACAACTCCAGAAGCATATGTACAATGTGAAATGGCTTTAAATTTCAACACTTCACCTTATTCTTTTTCTCTAGCCAGGAAAAAAATAGAGGTTGAAGTTTAAAAGGTTAATATTTGACTGCCAGACCCATCTTAAATTCCCTCTTGAAAAAAGTAAAATGGCTTTGAAGTAAAGGATCACTGATGTCTCTCTGATAGGAAAAAAAAAAAAAACAACAACAAAAAACAAAAACCAAACCAAAAAAAAAAAAAAAAACCAAGACAAAAAAAAAAACCCCTGCTAAACTAAAAAATAAGATATCAGATTCTTAGTCAAACTAGTCTTTTCAAAGACTGAATTTCCCAAGTCCCGCGGTCTGTAGAGCTACATTTCCTGACAAATCGGGAGAGCTAACATTTTTTTTCAACCCTAAAACACTTGCCTTTGAGCATCAGATGATGAAATGAGATGATATTTGTAAAGTGCTTAGCACAATGCCTGGCACTATATAAATGCTAGTTATTATTATTACTGAGTAGTCCCTCCTCCACCTCTACCAAATAAGCCAATGTAAAACAGTGAGGCGGATGGACAAATTAGTGTAAATATAAATATAAAAAAGCAGTCACTGGGGAAGATGTTTTCACATACATAAAAACAAGCTATATAGAGGTCAAAGGCCAGGTTCAGCATTGGTGCTTTTTCTAAAGCAGATTCCTCACTAGCATCCTTTATTCTGGAAGAAAGGCACTTAATTAGCTGAAGGGCTTGGTGCTCTGCCTTCAAAAGCATGCTCCTCTTCCATTCTCTCAAAGGTCTCTGCTCTGACATTATGCTATTATCAGCATTAGCCTTTGAAATCAAATCTGCTTCTTTTTTTTTTTCTCTAGGGAATTAGAAGGTAAATTTAAAAAAAAATTACATTTTTCCCTTGCTTCTATCAAAAATAAATACACAAAAAAGGCACAAAGGAACATGGAGTGACAGAGAAAGCATTCCCAGGGTCTCCTGAAACTGGTCTAACGTCTTGGGCGGGGATTAATTTTGCTGGTTTTCAAACAGCACTTTTGAGAACAGAAAAAAGCCCGTGTGAGGTCTCTTCAGACCAGTCAAGAATGAACCATGAAAAGGGGGTTCTCTCCATATGAAGCAAGCTGGTTTTCTCATTTTTCTATTCAGTAGGAGGGCATGGTATGAGGGTTAAAAAAAAAGTCAATTTGTAATGTTAATTAAGATGACATTAATTCAAGCTGATAAGTCTGCTTAACTAGTAAAGCCCAAACCAAAGCCCCAAAAGGAACATGGGTTTCCCTTCTAATTCCCTTCAGGGAGAAAACAGCCCATGAGTTTTAAGAGACTAAAAGACCCATCTGGCTCTCCCAACTTAAGCTGGGTCTAAGCAATCTCCCAATCATTATTTTCAAAGTAAAACATTCAATCAACCAGTGGCTTGGTCTACAGGATATTACACAAAGGTGACTAAAACTTTTATCTTCAAAATGTACTGAACTGAAGAGCAATTCGGTGAACTTAAGACTTTCCCCTGTGACTTAAAAAGTGTCCTTTTGTAGACTCAAACAGGATCACAGATCTGACTGTGACATCTAGTCCAACCTATTTATTTTGCACACAGGGAAACTGAGGTCCAGAGAGCAGAAATGACTTTTCTAAAGTTTTCTTTCCTTGTTTCCTATTAGCAACCTCACCCTCAGCCATCAGTAGAGCACTGAATTAATTGAGAGACATTTATCAAGCACTTACTACTTGGTACTTCACTTTGGGGCAGAAGGGCAGCTTCTCCTGCCCTTGAGCTTACGGTCTAGACAGGGGAGACAACATGTATATACATGGGTATATTTAAAAAAAAAAAAAAGACACCAGGTAATTTTGGTGCAGAAGCTAGCAGCGGCTGAAAAGATCCCTGCCATCATTTTCTTCCACATTTGAAAAACAGGCCTATTCTTGAACTTTCACCTCCTCTCCCTTCAGGAATCCCACCATGGGTGCAGAAGCCAAACCAGCTGGGCCAAATTTGTGACTGCTTGTGCCCAACTTCCTTTTCAGTTGAAAGGAGCAGTAAGGGGTACAAGTGAGCAGCTGGGGACAGGATTTGCCCTTCCTCTGCTTATTTTTCCTGACCATGAGCACTGCCAATCGTGTTAGGTGTCAGCAGGGGTGCACCCAGCCAGGAGAATGGTGTTTACTGGAAGCTTTGAAATAACAGGTGGCCCGGAGGAATTTTTTACTGTATCCCGCCAAACTATTTCCAATGCTTGGGGAATCCAAAAGAGTTCCAGGTTTTAAATTATTGCTTGGCCTTCCCTTCTTCCTCTCAAATAAAAAATACAGCGTACAGGTAAATCATCATTAGCTATAATCCCCCTTTGACATCCTCCTTCAGAATGTACATTCCTGGAGGCAATATTAACGGTAAGACCCTTTTTGGTATCCCCCAATACAGACTGTGCTCGCGTGAACGGCTGCCAACATTCCCTCCGTAGGGAAGGAAGGGTTTGGGGAAAGGTGAAGACGAGGGGTTCTTCAGATTTACCAGCTGTCTGGTCAGTGGATGGTTTGGGGGACTGACTGACTGAAAGGGATGCAATTAATTAGTCACTGAAGATATAACGTGGCATCACACACAGCCCCGTATTCTATGGGGATTTTATCTGGCCTCTCCTGTTCTTCCTCCCAGTCAAAACACCAAAATGCTCTATCCTTGCATGTGTTACTTTGCAGCTAAAACCCTTCCTGTGCCCCTCTCTTTCTGTCCTTCAAAGGTCAGATTGCATACTTTGGGTTCACTTTTTTTCCCCAACCGGTTACTCCCCATATTTCTTCTCCACCCCAAAGCCATACCTTTCTCTCACTCTGGAGGGCAAAGGAATGGGGATATTCCACAATATATTTAAACACACATTTTTCTGCATGCAGACATATATGAATAACATTTTATATATATATATATATATATATATATATATATATATATATATATATATATATATATATATATATATATATATATATATATTTATGTATCTACACAATACACATCACGGATACACAAACACAGGAGGCTGACGCCGGACCCCGCCTCCCCCAACATTCTTTAGGATAGTGTTCATTTCCTTTTGGGCTTCTGTGTTTTTGTCTTTGAGCAATTGTAACTCTTAATCACTGGTTACCATGTGCAAAATCCAAGGTGGTGTTTCTTAATCCTGCTTTTGCAACACCCTAGGGTAGCTCCAGTCCTCTAAAGGGCTGAGCTGGTGGAGAAAGGGGTGTCCTAAAAGTCTCAGAGCAAATTGAATTGCACTCAAGTTTGCTTTTTAAAAATGACTATCAGCTTTCAGCACTCAGGGGACAGAGGGTGGGTTTCACAAGAGTCAGACCAACAAGGACAGAGTCTCATAGCACCTTATAGGTTGGAAATGCCCCCCCCTCCCCCCAGCCAGAGCTCTCTCCTGTAAGCATGGGCGTGAATGACTTTGATTTCTTTTTTTGAGTGACTTCACTTAAATCAGTCACCTGATAAGAAAGTGAAATTCCCTGAAGATGCAATGTCCTCATTCTATAGCGAAAGACGGACTACTGTACACGGCTGGAATTTTCATTTATGTCAAACTGTTCCTTCCCAGGGATTTGCTTTCTATTTTCCATTCAGAATCTGCTCTGAGAAATGACTGTACAGATTTTAAACAAATGTTCAACCTCTCAACAGCGCCTGCCATTCACAGATAGCTCAAGGAGTTGTAATCACCTGAGAAGGAAGGCCCTTTAGTGGGTAATGACTGTTGTAAGTTTGGGCTTGTAAAAATCAATGAACCACTGGGAGAATGAGAAACATGTAGCATCTATAACCATGCCTCAATTATCCTTCTCTTAGCCACTTTCTCCCAATTTGTCTCCAATATGCTTCTCTCTCTCTCTCTCTCTCTCTCTGTCTCTCTTTCTGTCTCTGTCTCTGTCTCTCTCATATCTCTCTCTCTCTCCTCTCTTCCTCTCTCTGTCTTTTTGTCACTGTGTCTCTGCCTCTCTCTGTCTACCCCTCCCCCCACTTCCCCTCCCTCTCTTTTCTTCCTCTGGAAAAGCTGCCACGACCAAGCACGGAAGCCTGGGAAGTTACGTGGGGAAATCACACAACCCCGAAGTCTGGCCAGTTAACAGGAGATGTTGACATGCCGTGACAGGAATCTTTCTTGGTACTCTTTGACTAGGAGGATAATATTCTCAGTACAGAGGTGGTAATGGAGCGAAAAGGAGGGAATAAGTCAGTCAGTTGACAAGCATTTATTAGAGAGAGAAATCAGGGAACTGGGCAAGAGCCTCAGGGGTCCGCAGTCGGGTAGGCAACTCATTGGCAATGCCTTGCCCAGAGCAGGCACTGAATAAATGCTTCTCTGGATTGGGTTCTGCAGGGACCACCTCACACAACTCCACACGATGCAGAACAGAGCCCAAGGGCTATCTTGGGAAAGCCAGCGGTTCTCCGCTTCCCCACTCTGTCCACCCACATAAAGAAGAGCACTGAGCTCTTAACTGAGCCCTGGTGGCTTACCTTAGCTTGAGGTGGAGATGGGCAACTCACACCCTTGGCGGGAGGGGGGAAGACCTAGTCCTTCCGTTATAAAGAGGACACTCCCAACCCATCCTTGCAGAATCCTGCATTCACATGGAACCTCAGAGCTGGAAGAGACCTCAAAAGCCATTTATTCCAACCTAGAGTGAAGTGGGAATCCCCACTGCAGCATTCCTGGAAAACAGTCATTCATCCTGGGCCTGAAGAGCGTCAGTGAGTGAGAACCCTCTGGCCTGGATGTGGTCCCCTCTACTCTGTGACAGTTCTCACCATTAGGCAGCTACTGGAGATGACTGGCTGCCACGTGAGGGAGAGGCTAGGAGCTATGTGATTTGGTGGTAGAGAACACGCTTTGCGCTACTGAGTAAATAAAGACATGGGAAGAAGAGAACAGCCTAGTATGGTGGGAAGGAGGCTAGACTTGAAAGTCCAAAGACCTAATCTAGAACTTTGGCTCTGTGAATTTGTGTGACTCTTGGCAAATCTGCTCACCTCCCAGGACCTCGGTTTTCTCTTCTGTAAAATGAGAACATTGAACCAGCTGAAGGCTCTTAACGCAAAATCTAGGGAGAATGTGATTTCTTTTGATAACTGCATTTCAATGTCATCTTCTAAATCACATTGTGTGCATTTAAATCAAATTACAGAAGGAGAAATTACAGAAGAAAATTACAGAAGAATGCCTGAAATTGCTTTCATCAAAAGAAAATTTCTGTGAATCACCTCTTCTAACAAAGGCCAGGTCTGACTCAACTATCCTTCCTTTCATTGGGCTTCATTTGATAGATCATCTCTTAAAGAAATCTCAAGATGAAGGAGACAACAAGTTTTCCCCAAGGTGACGGTAAAAAAGAATCAGTGTCTTCATTGGGGAAGAACAGGAATAGTCTGAGGCAACATGCTCCTCTGGAGGCCCCTAGGTAAGCTGAAATGACCCTGAGTTTCCAAAGGCTATTCAGGGAAATCTAAATTCTTGCTGGTCCTACCAAGCCAGAGAGGCTTCTGGGACAGTTGTGGCAACACACTACACGTCTACTGTCCTACTCCTGGTCTTGCTAAGTGCACAGAGGCTCCCTCATCACCAGAAGGCTAGATACTGAGTAATACATTTGCAAGTATCCCACGATCCAACAAAACCATGTATCAGAGAATAATAAGGCTTACAATCTTAATTGATGGAAGGAATAGTCATCCTAATGAAATCAGGGATCCCGTTAATCTCTTTGGGCCTTCTTCTCTGTGCACTCATAATCTAGTCAAATTGGCTTTCTGAGTCCACGTTTCCTACCTCCAAACCTATTAGCTGGTGCTCATTTGTGGAGTACATGCCCTCCTCACCTCTGATCCTTAACATTTCTAGCTTCCTTTAAAGCTCTGCTCAAGTGCTGCCACATCCCAGAAGCCTTTTCTGATTGCTCTCACCCCTACCAAGTGCTAGGGTTCCCACTAGGAAAAATTGACCTTGTATTATTTGCTTGGCATATATTTCATATTTCCTAAAAGGTTGTTTCCCCTCATAGAATGTAAGCTCCTTGAAGGCAGGAACACTTTCATTTTTTGCATCCCTAGCACCTAGTTCTTAACACATAGTGGGAGTTTCATAAAAGTCTGTTGTTGAAGTGAACCTGATTTATAACTTTTCTGGTTGAAGAGCACCCTGGCACGAATGCTTATGGCAGCAAAGTTTAAACAAATAAATGATCGTATCTCTTGTACAGTAATTTTTTCCAGTGGTGTTGTTAGGTTTGCTGAATCAATCCCCTTATGAGCAAGAGCACCTGCTAGCTAGAATAACCCATCTATGGCCAGGGGGTGCCGAACCGCTCTCACTTGGGAAGCTGCCTCACCTGAATGGGGGCCCGAATCGGTAACTCTGACCTCATTAACTCTAAAAACTAGTCAGACACACACAACTGGCTGGCTTCAATATGCTTTCCCCCATATCAAGCCCCATCTTGGGGTCAGGATACCTAGATGCGCTCTCCATAATTAGGCCACAATAGAATATAACATTTTCCCAAGTCAGCAGGAAACTAACAAAAGCCAACCTGAGATTCTCTCACCTGTCTAGGCTGAGAAGGCAAAGAGGCAGGTGACATATGTCGTTGGGTCCTCTGCGGTTGCTGCATCATCTGCTGTAGCAAAAACTGTGTACTGTTGGGCTGCTGGGCCTGCAGCTGCTGAGTGGAGGCCTGCGGAGGCTGCTGCAGATAGTGGAGCAGGGACTGCTGCCCTGAGCTTGCGGTCATGGTTGCCACCTTCTGGGGGGCTGCCTCAGAAGTGAAGTGGGACAGGGGCTTGGTATTGCCAAAGGAAAAGGGCTCCTGACTTCCAGGGCCTTCATTCACCAGCCCGGACTGCAAGCCACCGGAAGCTTGCTGTAGGATCACACTGAGATTTTTCGACGGATTGTTGCTCATGGTCTTATAGAGCGGGTTCTGCTGCTGCTGCTGCTGCGGCTGTGGCGGCGGCGGCGGTGGCGGCGGCTGTGGCTGCTGCATGCCCGCGGGGTTACTGATGTTTGAGATCAGAGCGCCCTGTGGACTGAAGGACTGCTGATGCAGAGCCGGGCTGGAGAGCTTGTCTGGCCGGTACGGCGAGGATGGATTGGTAGTGACCATGCTCGAGACCAGGCTGCTCGAAGGACTCTTGATACTGGTAGTAGGGATGGCCGGGGAGGTCAAGTTGGAAAGCATGACATTGGGAGGGCTGAACTGCTGCTGCTGCTGAGTGAGAATGGGACTGGACATCATCTCCGAACCAAAGGGCCCGGAGGGCCCGCCGCTAGAGTTGCCGCTGACGGACAGATTGGAAAGCAAGGCGGTGGGAGAGGTCTGGAGGTTGCTCCCCGGCAGAGTGGTGGATGATATTCCAGACACCATGATGCTCTGAGGGCTGTACGGCTGTTGGTGTGGTGAGGACCCCGGTGGGTATGGTGGAGAAAGGCCCGGAGACGCCATAGTAGACCAGCTGGATGTTGGCATTTGCTGTTTTGTAGAAGATACTTGCTTGCTGGCTGCCAGGGCCTTCAGTTGGTGGGCGTGATGCCAGTGAGGTCCAGACAAGGTGGGTAAGGAGCCAGTTAGCATATTCCGGGGCTGGCACTTCGTCTGGGTTGTCGAAGAAACGGGCGAGGTGGTAGGCTTGCTGGGAGGATGAGCCGGGTAGCTCGCTCCTGCCGAGGAGGGCCGCAGCTGAGGCGACCCGCTCGTCACCGTCTGGCCGCAGCTAGGAGAAAACTCCTTGCTGGTGACGTGGTTCTCCAGGTGAGCCGTTTGAGGAGAAGGTTTAGGAGTGCTCCTCAAGGTGGGTGGCGCAGAAACTATCCCGAGTGGCTCTTCTGGCTTGCTCCCCAGAATATTTTCCAGATCGAGATCATTAGGAGAAGGGTCTGGCATTTTGGTTAGCTCTTCCAGGAGATCTTGAAGCTCCTGATCCACAGTCTGCAGACTGTTTCCTTTTTCATCATAATGAGCCATACTGTCCGGTCCGCCCATCGGCCCTTTCTGTCCGACCTCTGTATTTGGTGGCATGCTGAACGAAGATCCAATGTCATTATCGTTCATCTGATTATTTTCCAGTAGGGCCGAATGGTCAGCCATGCCCATGGATGAAGAATTATGATCCAGAGAAAATGGCGACATCTGTATCTCTGGACATGAGCTACTGGGGTTGGTACTTTGTCCCATAGAAAGAGTAACATCATCAAGGCAAGGTCTCTTAATGTCATGAGGGTAAAGGTCATCAAACGAACTGCTGTCAGGAAAGTTGTCTCCTTCCAGTTTCCTCTTAATGGATCCCTGGGACTGAAAGAAAAAAGATAATAAGTATTTGGCACATCAGAACAGCAAAGGAAATTAGTGAAACGGGGCTCTTCCAACAGAAGCCAGCTGCTGAAAGGAGACCTTAAAGGTAAACCGGCCCCGCCCTGATTAAAGCGAGCAGATACCGGAGCTGGATAATATTTTCTCAGCTTGTTTCTTTGTCTCCTTTTCTCCTAAACGGTTTTATTACATTTCAAATCGGGCATTAAGCCCCTTACATATTAAGCATGCCAAATAGTTATGTAAAAAGTCTTCTTTGCCCAATTAATGGGAGAGTGCAATGAAACGAGGCAGAAATCATCAATTGGATGAGCCGTTGCCAAAGCCAGACATTTAAGAGCTAACTAGGAAAAATCTAAGATATTTTTTGATTCCTCAGAGCCAGTATGTCTGAAATAATCTTCCAAGCGACACATGTTCCAATTTTTTTCTAAGTGACATATCAATATGGACATTAAGCTTTCAAACCGTCTCCTTCAAAGACGCTTCCTCAATCGCCCTGCATCTCCCGCATGGGCTCGGCGCTTTTGCCCGGGGGCCGACTGTCCCTCGGTGCCCGGCACTCACTTGCCTCTCGCCTCACCCTCTTCTGATTCCCGTCTTCCTTTCGGACAGACATCAGATCCCCTCTCCTGCATCTATCATCTTGGGTACCCATCTCCCATCCCCATCTCCCCTCCCCCAGCTGCTAGTCAGCTTCTCTTCCTCCTCCTCAAATTGTCTTATATTTCCTTATTCCCCCAGGCCAACACACCATTAGAATGTAAACCCCCTGAAGACAAGGGTTAGTTAATTTTTCTTCGCATGATCCATTCCTTGCTCGGTGCCTGGCACATAGTAGGTACCCAACCAATGCTTGTCGTGGGAGCGACTACTGGACAAATACCAAGCAATAGATAAAATCTTTAATCTGGAGGACACTACCAAGCTTTGGACTTTAAAATAAAGTGAAGACATTAGTCACTCAGTCCATTTAAATGAGAGAATTATTCATCCAGACCTCTTGAAAAATGCTCCCCGAACACAATGGTTCTTTCACTGGTTTCATTCCTCATGCCAGGCCAGACCTTCCTAAATACAATTTTCTGTGGCTATCATTTTAATAACCACACCCTGTATATCAATGGGATTAACACCATAGCCACAAGTGAAAAGGGACAATTGTGTGTGTGGGGGAAGAGAGATAGACTACCTGTGTCCTGATTAATCAAGAGGAAAGGAGGAGAGAGAATTTGAAATGGAGCTAAATGCCAAGGAAGGGTAGGATGGCTCAGATTAGACAGGCTTCCTCTTTAACATAGCTTTAGATAACTTTTCTTTAAAAAAAGGCAGTCTTACAAGGAAATGTGAGGTTGACCTAATGATCCCCATGCTTCTTTTCTGACTAGCTTATACTTAAAGCTGAGCTCACAGCATGGAGACGGTACACTTGCAAACAATAGAGAAGGCAGGCAGCAGTCCCCCTTGCGTGTCTAATTTGGGCTTGGAGTTCTAAATGATCACCTGTCCACTTAATAAATGTTTATTGACTGACTGACTGATTGGTATATGGAGAGTTCCCAGGCAGAGTTCACAAGCAGCTGTGTCTAAATCCCAGGTCAGGAAGTTTTAGTCTCCTTATTTCACAGCTTCAAGAAGTAGGTTTCTCCCTTTTAAAAACACACACACACACACACACACACACACACACACACACACACACACACACACCTGGTTGCAGTCCAGAAATGACTGCTTAGAGTTTTCCCCAAACCTGCAACACCTCTAAAGGATATCAGGCTCTCACAGAGGAGACTGCCAATCCAGGACAAAGGGGCCTGAAACATCTCCAAGTTCTCTGTGGGCAGGACTGCCAACTAGCAGGAGGAGAGAGAGTGGTTGATCTGTGCACAGTTCTAGAATAAAGAGCTTCACTGAAGGCAGAGAAGATCGGCCCAGTCACACAAGCAAATGCTTCTGGGACCGTAGCGAGACACTGCTAAGTTGGGGTAAGGGCAATGGACTGGGAGCAAGAAACAGGCCGCAGGCGGGAGGGCAAATAGGTACCATCTATAGTTCTCTCTCATTTTTATTGCAGGACATATAGTCTTGGAACCTGTTCTGGAACAGGAGAATCCAACTTAAAACCCAGGAAGTACTGCCCCATGCCTTTCTTTCTCTATCTTCTACCCCCAACCCCATACCTTTCTATCAGCAAGAGGGACCCTCTAAAAAACAAACACCAGTCATGGGCCATGAGATATTTCTCCTCTTTGGGGTTCAAAACACTGAGGTTTGGAACACTCCAAATCTTGGGACAACAAAGATGATTCACTATAAGCCAAGGATCTTGGGTAACCCGACTGTCTCTAGGGGCTAAAATATAGGCCCTATGGTGCCAGAAATTTCAGGATATAGTGTAGTACTTTGCCTTTCTCGGGCTTACTTTCAAAGGCTCCTTTGATCATACTTAGAAATCTTTTAGAGACAAATGTGTTGTTTCCAACTTTATGGTGAGGGTTTGCAAATGCTAGTCATAAAACTTGGACCTCACAGAGCCCTAGCAGTACAATTCAAATGCTGACCAACTTGAAACAAGGCCTTAGTAAAGAAGGATTATAGAGGAAGCCAAGAAAGAGAGAAGAGGGAAAAGAAAAAGAAAAGTGAACCCTCTGAGCTTTGGCCTTTCAAGCTAAGTAGTGGATAGGCCAATAGGCCAATTATCCAGATATTCTTTTCTCTCTCAGTTTAAAAAGAAAAAGGTTTGCTGCAGTGTTTCCTTCTCTTTTGTCACATGATCTGGGACTCATTGGAGTCCATGCTATATTCCTATGCTCTTTGCCAGAGGTGGGCCTGATCCTTTTCTCTATTTTTCTCCAGCCCTGCTTGAAGGCCAAAGGCCAAAATAGGCACATTGACATGGCTCTGCAATGGTTCTGATGAGAACGGAGTTGAGAATTTCACAAAGACACTTGCCATTTTAGGTCATGTGTTTGTAACTGCTGCAAACGCCTCACTGTTCTGGTTTGACTTCCAAAATCAGCACTACAGGATTCTGGGTCAACTAAACTCCATCTGTTGTTTTTGGCAGATCCTTAATCAGCCATTCCTGGGTACTTCTAGACCAGGGGTTCTGGGGCCCGTGGATAGATTTCAGGGGGCCAATGAATTTGTATGGGAAAAAAATCCATCTTTATTTTTACTAACCTCTACTGGAATTTAGTATTTCCTTCAATGGTTAAAAACAAAACAAACACAAAAAACTTTATCATAAGAAGTGGTCCAGAGGCCACGGGTGGACATTTACAGATAGGGTAGATTTGGGTATAATAGAAAGGAAAACTTTCTAGCAATTACAGTTGTCTACAAGTAGAGCAGGAACCAGGATGATTCAGTGGTAAGAACTCTGAATTTGGAACCCAAGGATCTGGATTCAGATCTCAGCTCTGCCACTTTCTCTCTCAGAGCAGACAAGTCTATTTTCTTCTCTGGACATGTTTCCCCATCTAGGAAATGAAGGGATCGGTCAGGAGGGGATGTCTAAGGAGACTTTCTAGTTCTAGAGCTTGTGAACCACTATGGGATGTGTTGCCTGGAAAGACAGTGAGTCTTCAATACCACAGGTCACGAGAAGACCATTTGTCAGGGATGTGGAGAAAGGATTTGGCCCACTAGAAAGAGTTGGACTGGGTGGCTTTGGGGTTCCTTCTTGTGCTGAGACTTCCTTGTGACTCTGCATAATTTTCAAATCGCTTTGGCCCCTTCCTTTTTTCTTCTTCTTCTTCTAATAATGAAGACAATACGAGATCCTAGGCTGTAAGAACTAAACGAAACCGTAGAGGTTGAGTGGACAACTCCTATCATTTCTCCCCCTGTCCATCTCTCAAATACCTCCTTTTCCCTCCACTCACACGGACGCCACTCTAGTTCAGGTTCTCCTCACCTCTTGTCTAAGTGACTGAAAGAGCCTGGTCATTCTGCATCAAATTGCCCACCAATCCAATCCATTCTTTACTCGACTGTCAGAGTGATTTTCCTAAAGCGTAGGTCCGGCAAGGCCACTCTCCTTAATTCGGTCAACTCCAGTGTCTCCCTAATATCTCCCGCCTCAAATATATACTCTTCTGTTTGGCATTTAGAACTTTGCACAACACAGATTCATTCCTCCTTTTTTTTTTTTTTTTAAACTTCCTTGCACATTATTCCCCTCTACACTTTCTACAGTCCAGATCTATCACCCTACTTGCTGTTCCTCATTCATGCTACCCCATTTCCCACCTCGGTGACTGAAATACTCTCCCCTCCGCAAGTGCAAACTTCACCTATTCCTCTTTTGTCTGTACCTATTCATATACATGCTCTTTCCCCCATTACAATGGGAAAGGGAGAGCCTTTTCTTTGTAACCCTCTTTGTAACCCCAGAACTCAGCACAGTGTAAACACTTCATAGATGCTGGATGATAGTCCAACTCCTTCACATTAAAGAGATAGAAACTAAGGCCCAGAGCGCAGCTCTGACCCGCCAAAAGTCACACAGTAAATCACAGAACCAAAATTCAAACCCAGCTTCCTGACTCCCAGTCCAGTGCTTTGCTTTTGGAGGTGGGGGGTGGGGAAGGGGGACAATCACGACAACTAGTATTATTTGGAATGAATGATTTCATACCAACATCAATTTTCTACACACTGCAGAAGTTCAAATTCATTCGCAAAAGCAAGAGCAGAGTAGACAAAGCTACCAATGTGATCTCATATGACTTGATAAACAATCATTAAAATTCATTGCAGAGCATGTGATAGTTCTCCCTCCCCTCAAATTATTAGGGAACAAAGACAGTCCTTTTGATCTGGGCCAAGTTCAGCTTTGAACTCAACATTATTTCTAGTCTACTTTGAAAATATGACAATATGGGAACTTTTTTATGGTTTTAGTCATAGAATGAAAAAAAAAAAGGCAAAGGTTTCTTGGAGGTGGTCTGGCTCACCAATGCACAGGCCCTGTTCACAATGCTAGCAAAGAAGGGGAAAAAAATCCTAATTGTTTGCACTGTTCTTTCCGAAATCTACTAGGCATAAATTATGAACGTTTTGTTTTTAACTTCCTACGCTTTGAGGTATACAGGAAAAAAAAATCTCCCTTAGTTCCCTTGCAAAAGCTGTCTATATTTTCTGCTGGGTGAGGGATAGAATGACAGAGATGCTAACTAAATAAACATTCCACTCTATACCACAGGGGCACCTCACTTTGGGCATGGAGAAGCAGGATGAGCCCTCATCAAATTGGGAAGTGGTTTGGCCAGGCTTCCAGCTTCCTTTCTTTAGGTTCTCTCCCCACCCCCAGTTTGTATTTTAATTAAAACAACAACAACTCAAAGCTTATGGTGGAAAGTCAGAATCAGCCTAATAGGTAGGGAGGTATTTGGGAGTTGGGTTGTCTTGGATGGGCAAGGGGAGCCATCTTTTGGGCTCCGTATACAATATACAACCTCACTTGGCTGGGTGACTCAAAGGTCCCCCTGGGAAAGCATTTCCAATGCCAGTACTACATCTACTTGGCAATACCCAGCACACTCTCGTGGTGAATTTCAGAGGTCTCTAGCTACAGGTAGTTTTCTAACCTCTACTCGAGAATGGATCTCTCAGCCCATCATGGGCCTAAGTGGAAAGAGCACACTGCATCTCTAGTGCTCTTTATAATCCACTTGCATGGACTTTTCTGGGTCTCATTTTTCTCCTCAGTAAAATTGGGGAGGTGTATCAGATGATCTCTAAGCTCCTAGCCAACTTAAATTTTATAATCCCCTGACCATATGAACCCATGAACTTGCTACTTTGGACTCTTCACTGAGAATCCCTGCAAAGGGTACCTCCAAACATAGTTCACAGAACTCGGGGTAGAGCCTTACATAAAGCCAAGAATCTCTTTGTTATGTGGATAAACCATTGCTGACTTTATCAAGTTGACAAGTTTATATTTTAGCGTACTGGATTTTCTTAAGCACGATTTCGCTCTTTAAGAAACAGCTCATGTAGTAAACTAGACCCTGGATTCAGATCTATATTGTAACCTCTTTTGCGAGTGGCCAGCACAACATGCGAGGGGCTCAGGCTCACTAACATGGCCTGGCTTGCTTGCTAGGCAAATTTTACCTCCTCCACAATGGCCAATATCAGTGAAGTCAGCACTTCATTTTGGGTCTATTGAAAATCATTCTCTGCACTTCCTTCCCTTCTTTGCAGGGGGTATGTGTGTGGTGGGGGGGGGAGGAGGGAGGATGACTATGGATATGGAACACTGCATATACTGTCCTGCTTGATTGATGTGTGGATTAGTTTTGCTGAACTGCTTTTTTCTCCTTTCTTTTTTTCTTCTTTGTTATAAGGGATGGCTCTCTGAGTGGGAGAGAGGGAGGGATGCACTTACTGAGAAAAGAAGGCAATGGAAAAGCAAAAGATGTCAATGAAATTAATTTCAACAAGAAAAACGATTCTCTCTTCCCATTTCTGCAACTTACCAAATATGTAAACAACTGATATTCATCAGCTGGAATATCTTCTTTCGAATTCTTTGGACACAAGGGTTTTCTCAGGAAAAAAAGCGCAAATCAAGCGGAGAGAGACAGGGAAAAAAGATGATGGGCCCCGATCAGGGTCGTGTTATAGGGATTTTGTACTCATGGGGCGCCACCGATCATCCTGGGACACTCCCTTTTCCTGTTTCCATCAATGGCACTGACTGAGCTGTCAGTCATCATCAGGCCAGCTGGTAATTATTTACAGAGTATAACAATCTGGGGGGGGGGGCTGTCCTCTCCTCCTGTGGAGGATCATTCCCCCCCAAAAAAAAGGATTCTTAAGCAGCAGTATGAGGACACCAAGTGCTGATTGCTGAGGACGCCAGTGGCTTCCCAGAAGCACAGTGGAGGGCACCTCAAAGGTCATTTGGTCCAACATGTACCTCTCTCTAGCTTCCCCCCACATTGTCCCTATTTCTGTTCTCTGGGGTCAAATGGAATGAGCCTAATCCCTCTTTCACATGACAACCCTTCTAGTATTTGGAGATAGTCATCAACCTGCTTGACCTTTTCTGGATGTACTCCAGTTTATCAATAACCTTCTTAGAATGTGGTTCCCAGAACTGAACAGAACACACCAGCTGTGAGCTGATCTGGGTACAGGACAACAAAGCTATCCCCCTTCTTTAGTTCTGGACACTGTGCCTCTCCTCACATAGACCAGAACACTTCAAGGTTGTTTTTTTTTTTTTTTTTTTTTGTTTTTTTGTTTTTTGTTTTTTTCTTTAGGCTGCTTGATCACGTGGGTTGAAAATGCCTGGGTGATGACAAAACCTCCCAGATCCTGCAACTTGGGGTCTCCTTTACCACTATGGAACTTTGGGGGGGGTGGGGAGATCCTCCAGCTATCATTAATGATTTATCATTACTATTCCGAAATCCTATTGTTATCACATTATAATAAAATTGATTTCTTCTTATTATCATTATTAAAGATTTAAGAAATGTCTATATTGTAGTTGGCACCAGGTTTGGATTGCGAACAGTGGTATGGGTCAGCATACAAACACATATGTGATTATCAACACAGTTTATGCGCAGATGCTGGGATTCGACACCACAAAGAAAATCCCCCTATCCCACAGAATCAGGACGTCCCTGCATTTCAAGAAATGAGAGCTGAGAACAGCAGGGAATCCTAGAAGCTGACTGAGTCCTAAAAAAGGCCCTGACTCACTGGCTAACCTTTGCAAAGGGGTCCCGGGAAGGGAAGATTCTACCCCTGCTAGGAAGGCCCTCTGACTGCCAATGAGTCAACACTTCTACGGTCCAGCTCACCGAGTGATGAATTTGAACTCCACATTCTAAAGCTCATCCTCTCTAGCTGTTCCTTAGGAAATTCAGCTGTGCTAACATATCTCATTGACCCATGCCCCGACTGCTGCTCTTGCCAACAACTCAGATCTCAGCCCGACCATGTCTGGGGGTCCCAAACAACTCTTGTCCATCTCTCTGTTTAAGTTTGTAATATGCTGAATTGGGGGTGGGGAGTTACTGGATGTATTTTGCCATTGAGAGGGTGCCAGCGGAGCAGAGGGCTCTTGGGTCTCGCCGTGAAACTAGTCTTCTCCTCCCCACCCCAGTACGTTCTTTCCCTTCCGATAGCTCCGTATGACCCTTCTTTGAAGTTTCTCATTGGTTCTATGTCACAGCCTGCTTCCACCCACCATGTGCCTTTCCATTGCCATCTGTGGAATACTCAATTCCAAATCTTCAGACACTAGTATTCTGCGATTTGGAGTCATACGATACTGGTAAAATCAAGATGGGCCCTTGTTTGTAGCAGAAGCCTGGGAGAGCTCTGCAATTTCCCTGAGATAATTCAACCTGCTCCCTTCCTCCTGTTTAACTCTGAGCCCAAGTCACTGGCCAACTGCACTGTCTGTCCGAGCTTTCTCTGCCCTCTCGGCTCTCCCCCACTTTTCTCCCCGCCGTGACTACTGGAGACATGGCCTCTAAGACAGCGTTACCATTATATATTATATCTATATAGTTGCTGTGAGGGTCAAATGAGATAATATATGTAAACCTTCGAGGAGCAATAAAAATGTCAACTAATTATTATTACCTCCATCTCAGAGTTGTTGTAGGAAAAATGCTTTGTAAACCTTAAAGCATTATGGCAACAAGAGCTCTTCTTATTACTACAGAAAGGGGAAGCACAGAGGAAGGGGAGGGAAGCGAGGAGCAAGGGTTTAACTAAACTGACCCAAGGTTTACTGCTGCTCTTGATTGCCTCGTTTTTAAAAATACCACACACTGTCAACCCAAAGTGGTCAGCATTTGCCAGCGGCAAAGTGTTTGCTGTACTCAGCCATCCATACTTGAGTGTTTGTGGCTTAGACAAGCTTCGATGAGAGCTATCTGCACATCAGCCCCAAGGGTTTCAAGCAGCCCCAACGAGAGCAGTCACGAAAGGAGCAAACCCAATCTGGCAATTTTCCATTCCAACCTACAGATTTCAAGAAATGCTTTGTACCTTTTTGTAGCCACACCATTTGGGAGGACTGACACTTCCAAGAGTGGCTCAGGGCTCGGAGAGCTAGCTTGTTTAAACAATAACATCCTTTCTGACTTTCTAAGAAGGACCGTAGAAACAGAACATCCTAGAGGGGGTAGAGACAAGAATTCTCATGTAGCCTACCACCTCATTTGACAAAGGAGGAACCTGTGGCCCTCAGAGAAGTCATTTGCCTGAGGTTACTAAACAAGTAATTAGGGGCAGCTAGGTGGCGCTGCAGTGGATCCAGAGCCCGGGATGGAGTCAGGGAGACTCCTCTTCCAGAGTTCAAATTTGGTCTTGGACATTCACTTAACTGTGTGACCCTGGACAGGTCACTTCGCCTGTTTGCCTCAGTTTCCTCACCTGTAAATGAGCTGCCAATGGAAATGGCAGAGCATTCTAGGATCTCAAGAAAATCCCAAGTGGGGTCACTTAAGTTGGACATAATTGAAACAACTGAACGACAACAACTCAACAACAACAATAACAACACAGGGAGTTAGTAGTAAGGCTAGAAGTGAAACCCAGGTCTCCAATTCATAGAGCAGTGCTCATTTCCACTATATTCTCGTATCTCTTGTCACTATGGCTCCAGGAACTAAAGGGTGGTTTTGGGCTGGCTACATAAGACCTTAACTCTGAGGTCAGGAACTGGGCATTTCTAACTTCAGGAGTTCTAGGAACTTTAGGAAACGAGGGCTTTTCCCCATCTGTCCCTTGGAAGAGATTACCAACCAGCGTTCCTGCCTGCCACTGTCAGCAGCCTGGCTAGGCCAGGCTCCTGGAGCTTTCCTCCATCTGTTTCACCATGATGAAGAACAATTTGAATAGAAAAGCAGTGTCTAGAACATGGAAGGTCATGGTCCTGCTATACTTTGTTCTGCGGAGATCACATTTGAAGTGTCTGTGTACACATCTGGGTACTGACTTTGAAGCTAAAAGTGCCCAGA
This sequence comes from Sminthopsis crassicaudata, assembly GCF_048593235.1. Classification (NCBI taxonomy): domain Eukaryota; kingdom Metazoa; phylum Chordata; class Mammalia; order Dasyuromorphia; family Dasyuridae; genus Sminthopsis; species Sminthopsis crassicaudata. The sequence goes on from NC_133623.1 coordinate 31,973,718, forward strand.
AGAAGATGACCAAGATGGAAAGGGGATTGGAAATCATGCTGCATGAGGAGAACTTGAAGAAACTGGGAATCATGGGCCAGAGAAGAAGAGACTTAAGAAGGGCACAGCACTGGACTTGAAGTATTCAAAGGGCTGTCTTGTGGAAGAGGGGGTCAGAGCGGTGCTCTTTGTCCCCACGGGGCAAAACTAGGCACAAGTTATTGGGAGTCAGATTTTAGCTCTACATCAGGAAGATCTTCCTAGTAATTAGAGCACTCCTAAATTGCAACTGGATGTCCTGGGGGAATTAATGTGTTATCCTTCTCTGTGCATCTCCATGCAGTGTCTGGAGCACCACTCATCCAGAATGCTTCAGACTAACTTACCTCTAGGGTCCCTTCTTTCTCTTTGTGGTAAATCTTGGTAAAGAGCTAGATTTCAACAGGGATGGTGATGAAAGGATTTAGACAGTGCTTTAATATTTGCAAAATACTTTATTGACCCATTTGATCCTTTACACAACAACCTTGGGTCCTAAGTGCTGTTATTATCCCCATTTTACAGATGAGGAAACTGAGGCTAAGAAAGGTAAAGTGACTTGTTCTGGTTCACACAACCTATGAGCATCTGAAGCCAGATGTGAACTCTGGTCTTCCTGGCTCCAGATCCAGAGCTCTATCTATCTTACCACCTAGATGAAGACAATGATGAAAAAATCACCAGCTCGGAGCAGCATCGAGTTTTTGGCTAAGTCTTGAAAACACTTGGGAACAGCATCCTACTCATAATTCTATCCCAGGGAAGGCACTAGGTGCTACGAAGAAGATAGTATTCTTTGTGCTCGACCAGCCTGGATTGGTACCCTGGGTCCGTCCAGGCTCAGAGAGAGAAAGACGACTCATTGTACAAAAACCGAGACAGGCCTTCCCTGGGATGGTTAGGAGCCCTCTGTAACTCACAGAAACTTGACACTGTCCTGAGGTGGTGATTTATCATCACCGTCATTGTCAACTCTCTACAAAACATTGGAATCAAGGGCTCGATCAGCAGCCTCTCCATCTGACCTGATTTAGACTGGGCAAGGAGGGCAAATACCGGTGACAAGGCAGTTAATTCTCTTGGTAAGTAGAAGTTCCTCAGAATTTCACAGACTTGAGAGATCATGGAAGAAAGGAAAAGCTATTACTAATTCTTCCCATGATGTTATCCAATACCACCAAGAAGGCGAAGACACAGCGAAACGTTTAGGTTCCCCACTTGGGAAAACTTGATGGCTGGTGGCCTTCATGATCGCCAAAGTCCCTTCCCCAGATCACCATCTATGCCCCCAAAGTTGCTTCCCCTTGGTTTGCAGCATGGGGGGGTGGGAAATCGATCCCCAGTAAACAAAACAAAGCAAAAACAGCTCCTTCCATGAACTAATGGGCTTAGGATATCTTATCTCTCTGGAGTCCTTCTAGCTCTCTTTCTCTAGGTTATAGGTCCACTATAATCCATTCTCTGAATTTTACTTTCTTCCTCCATAAAATATGGCGTTGGAGGAAAAGGTAGTGGTCTAGGCAGTTTCTAAGATTCCTTCCCTTAGTCTAAGAGATTCTCTTGCTCCTTTAGTATTGCGAGGAGGAGAACTGGATTCCATAGTTCTGTTCTCCTTAACTTCTGTCTCCTCGTTTGGAAAATGGAGATAATAACTACACATTCCTCCCTCACAATGGCAATCCTATTGTAAAGTACTTCATAATCCTTTAGGCTATATATATGTATATATGTATTTACATATATAAATGCTAGCTATGATAATTATTATTCTCCAAGAATATACCCCCTGGGTTTGACAAGCTAGCACATTGCTCAAACAAGACATTTGACTTTACTGCAAATTTCACCTGCCCCTAAATATAACAGAATCGATTAATTTGTGGATTATTAGCAAGTCTTAAATCTCGTACCCCATTTTACAACACAAAGCGGGCACGCACCCCCCCCCAAGCATATTCCTATCATTATTACAAGGTATTATTTTTGCCCAATTAAATTTCAGGGTGAGTTAGTCCTGTCCCCTCGCAAGGGCTTAAGCTGAAGAAGGGAAGGGAAGTGGAGATCCATCACCCAACGATATCTCTATTCCCCAGTGCTTGCTATGTGTAATGAAACATTAGCCTCTAACACGGACACATGTAAGAACATTCCCCACAATGAAGGCTGCTAATTCTCAGCTCCTAAACTCTGGTCCACTGTGAGAAGTAGTGATCTACTTTTCAAGTGAGTTATTTGAGAGCCGCTGTAATTCAAACCCTGCCAATCAATCAATCAATCAATCAATCTTTGTCTACCCATATGTCAATCAAAGGGGCCTAGAGTTGGTAAAAAGCAAAATAAAAAACCTGCTCTCGATTAACTGTTTCCACAGGCCCGAGCGGAACGGCATCCATTTCCTTCTAGGCTTGTGTCAGCAAACTACCGAGAGGCTATTAAATGAAAGAAGTGAGATTAGGTACGTGAAATAAAGAGCATAATTGGAATTAGCCACTTTCCGATTCATGCCTTGTTCTGCCATCCCTCCTTTTCAACTCTCCTGACCAGACAGACTTCTAATATACCAAAAACCATCTGAAAATAGTGGAAGCGAGCAGACAGTGGAGGGGCACAAAGCCTTCCTTATGTACTGCCCGTTGTCCCCCCCCTTTCCCTATTCCCCCTAATCAGGAAACTAGATAAATTAAGGCCTATGGGTGGGACCCAGCATGAGGATACCACCTGCTCTCTTTAGCAACCCCCAACCATCTGCTGGGAGGAGAAAACAAAACAATAAGCAGGACAGGTGAGTGAGGAACCAGGAGCAGGAGATTTTGCAAACAGGGGCCAAAAGACAGAAAAAATTGGTGTTGGGAGGGGGCTAGGCAATTTAACACAGAGCCATTCTAGCTCCAGAATAAAAGCCAGGCTTTCCTTTAATCCAGCGGGTGATGGAAAGAAAAGGCTCTGCATTCAACAGTTAATCCCAGGGGAGCTGCAGTAGTTCCCTGAAGCCTGGCCCATTTAAGGAAGCTAAGTCCCTTCCTATAGGGTCATAGATTAAGAAGGAAAAGGGACCTCTCTCCATCTAGGCCAGATGCCTCAATTGCGCAAATATCTGCTGGCCATGCTCCTGAGTGCGGTTAGAACCAGACTAAAATATAATTGGGAACTCTTTCACAAAATAAGTAAAAATGCAATTAGGCCCAGGCGATGTGACCATGTAGTTTTTCTAAGTCAGTATGTCTCTGCAGGCATCCTTCTGGTTTAATAGGCCGAGTCCAACTCCATCATTTTACTGTGGAGGAGACTGAGGGTTCTGGGGAAGGAATGACCTGAACAGCCTCTTAAAACTAGTGAGTGTCAAAAGGAAGGACTAGAAGCAAAGCTTCCAAACCTAGGACTTTTTATATGGTACCTGGTGAATGCAACGGCATCTGGGTAGGCCCGGCCACGCGGATAGCAGGGAGACCTTTGTCCAATGGCCACGAGGCTGGAGTTGAAGTCAGCAGAGACTTGGGTTCAAATCCCATGTCCTTTATTTACTTAGGTGCAGAAAATGCAACAAACCGTTGGACTCTTAGGTTTTTTTATCTTTAAAATGGAGACAATGAAACCTGTAGTCCTATTCACAGGGCTGGCCAGACTCAAATGACAGGAACCTTAAGTGGAACGAAATGACCGCCAAAGCCTAACCTAGACGGTAACCTCCTTGAGGGCAAGAACTCATTTGCCTCATTTTGTATCTGCCACCAAATACGATGCCTAGCAACATAGTAAGCTCTTAATAAATACTTAGTGACTGATTGGCTGATTTTCCTCCAGTTTCTCCTCTCCCAAGTTCATTTGGAGAAAGCCTATGGTGGTAGGAGCCTTACATTAAAACTCTGGAAATGGTCACCCTCCCGAAGGGGGTGCAAATCCACAGCTTTCTAGGAAAGAAACCCAGAGAACAATCTGGGCCTCGGTTAGCTTATACAGGCCTAGGTCTAATACTTCTTGGGCATCACAATACCACTTCTGAATGGGAGGAACTTTAATCAGGTCCAAAGAGGCTTTGGCCCTCCAGAGCATGCACAGTCTTTTCAATCCACAGTTTGCCCTCTCTGTCAATCAGGGTTTTAGAACTGAAGGATATACTCTCCCACAGGGTTTGGATTTCACCATTGCATCTCCAGTTTAGGAAGGGGAGACACACACACACACACACACACACACAGAGAGAGAGAGAGAGAGAGAGAGAGAGAGAGAGAGAGAGAGAGAGAGAGAGAGAGAGAGAGAGAGACAGAGACAGAGAGAGAGAGACAGAGAGACAGAGAGACAGAGAGACAAAGACAGGGAGAGGGGGAGAGAGAGAAATAGAGAAAGGAAAGAAGGGAAGAAGAAAGAGAGAGAGAGAGACAGAGAGAGAGACAGAGAGAGAGAGAGAGAGAGAGAGAGAGAGACAGAGAGAGAGAGAGACAGAGAGAGAGAGAGAGACAGAGAGAGACAGAGAGAGAGAGAGAGACAGAGAGACAGAGAGAGAGACAGAGAGAGAGAGAGAGAGAGACAGACAGAGAGAGAGAGAGACAGAGAGAGAGAGAGAGACAGAGAGAGAGAGAGAGAGAGAGACAGAGAGAGAGAGAGAGAGAGAGAGAGAGAGAGAGAGAGAGAGAGAGAGAGAGAGAGTAGTATGCTATTTACTACTGTCCCTTCCCCCTCCATGTCTTCCCACCAGCTGGAACTTAGTTGTACAGATGTATGCCTCTCGATTAGTCATCAGCAAACTTCTAGCAATCCCATTTTCCTCCTAGAATATCAAGTGTGTTGGTCTGGCCACAATTCCTGAAACATATTTCCTAATAAGAAAGAATAAGAATTTAAGGCAGGCTTTTCTCTCCTGGCCCGGGACCCACCTGCTGTGGGCTAAAGGCTTCAGGGCTGACCTGGACGATATGGAACTGGGAGATTTCAAGCAAATCATATGACTGTATTCTAGCATATCCTGAATGACAGGGAGGTCTGCCATGTCACAGTTCAAGTTTAATGAAGTAATCTGATTTAGCAAAAAGAACAATGGACTTGGGAGTCACAGAATCCTAGAATTGCAAGTGGTGGAAGGGTAACCCAGAGGTCATCAGAGCCTGAAGCTCCTCTACATCATCCTGCCTCTGCTTGAAAATCCCCGGGACCGGGAAACTCACTCTACTCCCCCCAAAAAGTCCATTTTCATTTCAGTCTGCTTTAATTGGTAGAAAATCACCACCGAAGTCGAGCCCAAATCTGTGTCTCTGCCCCCAATTCTGCTCTCTAGGGCCAAGGCCAACAAGGCTAAGCCTTCTGACAAAGACAATGAGGCTTGGAATATATTTGAATACAGCTGTTACATTCTCCACCCCCATCCCTAATTCTTCTTTTCTTTAGGTGAAGGATTTCCAATTCCTTTAAGCCCATCCTCACATGGCCCCTTGTGAATTTCTTCATCCAGTCGCTCCCCCTCTCCTGGACAAACTCCAGTTCAACAATGGCATCAGTCACGTAACCCTCTGCAGAGTCTGTAAAATGGGGAGAACGGCTACCTCTTGGCTTTGGTGAGAACCTTACACAGGCAGAAGGAAAGGATTCTTAGGATGGGATATAATTGAAGCAGATGCTGAAAGAAACAGAAGGGCCCTGGTCTTTTATTCTGGTGAGAGAATCGGGCGTGGGCCCATGAGGAACTGCAGTCCCCTGCTTTCCGCTTAGAGCTCGGTCTGCCAATTGCCTCGCTTTCCCTGCCTTTTCATCTCCACAGAATCATTTTATGATAATAATAGCTTACATTTATGGAAGGGGTTGTTGGTTTTATAGTCCATTAATTTCAATACCCCATGGAACCTTTTCTACAGCCAATCAGGAGACTCCATGGCTTCTCTCTTGGGCAATAGAGAGGTAGAGAGATAGAGTAATTTGCAGACATCCTTTCTTTTGATCAAAAGGGAGATTGCAGCTCCATCTACCAAAAAGGAATCGAGGCGAATTTCACTCCTGGATTTCCAGGGGAGCCCCACTCGGACACCAGCCACAGAGCTGTAGGCCACAGGCCCAGGTGAGCCAGGACTCGGATCAAGTCCTGCTGGTATTTCTGGTAACTAAACCCTTTTGGAGGGGAGCCAAGTTGGAGCCATATCAGACCAAATTCCCAGGCTACAGCCAGCTGTGTGATAGCAAGGCTCCACATATGGCTCTTGCCAGAACAAACAACACTTAGAATATACTCACTGAGCCCCAACCTCTTAATAAAGGATGAGCCTCATGCTTCATAAAGACAATGGGTCCTGGAATTAGGAGACTAGGCTCGGAGATTCCCTGATTTGTTCTTAATCTGCCTTTCTCCAGACTCCTCTCCCCCGCCTCACCTTCTTCACTGGGGTGTTCCTGTATGACATGGGGGGGCACCCAGTTACAGTCTCAGAAGGGATCTGTGGCTCACTAGGCCTTTCCGCATTTAGCTGGCAAGGTGGGGTGGGGGTAGTTGCTTCCAGGCTTTCGCCACTCGCCAGGCAATACTCTGTGGGCCTGGAGTTGAGAACTGGGGTTCTAATACTGCTTGGTTATGTAACTTAACCTCTGGGGACCTCAATTTAGTATCCTCAATAAGTGGACACAGCCTCTTTACCAAGACTTGCTAGGAGAAGAAAGACCAATCAGTGACACTTTGGGAGAGATTTGTAAGGAAATTTGCTCTTACAGTCTATCTAATCCATCTTTTTGAAATTTTTTCCATTAGGATAGCAGAGAAGGGACCACAAAGGGCATTTTAGTTCATTTCCCCCTCATCCCACACCCATGACTTTCAATTTTGCCCTCTGCCAACAAATTAAATCTCTGGGTTGATAGTTAGATTTCCTTTGTTCTCTAAGAGGATCATAAGAGCCCAGATGTGCAAGTGAATTGAATTGAAGTGAGGGAGAGCTGGGCAAGGTCACCTGCCTCACTTTCCCCTGCAGAGCCATCTGGGGCCAGTGGCCAGATAGAGATCGAGAAGTCTAGAGTTGGCCCCAGATGCAATGGAGGACCTGAGCCTTTTTAAACTAAGGTCTTCAACAGGCCTCAGTTTGTCTGGGGTTGCACCCATTCAGTGGCTAAAGCTGGGTAGCAGCTGAGGCAAACAATCTCCTCTTTCACCTAATCTCCCCCCTTCCAAAAAAAACCCCTCTAAATAAATAAACAAATAAATGAATCTGGGGAGGGAAGATCCTCAGGGTTTCTGGCCAAAGCAGAAATGACATTCAAACTGAGTCAATCTGCACCCAAATAATGACTAAATGGTGCTTGGCCTGGGACCAAGAGAGAGAGAGAGAGAGAGAGAGAGAGAGAGAGAGAGAGAGAGAGAGAGAGAGAGAGAGAGAGGAAAAAAGTGCTTTTAATAGCATCTGTAGGTAAGGGTATGATACTCTATGTGGACTTAGGGACAGAGGGAAGAAAGGAGGGGAAAGAGGGAGGGAAAGAGGGAGGGATGGAGGGAAGGAAGGAAAGAAGGAAGCAAGGAAGGGTCACTCAATTCAGTTGTAAGATTCCTTCCTTCCTTTCTTTCTTCTTCCTTTCCTCCTTCCTTCCTTCCTTCCTTCCTTCCTTCCTTCTTCCTTCCTTTCTTCCTCCTTCCCTCCTTCCTTGGCTAGAAACCCTGAGGGTCTTCCCCTCCCAGATTCAAATGCCCCTTGAGTAATCCTTGAATGGCCTGGTCTCTACCTTCCAGATTTTGTCATCTCTGTAATATTTCTCATTCAGAATAAGTTCAGACACCCCCTTTACAAGTCTTTTGTTACCAAGAGGGAGCTTTCCATGACAAAGGCTCACTCAATCCAGTGACTTCATCAGCTAGAAGGTGGTATGACCAAGGAACCAAGGCCTCAAGAAGGAAAAAAGCCTGGATATATTCCTGTGTTCCAGTGGCTCCAAGTGAGTAACAACAGAACTGTGGCTGTCTGCAAAATGACACAAAACGTGCCACCTGACTTTTCCAAAAGTCCCACGGAAGGGCTCTTACCCATCATGTCCTTATCTAAGTCAGCCTACATTTACAGCAAAGAGGCAGGTATGGATTTTGTCATGGCGGGAAGAGGGAATTGAGGTAGTTAGGTGCCAAATAAATGTTAGCTGGGATTCATGGAAAATGGAGAAAGAGAGAAGGCTCAGACACAGTAAGAAACTGACTCATTCAAATGAGGTTTTATGTTCTAAAGTGGTTTGCCTAATGAGGAGGGATTATAAGCAGACAGTAAAAATATAGTTCCAAGTTAAAAATAAAATCCAGTGGAAATGATCTGTTATGGGTACGAATTTGGTAAGGAAGAAAAAGGGAAGTGTTGTTTTGTTAAAAGCATGAGAAAGACCAAGGGACATCCACTGAACGATCACTGATCACCTGTCCAGAGTTTGGTCAAATCTAGTCCTTTCTCTTTGGGGAGGGAATGGAGTCTGTTTCTTGTTCTAAACGTAATGATTTTTTTTCCCCTCAGAGGGGAAGAAGATGAAGAGAGAAGGAGTTAGGGATAGAAGCTTATGATACCCATAGTTAAGGGGCAGGAGGAAAAAAAATAGACACACACCATTTCTGAGAGGTAGGAGGAGCTTCTGAAAAATCCAGTGTCACAGAAACCGAGGGAGGAGTGTCGAGAATGGATGTTTAATAGGTTCCAATGATGCAGAGAAGCTGAACAAGAGAAGGTCTGAGAAAAGGTCACTGGAGCTTTTTCCAGTACAGAGGAGAAGGCCGAAATCAGGCTTCAGGAAGTGACATCTCCCCTCCACCCCCCCAAAAAAAACACAACAACTATGACTTCTTTCAAAGCACAAGTCTGGTGCCATTTTCTCAGTGCTTTTAGACCTCTTCTCTGGAAATCAGTTTGCTTTGCTTTGTATTTACTTATTTAGGCATAGCTATCCCACCTCCTCCCCCTTCTCCCTTCCCCACTTACCCATTGGAAATTCCTTGAAGGCAGGGTCTGTTTTGTTTACCCCAAAATCCTTAGAGTCTAGCATGCACTGAGCCTCACACATAGTAGGTCCTTAATAAATATTTGTTGAATTTCACTGGAAGTTAGGAAGGGAATAGGTGGCAGAGAGATGGAAGCCCAAGAAACAGAAGGTTGCAAAGGGATGGCGGGCCACATGTGCCCTCACTGGCTGTCACAGGGTCATCATTCTTCCAGAATTTTGAAAGCAAAGAAAAGAGAGCAGGATGGCACCTGGAAGGGGTAGGCAAGATCAACTAGAGGGGGTTTTTGGTGTGTGGGGGGTGCTCACAGTCACGCTCATTTTAAATAGAGGGAAGACCTGGGCAAGTTTGATAATGGAAGTGTTGGCTGAGGGATAGACTGAATCAATTATGGAGTAAGTCGAGAAGAGATGGGGTTTCGGATAGAGGTCAAAGGCCCATCTTCAAGAGGAAAGAAACCATTTTCTCCAAGACTGGAAAAAAAGGCAAGGTATGCTAACAAGAGATATCTTCAGTGAAGGCAGGGGTAAAAAAAAAATAAATAACAGTTATTACCCTCAAGTAGCTTATATCCCACTGTGGGCTTATAATGTGCACAGATAATTATAACACCCAGGTAATTTGAGGAAGGAGAGAGAATTAGCAAGTTGGGGAGGCAGTCACAGAGAGAACATTCACAGAGGCTCTTTAGTGTAGCTTTAGAGGAGGCAGAGATGGGAAGGCAGCATGGGAAAAGGTGTGCACAAAGCTAGATTACTGAGTTTGGGGACCAGCCAGTAGTCCAGTCGGCCGAAAAGCAGAATATGGGAAAGGGTTACTAGGAGGTGGAGCGGAGATAGACTGCTGAACAGCCAGAGTTCTGGTGCTGTACTCAGAGACTCAAGAAGACTCACGATTGGACTGCTTGAACATGGAAACTTCTGTCGGAGTATCATCCGAGTGTTCTTTCCACGTGCCCTCACCCCCCCAAATAAAATGGCTACTTGGGGTCTGGGCCGATAGCAGAGATTTCCCATCTCTAAGAACCTGTTGAAGGGCTGGTTTAAATGCCATTCAGTTACAAAATCCCAGAAATTAAAAGACCCTCAGGAAGATATGATGCAAAGGTTCAAATTCACTACTGGCAGTGGGCATTCTGCTTTACCCATCAGGACACACCAACAAAAACGTTCATCTAACGTCCCGTAATCATTTGCCAGATGGACTTTTAAAGCAAAATTCCTTTAAAAACAACAATTCATCTCCAACCCGTGCACTATTTTAATGGCCACACGCTTATGTAACGAGAACACGTGTTGGCCTCGAGTGCCAAGTTCTGGCCTGGAAAACTACCAACCCCAGTTATTGGCTTGGCAGCAAGACTGCCAAAGCCTGTCATAGTAGAAGAGGTAGTTTAGAGACTAGAGAATAAAGCATATTGCTTCCATTCTGAGCCCCTCTAAGATGGTCTATTTCCTCTTCTGAACCCTCCATAATTAAAGGCGGCTGGGAAGAAGGCTGAAACTTCATTCTGGCAGACACAAATGCCTCCAACTTCCTGCAAGCAGCACTGTAGCTCTCCTGCTACCTCTCCCTGCTCCCTGCCCTTCGACCTTTCTGCCTCAGAGCCCTAGTTATGGAAAAGAAACAACTCGGCCAAGAGTCCTCCCAACGCCAGTCTGAGTGCAGAGAACCAGAGGCCTCTGCAAATGTCTGTATCCAGTGTCCGACGCGCCTAAGGCCTAAGCTGAGGGGAAGGACCCACAGATGACCCGCACGCAGGGATTGTTCCGAATCAGGTGTCAGTCCCAGTATTTTCCAAGCAGGCAGATAACTGAATAAAGTGGGAAAAGCACTAGATAAGACCGATCTTGCATTTCTGGCTTTGCTACCTACTCACTCCAGGGATCTGAGCCAACCTCTTCTCCTCTCTAGGCTTTTCTTTTTCCTTTTCTGTAGGATGATGAATTTAGGCTAAATCATTTCTAAGGCACCTGTCATCTTCACGGGGTACAAGCATCTCTTTTTGGTCCCTCAGTTGGGGTCTATTTAGAGTCCCAAGAGGCAGAAAAACTCTTCCAGCCCTACCTTCCCCAGGCCCTAAACTCAAAAGCCCATTTACGGTATATTTTTAAAAGTCTTTCTCTGGCCGTGATCTTTCCGAAGCAATGAACTTACTGAGCTTCTTGGATCGTCTCCGTTCGTATTCGACCCATCCCGTCTTAACAGACAGTCCCTTCGTTCAACCGAGAGAGGAAGGGTCTACCATATACCAGGCTCTCTGCCGGCCAGTTCCAGCTCCCCACCAAATGTGGACCTGGAGGCATCAGCTGGTCAGGAGAGTGTCAGGAAAGGCGGGCCATCCAAAAGATAGATGGGAGCATTAATGGAAGGCTTTACCGCATGCTCACATAGAGAAGGCTGTTGCTTTTTCTTTTTTTTTCCTCATGTACCAGATACTTCTTCTTTTAGCAAACTCCAAGGCCTTTTAGGGATCTTGGGATGATTTATACTAGGCATTCAAATTACCTACCAGCCATAACAATAGACCAAAGGGATAAACACAGACCTGGTACAGAGTCCAAAATTTCAGAGGCCTTGAGACAAAAAGCTTAGGAGTTTTAATCAAATAGCAGTATTAATATTGCCGTGGCCAGAATTCTCCTAGAGATCCAACGTTCTGCATTAAATACCAGCCTGAGGAGACGAGGGGATCACTGGCATGCGGGGATGCCATTGTCCGCAAGCAGAATCAACATGTTTCCCTTCCATTACCTAATACAGAGATAATGCCAGGAGCTGAGCAAACACACTGGTGGAAGGGTGGGTCAGTTAAGCTGCTCACACTTAGGTTGGGGTTGAAAAGCTCTCCCTGGTCTGGCTCCCACGTGGCATCTCACTTTATGCTCCGGAACCACTTGACTATCTCCAAAAGCTTTTGCGACACATAGGCCACAGTGGATGGGGGCCGTAGTGGCCCAGCAAAGGGAAATCCCAAAGCAGTTTGCACTGTAGCCATTAACTTCTCCCCAGCTGCCAACAATCTGCTGATTCCTCATAAGCCCATTCATCTCTCAGCAAAGCCCTTGATGCACACTTAGATATATTGTGGGCACCACTGTGGATCTTGGGATGGGGGTGAGGGGGAGGAAGGATGACAAAACAGATAAGAGTAGGGACTGAATTTTTAGCAGTTCAACGAATAGACCTCATTGGCCGACAACAACTGCCCCTGTACCGCCAGGATGGGGAAATCGGAGAAGAAAATACACGTGTGGGAAATCCAAATATCAGTGCTGACAACTCCCTGAGTGTGGTACCTATCCCAAGTGCCCTTTGAAAGCTAAGCTAATTAAAAATTTTCTTTTGGATAGACCTATGCCTTTATGTACTTCATTTTATATGATTCTTGGAAATAGGTTTCTAGTCATTTGTATAGGGAAGGGGGTTCTTCCACTGGACCGTAAACTTCTGGAAGGCAAGGACCCTCTTTTCTATGCCTTTTGTAGACCTTCTCCCTATACTTAGTTAATTGGACTTCAGTGGATCTGTGTCCTCCCCAGTGTGGGCAACTCCTCCACTGGTGCTGATGGCAGCCCCTCCATGCCCTCTGATCCTTTGTGCCAGAGGCTTTCTTCTAGTTCTTTCCATACTTCATGGGTATCAGAGCAACTGCACAATCTGTACATCTATATTATCCTTTGCTTAGTAGTTAGAACACAGTGCTCATGAGGAAATCTTTCATTGGCTGAGAGGGTGGATGGACTATGTGATCTGGGCTCCCTTACAGAGTCACAGAATTTTAAGAGATGGAAGAAGCGCTGTCTAACATAGTAGAAAAGGCAGGAGATGTGGGGTCCAGAGGTGCGGATTAGAAGACTCAGCTCTGTTACTTACTGGCTACGTGACCGTGGCCCATTTTATCTTTTCATTCCTCAGGTAATCTGGAAGATGGGGATATTAATACTTGTGCTACCTAGCATATGAGCATCAAATGAGATAAGGCTCTACAGAAACGAGCGTTATCATTATCATCATGAGCATTATATAGCTGCCATGTGTGGTAGCTTTAGGCAAGAGACAGTGTTGGGCAATGGACAGGGTGCTGTCCTCGGGTTCAAATTCTGCCTCAGATGCTCACTCGCTAGTTGTGCAACATGGACAAGTAGCTTAAACCTTCTTGGCCTCATTTTCCTTATCTGTAAAATGGGGGGGGTTGAATTAAACAACTTCTAAGGTCCCTTCTGGCTCTAAATCCATGATCCCATAAAGGGAATCCTATCCCATGAGAATTCTCATCTGTCCCCTCTAAATACAACCCCGGCAGCTTTTCAATTTCTAAGTTCCTTGCAAACTGGTCTGAATGAGCCCCCAGCTCTTGCTGTTTATTCCTTCCAAAACTAGAGTGGGGTACCAGTTCCCCATTTCCCAAAGGGACTGCTGTTTCAGGCATTACAGGACAAGGGAAGAGCCGAACAGACCTTCACAAGACAATACTTAATTGCTTCAGAACTAATCTGGGCTGACCCCCATCCAAGGAGTCACGTCAACAGGAACTCCCAGATCACTGGCGACGGACCACAAGGCCCCTGGCATATGTACATAACAAGGACCCATCAACCCGGAGGGGTGGAAGGGGCAAAATCGTCAACCCTTCACATTATTTCTGCAGTAGATCCTCTTTGAAAAACATATTCTGTGTTTAGTCTCTTGCCTGAAAGAGCCAGCCAGCTAAATATACACAGACCATTCATTCCAACTCTGCAGCTATCCAGCATGCCGCTGACCAGAGATGCTCAGCTGGGATAATATTCCATAAGAGACAACAGCATGGTATTTTTTTCAAGGATGGAATATTTCAACCATGTTGCTAATTTTACTACCATATATGGAAACAAGAGGACAGGATGCCCTCAGGAAAATTGTGAAGTAGCCAAAATTTGTCCCCTTCCAGCACCTTCTCCTCCCTTTGCCTCCCACAGGGAACTCAATGTCCTTAGCTTGTCCAGAGACGCCTCCACCCCCACTATGGTGGGCCCTTGCAGCCTTCCCAACCTTTTCCTTCAAAGAAAGCCTGACCTGTCCTGGACCCTAGTCCCTCAGCATCTCAACCACTACCTTCTGCAGGCAGCCTTTTCAGTTCCTTCCCAGCAGTCACTATCTTTCCTTCCCTTTCCCCTTCTCTTCCAAGGTAACCTTTCATCGAATTGAAATGTAACTTGCATATAGCTCTATATATCTATTTCCAGACATGTTTTCTTAGTCATTCAATAGAAACTCCTTAAAGGCAGGGTCCATTTTTTGCTTCTCCCCAATGTTTAGCCTAATAACCTGGCACGCAGAAGGTACTTAATAAATGCTTATGGATTGACCGCTGGACATTTTCTAGCTCTGTGATCACGGATGGATCGGTTAACATTTCTGTACCTCAGTTTTCTTATCTGTAAAATGGGGAGAAAGCCTGAAAATGAGATGGCGTCCAAATTATCACATGTTTTGTGCAGTGTGAATCCAGGTTTTTATAAGTTATAGTTCAAAAACCCCAGATTCTTTAAATGCCTACTGGGCGCACTATACCTCACACAGTGACCAAACAATTTAGGTAAGATGTAATATGAGCTCTTGTGAAGCTTAAAGTCAAAGAGGGGATTAGGACACAAATGAAGTTAACTATAAAGCACATTATGACATAATATGTGAATGAGAGAGAGAAAAAAAACCAAGTGCTTTGTGAAATCCCAAGGGATCATTACTGACCCAGGAGAGTAAGGTAGAAAGATCAGAGAAGGTTTCATTGAGCACACAGCTAAGTGATTCAATGGATGGAGTTCTGGATCTAAAGCCAGCAGCCACTCATTAGCTTCATGATCTTGGGCAAATCATCTAAACTCCGCCTGCCTCGGTTTTCTCATCTGTAAAAGGTGGCTAATAATGGCACTCACCTCCCAGGGGTGAATGAGTGTTGTGAGGATCAAATCAGATGAGGTTTATAAAGCATTTTACAAACCATAAAGAAATATATAAATGCTAGTTGTTGTTGTTATTGCTTGAGTTAGGTTTCTAAAGGATGAGCAGAACTGAACAAAAGGAGTGATGACACACAGAATACAGAACAGTGTCAGAGTACAAGGCACACGGTAAATTCTTTGTAATGTGAATAATTTCCCTTCCCCCATCCCCAATTTATCACAGGATTATAGGATTTAGAGCTAGGAAATACCTTCGAGACTCTATTGTAAAGGTTCTTAACCTTTTTGTGTGTGTCATCACTCCCCATGGCATTCTGGGAAAGCCGCTGGACCCCCCTTTTAGGAAGATGTTTGTAAATACATGAAATAAAACACACAGGATTGCAAAGTAAACTAATTCTATTGAAATAGAGTTCTCCAAATATGTTTTAAAAACAAATTCATCTACCCTGGGTTAAGAATCCCTGATCTAATCCAAACCCCTAATGTTCCCAAGGAGGATACTGCAGCCCACAGAGACGAAATGTACCGTCCAGGGTCATCCAGCTCACCAATGGCACAGCTCCTTGAGCATCCCAGGGCCCGTGACTCTAAATTCAGCGCTCTATTACAAACCACGTGGTCTCTGTGTTTAGACAGGTTTGGAGTTCTGAATAGCAAGCTCTCTTAAAACAAAGCCTGCTGACATTGTGTTATGGACACAAGTTCAGGATCTAAAAGCCCCTTGACATCTATACGATGTGTTATAATACAATGTGCTATCGTACAATATATTACAAATGTATATGTCCGTGGAGCTTAGCAGACACCTTCTTTTTTTTTTTTTTTTTTTTTTTTTTTTTTGCTTTCTTCAGCAAAGAGCTTGTCACGAAAATGGGGCTACTTCATTAAAAGCAAAACCAAGAAACCAAAACGGAATTTGGTTTTCCGTGGGGAGAACAAAAATCAAACAAAAATGATGACAGCTTTGAATGTATTCAGAACTCTCCTCCTATATGGACACATGGAAAGTGTTTAGGATGACATCACGGAAGGTCTCGCTGAACCGAAGGAAGTTCCTCTTTGGGGGGGAGGGAAGCCTTATATGGCACTTCCTTACAGTTGCCACATGACTGTTGCCAAAAACTTTGTCTCTGCGGCAGAAAAAAGGGCCAAGGTTTGGATGTCTTACTAACAGGAACCCCAACTCGGTTGCCCTCAGCAACTACTTGAAATTCTTTTGCAAATCTGCCTCAATTATCCAGAATTCCTAGGGAACACATAGGCCATTTCAGCTGGGTGACAGGGTACCAATTCAAAATAGACACATTTGCTATAAGATTTTCCTTCCAGTAAGATGCAAGTTACTGTATGATGATTTTTGCTTCTCTATCAATAGAAATAATCTTCTATTGGGAAAGAGTAGAAGAAATATTATTAAGAGGGATCAGAGGCAGAATTTGACCCAATGCAAGGAAGAACCTATACAGGGATCAGAGGCAGAATTGACCCAATGCAAGGAAAAAACTATAGAGAGGCAGCATGCTGGGTGGAAAGAATCCTTGTTTTGGATTGTAATCCCAATCCTATCCCTCTGGCCCTCAGTTTTCTCATCTGTAAAATGAGGCACTGGATTAGATTTTATCATCTCTAAGGTACTTTCCAGTTTTAAGTCTGTGTGTGATTCACGATCCTAATAACTGGAGCTGTCCCCAAATGGACCGGGATGATTTGGGAGGCAGTGAGCTCCTTATCACTAGAGGTCTTCAAGTAGAGATCAGGTGACCACTCAATGGGGATGTTACAGGTGGTAGCTGGTTCCTGTTCAGATTGGACTACACGGTTTCTGAAGGCCTTTCCAACCAACTCTGGGATTCTGTGAAATCAATTCAAGATAACAGGGGAACATCCAGCTGTTTTAACTGAGTTCAACTCTCCTGGCTAGGATCAGTTACATCTGAACAATTCATTTGCTAGACACTGTCAGTAATTTCTGAGGAATTACTGAGAATGGGTGATGGGTAAATATCACAGTTTACCAACAAAAAAAGAGAGGAAGATAGATTCTGAAAACTAGAGAAGTAAATCAGTGTTCATCCTCAGTATACTGTTCTAGAATGAATCATTTAATTGGTGTTCCATATACATTTTGAGGGGAAAGCAGTGATATCTGTAAGCCAACATGTTTTCCCTAAGAAAAAATGTCTTAGATTATCCCAGAGAACAAGAACTATGACCTGTTTTGTACAGGTGCTTAATACAGATGGAATTCAATTGATTAAATTTGAGGAAGAATTGCCAAAGTAGCCTCATTTCCGTAAATTTTTTTTTAAAAAGTAGAATTATTAGAGAGGAATGCCAAAAGACATTGCCAAATAGCTTGCTGAAATCTAAATATACTAAGTTTCTCACATAACTTTGTGAGCAAGATAGAGAAACATGAGCTGGATGATGATAAAATAGGTGGATTTTTAGTTGACTGAATGATTGACCAAAAGGCTATTGATGACTGAGTGGTATGGAAGCCACTAGATTTCTAGTGTGGTTTGCCATAAGGGACTGTCCTCAGACTTAGCCAAAGCAATAGCTTTTGTTTGGTCAATGGCCTCAAGACACACATGGTATACTTACATATTTGCCGATGACCTAAGATGGATTAGACGATGCTAGGATAAGCACTAGGCACTAGGCCCATGATTTCACTAGCATAGGGTAAGGAAAACTCTCTACCAATGTAGGTTGGAACCTTCTCTGCAACTCAGAGTTGCCTAGGGCAGAGACATCACTAAGAAATGACTTAACAAAATAAATGAAAATACAATTAAACATAGATAATGCTAACATGTGGTTTTCTAAGTCAATCTACACCCACCGGGATCCTCACAGATAGTCCGGTGGCCTTGCTGATATTTGACACCATTGACCTACAGAATGGGAGATCTAGTGAGCTGTCCCACATCAGGGTCAAAGGCAGGACCGAGCCCAATTGTCCCTCATTTTGAAGGGGGCTCTCTAACCACTACATGTCCATTGCCTCTCGTTATATATTGGACCTAGGATCCGAAAAGATCTTAATGGTAGATTGAATCTAAGAAGGCAAAATCTCACCAAGGATGGGTATAATGTACTTTCCTCAAATCAGGTTGAGGGAGGGATGGATAGATAGCCGTTCATGTGAATGAGACTTCAGGATTTGAGTGGACTGAAGCTCAGCATGACTCTGTGGTATGGCAAGAAAGTGAATGCAGGATGAGGTTGAATTAACAGAAGTAGCCCATTCTAGATTAGGGAAGTAACAGTTTAGCCCACACCTAGAGTATTATACATTAGCTTCAAGAGGACATTGACCAATTGGACCTTGTCCAGAAGAAAGTGACCAGGATGGGGAGGTATCTGGAAACCGTCCTACATAGATCGGCCCAAGGAATTGGTACATTTAATCTAGAAGAGACGAGGCTTGAGGAGACTCATAACTGTTTTTAGCTATTTGGAGGACTAGAGTATGGGAAAGAGAGTAGACATTTTGAGAGAGGCTACAGCTAGAATCAAAGAATAGAAGGTCTAGAGAGCCAGATTTGCACTCCATGTGAGGAAAGACTTTCTAAAAATCGGAGCTAGCAAACAATGAGATAGGCTGACTCGCAAGGTAGTGAGGTCCCTGACTCTAGAAGTATTCGAATAGCCCATCTGCTGTAGAAGGGATTCCTGCAGAGGGTAGATGAGCTCAGTAGTTCTCCTTCAGTCTGATCTTTAAAGACACGGAGCATAAAGGCCAAATACCAACTACCTACTTTGCTGTTTGGAAAGGTTTCGTCTAAAATGGGATTCATTTGTTTGGCAGATAGCTCCATGGAGGTAGCTTAGGCAGATCGGTCCGAGGTCAGTGTCCTAAATGTAGAATGAAGAGTCCCTGCTTCCTTGATGGGCAAACACAGCAACAACAGTATTTTCGACTCTTCTTACCGGAGTCCTGAGGGATGCTAAAACTGGGAGAGGGGGCCCTGTAATTTCTGTTGTTTGCTTCAGCACCACAAGGCCACAGTAAATAATTTTTGAGGTAAATAGGTAGCTTAGTTTCCGGGCTGAATTCTGTACCATAGCACAGAGAGCTGAGCTCACTTCCACAGGAGATGGCTTCAGGCTCTCCCTTAGAAGGACCCTTGCTGAGTAAAAGCCAGCCCAAGAGCCCACCTGCAGGCTTCCAAAAAGAGAGGGAAACGCAACGGTCCCGGAGCCCAGCACAAACAATCTGATCACAGCTACGATCTTGGAAGCAGCGTCAGACAGAGCTGGACCATGGTCCACAGCATCTCTTTAAATCATAGGATTTCAGGGACTTTAGTAAGCACAGGATCATAAATTTCATACTAGAAGGGGCCTTGGAGACGATCTAGTCCAAACTCCTAGTTTTATAGATGAGACAATCAAGGCCAAGAAAAGTTCAATGACTTCTTTCAGATCATACAAATAGTTAGTGGCAGAGCTAAAATTTGCCCTCTGATCTCTGCCTCCAAGCCCAGTATTCTTTTGTTTCTGCCTCCCACTCAGCTAGTCACCTCTACCACCACCATTTTATAAATAAGGAAACCGAGGCTAGCCAAAGAAGAAAAGGAACCCCTTAGTTGCCAACACATGTCTGGTAAACAGACCAAAGAGAAATCACCAAATCCCTACTTTGAATTTGGAGACACTGTGGAGTACGGAGACCTATCTGTACAACTTAGTGGCCAAATTCAGACTGAAAACCAGGCTGTGAGGACTTGACCTGTCCTCCTTGATCTAATGGAATGGAGCCCTTTTCTTCTGGGTCAGGTGTGTGGCTAGGGCTGCCACATTTCCACCGGAGAGAATTTGTGACCCTCCTGACAGACAGCCCTTCTATCAAGAAGGTTTTTTTTGGGGGGGAAGGGGTTTGGGAGCAGGAGGTAGACCAAAAGAAATAGAATTTTCAAGCAGCTACCAGCATTTGTAGCTAGGAATGAAAGTGGTTTAAAACGTTTTTTAAAAGTCAAGGCAAGAGTACTTACTGCTGTGGCTACATAAAAATGAAACCATGTAAATTCTGCTTTCCCTTGAAAACAAAAGGAAATAACTTTCTAAATTAGTTTTTTTTTAAGTTCTGCCTTGCCCCTGTAGCTTTCACTTGTACAGTCTGAGAGGCAGCTGGCTCAAAGGAAAGCTCTCTTGGCCTGAGATTCAGAAGCTTACGCAGCATCCTTAGCCTGCCTTTGTAGGAACCCTGCTGAGAGTTCTTGGGCCAGTCATTTTGCCATCTGTGCCCAAATTCCCCCAATCTACCCCCTTCTCCTAGAAAACAGGGGGGAACTATCCTTCCTCCCGAAGCTCACTCCATGGGTGGGCAACATAGGCAGCCACCCAGGCTGCCCCAGCGTGGGGAGTTGTAAAGATGGATGCTTGCAAGTCAGATTTCATGGAAATGACATCTTTTAATGCCAGCCTAACTCTGCTGCCCATGGCTGAAGGGGATTTCTTTTGCGATGAGCAAGTTGTGTGTTTATTGTGTGGCAGGCTGGGCCCAGTTTTCAGACCTTGCTTAGGTCATCCCCAAGCCCGCTGTCCTCCCTCCCCTCCCCCCGCCCCACTGCTTACTACTCTACTGCTCTAGCTCAGGGATGGAAGCCAAGAAACTGTAGGGCATGATGAATAAATCACTGGAGTTGGGAGAGACCTGGATTCGTCTCTCTGCTGGGCGATGCTGGGCGATGCTGGGCGACCGCCTCCCTTCTCTCAGAAGCCACGGCCTCTCCTGGTAGAAAATGGGGACCCTAACACCTGCACCTCTCACCTGTGAAAGGAACCTCGCTCATCTCAGAACACCATTAGGAAGGCGTGCTCTCATCATCCCTTGACGTGTGTCAGCCTGGTGCGACACGGGTGACGGGATGAGATGCACATGGTGTCTGATGGGTTAGTGACCTAGGACAGACATGGGAATTATTTACTGCAGAAAGCTCCTCTGTGCTGCTGTGAAATCATTTGCATAGTATGGTGGGAGGAGGAGGGAGCCAGAGGCTCCCAGAGGAGGAAGTTTCCTTGGAGGCCTAACCCACATCTGAAGTGGAGTCCTGTCTACTCCCTCCCACACACCAGCCGCCACACAAGCAAGGAATGCTGGAACTACAAGGGACCTTAGAAACCACCGAGTCCGATCCCTGCCTTTTAGGGGACCGGCAAAAAGAGCAGATTGGCAAAGGAACCCAGATATTCCCACTCCGGAGTCCAGAGCCCTATTCTCTCACCACCAGGCTGCCTCTCGTTGACACGAGCCTTACGTCCTCCCTGTTTCCAGCACCGGGCAAGGAGCAACTTCTCGTTCCCCGGCTGGGCTAGATTTTAGGAGCTGGGCTGCCGTAAGCTAAATGGGAGCCTTGGCTGGCAAAGGCTCTTTACCTGAGGCCCTCATCCAAGGTCGTGCTGTCGAGAGTGGCTTGTCTGTACTGGGTTCTGTTACCATCCACAGTTTACAGAACTGCCTGAGAACAGAATTAGGACATCATGACCCAGACACCTGCTGGGAGCTGGGAAAAACGAAAGCAAAGAAGCAGGTTGGGGTGGCCGAGGGATGAGCTCCCAAGGGTGTGCATGAATTAAGACCAAACAGTCCAGCCACATTTGTGGCCTTAGCTCAGACTTTGGGTTTTGGTCATTTGCTTTAATAGCCCGTTAAAGTGAAAGAAAACATCTCTCTATATATATCTACATACACACACACACACACACACACACACACACACACAGGAAGGCTGTTGGAATGAGATTCCAAAGCATAAACTTTTGGAACAAATACTTTCTTCTGGTTCTAGAAACTCAGCACTCCAGGCAGTGTGTGGCCAACAAATGTCTGTCTGTGGAACTGACGTCCACTCACGACCATGACAGTGAAGAATCTGAAAACGAGAAGGCTCAGGATGGAGCTGATGAGCCTGAGCTCAGGGAAGGGGCGGCTTCATTTTCACTATCTACAAAATCATTGGGGGAGTCAGGTCCAACAAGGCAAGGGTAGTTAGCACATCCATCACAGGATTTAGAGCTGGAAAGATCCTTAAGACTTACATAGTACACACACACACACACACACACACACACTCTCTCTCTCTCTCTCTCTCTCTCTCTCTCTCTCTCTCTCTCTCTCTCTCTCTCTCTCTCTCTCCCTGTCTCTGTCTCTGTCTCTGTCTCTGTCTCTGTCTCTGTCTCTGTCTCTGTCTTTCTTTGTCTCTTCTGAGGAGCCCCCTTTTGGAATCCGCAGAGTGGCAGTATCATGCAATACAAAACATGAGTTGTGGAGTCAGAGGACTGGGTTCAAATCCTAACTCTATTCCCTATGTGACTCAAGGCAGGCCACTCCCCTCTCTGCTTCTCAGTTTCCTTATCTGTAAAATGAAGGAGCTGGGCTAAAATCACTTCTGAGACCTCTCTGAGCTTTAAATCTGTGACCCCATAACTTTGGCTACCGATGTTAAGGAAATTTGGCATGGAGAGGCAATGTCTAGCCCTCAGGTGATGGGGAAATCATCACCAAAAATGGAGGTCCTAAGATTTGGCCTCTTCTTGGCCATTGTGTCCCAGTTAGATTTTTCTAATCCTAATAGGATCCTACTGTCGTGGAAAAGCCTGAGAACAGCTGTGTGCATTGCAGGAGAGCACCCAAAATAGAAACATGCACACGATCTGCAGGCACTTGACCCAGAAAGTTCATAATTGCATCATAAATACAGTACTCCTCACAGTAGTTTGACCATCTACTATATTAAGGCTTTCTCAGAAGGTAAGAAGGCTTCTTTTGCATTCACACCGGAGCTCCAAGGACATGTATTTCTTCCACATACCTCCAGACTAATTACCAGTCCCAGTTCACTGGGACTGTGGGGTAAACCCCTCTTTCCCCAAAGCTTATAACTATATACATTTTCTTCACTGTCTTTAGATAAGGCTCTCAATGTCCAAGGATGATCTAGTGACCTCTGACCTAGGCATGCCCGAGACAATAGCCATCAGAAAATGCTGTCAAACATACCCAGCCATTGCTGAGCCATATCATGGAATCATCATTACCCAGCTCTTTGGTGCTTCCTGTACCTAAGTCCTTAGGTGGCTTAAAGTGAAGTGGGATCCATGAATCTTGCCCTAGGGATAAAGATCACCTTGGCAAACACAAACACAGACATACAGAGAAAGTCACCCAAGTAACTAGACTCCCTAGATAGATAAACCAGTGTGTTTTAAAACCATCTGGACATAATATTAATAACCCCTCATGAGAAGCCCTTTTGGTTCAATAGCATCAGTTAGAAAATTTCCGAAAAACCTCAATACACTTGACTGTGTGTAAACTTTAAGAAGTACAAGGAAAGGGGGACAGGGAGAGGTAGAAGTTAAAGTGAAGATGATGTGACAAAAGTCAGATCAGAGCTACAGCAACACTGAAAGCCAATGCAAACACCAAGCCTTTAAGAGGAGATTATATGTGAGAAAATACAGATACCATACAAATTGTATTGTGCCATCTCCCTTTATTTTTGAGAAGATATACTTTGGTATAAAGCTTCCAGAAGCATGGAAAATCTTTCCAATATGTACAAGTAAATGCAGGATCCAAAACTGACTATGTTCTTTTACTCTCATGTTTCCATTCAGATGGATTGATGAACAAATCTGAATGAATTTAAAGAACTTGGGAACAACACATTCTGCTTCTGACTAGAACTATTTGGATATCCAAGCAACATTTACCAAATGGCCATCATAGGTGGGGCAAGATGAGATCATGTGCTAGCCATTGTGGGGTATACAAAGAAGATTAAAAGATGATCTTTCTTCTCTGAGAACTTATACTCTATTTGGAGAGATGACATATATACTTTATAAAATGTATGATCTCATAATTCATTTGTGGTCACTGACTCCACTGATGGAGGATCTAGGATTACCTCTTCTCCCAATGCCTTAATAAATAGAAGTAAGTTTGTCTTCATGAGATTTTATGGCCAAAAAGAAAGAAAAAACTCTGGTAATTAACCTTCAAATGATAAATGAACCTTTCTAAATTTAGTGAGGCTAACCCTCAGACAACAGATTCATAGTCCCTTGTTGGACCGATAATCAAAATCATTCCAGTTTGAGTAAGAGCCTTGTAAATAGAACTTGTGCTCAATTCTGAAAAACTTTCAAGATTTAGTCACATCAAAGTTATAAAAACCAGAAAAGAAAAGATAAAATTATTACTTATTTTGAGTAACATAATGATATAGTTAGAAAACCCAAGAGAATCCGTTAAGAGACTGAGCTAATACTTTTAGTAAAGTAGCAGGAAATAAATCACTCCACAATATCATCAATACTTCTACATAACAAGAACAAAACCAGGAGGAAATGATAGTGAAATGTCCTTTAAAATAACTACAAAGTACATAAAATATCTGAGAGTCCATTTGCCAAGACACAACCATAATTTATATAAGTACAATTATGAAATACTCTTCAAAGAAATAAAGGAAGATAAATAACTAGAAAAATATCCACTATCCATGGTTGGGCCACATCAAACTTGAGACTATAAACTACTTAAAGGATACTTTCTTCAACAGAAACTGACATTTAAAAACTACAAAGCAAATGGCAAAAAGAAAGGTTTATACTAGCATCTTATATCACACACCATATAATAAGTACCAAACAGATAACTCCATTCAAATATAAAAGGTCACAGCATACAAAATACATTGGAAAAAAATAGATGGATTTTAATCTATATTTAGGGGGAAAATCCTCAAATCAACTACAAGGGGGGGAATTTATTGACATGAAACTGAAAAGATTTTGCATGAACAAAATCAATGCAGCTATGATAAGAAATGGCATTGTCCATTATGAAAAATATTTTGATAAAGAGTTGATATACAAGATATATAGAGCATTATAACAAACAT
The DNA here is from genome assembly GCF_048593235.1 of Sminthopsis crassicaudata. Lineage (NCBI taxonomy): Eukaryota > Metazoa > Chordata > Mammalia > Dasyuromorphia > Dasyuridae > Sminthopsis > Sminthopsis crassicaudata. Next base: position 31,998,545 of record NC_133623.1, read on the forward strand.
AAGACCAAGAACAATTTCCTGATAAGCGTCCAAAGGATATGAACACACAGTCCTCAAAAGAAATGCAAACTATTAAAAATTTTGTTTTTCAAGTCACTTATAAAAAGAAAAACGTAAATCAAAACGACCCTGATGTTTTAGCCAACAAATTGACAAAAGATGACCGAAGAAGGTACAAAGACTTAATGTTCAAGGGATTGTGAAAAGGTAAGAAAGTTAATATATTGTCGGTGGAGTTGTGAATGCCTCAAGGATTCTGGAAAACAAATTATAATTTCCCCCCCAAAATGATTAAAATGGCCATACTCTTTGACCCAGAGATTCCATTGGTAGGCATGTAGCCCAAAGAATTCAAAGATAGAAATAAAAATGCCCCATATTTGCCAAAATACTCATAGTAGTGCTTATTTATGTTAGCAAAAAACTGGAAACAAAGTAGGTGCCCATTGATCAGAGTGGTAAGTGATAAGGACTTAGGCTTGACTGTAACAGAATATCCTATCACCCCAAAAGATGAGAAACGAGGAATTCAGAAATACATAGGAAAATATATATGAGCTCACAGAAAGTGAAATAAGCAGAACCAAGCAAACGATAGGCACAATGGATACCCAAATTAAACAGAAAGAACAAGCCTTTATTAAGCCCCTAAAATGTGCTAAGAACTAGAGATACAAAACAAAATATTCCCTTCTCTCACAGATCTTCCATTCTATTATAATCAATGAGTAAATTATAACTACTGGCCATGAAAGGAAAAAGAAGAATTCCTTCATTTTATGTTCAGAAATCTGAGGAACCGGCTATGATGTTAATACAGGCTCAGTAATTCCCCCATCTTGGATGTGAATAACTTAAAGACTATCCAGAACATTAAGTAATAAATTATTGGGGAGAGATTCAGAAATAACCCCCCTATGGGGAAAATGTATTGCCTTGTGTTCAAATCGCAAGGGAGCATAGGGATGAGTTACTTCATTGACTGTGAATGAATCTACACCTAAATGCCAGGACGGAAACTCTCATTTCCAAAGGCATACATATAAATGAATGAAAAGAAGACATTTGCATCATTTCTGTAATATACTCTGATAAATGCCTTCTGCATGGCATCTCTGGACAGTATTTTCCAGTTCTCAAAGAACTTTCACATATAGTATCTTCTGATTCAATGAAAATGAACCAAGACTAAGTACCTGTCCTCTGCTAAGCCTTGTGCTGAAAAAATATCAAGCTAAGACCCTTTCTGGACCCTCATTGAGCTTACCATCCAGCAGAATGAACTATGCCAAGCAATGATTTGCTAAAGATCACAAGGTTCCCAAGAAATCAAGTTCAGTTCCAGATTCAGATCCATAGCACCAACACATATAAACCACAGGCCTGGCTTGGGAAGATGCATCCTTTGGCTTCTATAATCTTTATCATTTCAAAACTTGGGATTTATGGTGATTTTTGAGAACAAAAAAATTAAAGAATAAGGTTATCAATATTCTTTCAATTAAAGGTAGACTGTCAATCCCAATACAAGGACCTTGAAAACAGGGACTCTTTCTTTCTTTCTTTTTTTTTTTTTTTTTTCCCTTGGATCCCTACCATCTAGCACATAGTAGCAGGGACCTAATAAATGCTTGTTGACTTGAATTAAATGATTCTAAGTCTAAATGGATAATTTTAGAGCAAGGGATATATGATGTTTCAAAATGCACATGATTTCACTGTGGGGAGTTGGGGGTGGGGGAAATGTGGGTATCATCCATGGAAATTACCAAGGGTAGGAGGAACAGAAAGCAAAACAAAATATCAAAAGTACAGCGAAGACAACCTAATGAAAATGAGACTGCAACTCCTCCCAAGCTTCCCTCTCTGTGCTTCTCATATTTTGCCTTGTAATAACTTGAGAAAAATGTAGCTTTCTTGGCAAGTTGATGGCCTAGTCATCCATTGAGCTGTCAATCTTGGTCCCTTAGTCAATAGTAGGAGCAAGGGAATCTCCATTATTCGGCTTGTGTGGTAAAATCCCTCCTCAGCACCAGGTCATTTTCCCAAGGCAAAAACAAACTGCCTGGTAACTAAAATTTGACCACACTGAGGAAAGCCCAAGTGGCACCTCCTCCATGGTTTTGGCTGTGCACCAAACGTAGCAGCAGCAGCAGCAGCAACAGCAGCAGCACACTGCACTATTCTGGTGTGCTGACAAACCAAAAAGGCTATCCACACCTAAATAGGTATAGTTCCCTTTAAAGTCATCCCCTTGGGAGGCTGTACCTCAATTTCAATGAGGTTGCCATGGCACAGAATGGAGATTCTTAAACTTTTTCCAGTCACGTTCGCTCGAGACATTTTTACGTGACTCCGGGTATATAGGTATATAAAATAGATATATAAATCCAATATTTACTGATAATAACTCCTAATTTCATAACCCCCATATTCAGTTATGAGACCCCATGGGAGGTTGTGACCCACAGTTTAAGAAGCAGGGTACAGATCACCACAGGATTGATGCCTCTTTGTCAATGGACTATTTTAAGCCCTGGAAGTCCTTCATCTCAAGAGTTTATCTTATTTTTTTTTCTGGAAACAGCCAAAAGTCATTTGGAGTCACATGTGCCAGCTAAGTTGATTGATCAAGCTGAGAACTACCTTTTTAAAAACATGGCATCAAGTAATTTCATGAGTTGTCATGAAACAACTTTATGTGTCATTAAAAATACTGTCACCCGAAAGGCAATGAGAAGCACCCGAGGGATGTGTTATCATCCAAGAACTGCCGAAAACAAGCAGTACAAAGTATGTCATCAGAGATGTTTGGCCAAAAACAAAGGTAGGCAGGTTAGGGGACCAACAGATAAATTGACAGGTGGCCTGAATATTCCATTTGCATGTCAAGAACTAGAAGCTGCATGGCCCCCAGCATATTGGGTAGACCACCTGTGAGAAATTTCTGAGAGCAAAGATACAAGATTCATCAAGGATGAAAGAGCACGGAGAGGTTATGATCTGTATTGTTGGAGGGACTACTGACATTGATAAGGTCACAGATCCACCATGTAGTCAAGAGATAGAGAATAACAAGACCAATTTCCTTATGTAGCTCTTATATAAATCACCTCTGAAAATTTCAGAGAGTGTTCAGTCTTAATAAGAAAAATCTAGATGGAGACATTTTGGTCTGTTAAGAAAAAACAACACATTGCCCCCCCCCAAAAAAAAATCCACAATGGATTCATCACTTTGAAAATAGTGCTTTGCAGGCTCATACATAGGATCATTTTCAATTCAAATATTAATTAAATAACTATTGTGTATAAGGCAGAGTGTTATATTTGGTGATATAAAGTCAAAAATATTTAGTCCTTGCCCTCAGGGAGCTTACACTGTATTGTTCTTAATTCTCCTAGGAATAACCTAGTTCTTGGTGGGTTATGAGTTTGGGATAGAGACAGAGACAGAGACAGAGACAGAGACAGAGACAGAGACAGAGACAAACACAGAGACAGAGCCAGAGCCAGAGCCAGAGCCAGAGACAAAGACAGAGGGGAGGGGAGGGAAAGAGAGAGCATTTCAAACCAGTGCCTAGACACTAAACGGGTTTTTTGTAGTGGGTGACCAGAAAAAATGAAGCATGATTTCAGGACAGTCCCTCCACACCCATAACACACACCCTGGGGCCCCGGGGCCACCAAAATAAAGGTGATTTACCGAAAATGTACTGGGCCTGGAATTTTATAAGTAAAAGCCCTCTAGTTATGTGAAATGACATCACCCCAGAGCCCTGGGCTCCCAATTCTATTAACAGGAAGGAAACAGACCCACTGCTCTTTAAAAGCAGCTTCCTCTTTGCTCTATTAATTTCAGAGATTAAGCAAGCCACTCCTCTGGAGGCATAATAGAGCAGGCTAACAGCTATTATGTCTGCTGCAACTCCTGCTAACCAGTACTCGAGATTTGGGTGATGTGCGGCCCTTGGGTCTCAAAAGTCAACGAGAGAGAGACCGTGTTGTCAAAAGCTTTCAGCGTCCCTTGTTTTTAGAACTTTGGTGGCCCTTTGAAGTACAGTAAAGATCCCTAAGCTGGTTTCAGAATCTGGGCCACAGACTATTTTTAAAGGAGGCGAGTGGAAATATGTCACATTAGCCTTTAAAAGGACCAGGACCAAAGACATTTATTGAATGGGAATTCCTTTTTGTACCCTGCCCTTGGAATCCCTGTTCTCACTCATACTGAGAAAATCAGCCTAACCAACATACACTTCTTGTAATTCTGACAGCCGCGCTATATTAGGGAAAAAGAGCTTCCTTCCTTCCTGCTCTAGTTCAGAGTGTTGTGATATTGTAAATAATCACCCTGAAAGGGGAGGCCAGAGATCTATATTTAAGGTCTAGTTCTGTCCCTACCTCTGACGCCTTGGATAAGTCATGGGATCATAAGGTTTAGAGCGAGGAAGAGACCTTAGCGACTACCTTTCATTTTCCTGAAACCTGAAGCCCAGAGAGGGGAACGGACTTGTTCGATGTCACATGGGTACTGAGCAGCAGAGCTGGGCTTTGAACCTAGGTCCTCTGGCATCAAATCTAGTTCTCTTTCCTGCTTTCTCCTCTCCCTAAGGCTCAATTTTCTCATCCATAAAATGGAAAGATTAGACTAGACTTGCTAAAGTCCTTTCCATTTTTAACACCCTGCCCCAATAAATGGCCACAGATTATGGTGGATGCCCGTTGACATTTACTAACACGATAACCACTGCCTGTTTCTCCAAAACCCCAACCACATTATTTGCATTCAAGTTTATGATCAGCAACATCCAGCAAGGCCTCTTTTCTACCCCACGGCTCACTGCTGGAATATTCCTAGGGCCCCTCTGGGCTGTAAGATGAATGTACCCACTTCTATTTTCCTGAACGATTTTTGTTGTTTCAAACTGAAATACTATCAAGACTCTCATTTTATTCTAGATTCTCAAAGGTTTCTTCCAAGCTGTGAAGCACACACTAGGATAAGGACCTCAATGGAGGCAGATATGTATATACTTCACATAGGCAAATGACTCCACTGAGAAAAATATTAGATTTGTGCTTTTTTTTTAATTAGGAAAACTGTTTTGTGATAGTCCGAGGACTATCCTCCTGAACTAGGCCTGAGCGGGCCTTTTCTGGGCCTAGGGAGACACAATTCTGAACTGCCTGGTGCATTCTCTGGCCACAGAACAGAATAAAACAGGTAAGGGCACATGGAGTCATGGGAAGAATACAAGGGTCAGGAGCCAGGAGATCTAGGTCCTGCTCCCAGCTCCACCATATATCATGTGACCTTAACTAAGTCTTTTCTTTCTGGGCCTCAGTTTCCCCTTCTTTAAAATGAGGGGGTTGGACTAGATGGCCTCTACGATCTCTTTACTTCTGATACTTTCTGACTACTGCTCATCCTGGAAACCCTCCACTACCCTGGCTTTGTTAAGCCCATGTGCTAACCAGCTCCAGATAAGCACACACTTGAGAGAAGAAATATAGTTTATGAAGGGGATCACAAACACTTTACATAAGTTGACATGAAACAGAACAGCAGAAGGTTGGCCACCAGGGAATTAATTTTTTTTTAGCCATGTCAGTTTATAAAAGACCTTTTCCTAACTTGTGGAGAGGTTGGGATCTATGCCAGTAGAAGGAACAGATTTAAAAAAAAAAAAAAAGGCACAGATCAAGGACTCTGTCCTGGTTCCTCCTCTCTTCTTAGTGATCTCATCAGCTTCCATATATTCAATCATCATCTCTCTGAAGAAGATAATCCCCAGATCTATAAATCCAACCCTCATCTGTCTCCTGAGCTCTCGCCCTGTGTCACCTGTTGGGCCTTTCCATCTGGATATCCCATAGGCAACTCAAAATCAACATGTGCAAGATGAAACTCATCACCTCCCCCTTTCCTACCCCTAAACCCAACTCTTCCTCCGAACTTCCCTTTTTTCTCTTGTGGGTACATTGTCCTTTCAGTTACTTGGCTCCAAAATATCAATTGTCTTTGACTTTTTCCTCTCCCTCCCCTCCCCCATATCCAATCAGTTGTCAAATCTTGTCAATTCTACCTCCCTAGAAACCTAATCCTCTCTCTTTACAGTGTAAAAAGTGCTCCAGGACCTTCAGTGGGCCCTAATTCCTCCAGAAAATAGAGGCTTCTAAAACTTGGCCTTTAAAGTCCTTCACAAACTGCCCCCAAGCTCCTTTTCTAGGTTGATTACAAATGACTCCCCTTCGCTCTGTATTCTAGCCAAACAGGTCTACTTATGGTGCCTTAAAGTCTCCTGCCTCCATGCCTTTAGACTGCCCGCCCACCTCCAATTCCTGCCATCCTTAGTTTTATTCAAAGTTCAGATCATAAGCTTTCAACAGAAAGTCTTTTCTGATCCCTCTTCTTCCTGAAATGATCATGCATGCTCCTAGGTGGTCACATGTTGCAATCCCAGTGGACCGGAAGCTCTTTGATGGGAAAGACTATTTTTCATTTGGTCTCTCATATTCCTAGAGTCTAGCATAATGCCTGATAAAGAGTACATATTTAATAAATCCTGATCACTTTGGTTTGGACTGAAACATAGGATTGGAAATGGAATATCCATCTATCCATCTATATCTATATCTATATCTATATCTATATCTATATCTATATCTATCTATATCTATATCTATATCTATATCTATATCTATATCTATATCTATATCTATATGTATGTATATTTACCAAGACAGAGATTCATAAAGCAGAAACACTTTCTGTCTATAAAATTCTTCTTTTTGACGATTGAGTTTCTAGAATACAAATCTTAGGCTCTAGAATCTGTCCAGATAAAATCACTGACCAACTGCAACTTTTTTCACAAACTGCATTAGCCTCTAGAGACTTTATTTACTCCCTAGAAATAGCTTCTGTCCTAGGATCAACATTTTCTGCTTGCTAGTGCTAACTCTGGCTGCCGGAACTCTGGACCCCTATATCCATTGCCCACGAGACAAGGGGTACGTGCCAGATCCTTCATGGCCAGCTGGACTATTAGGCCTACCCTTGTATACACACACCCTTCTGTCCCCCACACAGAGGTCCTCTCATTACATTATATAATTCTATAAATGACCCATGATCTGACTCCATGGGAGGGGATAAGGAAGACATGAGAAAATATGGAGATGAAAAGAACAAGAGAAAAGAAGCGATGCACATGGGATGAAGACCTTAGCAATATCTTTAGGGATGTACCAGGGTCACAGGTTGTCTCTCCTTCACCTAGAAAATGATAGACTGCTAGAGCAGGAAGAAACCTTACAACTTATCCAGCCAAGCCCTTCCACATATAAGAATTCCCATGGAAACCTCTCGGATAGGTGCTTATCTAGCCCAGTGGTGTTAAACTCAAATAGAAACGGTACATGAGGATTCCTGAAACTGCAAGTTGACTTAGAAAATCACATATTGACATTATCGATGTTCTACTCAATTTTTAGGTATTTTCTTAAACACCGCCTAATTAATTTTAATCTGACAGACTTCTCTCCCAAGTATTTTGGTTCCTAGGCCACTCAGCCTGGTGAGTTTGATGCCTCTGGTCTAGCCCTTGCTTAAACTCTTCTACTAATAATCTTCACTAAATTGCAAAGCATCCCATTCTATTGACCATTAGAAAGTCCTACCTTATATTCAGCTGAATATTCAACTGTTCCCCTGCAACTTTCCATCACTGCAAGCATGCTGATCCTAGTTTTGTCCCTTGGAGTTACCCAGGATAAGTCTACTCCTACTCACACCTGACAGTCACTTCTTTCTCCAAGTAAAACATACTTCAAGTCCTCACAGGGCATGGTTTCCTGGTCACGTCCTCTGGACAAGCTCCGGATCTTCCAACTCCTTATTAAGATGTGGCCCTCAGAGCTCTGGCAGAACAGAGAACAGCAGAACTACCACCTCTGTAGTTCTGTATGCAACTTTCTAGTAACAAAACCTCAAAGTTATTAGTTTTGGGCTGCCTAGTCACAAGTAATCAGGACTCCTCTCCTCAGGCTTCTTTTTTTTTTTTTGGGGGGGGGCCACAAAATTCTAAGTAGATTCAGCCCAGTGCTCTAGCTGATTAGGATCTTTGGGGATCCTGAATCTGCTATCTAATCTGCTAGTTATCCTCTCCAGCTTGTTGTCAGCCACACATTTGATAGGCCTTTATCAGTCACTGATATAAATGGTGACCAGGGCTGGGTCAAGCGTTAAGAATTCTAAAAACTCTTGTTAAGAATGATCCTCAGTTAGCAGCTGGTATATTTTTCCAACTCTCCCCACCTGGCTGTACAACCATTTTTCTGCATCGCAGAAAACAAAACATACCTAAGTCACACCTAAGGAAGGGAATAAACAACCTTAGAGGAAAGCAGCCATTTGATTTTCACATCAGGTCTGCCGATGACTAATTCTAGAGCTGGAAAACGTGAGCGAGAAAGCCCAACAAACGGCAATTTCAATGTGGGTCCCTGGTCATCTGCAAAGATCCTTCAAGGAGCAACACTGGCTGTCTGAAAACACAGGAGCACATACTCCCTACAGAACTGCATCAAAGATACAGCTTACAGTGGTCTAGGTAAAAGCAGCAAACATCATTCAAGCTTAGGAACAACCATTTGAGAGAGTGTCTAGGAAACCCAAAGATCTGGCTTCTTCATGACAAATGGTCTTACTCAGGGAGTTTTCAATGAAATAGTTTTCGATTAAAATTCATCATCTCCCAGCTCAGTCACCTCCCTTATTCGCCAGGCTGGGTTCCAAGTGACTTGGTTATTTCCAATGAGGAAAAATATTTGCCATTATTAGGGAGATCTCCAAGAATGGAAGGAGGCTCTAAAAAGGACAGTTCCCAAAGCAGAATCCCAGAAAATGGTTTGAGAAATGGGAACATCTGTAGAATAAGTGTATAACCCTCCAAGGAGAGCAACAAATAGTTGCAAAATGGAACAGCTCTGCAGTCACTTCTACAGTGATCTGATTCAACTAGACAAGATTTATTGAGCACCTACCAGGTACTAGATGCTGAAGAGAAGAAAACCTCTGTTCTCATAAGGAGCAATAAAAAAGGTAACATGGAGTATGACAATGACTCGGTCTCAAATGCAGATTCTGCCACTTAATCCCTGTGTGACCTGGGACAAATGGTTCTTTGGGCCTTCTTTTCTCCAAGTGTAAAATAAGGGAATTAGACTAGATATTCTCTAAAGATTCTTTTTATAGCTTTGACAGTCTATGATTCTCTGAATCTAGACACCATTCCTGTCCTGAAGACCACAAGGAACCCTGGACATTCCCAATTAAACCTGAGACTCACACAAACTCCCTGGAATGAGGCATCACAGGACTCCAAAATGGAGCATAAAAAGGCCGAGAAAGTGGCCAATTCTATCGTCAGAGAACATTTCAGCGCTTGGAAACTCATAACCCATTGTTCAATATTTTTGTGCATCAAAGGGAACCACTTGCAAGGGATACTAGGCATCTAATTATAATCTCCTGTTAATAGATATGTCAATTTCTCAGAACATCATATGTAGATTTACAAAGTCAATTGTAAAAGCATCAGCTGTAGCAGTTGCCACTTCATCTAACCCAGGGCCAAAAAAACGACACTCCATTGAGGGAAAGAAATAGGAAGGGCTTTCAACCTTGGGAGAGAATAGAAGGTTGACCAGTTCCTTGCCTCAGTGTAACTGCCTTGCTTTGCAAAGTGACCTCCCCAGGCCTTTTTTCTCTCTTTAACTGCTGACACCGTGAAACTGTTGACCTTTCACCAGTGACCTGTGTAATCAATAAACAACTCACCAAGTCTTTCTGTGGAGCTGCCCCCAGCCCTGATTTGTCTGTCCCCTTTTGTGTCCCACCAACTGCTATTCCATTTGACCTTTTCCTCCAGATTCCTGTTTTGGGGTGAGTGGCTTAAAACCTTACACACCTGTGTTCTTTTTAGCTTCAAAACTGCCAGGGCTTCCAAGCCAGGGCAAGCTCTGGGCAGTTTGAAGCGGCTTGTTCTTAAGACGGAATCCTGATTCAAGGAACCAATTCTTATAGAAATCAACATTACAGGCAAAAGCAAAGTGTTTTCAAGTTGGCCACTTCCTGAAAACTCACTCAACCTTAAGTGGGCAATGGACAGCTGCTTATGGCTGCCCTTTCTGAGAAGTGAGAGTGATGTTCTCTGCCACTTTGGGAGGCCAAAAGAGGACAACCACCCAGAAAGGAGATGACAGCAGTACAGAAAATATCAAGCTTGTCACACAGGCCCTTATGACAAAACTGGATTCATCCTGTCTACACCGTGGGCCATTTTAAAACCTTTTAAAAAAATGTTCATTGACTTTAACAGCACACAATCTGCCCTCTGACATAAAGGAATCTCACACAATTCAAAACGTTCCTGATTTTCAGGTAATGAGAAGTAGAATGAAAGGTTCGAAAGTGATTGTATATTTAATGGAGCAAATTAAAAATCTTAAGTCAAATTGTAAACTTTGAGGCTTTAGCAGATTTTAAAAAAGAGCATCACAAACCTGAAATGAGAGACCAAGAAAATGATGGTTGGTTAGGATCAGTCTGGCTGGGCTCCAAGGGTCTCAGACCACTCACCACAGGTCAGCAAACACACATTTCTAGGGCTGGCAAGGATATAAAAACACTTGGAGTACCCTGGAGAAAAGGGGTGTCTAAATTGAGTTAGAATTGTTTAAAACCATCAATAATCCTGTTCCAACTGGCCCCTCGACTTCCCTACTTCCTAAATCAGCCAATTCCCATTTGCATTCACCTTGGTGAAATGGAAGTAAACCCAAGGATTTTACCTCTTCCAACCCTTCCCCTTCTGAACCCTCACTTGAACGTGTCGTACGTTGCTCCAGAAAACATATAAAAAAGGGGGGTTTGAAGGTGATTTCTTCCTGCTGCCCCTTTCTATACTGGCTTCCTTGGGAGTGCTGGAATAGGGAAGGCAATTGGGTTTGTGGGAGAATTTCAGCAAATTGTCATCCTCTGCAGGAGGTACAAGTAGCTCTCTAACTCCATGCACGATAGGAGAACCTCAAACTTTGGTAAATGGTTAAAAATGGCTAGCAACCAACAGTGGCATGCAGGACAAGGGAGAGGATGGACCCAATGCATATGGCCCAGAGTAGTCCAAGACCTGGGATCTGCTTCTCTGACTTCTGCCACTCACTAGCTGGGTGACCTTGGGCAAGTGCCTTCCTCTTTCTGTGTTTTCACCTACAGAACGAGGGGGTGGGAACTAGATGACCTTTCCTAGCTTTGACAGTCCAGGTCTCTGACAACTTCAAAGTTTCTTAGAATGGATATTTACTCTTGGGAGAGACTCCCAAATGGGATTACTACCAAACCTAATGAGAAAAGATGACTTCCTGGTAGTGAATGCTTGAAAGCCTATGGACTGGTTCCAAAATCCAAACGTGAAAAGATTGCATGTTTGGAGTCAGGATCTGGGTTCAAATCTTAACTCTGATTCTTACTAGCTGTGTAACCTTGGAGCAAGTCCCTTTCTCCTCAGTTTCCTCATCTGTAAAATGGTGGAGTTCAACTGCAGTCATAAGGTGTTTTTCCTCCTCTCTGTATGGCTGACCATCTTAGATTCCCTCTCACTGGAGAAGCCACCAATGATAAACCACTAGGAATCTTGAGTACCAATTTAAAGAAGGATTAGCTTTAGATCTTAATCTAAGGGCCTTCCATTTGTATGGCACTTAAGTGCTTTCACCCCTCCCCCCCCCACCTTATAACAACTCTGAAAACAGAGAACCATGGACTTCAAGTTGGAAAGATGTCATCTAGTTCAACTCCCTGGCGTTATAGATGAGGAAACTGAGACTCAGAGAAAAGTGTCTTACTCGGGTAAGCTATAGAAACAGAATTTAAATCCAGGACTTTTGACTCCAAATCGGGTGTTTTCTTTTTCATATTTAATACTTGTAGAGGGAGAAACCGGGCCCCAGGATTGTTAAATAAAATTTGTCTGAGGTCACACGGGGAATGGGTGGCAGAGTAGAAACAAGTTTGGGTCTTCTCCCTCCTAGGCAGGAAGAGTTCTTCTTACGGGGTGACCTGAATAAGGGACATCTTGAGGTTTGTACCATATTTGCCTCCTAGCCCTACGCACTACCTTTCCAACAAAACAAGATTGTATCAATAGGAAAAGTTACCCAATGAAGTCATTTGGGTTTTTTTTTAACGTGTGGTTTGAAAAACAGACAGAAGCATTGACTTGGGGACTAATAAGAAGACAGAGGAGGTAGACCGCCCAAAGCAAAAATACTGTTTTTGTTAAAAAAAAAAAAAACCCTGAAAAAAGTGTTGCTGGGTTAATTTTGTCTTTTAAAATCCATTTCACTGATCTCAGCGGGTTTACAATAACATAAACACATTCTGAAAATGCTACTTAAAAACAGTAATAACTCACATATGCGGTTCACAAGACACTTTATATACATCATCTCACTTGATCCTCGGGACAACTCTGTGATGTGGGTACTCTTCTCCCCATTTCACAGATGAGGAAACTGAGGCTCATAGAAATTCATGACTTACCCTTTGGTCACATAGTTACTAGTTTCAGAGATGAAATTTGAATTCCAAGACCAGTAGTCTTCTGGCCTTTAGACCTTTCTAGAAACTTGCTTTTATGCCTGAACAAATTCTTTCAAGTCTTAGAAATGCAAATATTTGCCACGTTATTCCATAAAGGAGATCAAGTCAGTGTGGTTGCTACCAACGGTTTTGCAGGATACAATTTCATTTGTATCCGTTTGCCTCTTCGTTCCCAATTGGCTAGACTGGCCCTGCTTTAGAAAGAGAAAAGAACAGGCAGATATAGCTACACATTTCTGAAATGGGTCCAGCAAATTTTCTTTGAGAACTCATTCAATGAAAGCGTACAGACATTAAAACAGAAACGTCGTTTCATAAAGCTCCTCGACTCTACGTTGGGACAAACATAACCCAAACGCAACGAGGACGCTGAGCTTTGGGCTCCAAAAGGAGATGGAAGGGAAAGCTAACACTAATATTTTTATTAGACAATCCTGTTTGGGAGCAGACGCCAATTTCCGCATTCAAAACTATGAATGTGGATTCTCATGGCCCGCTTTCAACATACTGTTAACCTATTTAGCAAGCGACCAGCTATGCATTTCTGGGCTATCGTGGAAGAAGACAGAAAAACAGAAGGCTTAATAAACCCTCGCCATTAGTGTCAGACTAAATCGCTTGACCCCACAGCTCAAAAATACTCAGTCCATAAACCCCAAATGCTAATAAGACAGACATCTTTCCCCAATCCAGTCAGTCTCTTTTCCCTGAGTCCTAAAGAAACAGGCTGGGGCCTCATTGGAAATGCATGTGTCATTAGGCACGCCTCACTGGGGCTCCTGATATTTCAATAAAGGAGGAGGAGGAGGGAGCTAGTTTAAGAAAAGTGGCCCAAGACTTGCTTCAGGCCTGTTCTGTGTCAGGTCACTGCTCCTGTTTGCTTGTGCTGAGCTAAGCTTCAGTTAACAAAGTGAACTTGAGATGTTCTCAAGTGTATGAGAACTGCTGTGTATCATCACTCCTGGATCTCTACTCTGTCTACTTCGGCTGGGCTTCTTCTACACTGTCAGGTAAACCGTTTCGAAGCAGGAAAAAAATGTCACAATCAGGATCAAAACTCCCTCCACACCTTCAATGGCCCTGTTGGCTCAGATTTCTTGAAAGATAAATATTTAACTCCAGATTTTCAATCAAACACAAACATATTTCTGGGGTTGAAGATTAAACCTCCTTGAGCTAAGAAAAAAAACAACATCAGGGTTGTGTGCTTCACAGAGATAGTGTGACATCTTGGAAGAGCACAGGGAAGTTGTCGGAAAACCTATCTCTTTCTGTCTAACAGAATCTAACACTTCCTACCTGGGTGAATTTGAATAAGGCCTTTCCTTACTGGGGGCCCTGGTTTTCTGGAGTCATCAAATGAGGGGGTGGGACTATGTGATCTCCAAGGCCCCTTGGGGCTCTGCCGCTCCACAATCCTATGACTCACGCTCAGACTCCAGTGTTTTCCTTCTGTCATATACCCAGATGACTGGGAATGAGGGCATACCCGTAGAAAGCTCCTAGGGCCAAATCTGACATGAATTCACCCATTGAGTCAAACATCATGCTTCATTCATTCTGCCTGAGTCTCTTCGCCCCTTAGGTTTTTTTTTTTTCTTTTGGCCTCTACCGCTTTCCATTTGTCCCTCTTAAGTAGCTCCGAGCCCCTGGAACCGGTGTCATAAAAAAGGTGATCTGCTCATTCTGTGCCTCAGTTCAGTCGAGGGACAGTCGGATCCCCTTGCCCGGCTAACTTGGGCTATATCTGAACTCTAATGGCCTGATAGATCTTTACCTTTAAAATGCTAGAGAAATCTCTGGAGAGTCTGGACATTCATTTTACATTCATTTAAGAAATCTATCGTGTTATCAGATTATATCTTGGCGTGCTGGAAGTTAGAGGATTCTCCCTTTGATGTCTGAGACTCTGCTAGCCATTAAAATCTAGCCCAGCTCTCAAATGATTATGGGCTTATACTCAAGACTCGGGCTAAAGCCAAGCAAAGTATTAGAGCTCAGCTGTGCAGAAGGAATTTGTGCTGTCAACATGTCCTATTGTAAAAGCTTACTGCTATCATCAACCAAATCTTTCTGAGCACCCTTACTGAGCTGTACAACTAGGTAAATAATAATGATAATAATAATAATAATAATAATAATAATAATAATAATAATGTCAGCATAGCCCTGCCTGCCAGCAATCTGTCTTTTTTCTCATCCACTTGATTGGTCAAGTTTTTCCTAAGGAGGTGACCCTGAATATGAATAGGAAAGCAGAAAAGTCTAAGAAATTAGTCTAAGATATTGCTGTGAAAACCCAGGTCCAGAGGGAATGGAAAAAGAGACCAGGACCGAGGATTTTAAAGACTGAGGAGCGCTGAGATTTTAAAATGACATTTTGCCTCATCCAAGATGGCACAAATGACAAGTTCCTAGAGGGGAAGGGGAAGATGGAATTAAAGCAGCTTTAAGAGAAGGCTCTAGAATGAATCTAGAACAAGAAGCTTAAAATCGAGGGCACGAGTGAGATATGCCTGAAAGGGAGAGTTGAGTTAGAATGAGCAAGACCCAACCATGCTTTGAAATGTCAGAAATGAAGCAACAGCCACATGGCAACATACGCTTGAAGACTGGATTGATGGAGTGGGACAGTCTGGAGGAGGTAAGAGAGGGAGAGAAGAGTTTGAGGAGTTAGTTTGAAGCAACTGGAAGGCAAGTTCTTGTTGATAAGGTGAAAGATCAAGATGATACAAAGGCTGTGAAGGTGATAGATAATAATGGTACAGAGGGAGAAGTCAGAAGAATTTTGAAATACTCTCACCTAATAGCTATGGAGGACACTCTTCCTTAAACGTGTGTGTGTCTGTGTGTATTAATAATGTTAGGTATGGAAATTCAAAACCTCTTTATGTGTTTTGTGTACTTGTATGTACTTGTATATGAAGATAGAACCCAACAACGAGTTTTTTTTCAATGAGCTAAAAGAAAAAACCAAACCAAACCTAGGGATGTCAATTTGGAGCCAAATGAAGTCTTGTCTCCAGAATAAGCATTTCTGATTTCTCTTACTGAAAATCTATTTGGTTTTTCCAACATGTTTTCATGTGCTTATTTTAAAGCTCTTGACTTTCCATAAGATTCTGAATCATACGCTTTTAATGACTGACTTTATCTTCACATCATTTTTTTGTCAAATTTAGGGATTTACAAAGCAAACAAGCCAGTTAAACAAAGCTAATTACATTCACCAGCGACATCCTTGCTTTTCCCCCTCAGTGCCCGGTGATTTCGGCTTCTGGTGCTCTGATAGCTGCTGACAGCTTGCTGGGACAGAAGAAGGAAGTAGGTCAGAGTAAGCCAGGGTCAGCAACAGAGAATCCCATTAGACAGGCTTAGAGGGCAATCCTGAAATCGAGGAAGTGTGTGATGTAGTGACAACGTCCCAGACACATAACAGCCAGCCTCGGGACAGCCTCCGGCAGAACTTGTACATTTATCGGCGAGTCATTATAATGACCCCAGATAGAGCTTCTCCAGTTGATTTGTGATTCCTAAGAGGTTCTGCAGAAACCAAATGACAAAAATGGACTTGCAGTTAGCAAGATTATTCCAGACCACAGGCAATATACCATGAGCTACTCTTGCAATGTGACCCTCTAGCTTACAGTGCAGGCCTAGTTTCTAGGGGGAGGGGGGAAGCAATCTCTTAATATCTACAAAACACAGCTGGGGAGAGGGGGGAGGGAAGGAGGGAGGGAGGGAGGGAAGGACACGGGCAGTCATTCAATTCAATTCAATAAACATTCACTAAGTGCCTACTATGTATAAGACATTGGGACTATAAGGCAAAAATGAAAAGGTAC
This sequence comes from Sminthopsis crassicaudata, assembly GCF_048593235.1. NCBI lineage: Eukaryota > Metazoa > Chordata > Mammalia > Dasyuromorphia > Dasyuridae > Sminthopsis > Sminthopsis crassicaudata. The sequence continues at coordinate 32,015,056 of NC_133623.1, forward strand.
CTGTTCTCAAGGATTTCATGGGCTCTCATTGATTATTTTTTTTTTAAACCAAACTAATCCAACCCAAACCAGTGCAAGTATACAAACGAATGTGTAAAAATGGATTTCTGCAGAGGTGAGCCATTTTAGAAAGCTAGACAGATTGGGGGTTTAATGCTGGGGATTTCAGGCCCCCTTGCTCAGCAGGGCCCAATTCCTCCAAGGAGGCTGTGGCCCTTTCACATTTAAAGGGGAATAGTGGTCCTGGCAATGAGGTCTTTGACACCTCTAAGGCAGCCCATGTATCCCGATTGCATTAACAAGGTCCAAAATGCTGATTCCTTCTGGGGAAGAGTATGATATTAAAAAAAAAAAAAAAAAAAAAAAAGGGAAAACCTACTTCCAAGTTAAAAAAAAAAACAATCTGGGTGAATGATGTTGAAATAGAAAACATTCTTCCCAGAAGGTTGAAGAAAATGCCTTCTCATATCAAAGTACAGATACCCTTGGACAAGACATTGACAAGGAAGCCCATAATTTTCACTGGATTTTTTAGTGGAAACTCCCACACAACCAAGAATCTAAGTAAACTCTCAGTCTCAAAAAGGTTGGTTTCTTTCGTTGTCATATCATATCCATTGGTATGAAGCATTCCCTCATGTATCTGCTTGTTTATGTAACTCCCTCCCAAGAACTTTTAAGTGGATGAGAGCTGCAAGCCAAGCAGTCTAAATTTATACTGGATTTGCTGGGTTGGAAGAAGGGAAAGCCCTGAACCTCATGGGGGTGCCTGGGCTACGGCCCCCAACACATCCAGTTCAAGTTGCCATCAAATCATTTCTATTTCAATTACTGGGAACGATTTCTTGGAACTACCTGGGGTACATTTTTGCAAGTTTCGAGCTCAGAATGAAACCAGACATTTTTTAGGAGGGAGAAGGGCTGGGCTGGGGTCTTGGGTAAAGTGATGGGCTTTGAGTTAATGAGATCTGGAGTTCAAGCTTTGATTTTGACTGTCTCTGGGCAAACATCGACAAATTGGGAACCTCTTTGAATCTCCAAGCTCCTCCCTATTTATCCACTAAACTATAGACAGATGATATATTGGCTCTATCTTACAACATAGATAGATATGTATTGATGGGTTTCATTGGAAGTTACCCTGAATGCAAATGCAAATAAAAGGCTAGGGTAATTTTCTTCTAGGGTAATTTTCTTTGGGTCCAAGGGCCATACAGACAGCCATTTCACTGGCAGTGTACAAATCCATCAGTGTTTCAAAAATCAAGGTATTTGGACCAGTAAAATGGTTTGGATTATTTTAGAATGTTCGTTTTATTGCCTGTACTTGCAAAAGCCAAATCACAACTTGGCATGGCCCGGAGAATCCCTACCTCTTGTCCTTGGAGGAGAATAACAATAGTAAGTCAGACACTCATAGAACTCTGTTTTTCTCTTCAAAGTCCTTTGCAAACATTAAATAATCAGCTCATGCAAAGTCTTCCATGGTTCCCAAGATACCTTTCCAGCCTTGTCTCCATCATTCCCCTCCCAGTGCTTGGCCCGAGTAACTTGCTCATGCTTTCCCACTTCTATTCTGTGCGCATAGTCTTTCATTTCTGTGCCTGTAAGGGACTTCCCCTACATTCCGCCCGTGTCATTCCTCTTAGTCTTTCAAGGTCCACTAGATGGTAAGGGACCTGGAGATCATGCCATCTGAGTATCAGCTAAAGGAAATGGGATTATCTAGCTTGGAGAAGAGAAGACTCAGAGAATACAAGATAGCCGGCTTGAAGAATTCAAAAGGCAGGTGTGGATTAAAGGGATCAGATTTATTCTGCTTGGTCCCAGAGGGCACATCTAGGAACAGCGGGCATCATTTTCAAAGGAGCACATTTCTGCTTGAAGTAAAGACAGCTAGGTGGACTGAAGTAGAGCCCTGGACTTGGAGTCAGGAAGACTCTTCTTCCCGAGTTCATATCCGGCCTCAGATGCTTACTAGCTGTGTGACCCCGGGCAAGTCACCTCACCCTGTTTGCCTCAGTTTCCTCATCTGTAAAATAAACTGAACAAAGAAATGGCAAACCACTTCAGTATCTTTGCCAAGAAAATCTCAGATGGGATCATTAAAGAGTTGAACAGGAGTGAATGACAAAAGTGAACTGGGGTGATACAGGAAGGAGAGAGATTCCCCCTCAGTGGGGGGTCTTCCAACAGAATCTGGATGACTACTTGTGTTGGGAAGGCGGTAGCGGGGATTATTCTGGTGCAGGTATACAGAGGTCTACATGACCTCTGAAGTCTCTTCCAACTTAGAAATTCTGTGCTTAAACCATCTTTAAAGAAGACCTTAGAATCAGCTACAGATTTAATGACTCCCCGATTATATTATTTTTTTAATCCTTTTCCAAAGTAGGCTTGTAAAAAGGTTGAAACTGGGTGATCTCCCCCCCCCCCTCCCTCCCGGCCCAAGTGATGAATGGTGACGGTAGCATCTAAGTTAGGTTCAAACCCAAAGGAGACGGTACAATTCTAGGTCTCACTCAGGGGCCTTCCTGAGTCTACCCACTGATAGACTTGGTACTTCAAAGAGGTATGTGCTACGGATGTCCAACAGTCTACCCGCACCCAGGTGAGCAGGCAAAAACCCATTTTTTTCCCAAGACATCTAGCTGATGAAAAGGCAAAGTTAAAAATACATTGAACAAACTAGAGCAAGCAGTACAGAGTACCTTTGGCCACAGGGAAAAGCGGAAGCTCTCTCACAGCACTCAAATCTAAAATTGATTGTACACACTTGATAAAAATCAATGTAATCTGCAAGTAACTGAATACTCGAAAGGCAAACTGTCTGTCTGGTGACTCAGAGGACCCTCTGCCATGGCTCTCATTCCTTGACCAAAATGTTTTTCATAGTTTTGCCTAAGTTATTTCACTTAATGCCACCATCAAACTTCCTTTTCCCATTATGTATGACCACAAAGGGACCATATTTCAAAGTCACAGGGAAACCTATGTCAATGCTTGGTGATGCAATCTCCAAAGCCCATTTCCCAAACTGGGTTATGAGCCATGTGAAAAGAGCTTCCATGAGAAGCTACAACTGCAGGCAACATTCGCTACTCAAAAACACTAACTAGCCAGTGACATATGAACAATACTCACTATATGTAACAACTTTTCGCTGGTTTTTTGAGGTTTTTTTTGGCTCCAATCCCACCTCATTCCCAGCTCTTTATCCTGGAAATATTCCCACCTCCAGATTTCCTCATACTAGAATTCCTGGGTTCCACAGATTTATTTATTTTTGCTGAGGCAATTGGGGTTAAGTGACTTGCCCAGGGTCACACAGCTAGGAAGTATTAAGTGTCTGAAGTAAGATTTGAACTCAGGTCTTCCTGACTTCAGGGCTGGTGCTCTATCCACTGCACCAACTAGCTGCCTCCCTAGATGTTTTTAAAAGCCTCAAACAGAGCCTTCTGTGACCAGACCAGATGGGAAAAATACTACAGCAGAGGACTTCCCTAAGGTCCCTTCCAATTCTGAAGTCTATCTCCTATGATAAAGAGATCAGAGAAGTCTTAGGAGAAACACCTTGTAAAATTAGTGCTCCTGCTCACGTGACTGTCTTCCCCTCAAACCTTCAGATGTTCCTAGGTACCTGCCTTCCCCCTAAGGAGGAAAAAAAGAGGATCCAAAAGCTGCTTTTAAAGTCTCTTATTCATGCTAACCAAGTCATAGAGTCCACTGGCTTCCCCCCCCCCCCTTTCTTTCTTTGTCTTTTGAGCAAGCATTTCAGGCCAAAGCTCCTCCAAGTTTCATGGTTCAAAATTGGGCCTGCCAATGGCTCATGCAAAGTGGAATCCATCCTAGCCACAGGGTTTCCTTACCGACAGCTGGGATCTCCGTGTATCACTGGAGAGCTAGGCCCCATGCTGGGAGATAAGGGGGTGGGAACCTCCACAAAAAAAAAAAAAAAAAAAAAAAAAAAAAACAAGGTGTCTCTCCCGGTGTTTAGAGATGGCTGAACTAGCCAGCAGCAAGGTCCAATTGACTTGAATCACAAAGAATGCTTTCCCCTGCCCCAACCCCCAAATCAAACTCCCTGTGATAGGGCTCTCAGATGTAGTAGGGGCTTCTGCAAGCAGCAGAGGAAATAGCAAAAAGCCACAATTGTGCAAGAACACCGGGACTCTCCCAGGGGGGTTACTACTGCTTGCCTAGCCTGTCTCTTAGGGCCGCTGTGAAGAAACTGCTCTGTAAACCATAGAACACTTTTTAAAAAGGGGGTAGGAGCCTTGTCAACGGATTTTAAAGTAGCAGGAACAGGGCCCGATGGAGAAAGAGTAAAAAGCAGCAAACGCTGAAAGAAGAGTACTATGGCTATATACTAAGTGTCTTTAGAAGACTGGATATATACTGTGTCTGTAGAAGAAGACTGGACATATACTAAGTATCTATAGAAGAAGACTGGATATATACTAAGTATCTATAGAAGAAGACTGGATATATACTAAGTATCTATAGAAGAAGACTGGATATATACTAAGTGTCTGTAGAAGAAGACTGGACATATACTAAGTATCTATAGAAGACTGGATATATACTAAGTATCTATAGAAGACTGGATATATACTAAGTATCTATAGAAGAAGACTGGATATATACTAAGTGTCTGTAGAAGAAGACTGGATATACACTAAGTATCTATAGAAGAAGACTGGATATATACTAAGTGTCTGTAGAAGAAGACTGGATATACACTAAGTATCTATAGAAGAAGACTGGACATATACTAAGTATCTATAGAAGAAGACTGGATATATACTAAGTGTCTGTAGAAGAAGACTGGACATATACTAAGTATCTATAGAAGAAGACTGGATATATACTAAGTGTCTGTAGAAGAAGACTGGATATACACTGTGTCTGTAGAAGACTGGATATATACTAAGTGTCTGTAGAAGAAGACTGGACATATACTAAGTATCTATAGAAGAAGACTGGATATATACTAAGTATCTGTAGAAGACTGGATATATACTAAGTGTCTGTAGAAGAAGACTGGATATACACTAAGTATCTATAGAAGACTGGATATATACTAAGTGTCTGTAGAAGACTGGATATATACTAAGTGTCTGTAGAAGACTGGATATATACTAAGTGTCTGTAGAAGAAGACTGGACATATACTAAGTATCTATAGAAGAAGACTGGATATATACTAAGTGTCTGTAGAAGAAGACTGGACATATACTAAGTATCTATAGAAGAAGACTGGATATATACTAAGTGTCTGTAGAAGAAGACTGGACATATACTAAGTATCTATAGAAGAAGACTGGATATATACTAAGTGTCTGTAGAAGAAGACTGGATATATACTAAGTGTCTGTAGAAGAAGACTGGATATATACTAAGTATCTATAGAAGACTGGATATATACTAAGTGTCTGTAGAAGACTGGATATATACTAAGTGTCTGTAGAAGACTGGATATATACTAAGTGTCTGTAGAAGAAGACTGGACATATACTAAGTATCTATAGAAGAAGACTGGATATATACTAAGTGTCTGTAGAAGAAGACTGGACATATACTAAGTATCTATAGAAGAAGACTGGATATATACTAAGTGTCTGTAGAAGAAGACTGGATATACACTGTGTCTGTAGAAGACTGGATATATACTAAGTGTCTGTAGAAGAAGACTGGACATATACTAAGTATCTATAGAAGAAGACTGGATATATACTAAGTATCTGTAGAAGACTGGATATATACTAAGTGTCTGTAGAAGAAGACTGGATATACACTAAGTATCTATAGAAGACTGGATATATACTAAGTGTCTGTAGAAGACTGGATATATACTAAGTGTCTGTAGAAGACTGGATATATACTAAGTGTCTGTAGAAGAAGACTGGACATATACTAAGTATCTATAGAAGAAGACTGGATATATACTAAGTGTCTGTAGAAGAAGACTGGACATATACTAAGTATCTATAGAAGAAGACTGGATATATACTAAGTGTCTGTAGAAGAAGACTGGACATATACTAAGTATCTATAGAAGAAGACTGGATATATACTAAGTGTCTGTAGAAGAAGACTGGATATATACTAAGTATCTATAGAAGACTGTTTGGTGAATCATAATCAAAGCCAAGAACAGCGGGTATCTAGGGATGCTCAGTTAAGCCTGGGCAGAAACCTGAAAATCTGTTGTTCATGTCCCTGCTATACATATACATATACATACTATACATATATATGCAGTATATAGTAGTACATATATACATATATACTACTATATATGTAGTACGACTCATTTAAAAAACAAAACACTAGGAAAAACTGGTTTGGATAGCATCCTAGAAAAAAATAACTTCACTGAGCAAAGACAGGTCCATGCCTTTCACCAATTCTGGCTAAGAACCACTCAACAAGACAGAAAGAAAGGTATAGCAAATTGTTTTGAGGATCCCCAAAGAAACAATTAATTCCCACTTACAACTATGTGTAATGAGCCTTTTGATTGGGAATAAGAGAGACCAGCCTAGAGGATCTCTACCTATCTATCCCCTTTGTCCCTCCAAAGAGCTACCACATAGCAGTTTCTCATCTTGGGAGGCCCAGATCTCTCAAGGGAACACCAGTCCTCTCTCACTCATTGCCCGTCATGTCCTATACGCATCTCAGACCCAACTGGTCCAACACAGAACTCGTTATCTTTCTTCTGAAGGCTACCCTTCGTCAGAATTTACCTGTTACTAATGAAAGCCAAGTCATCCGTCCAGTCCCCCTAGCTTTGCCACCTCAAGTCATCCTCAATTCGTCATTATCCCTTGCTCCACACATCCAATCAGTTGCCAAATCTGGCAGTTACCATTTTGACCCTCCTGGCAGTTCTTATACCCAATCCTTCTCTCTATATGCAAACGGCCACTACCCTAATGGAGGCCTTTCATTGCCTTTTACCAGGGCCACAACAATGGTGTCCTAAGTGGTCTCCCTCCATTTTCTCTCCTCATTTTGGCCCATCCTCCATATTGCTGCCAAAGTGATTTTCCTCATCAACCATCCAAGTGAGCAGAATTTATTAGGAACCTACTGCCAGGCATTGTCCCAGGCCGCCGGAATAAGAATACGATGAATAAAAAAGATCTCTAAGCACAAAAACTCTCCATTCTAAGAGGGGAGGCAAATACCTAAGTAAGAATATGCCAAACAAATAAAAATCAATAGAATAAAAATAATAGAAAAATAGAATCAAAAGAATAAATAACTTCAAGGTAGAATGGGAAGAAGGGCATGAATCAGGACTGTTTAAGATGGCGCTGAGAGGTGGTGAGGGCCTGAAGTGGGTGTCTCATTCCTAGAATGGCTTTTCCTCTCATCTCTACCTTTTGGAATCCCTGGTTGACTTCAAAGCTCAGCCTAGGTACTAGTGCTCTCCCTGCCACAAAACCTCTCCTGGGTTTATTTTGTATACAGCCTCTACAAGCTTATTTAGCTCCCAGTTAGAATAGAAGCTCCTTGAGGGCAGAGACGGTTTCATTTCTGTCCTGGTATCCCCGGTCTCAGCCCAGGGCTCCGCTCACTGTTCTCACTTACCAGTGTTGACTGATTTCTAAAGGATGGCAGGCCAGGCTTCCCACAGCAAAAACCCACCCTTGACTGGAAATGTCTATGGGTATTCTCGAATTCTTTCACAGGGACATGGCTTGAATCCACACGACTAGACTGAGTCTTTAGAGGAAGATGACTACGAAGAAACTTTTTGAAATAAAAATGCAATTCCATTAGATTTACTATATATTTCCACCACGTTTACCATGTATTGGACTACTTGCCATCTAGGGGAGGGCAAAAATTGGAACACAGGGTTTTGCAAGGGCTAATGTTGAAGAATTGTCCACTCATGTGTTTTGAAAAATCAAAAGCTTAAAAAAAAAAAAAAAAGAAATAAAAATGCAATGTAAAGGATGAAAAGAGCGACTGAGAATGAGGGAGGGAAGAGAGGTTGTCAGAATGTACCAGAGGCCAAGCTTAGCCCCAGAGTTCTCCTCGGATGTGGAAGGAGGCAGCACCCCCTTGGATTGGCCCAATTGACATAAGGAGGACCCTCTGTGTTGGCTACTGCTGGCCATTATAGGTTTCACCATAATGAAATCACAGACTTAGAGCTAGAAGGAACCCGGAAGACCAGCCAGTCCAACCCTCTTCACTTGACAGATGGGGAAAATGAGGCTCGGAGAGAAGCAGAGACTTGCCCAAGATCCCACAGGGCTGGAGGGGCAGAAATGGGATTTGAACCCAGGGCTTCTGATTGCCAAGCTGCTTTCCAGCAGCCATCCTGCATTCCTAGAGTTAGGACTCCAGAAATACCATTAGCTCACCAGCAAATAAAAGTTCCTGCCTCGCTCCAGTAAATCCTCTTTGAACAGGAGGATTCTAGAATGGCTACATGTTATTTGATGGGAAAATACTGCTGAATAGGGCTGGAAGAAAGGGGAGGAAAACACACAAGAATTCCTTTCTCCCCCGCCCCAAGGCAATCCTCTCCAGCAGAGGCCTGACCTTCTACGTTAAAACTTTATCCCCTCCAAGGAATACAAAGGCCTTTATTCCAGTGAAAATGCAAATAACCCGGGGTTGGAGGGGGGGGGGGGGGGCTTTAAGCTGCCTACAATCACTTCTACCTTCCAGTGACAGAAGGATCTGTTGGTTCTCTTTGAAGGGGAAGGGTATTGACTGGGTCCTTTTGAAAACTATCAACCTTAGACAGGGCCCTTCCAAGGGCAGGGGTAGCCAGCACCATCAAGGGGCAGCATCCCCAGACTGCTCTGGGAAACTGAAAAAACACTTGGGAAGCAGAGTGAGGAAATTCTAATCTAGTCATGGCTATGCTACTGACTTTCTGTGTGATCCTGAGCAAGTCATTGCTTCATATTGGGTTCTGGGGGGAGATTATCTTGCCAAAGGCCCTCCCAGCTCTTAAAAAAAAAAATCTAATCATTGGCAAACTTGCCATTTATCATTTAACGACCAGTACTTCCAGAAAACAAACGGTGGAGGCCCAGGGGTGTTACAGATGGTTGAACACAGTGGGTGCTACCCCCTGCCCCCCCCCCAAAGAAACATACAGTCCTCATTCTTCTTGCTTCCTGTACCTATATGGTTATCCATATGGGAAGCAGGTAGCCCACCTATTTTTAATATTAGAGGCTGAGAGTTATAAAATTATAGTAGTAAAGTTAGAAGAGACCCTACAGAGCATCATTATTTAGATGAGGAAACTGAGGCTCAGAGAGCAAGTGACTTGCCCAAGATCACACAGATGGTAAGTGTTGTGACTCGCTTTTCTCCCCGCAGGAAGAAGCCCCGATCCTCTCCATACAGAATAAAGTGAGGGTCAGACTCTATTGTTCATTCTAGTTAGCATCTTTAAAGACTGACAACAACCTGTGAGACAACCTTGACGGGAACTTTCCCAGACTACACAGATTGTAAGGAACTCTCCCTCTCAACTATCCCGGTCCATCCCCCAACGCGGGAGTAACTTGGACCTTTGGGGATATTGATTAACATATCTTTAGGCAGGCCTGGGACCCACCCCGTCTGCTGGGGCCGGCTCCCAACCCCTCCCCCTCTGAGCCTTTGCTGCGGTGGCTAAATTTCCCCCTTTAAAACATCTGCTTCCAAGAAAATCTCTGCTAAATTCTCTTCAGGCAGGACTTACCCAAGCCCACTGGGAGCTAAGCTCTTTCCCTCCTAGTGCCTTCCTTCTAATGGAGCCCTTCTCCTGACTCTAGCTAAGTCTGGTCAATCCAACTACTGCTCCCCCCAATTCTCTCTCATACCGACCGCTCCTGGTGTCCCCTGCATGCCTTTACTGTGTCTGGAACCTCTTCCCCTAAGCGAATGAGCACTGTGAATCTGTCACCTGTGCATTTGGGACTAGGTAGGCTACCCCACCACTGTCAGTGAGCAGCCCAAATTCGGAATCCGGGGTTCTTTCCCCTTTCCCCAGAATGCTTAAGCCCATGGACAGAAGAAAGAAAAATAAGAGTTTGGGACATCTCGGGGGCAGAGTGGGTAGAGAAAGTTGTGCTGTCCTTCGGGAGGTCCCTATTTGGGCCCTAAAAGTTAGTGTGCTGCTTTCTAGAGCCCTCAAATCGGGGTGCCAAAATATACCATGCTTTCTAGAGAGCCTCCAAAATAGACCGTCCGCCTAGCTGGCTCTCGGGAGGACCTCGGGACTAGCCTTGGTCTTAGTGGAGGAGTGGAGAAGGCAGGGGACCCGCCAGGATGGTCAAAGATGGAGTGGCAGGCCAGTTGGACTCTTCTTCGTGAGCCGGTGGCCAAATGTGCATGGGGTTTTCTTGGCAAAGATACTGGGTGGTTTGCCATTTCCTTCTCCAGTGGATCCATCCTGCCAGCCATGGAGAAGGAGGCGGGACTAGCCCACAGTCACACAGCTAGGAAGTGCCTGAGGCTGGATTTGAACTGGGGTTATCCCGACTCCAGATCTAGTTTTCTAGCCACTGAGCCACCAGCGGCCTCCAAAGTCAGGAAGACGCCTCTTAGGCACTTCCTTAGCTGTGTGATCCTGAGCGAATTACTTAAACTCTGTATGCCTCAGTTTCCTCAACTGTAAACTGGGGACAAAGAGAATAACCTCCCGGGGCTGTGGTGAAGATCAAAGGAGATGAAATCTGTAAAGCACTTAGCTGGGAGGCCTGCGCATAGTAAACACTCTATAAATGTGAGCTATGATTATTATCATCATTATTATTCCTTTATAAGCCACTCCCTTTGTAGAAGGAATCCAGAGCTTAGTGGTCAGGAGTTAGCTGGCCTCATTCACTAGGATCCCCTCAGGGTAATAGCCAGTTCCACCTGCTAGGGGAAGGGAAGCCATATGGCCTTGGCTTGCAACAGGGAGAACTTCAGGCAGAGGAAAAAGTCAAACCCACAAAAGCAAGACAGTTACAAAACCAAAATGGGTTCAGGAGCACTCCTCTGGCCATTCCTTGTGCTCGCTTAAGAAGAGCCCCTTTTTTTCCTCTCCCAAGCCTCTTAGAACAGACAGCAGAGAAATGAGTAGGAAGATCCTTTACATTCCCAGTGTGATTTTGGAAAAAAAAAAAAAAAAGAAAGAAAGAAAAGAAAAAGTGGGCCAAGTCCCTTCATTTCTCTCTCTCTTGCTGTTGTATGAGATAGTGCATTTCCTGTCCCTGGAAGTGATCAAGCAGAGGTCAGATGACCAGCTTGCAGGGACAGATTCCTGATTCAAGCAAGGGCTGGACTACATGCCATCAATTGCTTCTAGACTCGGAGAGGCAATAGTTCTCATTTGAACCCAAAATCTTTCCCATCACAGGATCTAGAACTCTTAGAGCCTAAGAACTCGCTCCTGAAGTCTATAAAAGGAGAGGCTCAGACAACATGACCACCAAAGCCTTTGCCAACACTTTATCGACGATAATAATTATCAGAGTCATTTGCTGTGTCTTTCCATACATAAGCAAAGTCAAGAGATGGGCAACAAGAACCAGAGCAGAATTGTTCACAGGGTTTGAAAAACCCGATCGACACAGATCCTGAACTGGTGATGGATGTGATTTTCCTAAGAAATTAGGAAGTTAAATTATTAATTTTAAATGTATTTAAATTTAAATTAATTAAATGTATTTAAGGCGACTATACATGTATAGCCTATCGTGGATTTCTTGGTGTCTAGGGAAAGTGAGGGAGGGAAACAAATTTAGCACTCAATATCTTACCAAAAAAATGAATGGTGAAAATGATCTTTATATGTAACTGGGGGGGAGGGGGGAAATCAAACACTACTAAGTGGAACAAAAAAATTAAATTGAATCAAAGGCACAAAAATATTATTTCCTGCCTTTTTTTTTTGGTGTGGTCTTGTAATTGCAATTTGGGTGAATTGCTCTTTGCTTTTTAGAACCACAGAAGGTCAGAGCTGAAAGAGCCAATCAACTGATTTCACAGAGGGAAACGCTGAGGTGTGAAGACTTTCTCTTCCTCATCTGCAAATGAAAAGCTTAAGATGGTTACTTAAGTCTTTAGGGCTAACCTGAACTGAAGGCTCTTTGTGATGTTGAGAGAAAAGGCCCTAAGTAAGGATAAACTGGAAAAGGGAGTGGGCTGAAGCTGGGAGGCCCTCCCAAAGGCATACTAGTAGCTAAGGGAGAGAGTCTGGCTTTGCCATGGCAAAAAAAAATAAAAATAAAAAAACCTTGTTTAGATGGAAGACTTCTGTGATGTGACAGTTTTTCTGCACAAACCCTTTTATAAGGGATTCTGTTCTGGCTTCCTATCAATCAAGTCTCATTTTTTCCACCCGGTTAGCTGTCCAGAAAAAACTGGAAAGAAAAGGAGGGAAGAAAAAGGGCTAGTAGGATAATTCAAAAGACTAGTAAAATGACTAACCTGATGCTCCCTTGGTGATAAAGCTGTAGGTCAAGGTTTCGTATCAACCTTGTCTTTTTTGTTGTTGTTATTTATTTGTTTAGCATGCATGAATCTCTGCAACTTTTACTAAGGGCTCTCTAGTTTCGATAGTGGCTCCAACTAGGTTGGCTAAGGAGCTAAGGTCCTCAAGGCAGGCCTAGAGCATTTCCTTTCCCAGCCAAAAGAAAAAGGTATCAAGAGAGGTAATGGTACCTAACATTTTAGGAGACTGGAACTCGTTTGCCTAAAACCCAGTACATCACACAATATTGTATGCTTTCAGTGGCTCTGGATGTGGGAGAGATGTTGTACTTTTGATTTTCCATCCCTTCAGCCTCCTTTCTCCCTAGCTTGTTCAAGTATTCTCCCTTGATTTATATAATTTTTGGTTTGTTTTTTTTTTTCCTTGTCCCCAAATCTGCTTACCCATTCTTGTGATATTTATTTTGGACCAGATCATTATGGGCAAGTACCATTTCATTGCAACACACGCAGTTTTCTGAGGCTGCTGCCATCAATGAACATACTTTTAAAATTATTTCTGAGAATGGCATAGATGTTAACACCTTGCACCTGAGCTACAAACCCTTGCGTTGTATAGATCAATCATTTGAGAGACTTATCAGTAATGAATGATTTAATTTAATTTTTGATTGAATGATTTTTAATTTAATGAATGAATCAATGAATTAAGATCTATTTAAATTTTTTGGAACTTTAAAAATTAAGACATTTCAAAGCAGGCTCTTTGGACCATAATCTTAGCCCTCTAATTAAAGTCCTTGAAGTCTTAATATCCAATAGTGATTCTTTTCTATGACTCTTAAAAAAAAAAAAAGGCAACTTAGCATTCTAAAAGTTCTGTTGGTGAAACAGCCTGCCTATTCATCTATTCTAATCAGATTTTTTCAATTGTGAATGCTACTATAAAAAAGCTGGCCATTGGGTAACTCTTTTGGTCATGGCAAACTACAAAATGTTCAGACTCACAAAACTACCTTCAGTCCAGTGGGGTGGAGTGGGAGACCAGGGAGCAGAGGCTACTAGGAAGATGAGACAGGTCTTAGACCACTGGCAACCAAATCTAACTGAGTATTCTCTCTCTCTCTCTCTCTCTCTCTCTCTCTCTCTCTCTCTCTCTCTCTTTTTAATTAAAAATTTTTTTTATTAAAGCTTTTTATTTAAAAACATAGGGATGGGTAATTTTTCAACATGACCCTTGCAAATCTTTTTGTTCCAAATTTTCCCCTCCTTTCCCCCACCCCCTCTCCTAGATGGCAGGAAAACTGAATATTCTCAATATGGGAGCCTTATCAAATGGAAAAGTGGACATCCCTAGAGGAGCCAGGCACTATTCATATTGACATTTTATGAATTGCAAAGGCAGAGAAGGTGTGGAAGGATTGTGTCAGAAAAGGTGACTGGCCAGTGTAGAGGCAGGGCTTCGAATTGAGAGCTATTGACATCCTCCACTTGATAAGGGTAGAAGCTCATCCACTGTCCAGTCAGATTGAGGAGGTGAGGAGCTGGGGAGCTTTAGGAGTTGAGAACCCTCCCCAAAGTCACTGAATTTCCCATCCCAGATTCTAGACTAGATCTTCGTATTAGTGAACCCAACACCCGCTGGAAGCATATTTATTCATTTGGAGTTGTTATCAGTGGAATAATTCTTTCTGCCAGTCTCTGAAATTAAGTTGCCAATAATATCCATTTTCGATTATATTCATTAAAAGTGAAGTGAGACTAATATAATAAAAGAGATGAGATTAATAATAAAAGGAGAAATAACAGTGTAACATACTTTTGCTACTATGGTTTTACAATGTAATCAAGTTGTCGGAGTAACTAGCCCCAACCTACTCCATCTAAACCACGTTTAGTTTTTTTAAAAAGTGGTCTGGACTACGTCTTTGAGTCACTGTGTAATCTCACTTAAGTCACATCTTTAAACTCGGGGGTGAGAGTATGTGTGGGAAAACATGGGAAGTTATTAGCTTAGCTCTGCCATCTTCAACATTAGGGAAACCTATGGTGCCTGCCTTCGATATACAGAACCTCTAGAAAACCAAAAAGGAATACTCATCATAAGAAAATAAAAACCATGCAGTGGATAGAGCACCAGCCCTGAAGTCAGGAGGACCTGAGTTCAAATTTGACCTCAGACACTTAACACTTCCTTGCTGTGTGACCCTGGGCAAGTCACTTAACCCTAACTGCCTCAGCAAAAAAGAAAAAAAAAAAGAGAGAGAAAAGAAAAAAGAAAAACCAATATTTAAAAGTTTGCAAAGCATTTTACAGAAATCATTCCATTTGATATACTTGCCCATAAATAACCAGTAAGCCATGGGATGGGATTTGAACCCTGGTATTGCTTGTCGCCAGGAACAACACTTTCAGTGGTATTGTGCAGGTCCAGGTCGTGATATCAAAAGCTTACACGGTATGAAATTCTCACCCTACATAAATCAATTCAATCCTTATTCCTGCCAAAAGAAGGAAGGCTCTTTGGGACAACAGTTAGTTATCAATGGTCCTTTCTAAAAGGCAGCTTTGCTTTGGTGCCCAGAGGCAACTTTTCTGAGTTTTTCAAGAGTCCATGGGTCAACATACAAGAGTTATGTTGAATTTGTTCAGAAGGAAGAGTCTTGTTTAATCACATTTTCCCTAACTCCTGTAGCATAGCCTCAACTTCCATTTTAACACGCATGACCATGGGAGATATCAAGTATCCACAGTCATCTGTGACCAAACTTCTCCCAGTAAACAGTGCCAAAAGCCCCGATCCCTTTAGTAAGAAAAGACAATTAGGCGGATGGTTTTGTTTTGGGACTGGATAGCCAAAATAACTGATGGAAGGAATCACTTCCCCCCCACCCCCCACAGCTGCCATTCTGTCTCCACAAAACCCAATGTTTTTCCTCAGAAGCAGCATATAAACGCTGGTTTTGGAGTTCAGATACCTGGCTTGGAATCGTGGTTCACACAAGCTGGATGAGCGTGGGGCCTGTGTCTTCACCTCTGTGTGCTGTGGAGTGGGGAGGGACTCAGAATGTCACAGGAATGCCACAGGTTTCTGATGTGTAATATTTCAGTTTCAATGAATTAGAAAGCCAAAAGGATTTTTATGCTTCTGAGATCATCCAGAGAAAGGGGAGGGATCTTGGAGACCAGCAAGTACAATCCCTTCATTTCACTGGGGGAGGAAACTGAGGCCCGCATGCATTCAGAAAGTTGCCCAGGGACTAAGTAGCCTGGATTTGGACGGAGGCGCAAACAGACACAGAAATGAGAGCAATCTGTCCAGTCAAGGAGCTGGTCCGGACTAGGCCTAGTATCTCCAGTATCACCGTCCAGCACTCTCTCTACCACCCCATTTCCGAATATTAGTGTCAGTATTACCGGATTTTCTGTCCCTTCCCTGAGAATAGCAGTTCTGGAATCTCAATGCAAGATTCACAGTGGCAGAAATGATCCAGTTGTTGCTCTAACCAGGGCAACTATGTGAATCCTGGGCAAGTCGCTTTCTCGGTGCTCTAGGCAACTGGCTTTGAAGCGTAGAAGCCACTTTAGTAGAGGAAGCTCCTCACCATGGGCTCCCCCACCAATGAAATCAAGGATCTGTATATATCCCTTAGAGGATAATAACCCTCAAGTGATCCTTGAAATCCTATATATCAAAATTGGTATTCCCATTTTAGAGATGAGGAGACTAAGGCACCGAGAGGTCAGTTTTCCCAATGTCACTCAGTAATCCAGGATTCTGGCCCAGCACCCCTGCTGCCATATCTCTGTGCTTCCCTTAAAGGGGAGCAAATTTCTAAATAGTGCCCCCTAAAGCTAGGGAAAGGGGAGATGAGATCAAAACCAAAATCTGCACAGAGCCAGTGAACATGGGATAGTTAAAGCAGGGGAACTTGTGTAAGGCCTTAGGAGCTAGAGGTTGTTGACAGTTTTCTATGATAAAAGATTGACGAAGTAACAGAGTATACTCACGGGTGTCAACAGCCTGAAGACTAAGGGCTTCTTTGAGACAAGGCAACACGAAAATGAAGGATGGGTTTCCTGGCTTTTTGTTCTTGAGGTTGGAATAAGATGAGGGAAAAGGCGTATATAAAGTTAGTCTTAAAAACAGGTCTATTTACTGAAAAGACAAAGATTTCCAGCAGTTCTCTAAGGACCTCACTGCTATTCAAAAACAATGTTTTCTTTTCAATTAGACCACTTGCACTGTAGGTTCTGAGTTTGGATTTGAATAATAACAGCAGATGACATTTATGCAGCTTCCATCACTCTCCTCTCAAGAACCCTGGGAGGTAGCGGTACTATTGATAAAGTTATCCCCACTCCTGAGGGAAAACTGAGGTTCACAGAGACATAAGCGCCTCAGCCCTAGACACGAGGCTAACAGGGTCAGAGTTCCTGGCTGCAAAACCATTGAGTAGAGAATGTGACAAGATCTAAAACAACTGGCTCTGGCCTATTTCAATTCAGGAGCATCAAACTCAATTTTTCCCATTAGGCCTCCTGTAGAAAGAGGAGGAGTAAACATTCTTTTCTTGTTTGGCAACTCTTTGGCAGCCAGAGATCAAAGTCGATCCCAGTAGTACCCCGCGGAAGTGGCGGCCACCTTCATTTTGGCAGATGAGGAGCTCGAGGCCCAGAGTGGTCAAATGACTTGTCCAAAGGAACAAAGGCAACAAGTGTCAGAGGCTGAAGTTCAGCACTCTTTCTGCTGGGAGTACTGGTGGCTGCAGAGCTTTTCAGAATGATTTTTTCAGGGGGATGGGAGAGTGGAGGAGTAGAGGTAGCTCCGTACATAGTGCCTTTAACAACCAAGGGAGCCATTCAATTTTCTCCTCCATAAAATCCAGAGGCAAAAGGGAGGGGACTCGCTATGTTTTCCCTCTCTCAGACTCAGTTTGTTCCTCTAGAAAATAAGGGAGTTAGAATAGTTTCTCTCTAAAGTTTCTCCCTGCTTTAATATTCGGGGACTCGACAAATTCCCAGATTCCCTGAAATATCTGAAGAGGGCCACAAAGTTGATTCCTTTTCAATTTAACTAGACCGATGAGATTTTATTTTTAAATAGATAAGATTAAAAAATAAGGGTGAGGTCCTTGCTATTTGAAATGATTTCATTTTTTTAAATTTCCATTAAGAGAAATAAAGAGTTTTGTGAAATGTGTTTTTGTCTTTTAACAATGAGAAAAATCTGGAAACCACAGGAAAGCCAGAAACAGGTGGCCAATATGAGGTACACATTTCTATTTATCATATGGAATTACTGAGGCCTAGAGAGGAAAAGGTCACACAGCAAAGTCAGAGGCAGAGTTGAGGTCTCTGGGCACTAGAATACAGTGTTGATTTTGTTTTGTTTTGTTTTATACTAAGCCATGCTGCATATAGGTTATATTTTCTCTGTATGATTTCGTGACATTTACCGAGTATATAAAGAGTTTGCTTTTTTTTTCTGCTAAGGGTCAAATGGCTGAAAATTAAATTTTATTTCAGACTTTGGAGAATTCCATGTTCTCCACCTCTTCCTTTTTAGAAGTGCAGGGACTGCAGAAGACTCCTAGAATGTTGCAAATTGAATTTACGTGATCCAGAAACATTTAAGTGCCTTCTATGGAACAGAGGCCGAGCTAGAAGCAGGACGTCAATGAAAGTCTCCTCCCTCAAGGACTAGCTCACTTTCTCTAAAAAAAAAAAAAAACAAAAAACAAAAAAAAACAAGAGGTGGGAACAGGAAGAACTCCTGGGGATGGCAAAGTGCTGAATGCAAATTGTCCAACATGTCCCTCCCCCTGCTGTTTTTTTAGGGAACCCATCAATCAGTTCCAGAGAAAGCAAGGGTGCTAACCAGTACAGCTTGCCCCCCAACCCACAGAGTTACTTGGGATCAGGGGCAGGATTTATTCTTCTTGGGCAGGGGGTATTTTCCCTGGTGGAAGGAGAACTGGGCCTAGAGTCAGGAAGACTGGAATTCGAAGCCAGCCTATGACACTTACCAGTTGGGTGACCTTGGGCAAGTCACTTTATCCTGGTTTGCCTCAGTTTCCTCAACTGTAAAATAAGCTGGAGAAAGAAAAGACAAAGCACTCCAGAATCTTTGCCCAGAAGACCCCAAATGGCCCCGCAGGCATGGGTGGAAAAACAACAGAATACCAAAAAGAGTCTCCCTTACACTCCTCAGCCCCTCCCTATCTGAACTATTTAGAATAATAAGAGGTGACATGAATTTTAAGGTTTGCAGAGCACTTCACAGCCTTATCCCAAGAAGTCTTCACAACAATCCGGTGAGGTAGGTGGTAGAATTCTCCCTAGCCTTAGTCAAATGATCTAACCAGTTAGACAGCTAGAAAGTGTCTAAGGCTGGATTTAACCTGGGGTCTTCAAGAAGACTAGAAGAATGCCTTCCCCAGAGTAGGTGCTTACTGTATACTTGTTGGATTGACTAAAAACTGCTGCCATCTCCCAAAGTGGTCTGCTGAAGGCACAAAGCCTTCCCAACTTAGGAAGCAGGAGTTTCTTTACACATCTGATCAGTTTTGTTATCCTGCTGGAGCAGATTTTATTTTTGATCTTTGTTTTTTACAAAGGAACCAAGCTAATGTGGCACTGTGGGTATGATAGCTAGGAAATCAAAGGATTTCAACAGAGTTGAGGGTTGTTTCTCCCAAGCCAGCCACAAACCCATTCTGATTGGAATTTTAGTTAGGAGAACCGGTCAAGGTCCATGGGGGAAGGGGAGGAGAGAAGGACACACACAGGGAAGGCCAGACACCTGGAAGACAACCTTAGTCCAGGTCACAATTTGGCCAAAGGCTGGTCAAACACTGCAGATCAGATTGAGCCCAAGAGGGGAAAAAAAAAAAAAATCAATGGATTCTGGGGTCAGAACAGGGGCTTCTGGCCAAGTCATTTCACAAATTCCTAAGTGGGATGTTGTAAGGCTAAATATGGCAATACAAATTGAGCCCTTTCTCTCTCCTCCCCCCCCCCCCATTTT
Organism: Sminthopsis crassicaudata; assembly: GCF_048593235.1. NCBI lineage: Eukaryota > Metazoa > Chordata > Mammalia > Dasyuromorphia > Dasyuridae > Sminthopsis > Sminthopsis crassicaudata. The sequence continues at coordinate 32,034,535 of NC_133623.1, forward strand.
CACCCCTCCCCCTGGAATCACTCTTAATTTTATAATACTTTTTATTTGCTTATTTGTTTTTGCTTCTCCCCCAATGGAACAAAAGCTCCTTGAGGTCCGGTAGTGCTTTTTGTCTTTGTGTTCCCGGCATTAGGAATGACATTTGACACCTAAATAAATGCCAGCTGAACTAGACTGAGTTGGGAAAAGCCAGGAAACCTAGTCTTGTTCAGGGAAAATAATCCATCCTGCTTCTTTCCAGTTTCAAGAAGTGCTCTTCACAACTACTCTAGACCCCAGCTTCTTCAACTGGGGGTCATGACCCAACATGGGGTCTCATAACTGAATGTCAGGGTTGTGAAATTGTGCTTTATTATCCATAAATGATTTGTATATCTATTTTATATACTTATATATGTAAAAGTTTCTCGAGCAAAAAGGAAACGAAAATAGAAAAAGTTTAAGGGGCCCTGCTCTAGACGAGGCAATTCCTAGCAGGGTCTAATTTAGGACACCTTTGCCCTATGGCTCCAGCCCCCTGTGCCCCTCAGTCTCATGCTTATTATCTGTCGGGGACAGGATTAGGTAGGTGTCTGTGAGAAGCCTGGCTTAGGAAAGCTCCCAGAGCCAAGAACTATTTGCTGGCTTCCAGGTCCCTGGTCACCTGCTACAATTTGGGGACTTAGGGGCAGGGCAACTTCCAGAGGGGCCAAATGTTAATGAAGGAATGGCCTATTGTTGTGGATTTGAGGAATCTCAAATCCTGGGGGGAAAGGGCCCTTCTTCAAGTGAACCTAGCTAGCACCATAGCAGTGTCGATCTAGAATAAAGTTCACTCATCTCCCTCCCCTCCATACTCATTCACATCCCTCTAAGAGATCTGGTTGCTGGGAGGCTCCAGGAAATTTGGGCCTAAGGGCCAGATTCCCAGACTCACACACAGCCTGGCCTGGTGCTGGACTTGGTGTCAGAGGCCTGCGTTTGAATATCAGACAGGGCACTTCCTAGCTGTGTGACCATAAGCAAGTCATAAGATCCTAAAACCAAAGCTGCAGAAGGCCTCAGGGGCCATCTTGTCCAACTGCCCATTTTATAGATGAGGGAAACTGAGGCTTGGAAAGAAAAAGTGGCATGCCCATGGTCACAGATAGTAAATGTTTGCGGTAGAATCTGAAGATGGGCCTTGCCTCCACAGCTAGTGTATTTTTTTTTACACTATCCCATACTGTCTTCAAAGTCACATTATTATCTCTGTGCCTCAGTTTCCTCATTTATGAAATGAGTACAGTAACCGTACTATCTACCTTGCAGGGCTGTTGTGAAACTCAATGGAGGCTGTACATTTATAAAACATGCTGCCAACTTTAAAGTGCCTGATAAATGCCAGCTGTCCTTAAGTGTCAGAACCTTGGAGGCCTCCAATTCTAAATGTCTTGGCACCGGTACAGATCTAGAAGAAGGTCTCGAGTCTTATCCTACCACCCAGAATTCTTGGAGAACAACAGATGATAAAGGCATGCGTGTGGCCCATTTGGGCCGCTGTCTGAGAGCAGCAGCCAAGGTATCTCCTTTCTACTGTACGGTTCCCTCCTTAGGGTTCATTTCTACGACTATGTCTACAGTTAACGAGATCTTGCCACTGTGATCTCATTGGAAGCAACTAGATTATTCACTTCTAATTCCGATGGCAACATCGAGTGCGTCAGATTTGACTCCATCTCCCCAAATTAATTTCAGAGTAGTGGTAAGTCAAATGGCATATTTCTCAGTGCTTTTGTTAGAATGTGCTCATGTGCAGCAAACTGTGAAGAAAATGTAGTAATTAGAGGTTAAATTAATCTCTGACAGACAAGCAGCTTAGAAATGCTGGGTCCCCTTCACAAAACATGGCATCAAGCATGCCAGTTATTCAGAATGAAACACCTGAGACTGGCAAGTCAGAAGTCTAAACTTCCTGTTCAAAAATCGATTGGTGTTTCCAGAAGCCAATGTTAACAATGAAATCACCTTTCAAAAATGCACGCTCAGACATTTTCGGCCCCTACATGGTACTGGCCACTGTGAGTGGGCCTTCCTTGCTGGGGCTCCAGACAGCAACTTAAAAAAAAAAAAAGACAAGCCAGAGTCTTTTCTGAAGCACTAATGTCTAGGCCCCCAGAATAATTGCTTTCAAACGAGTTTTAAATTACAGCATGCCTTCTCCAACTAACCCATAAACTTCCAATTCTGAATCCCCGACGTGCCCCTCAGCTGCCCTAAGTGTTAAAAAAAGGAAAGGCCAAATTCATAAAGGGAGGATTCCATTACAGGAAGATTCCAAATTCGACTCTATTCTTTTCTCTTCCCAGGAGAGCTAGGCTTCTGCTACATTTAGTATCATCATTCTCAAGACTCAACCACCTGTCAAGGGCCAATGTCCTCCCTTATCAATTTAAAATCAAATTTTAAAGGTGCTTCTAAATCTGGTCTCCCCACGTAAGAGCCAGAATCGGGAATTTTGCCTCACCTCGGCCCTTGAAATCAGTGGGGGGATATGTTAATAAACAACAGCTCTTTTCTATCACATTTTAAGATTTGCAATGCACTTTTCTCAAGATGATATTATATGATGACAGGCTAAAGGGAGAGTAGGGGAAAGAGATTGAGACTTTTGAGACTGGGTCTGAGCATCTCCAAATGGGGAAATATCACCAAAGATCTGTGGGGTCTCCCCAGGGAGGCAGTGATTTTCAATACTTATGACACATCTTCAAGTTTCCAGCAGAGTTAAAAACAAAGTCCAACTCTGCCCCCCACCAAAAAAAAAAAAGATTTTCTTTAATATTACATAAATCCATCTATCATATTTTACCTCAGGGACGACAAGTTTGTTAGAGGTCCCACAATTCTTTTTTTTTTTTTTCTGGGGCGGGGTGGGGTAGAGAGAAGACCCCCAAGCAGTGTAGAAGAGATTACCTAAAGCTTTAGTTTTGCCACATAAAACTGGAGCTGGCCTTTTTCCATCCTCCATTCTCCAAAGGATTATACATTACCTCCAAAGGTGGACAGTGTAGGAAAGTGGATTCCCTGGGTTCTAAACACCAAATCCACTCAATAGATTGAGTGACACAGAATGAAACAATAACACAGTTAACAACCTCCCCTGCTGAGGTCAATCCATAGCATGACTGTAACAGTCTGAAACTCCAGCTGTCTCTTCCTGAATTCAAGAGACATGTGGCGGTTGCAGTGGCCTTTTGGTCACCAGGTATTCTCAGAAAAATAGGGGGAAAAAACCTGTCCCCGTGCAAGTTGCAATTATAGTAAAATTGAATCTGAGTGTTTGTATAACCTTGTATTGAGTCTTCAATTTATATCTTATGATTGGAGATTGTTAACAAATATGGAGTTCATACTATGCATAATTCATCGTGAAAAATACAAAGACTGAAAGACTAAGAGTGATAGACTGGGAGTTTTAGAGGATCTGAATTCCAATTTCATCTCTGCCATCTACTAGCTCTGTGTCCATGGGCGGGCCTCTTTAAAATAAGGGGCCGGATTGAGATGAACTGTACAGCCCCTTAGCTTGAAATTAATTAATTATCCTATGAAATAAAAAAAGCTCTTCTGCTGAGCTTCAGTTTTTTTTTCCAACTACAAAATGAGGATAATGATGTCTACTGTTTACCTCACAGGACTGTTGCGAGGATTACATGAGATAGAATAAGAAAAAATGGTGAAGGTCTATAGGAAATCTGTTATTACAAATTTATTAAGCAAAGTTCCTCTTTGCTCCTTCAAGGAGCTCACAGTCTAGTCGAAGGAACAAGATGTGAAGTTAACTCACAATCATAAGTGAATAAGATAGCGAAGGAATGGGAAGGAGGTAAATAGGGATTGTTCCCATTTTACAGACACTGAAGTAGAGATGAAGACACCTGTACCTAAGTGAATCATGAAGGTAGAATCTCAAAATCAAGTTTTCTGAGGGTCAAGGAGTCTTTCTACTATATCCCAATCTAGTAAGGGATTATTGCTAAGTTCTTACTCTCCTTAGATGATTCAGAAGAGTCCCCAATTCAAACATCTGAGGATTAGTCTAGAAATATATCCATCTGTATGCTAGACATTTTCCTTAATACAAACTTATGAAGTTGAATCACTCTGCAGTGTTAAACATCTCTCCACCAAAGACCTTGCAAACTGCCACCAGACCCCTCTATCTCTCTTGTCATAATAACTGAAAGCAATTTTCTCATAGAAACACATGGTAACTCGTGTTTACACATGCTATTTGGGTAAAGTTGCAATCATTTCTATTGCTTGTAGGGGGAAATCTAGTCCAAGTTTCAACCAACCAACCTAGAGACGGGTTATCTACTTTGCTGAAAAGAGTTAGGGACTCCCTATTCAAAGCTTACTAAACACCTGCGCATTTTTTTGTTTTGTTTTGTTTTTCTTAACCGATAAAAAAGCTCTGACAAGCTAGACCACTGAAAATTTTGCCAGAGAAAACTTCTAGAAATGAGTGGATTGATAAAAATAAAATTTTACTCTCTCTGTCCCCTGACCAGAAACTTTCTTTAGTTTTTTTTTTTTTTTTTCTGAAGCAATTAATGTTGGGAAAAGAGATATGTTTTCAAAATTTATCTGGACCTTCCAGATCACCCTCATACAATGCAAGATCTTCAAGGGGATATGCTTTGGTATGTGACATCTTAACTGCCTGCTTTGGAAATTACTAGGAGGTCAGATTTGGGGTGGGAAGATCAAAGTTATAAAATGAATCTCTGAGAGGGAGAAAGGGCTGTGAGAAGCAAGGAAGAAAAAAATATATAAATCAACTAGCTTATTTTTTCTGTTCTCTACTCTGCAGCAACTCCCCTCCCATGAAATTCTCCACACACACACACACACACACACACACACACACACACACACACACACACCACACATCAATAACTCTAAGTTAGTTTGACTGTATGATGAACAATACTCTATGTAAAGTACTATATAAGTATAAGTTACTTCAAGTTCAGGCTAGTTTTCCTTGGAAGCCCTAGTTAAGGCTTCCTTTTGCTTTGCTCCTTTTACAGGTGTTAAACAAGATAAGTATTTGCATTAAGTTCTTTCCAGTTCATTCACTTTGCTGCAGTTTTCTCCTCCAAGTCCCACAGACTTTTAGGGACTTAATGTTGGAAAAAATCAGAACCGTGTTCCAACCGTGCTTTGAGATGTGTAAGAGAATACTTGAAAACCTTACAGTTGACTGGTGCTACCTAGGTTACCCCTCAATGGCATTGAAGCTGGTATATTAAGAGAGGTGTATGATGGGAATGGGTTTATTGTGCTGATCCATAGTAACCGACTCCTGTTCGGCCATCATTTATCTTGCGCACCAGCGACATATGGGTTTGTCTATTCACACTCTCAGCATTCTCTCTGCTCCAACAAACAGTCAGCCTTTTCTGCTTGGCTAAGGAGATTTTTTAGTTACATCCATTCTGTGTGTATCAACATTTATGGCAGCAAGATAATTGCTAAAGAACTCAGGGGGATAAAAGCTCCTTCTTTAGAACATGAGTCCCCAGCCCCCTTCCAATCAATATTCATATAAAGCAGGGCGATTGGCAAAACCTTGCATGGTCCTGAGTTTCCTAAAGTTGGAGATGTCATTAAACACATACACACACACAACTAGGAAATGGCTGAAAGAACTATGGCATATGAATGCAGGGAAATATTACTGTGAAGTGAGAAATAACAAAGAGGAGGAACCGGTTCTACTTTAGGAAGATTTGTATATGAACAGATGCAAAGCCCAATCAACAGAACCAAGAAAACAATACATACAATTATAATGAAGGAAATGAAAAGAGATCACCATAAGAAAGTAAAGGGGAAAATCAATGAAGGAAGGTCCCGCAGGAGAAATACACTTCCTTCCTGGAAAAAGAGAGGTGGGGGACTACCAGGACAGAATATTATATGCAGTGTCAGAGAAGATTTTGCATCAGGTGGTTTTTTTAATTGCTTGTTTAGTTGTTTTTTGTTTTTTGTTTTTTTTTTTTCTTTCTCACAAGGGAGGGTTCGGGCTTTGGAGTGTTTGAAATGATCGTGATGTAAAAACAAAGGCACAGATAAAAATGTATTAAAACAACATACAAACCAAGCCACACTACCAGATACGATCTAGCAGTGAGTTCAGACACCCTTGTCTGAACAGGGAGGGAAGAATGGGCAGTTGATTCTTTCAAGTGTTGCTTAAATAAACGGAAAACAAATTTGTCATATGGAAACATTTTTTGCTCCTAGAAATATGCATTTAATTTAAAGTGACTATGATGATTTGAATGAGTAAACTTAGCAATTGGCTACTGGTTAAACTATTATAAGAAAAACTGATATGCAAATAATTTAAAGTGATTGGCATGATCTGAATGGGTAAACTTACCAACTGGCTACTGGTTAAACTATTATAAAAAAAAAAAAGACTGACATGCAAATAATTTAAAATGATTGGGATGATGTGAATTGGTAAACTTAGTAATTGGCTACTGGTTAAACTATTATAAAAAAAAAAGACTGACATGCAAATAATTTAAAGTGATTGGGATGATCTGTATGGGTAAACTTACCAACTGGCTACTGGTTAAACTATTATAAAAAAAAAAAAGACTGACATGCAAATAATTTAAAGTGATTGGGATGATCTGAATGGGTAAACTTACCAATTGGCTGCTGGTTAACCTGTTATTAAAAAAAGACTGACATGCAAATAATTTAAAGTGATTGGGATGATGTGAATTGGTAAACTTAGCAACTGGCTACTGGTTAAACTATTATAAAAAAAAGACTGACATGCAAATAATTTAAAGTGATTGGAATGATCTGAATGGGTAAACTTAGCAATTGGCTGCTGGTTAACCTGTTATAAGAAAAACTGATCAAGGCAGTCCACATGGCCCAAGTCAGAATTTTAAAGGACAAGCATAACAAAAACTTTATACTTATTTTTTTTATCCCTTGCTTTCTCCTAAATCCTGCTTCGAATCTGTATTTCCTCTCTTCGATCCCCTCCCCGAGTTTCCATTTTGCTAGGTCACAGTTTCTCCAGTAAAAACAGAAACAAACAAACAAACAAACCGACTTCAAAAGCTTTGAAAATTTTGATTTCATTCATAGATGGCCTGAAAGTTTAGAGCCGTAAGGGTTCTTTCCCAGCTTAGCTCGGAAGCAGCCTCCCTAAGCCCCTCCTCCCAGCTGTTAATGCTCGTGAAATTACTTTATATTTACTTGGCAATATACAACTTGTGTACTTGCTGGATCTTCCGGGAGAATTCCACCTCCTGGAAGTGAAGCCCATTTTCGGTATGGCTGTGTTTTGGGGGGTTTTGTGTTTTGTTTTGTGTCTCAGGTGCCTAAATGTTTGTGGAACTTAATTGAATGGTTCAAATCCCTTTCTTTTACAAATGCAGAAACAACTCAGAGTAAAAGAAATGCCTGGTCCACAGTTATATAGTTGCCTGGTTTCAGGGCCAAGACGACAACCTAAGAGGCACTCCAATGCCCTTTAATTACACGATTGCAGCAGAAAGAGGGGGGAAAAACGCTCTCTCCCCAATTATAAAGAGGCTTTACAATTTACAAAGTATGTAAGGGGGTAGGGCTCACGACAAACAGAGCAGTCCAGATAATCTAAGTGTTTTGAGTCCAAAAACTCGTTGCCTGAAGCCAATTTTTGCCTAGCCTTCTGTGTGTGTGTGTGTGTGTGTGTCTCCCTCTCTCTCTCTCTCCCCTCTGTCTCGTTCTCCCTCCCTTTCTCCCCCTCCTTTTCTCTCTCTCTCTCCCCCCTCCCATTTTCCCCCGTCTCTTCTTCCTCAGTCTGTCTGTCTGTGTGTCTGTGTCTCTTCCTCTCTCTCTCTCCCCCCTCCCCCCAGTACTCAAGTTTCTAAAGGATTTCTAAGTGGTGACTGAGAACCAGGTGCATTTCAGCACTGGAAATGCTGCACCTCAACTAGAAGGTGGTTTGGGATCAGTCTTGGGGGGGGGCAGTCAATAGGCTCAGGGCTAGCAGAGGATTACTGCGGTTAGCTTTCAGTCTCCCACCTTGAGATGGGCTGCATTTATTTTTCTTCCCTGAGCAACAGGCTATTTCCTGGTTCAGTTTAAAAATTCAGTGACGTTCCTGTTTCAGCCCACACATCTGTGTCACTCTCAGCGTCAGTGGCAGGAAAACATTAGAAGTCACCCTTTGCTAATGCCTTCCTAACATGGAGTTTCCTCGTCTCTTCCGCCACCCTTGTCTCCACCAACCCCAAACTCTCTTGCCCCCCTCCCAAAGCAGAGTCACTGAAAATGGGCACAGCCGGAAGGAGGGGATGATGATCTGGAAGTTAAGGAGATGCTGGAAGAAACAAAGCTACTGTTCTTTCCATCCCCCCCTCCCAGCCCTCCCCTTTCAATGGGATGAGGAGTCAGCTCGAACCACAGACTTCCCGGCGAGCCCCTGACTCTCTCTCCCCGTCAACAGCCCGAGTGGCCGCATTCCCGGGCACGGCCAGCATCCCCGCCTGGCTGGGTGAGGAGATGCTGGGATTCCGCACATACCCAGAGGCGGCAGCACATGGGGAGCTGGGACGCGAGGGAGCCATTCAGGAGCTTCCAAAGCAACAGGGCGAGGCGGCGGCGGCGGCGGCGGCGTTCTCGCGCAGGGGGGGAAAAGTTAGCTCCCGGGCAAACTCGAGGCTCCGGGAGCCAGGTGGCGTGCCCCTTTAAGGGGACGAGGCCGCCTCGCGCCCGGGCCTGGCAGTACACGGGCGGCCCGAGAGAGGGGCAGGTTCAAGGCCACTCCGACGCCTCCCTCCCCGAGGCACCATATGTTCCCTAGCTCCCATCAACAGCTTTATGGCCCCATTCTCTAGCTGCAGAAAGGCAAAGCGAAGCGGGGCGGCGCAGGCGGAGCCCGGCCTTTCACACTTCCAGCATTCCCTTGGAGTGGTCGGGGCCCTGCCTGGGGGAGGGGGGCTGGGGGGGGTCTCTGGAGCTTCTCCCAGGCCGGGGCAGTGTCCAGCCACCACTACGCTAACCATCTTCCAGGAAGGAGAAGGAGGGAGGGGGGCGGAGGGGAGGCCGGAGAGTGAGGAGACGAGCGGGGGAGCCATGGGAGGGGAGCAGATAGCAGCAATGTTTCCATGGGATGAAACTGGAGAAAGAGGGGGCAGGGGCGGGGGCGGGGGCAGCCCCGGGGGGCGGGGCCCGCTCCGCGCCGGATTCTTCCCTCGGCCCGAGCCCAGCCGAGCTCTCGGAGTTCTGGCTACCGCCCCCTTCTCCTTATTGGTCACTTCTTCTTATTGTCAGGCTTCCCTTCAACAAACACTTCCTGAAGAGTGGGTTCGCATCTCGGGTCGAACACGGCCCGGATTTACAAAGTGCCTCTCTTCCTCAAGTTTGCTCCCCGACACCGTCTCCGACGGGCGGCTGGGGGGGGGGGGCGCGGGCGGGGGCGAGGCGCGGGCGGGGGCGAGGCAGGTGTAAGGGAGGCGGCCCGGCCCCACGGCTCCCTCCAAAGAAAGCCCTCGGGGAGTTTGAAATCCATGAGGAGGAAGGCGAGCGAGGAGCCACGCGAGCTGCCAGTGTGGCCACAGCTCTGGCGCCGGTCAAGGGTCCGGGCGGGGAAAGCGAGAGAAAGCACCGACTCCCCCCCCTCCCCGGCCCCCACCCCGTTCCACTGACACGCACAAGAGATTTCCCCAAACCCGGGGCCAGCGAAGAGACGGTGCCGCGCAGCAGAAGCTCGCCTCCTAGAAGGGCGGGGGGCGGGGAAGGAAGGAGGAGGAAGAGGAGGAGGAAGGGGGGGGAGAGGACCGGGGTAGTTGTGAAAAAGCACTCGGAGCCTCCTAGCAGTGCACCAGAGCCACAGCGAGCAGGATCAGTGCCCCCTACTGGCGAGGCAGCTCGCTTCAGGGCCACGACCAGGGTGCCCGTTTGGGTTAAAAGGTGCCGTGCCAACTGTACGGGGAGAAACGGAGCAAACTGCCATGCTCAGTATCTAACAGTGAGGCTCACGAATTTCCCTGGACCGTGCTAGGGGGCTCCTGTGAAATGGTCCACACACACACACACACACACACACACACACCCCTGGAGCGTCTCAGAAGCTACTTCTAGACAACCACCCCCTGCCGCCTCCCCCCTTCCCCTCACTACAACCTCCTGGGAAACAAAGGGGCTTTTTATTAAACAGATTGTTCAGAAGGGCAAGGGGGGGAGGAAGAGGGAGAGGGGGGAATCGAAAAAAAACTAAGACAAAAAAAAGTGCCTGCCTCCTAGGAACCCTGAGCCTTGAGCCCTTCGAATAGGAAAGGAGCTAGGTACCTACTGCCCAGGCAACATCTCTAAGGAAACTGGGGAGCAGCCCCGGGCCTGGCACCGTGCCAAGAGCGGGGCTTCTCCCCGGGACCGGTGATCGGCACCCAAATGTTGGGTTCCTCGATCCCCCCGGGGCCTTTCCAGTTCGAAAGCGCGGCGAGCCCATGCCAGCCCGGTCCCTCGTTCAGCTCCGGTGCTGAGTGCCAAGCTGTGGGCGGAGGTGGAGCCGGCCGAGAAGGGAAGGTGCGGGGTGGGATGTCCAGCTCCCCGCGGCCCCGAGCCTCAGAAAAATAAAGTCGGGGGCCCCGCGGGCAAGCCCGGAGGCCAGGGGAATCTTCCCGGCGACAATGGAGATCGCGGAACGAGTGGCCCCGAGACTTGTTTACACAGGGGCTGCTCCCCCCGGCTCCCAATCGCCGCGCCGGGCACAGACTCTCACTCCGACTCTGGAGATTTCCCAGGGAGCTTCGGCCGCGCTCACGGGGGTCCACCCGGCTTCACGTTCCCTTCGAGGGCTCCGAGCCAAAACGGCGCCCCCCTCCCCCCAAACTCTTCCCCAGAACTCGGGCTCCGGGAGACTTCGGCTACGTCTTTTGTTCCAATATTGCCGTGTTCCGTACGCTTTGCTCTCGCTCCCCGACGCTAGCCACTAACCTGCTCGCGCCGCCCGAAAAGAGCCGGGGCCGCTCGCTCGCGCTGGGGGCTTTTTTGTTTTGGAGCTACACCCGTGCCAGCGATTCGCTTCCTTCGGATTCACCTGATCCCCGTCCCCGGCCCCCCCGCCCCCCGCTCCCAACGGCTTTCGGCCGGTCACCTCGGCGTGAGCGAAGTTTACGTGGGAGCCCCCCAAGAATTCAGCGGCCGGCCGCCGTTGGGCAGCCTCCTGTTTACACGGGGAAATCACGACTTCCAGGGCTAAGTTTATTGGTAGTCTAATCCTATTAGTGTCTGTTCAGTCAGCATTTAATCTCGGATCAGAATCGGCCAGTATCTCTGGCTATCCCAGGCTATTTTCAGCTATACTGCATCTGAGAACAATGTACGAGGCTAACAGCAGCAAAAAAAAAAAAAAAAAAAAAAAAAAAAAAAGTATCTTTGGGGGGAGCTTCCCGCACTCCGAATCCCCGCGCCGGATTGGCAGGGATCCAACTGGGGGCGCCTGAGCCTTCTAGTGGGGTGCTCGGGGAGGGGGAGCCCAAGCCGGGACCGCCTTTCCGAGAAAGAGAAGGGGAGGGGGCGTGGAGGCTCCCGGGGACCGCCGGACCAGGGGCCGGGAGCCACTTGCTGATTTGAGCTGAACGCTGGGGCGGCGGGGGGGCGGGGGGGAGCCCCCCGGGAGGCACCTGCCCTCCCCAACAGGCACAGAAGTGAATCCAGACTCTAGTTGAGATAACTAGCGCTGCACTGGAGCTGCCTCCCGGAGAAAGTCCTCGCGCTGGCCGCCCCCCACTCCCTCCCTCGATGGCTGCAATCACCTGAATCTCCCCCCCCCCCATTTTCCCCGCTTGGCATAAGGGGGAGGGAATTTTCCGGAGGGAGAAGAGCCTCGCTAGCAGGTTGAAGTGTCTGCGAGAGCTAACTAGCTCGAGATCCCCACCCCCGGGAGCACCTAACTAGCGGAGAGGCTGGCAGGTGAAAGCCCCTAAAGGCAGCCCTGGCCGGGAGACTCGGGCAGTCAGGCTCCCAGCAAACTTTGGGAGCTCCCCCTCCCCCCGCCCCCTCCCCAACCGGTGCTTCGGAACATAACAAATGGGGGGGGGAGAGGGAGCCTCGGGAAAAGTCGCTACTAGGAAGGATTTCAAGAGCCAGGACTTTTGTGCTGCTTATTCATTCGGAATGCTCTCAAGGTCCTTACCGTAATGTGGGGCTCCATCCGCGGTGCTTCTATCAGCTGAGAAACCAGCAGCATCTTGAACTGGTGATCCACCAGCTTGTAGTTCCACTTTGGCTTTGTATGTGACAAAACCCCCAGCTGCAAACCCCGAGCAAGGGACTGGCGGATGGCGTGCCCCCACCCCCTTCCCCCCTTTCTCCTCTTAGGTTCCAGACAAGTTCATTCTGGCGTTGCAGTTTGCTAATGATTCACTGTCTGTCTCAATCTGTTCACTACATTTCCATCAGCCCACAGCCTCCCCGCTCAGAAGGTGGAGTTTCTGGGGTTTAAGTTACTGATAGGCATTTCTCACTGCTGTGTCACTCAGAGAGGAGGAGACACGGTACACACCACACCCCCCACACCCCCCCACGCACAAGCACACGAACAAACTGAGAAGCTGCTCCAGCCTTAAAGGAGAAGTCACTCTCTCTCCCTCCCTCCTTCCTTCTCTCTCTCTCTCTCTCTCTCTCTCTCTCTCTCTCTCTCTCTCTCTCTCTCTCTCTCTCTCTCTCTCTCTCTCAGTCTCCCCCCTTCCCTCTATCTCCTTCCCCTCTCCCCCCCCCTCTCGTTTGGAACTCTCTTCTCACTCTTGTAAGAAGCCGATGTCCCTTGGGAAGCCAGAAATTATACATTTAAGGAGGGAGTGGTTGGGTCACAATAGCAAAGAGTAAAAGCCTAGAATGTGTGTGTGTGTGTGTGTGTGTGTGTGTGTGTGTGTGTGTGTGTGTGTGTGTGTGTGTGGAGAGACAGAGACAGAGACCTACGTCTCCTGGCCAGTTCTAGCTATTGATGTCTTTATGGTGGTTATTTCATTTCCTAAGTGAACCCGAACTTGTGTGCATGAAGAAGGAATGGAACTCTTCCTGTAACCCGGACCTTGCAGGGAATCCTCTCTTTGGCTCTGGGGACGCCCAGACTGTCTCCTTTTCAGGGGGGACCTGCTGCTAGTTAGGAAAAAAGAGGAGAAATTCCCTTAGTTAAAAATTCACCCCCAGAGGAAAATCCGGGTTACTAGGCTGGGAACTGTGTAGCTGGCCTCCTGACTTTCTGACTTTTCAGCCTCTATCTATAAATCTGCCAGAAGGCGAGTTGACTTTCCTGGAGCTGTGTAAAGAAAGCTTGAGAGCTGGCCGAGTGAGAGTTTGGAAAGAACATCTGCCCAAGGACAGGGGTTGAAGCAACATTGAAGCTTTCCCATTAAAGCACATAGATATCCCAGGGAGGCCAGTCCCACCCAGAGCCGGGAGAGGGGACCTCCTCGTTTTCCCTGTAGGAGATCCTCTAGTCTTTGCAGAAGTCACTAGCTAAAGTACAGGTGAGACTTGGAACAGGTAACGTCCCCATTCTGGAGCCGTGTAGATGAGGGAGTCAGACACTGAACCTCCCATTCCGGCATGGGCATCCTGCCATCCTCAACCCCTTCTCCTCCACTAGCCTCCGATTCCTCCTCTTTACAATTATGGGAGGGGGAGAGGGCAAATAATCTACCTGTAGGGTCTCTTCTAGACCTGACATCCTATTATATCAATCCTCTTCTCATCTTTGGGTCTGCATCCTCCTTTATAAGATTGACTAGCTGACCCCTGTGCTCTTCTCTAGCACTGCCATGCTATGATTTTTAGGTTAAAAACTGGCCTTGAGGGGAGAATCGCTTACAGCACTACCAAGGGTTTGTTTGGAAAGGTCAACTGAAAGCAGGCTGAAATGCCCGGATACCCACCCCACAATTACATCGGTCAAATATCTGGAAGGTATTTGGGGAGGGGGCTGAGAGGAGGGCTGAAGAGAGGAGAGGCTAAACACTGAACTCTCCGCATCCCCCCCTGGTTTGAACAAGATAGCTAAACCTTTCACTGACCAACATAGAAGAGGAAGAATTGTGGCCTTTATTCCTGTCACAGAAGATTTCCCCCCGAATTGTGGTTTTGTGGGGGATTTTTCTTCATTTGCTTTTTACCTAGCATTCATTTTACCCAGGAACATAATTTTTCCTTTGAACTTTTTAATGGGGAACAATCATCCTAGGTGCCCAAGAGCTAATGGTTTTACAGTTCTGTCCCCCCTGTCGGTACCTAATACAAAATATACCACAATTGGGAAGACTTTGATGATAGCTTAGGTATCAAATCTACTTTAGAGGCATTAGAGAGGCTTGGAAATCAACAGTTGGGTGCTTGGGTCCTGGGGGAGGTGCTCCTCTTGAGAAGACATGTTCCCTGTCCTTTTAGAAATTTGAGTTTTGCACGACTACTATGGAAATATGTTTAAAATGATTATACACATATAACCTATATCAGATTGCTTGCTGTCTTGGGAGGAAAAAGGTAAGAGAGGGAGGGGGAATACTTGTAACTCAAAATCTTACAAAAATCAATGTTGAAAACTATGTTTACACATAATTGGACACAATAAAACTATTAGGTAGAAAAAACTAGAACTATATGGAGGAAACTCTAAACCTAACTTTTATTACTTTAAATGCGAATGGAATAAAAAATTCAATGAAACTAAACTAAAAAAAAAATTGGAGTTCTCTAAGGGAATACATAAACAACAACAATCCACCTTGAGGTCAGGGATTGATTTCTTTTTGTCATTGCATCTTCAAGTGCCTGGCACAAAGCCTTGAACATTGTAGACACTTAAAAGTGTATTATTGGACATATTTAATATGTATTGGTCAACCTGCCATCTGGGGGAAGGGGTAGGGGGAAGAAGGGGAAAAGTTGGAACAAAAGGTTTTGCTACTGTCAATGCTGAAAAATTACCCGTGCATATATCTTGTAAATAAAAAGCTACAATAAAAAAAGAAAAAAATTACCCATGCATATATCTTGTAAATAAAAAGCTATAATAAAAAAATTAAAAAATAAAATCCAAAAAAAAGTTTATTATTGGATTTGTTTAGTTTCATGTTATGTAAGAAGTGCATAGTAGATAGAGCACCAGCCCTGAAGTCAGGAGGAACTCAGGTCTCAGACACTTAACACTTCCTAGCTGGGTGACCCTGAGCAAGTCACTTAACCCCAATTGTCTCAGGAAAAAAAAAAGTGCATTACAAAAATATGTGATAAATGAGGATGAAAGTTATTACCAGTGAAGATATGAAGATATTAAGGAAAGTTTTTCAGGTAAGGTGGCATTTGAATCGATCTTTAAAATGCGGGTAGAGAGGATGTTTTATGGACAAACGGGCAAAGATAAGAAGGGAGAACATTTTGATCAAAGTGAAGAGTTGGCCAATTGACTGGAGTAGAGAATATAGAGAAGAGTGACATGAGATAAGACTGGAAAGGTAGTCTTCAGAGTTCCTGGAGTACCATTCAAGGGAGTTTGAATCCATTTGATGAGAAGAAATAGGAAGAGTGACATTTCCCTACCCCCATCCCCCCCATCCCCCAACGCTGTTCAGAATTAGATAGACCTTTCTCCGACTGTTAGCGCGGCTATGTATGTCACCAAGGGATGGCTCTGCAATTCTCACAACAACAAAAACAAAATCCCCTCGGTTTTTGCATGGGCTGATATTGGGCCTCACTATTTCCTTTCTAGTGTTTTCTTCAGTTTCCTGAAGGGGGCGTGGCTTCCCAGTTGGCTTGACAGTACAGGAATCATTTACTACTTGAGCAGCAGATTGAACTGTCCAACTCATAACCTGTAACCCGCAGCCTCCCAGCCCAGTTTAGGAGAATATTCAGTCAGGGTAAAAACAGTCACACAGCATTACTCAAATAGGAGAAAAAAGAGGAAGCTGTTTGTATTGGCTGTTTCGAAAGTAACGACTGCATTGAGGCTTTTTGCCTATTCCCTGTAACCTTTTGTATGATGACACCCGAAGACAACAAGTTTTCACTGCCAAGTTACAGCTAATCTATGTTTCCCTTTCACTAGGGTGGAATTTCCTATTCTTTCCGAGAGCTCGGAGGACCACTGAATTGACCACGATGACTGCGTAGTGCTCACATTTTAGTGAAACTGGCTAAAAAACTCTGCTGGCTTCCATGTGGCTCATGTTAAAATCATCTGATATCTGGGGGCATCTCCAACTCAACCCGTCCCAAACAGAACTCGGTGTCCTCCCTCCCCGACCCCCATACTGCCCCCTTTCCTGCACTCCCCGATTTCTAGTGAGAACACAGCCATTTCCCACCCTCTGGAGTTTGTAAACTTGGAGTCATCCTCTCCTTCTCATTCTTCCTCACCTCACATATCCAAAGTTATCAAATCTTGCTTCTTCTACCTCTAAAACATCTCTCCAATTGGCTTCTTTTGCTCCCAACACAATCATTACTTTAGTTTAGCACCGACCATCTCTTGCCTGGTCTCCTAATGGGTCAGCTACCCTCAGTGTCTTTCCATTCCAATTTCTCTCTTGCACAGATCTGACCATTCTGTTCCCCTCTCCAAGAAACTCCAGTGGTTCCCTCTCAACTCTAGGATAGAACAAAATCTTCTCTTGAAGTTCTTTCCAACTTGTCCCAACCTGTCTCTCTTTTTTTTTTTGCCTCATTATTTCCCTTCCCAGCCTGACCTTCTCTCCATCACACTTGGCCTTCATCTTGGTCATCTCTTATCCAAGGAGCATTTCTTCTTCATATCTATCTTGAAGAATTACTTCCTTCCTTCAAGTCAGTTTAAGGCCCATCTCCTCAAAGCCAAGCTGATCTCCAGGATTGCGAGTGCCCTGTGGCTTCCTGAATGATCTTATTTTTAGCTAACTTCTTTTACTTGGTATTTGATCTTTACATACTTATATGTTACCTAAACAAATATAATATATATACATATATACATACATACATACATATATATATGCATACACAAACACACACATATATATATAATATAAAATAATTGTAGAGGTACATTAGATCACAGAATGGTATGATGGAAAGAGAAGATGGACTGACTCCTTATATAGTGTGAATGAGGATAGCAAGGGGATGGCCCAGAGTGCTCTACTGGTAACCTCATGATGTTGGGAGAAAGTGAGCAAGGTCCCTAGAATGTTGAATGGACCTCCTGTGGTGAGCTTGTGGGAGGACGGGGACAAGATCCAAGATCGGCAATCATCATTGAAAGATACTCCCGAAGAGACGAGACCTCAGTTTCCCTGGAGCATTTGGCTATCAGCTCCTGTGGTCTCTGGGCTCCCACTCCTAACCCCAACTTGCAGTAGCAGATAGGGTCCTCAGAGTTAAGCTGTTACTTTCTTCCCTGAAAGTCCTGAAAGGTTGAGTTTTTTCTAGTAGTTTAACTCATGACCACCCCCCCCCCCGCAGAGTTCTTTCCTCCTCTATGATTATCAGTTGATATCAATTAGTCAACCAGACTTAAATAGCTGTTAGAAAGGGGGTGCTTCAGTAAGAACAAGTGGCATCAAATTGGTATAACAATTGATAGAAAAGATTTTTTCAAAAATATGTGCTATGTTCTCCCATAAGTATAGGTCCGATCCAGGGGCAAGTGGGCTCAGGCTTAAGAACTTCCCATAAATAAGATGTAACTTTTCTGATGGGTTCCTGGTAGAGTAGAAGCTTACCTTTGCTCAGGGTGTCTACTTTGGACTCTGTTGCCAATACAGACAATTCTGCCAGTCGCTTCTATTTTAGGGACACTGCTAGGATGCCTATGAAAAAGTCCAAATCCTCTGGCCCTGCAAAGTTCACAAGATCCTCATTTGGTCAAAAGGTGGAAGAGACTGGCTATCCCTAGGCACTTAGTAGAGTGCTTAACACATACAAGATGCAGGAAATTTTGAAGCTTGGAAGGCTTCCAAACTTACAAAAAAGACAAGTTAGTGGATTTTTTTTTTTTTTTTTTTGCATTACAAAAGAATTCAGGTCAGGATTCTTTTAAAGCATGATCTCCCCTAGTGCACTGACAATACAGTTAAAAATTCACACACCTTTCAGGAACACACCAATTATGTAAAGCAAGGCAGACAGACCTACATAAAGGAATATAAAATAAGAGGAGGATCCCAACAGGTATTACTATCCAGGGAGATATACACAGTGGAAGGCAATCAGACCTTGAAGGTACAAACTCTGGAAGGAGGCCCAGCACCGTCTATTACTTCTCTAGAGTCTTTCAGTCAGCCTCTTTTCATGGGGGGGATTTTGAGGGGGGGCAGCAAGAATCCTAACCCTAAACTTAGGTTGGCGATTACAGCATACTACTTCCCAGGACCCTAGACTTCTGGATGAGTATATTTAAAGAGGTATCAAGGAAATGGACACAAAAAGTTCCTTTGGGTTTTATAGCTTAAGACACAGATTCCATTAAGAACTATGTTTTAAATAATTAGAGATACAAGGGCAGCATCCAGAGCAATAATGATTTTGATAATGCTTTAAGACTTGCTAAATGTTTCTTCTCAATAATTTATGAAGTAGACCGGGAAAGAAGAATTAGCCCCATTTTGTGGAGAAGGAAACCGAGTCTCAAGATAGGTGAAGGGTCTCCTGACCACAAGTCCAATGCTCTTTCCTTTTCACCCTTGTATCTCTCTGTACAACTCAGAAATTATCCCGAATCACACGGTGAGAATTTAAAGATTGTTTTCTGAGACCCTCTTGTGATAACTGGAAACATCTTGGGGTATAACAAAACAAGGCTCAAGAATTCCTGTCCTAGAAAATGATCAGATGGGCAATATGCAAGAAGAAGCAGCAAAACCTCCCAAAAGAAGATCCGTCTACCGCGTGCCATGGGTTGACCCTGCGTTTCGTTTATTCAAGGCCCTGAATGGTTCATCGTCAAGTAAAATATGTTGCCTTGCAAAATTGTCACTTGAGTTATTCTAAGATTTCTGAAGTCCAGTAATTTATAGCCATGCTCCTTGTAAACTTATAAAACATTAATAAGGTCACATGACCTCTAATAGAATATTGGAACAGGAAGGTCCTTCGGAGATCATCTGATCCAAAGTACTCATTTTCTAGATGAAGAAACTGAGGCTTGAGAGTAACTCCCTCCCATTCCCCTTTCAATGGCGGCAGAGCTGGGATTACAGTTTGGGTCTTCTGGCTCCTAATGTAATATCTTTTTGTTGTCCCAAGCTGTCTTCCTATGATTGTGTGTTTTGTTTGAGAAACTTCCTCGTATCTTTGAAATAGCATGTGACCCATGTACAGGTAACCATGGAGAATAGAGTACACATATTTGGACTAAGTAGTAAAAAAAAAAAAAAGTAAATTTACTAAGACAAATGTCAGGGTTGATAAACGCTACTGAAGCTTAAGAAGCTGCCAACCACCACAACCAAAGTCCAGGCCTTCTTTCTCCAGGAGGTTGTTAGCAGTCAGAGGTTCCTTTTGGAGGCAAGATGGAACCAAGCCTGGGAACAACTTCCTCAAAATACGTGGTAGCAGTTAAATGGGGAGACACCTCAATGTTAGAGCTCCTACTAAGCCAGCAAGAATGCGATTGCTGCTACCCTTGCTGAGCAAGGGATCACAGATCTCCAAGAATATATGGACATCCAT
The DNA here is from genome assembly GCF_048593235.1 of Sminthopsis crassicaudata. Lineage (NCBI taxonomy): Eukaryota > Metazoa > Chordata > Mammalia > Dasyuromorphia > Dasyuridae > Sminthopsis > Sminthopsis crassicaudata. Next base: position 32,054,233 of record NC_133623.1, read on the forward strand.
TGCCGCCATAATATCCATATGTATAACCGGTGAGGTCTAGAGTTAAAAACCCAGTGTGTAATGCTCGTGCTTCCCCATTGAAGTATAATTACAATCATGGAGGTAACCTGGTTGAGTTGTGGGTGCTGGAAGACTGTAGTTGCTGCCAATAGCCCTAGAAACAGTGCCAGCTTCTCTTGGACTATGAGTTTGCTTGTAGGCAGCAGATAAAAGCAAGAAAAACCAGAACATCTAGGAGAGTGTCTTTATACTGGCCCATTATATTGGCTGGTTTCAGAGCTACTCGTTTGGAGACAGGGAATGAGCTGGAGACTGAAGTAGAGTAGCAGGTGTGACCTCTTGGTGACCCTGTAGCATGGTTCCAGTATTTCTAGGTGGTTTTTCTGGGGTGTCTCTAGCTTCTCCTCTGTCGGATGCGGTAGCCCCTCTTCTGTTGCTTCTCCCAAGCCCCTGGCGTGTGCATGTCTCTGAAGAAGTCGAATGTGCCAACTTGTGTTGTCGTCTGCCCAAGGTTTCGGACGTGGAGAATATCAAAGGACTGGAGTGGGGACCGGGGGATATCGCATTCCCCTAGAGCTTCATCCCTTCACAACGTCTTCTGAACCCTCTCCTGTTCTCTCCAGTGTGTCTATGTCGGACTTTTTATAGGACACAGGCACTGGAGAATGTGTGTATGTCAGACATCGGTACACATTTATTAAGCTCACTATATTTAGCTGGCTCTAGTCACATTCCATTTCTTGCCATCTGCCCTGCAACAGCACAGTACTATCTCCTCCTACCCCTTTCTAGCTCTGGAGCCATCATCAAGGTAATATTGCTGTTGCTCCTAGAAAGGATGTGCCATGATTCAACTCACCTATGGCTATGTTCGTTGATCTTCCCAGATCCCCAGGCTATTCCTCGGGTACCCTTCCCCTACTATTAAACTCCCGGACGATGGGTATGGTTTTGCTTGTGTATCTGTACCCTGGACGCTGAGTGCATACCAAGCGCTTAGATGTTATTTTCCATTCATTTATTTAACTTGTTCTGCCTCAGCCTAGAGGACAAAACAAGGACCAAAGGGTGAAAGATGTAGAGAAACCAGATGGCCTCTGAGATTCCTTCCAGTTCTGAGACTCTGTGATCCTGAGATACTCTGAGACGTTTTGGATGAAGAAAAGTTATTTTGTTCATTTGGATTTTTGTTTTGATCCCTCAAGTATTTGTAAATATTAGTAAGAAATTTAACCCAAGTTTTTTAAGGTCTTCAAAAAGTATGTAGGCTGTTAAAGTTTGTCTGAGTCCCACCATAAATCTCTAGATATTCCTGTACTGTGAAGGAGATTGAGGAACAGTGAGTAACTATTCCAAAACCATCTTCTATGTCTCGTACAGGGGAAGAGAAGACAGTGAACCAGCTAACCTATTGCTAACTGGCTCTGTGAGGGTCAGAGGTCCTGACCTGCAGGATTTCTTTGATTTGCTTTATTTTACATGAGATTTATTTTTTATTTTTTTACTTTTTTTTCCCCCTCAGTCTGCATCTTCATCTCTCTGAAGAATCTAATACTTTTTTTTTTTTTTTTTGAGGCTGGGGTTAAGTGTCTTGCCAGGGTCATGCAGCTAGGAAGTGTTAAGTGTCTGAGATCAGATTTGAACTTAGGTCCTCCTGAATTCAGGGCTGGTGCTCTATCCACTGCGCCACCTAGCTGCCCCATTTTACATGAGATTTAGATAAATGGAACTACTAGCAGATATATATTAATTAATAGAGATCCTCTGAAGGGATAGTGACCTTAGAAGAGGAAAATAAATAAAGCACACAGCTGAGGGTCCGAATCCTAATGTGTCTGTGTTAGGTTCCCCCCCCCCCCAGACCTTTTGTACCACCATTTTTAAATCTAGGAAATGGAGAGGGTGGTATGGTACCTAAGTTGTTTGTAAAGCACAGACAGGAAAAGGTAAGTAAATTTCAAGTAAAAAAAAAAATAAAAAACCCAACAACTTACTTCCCTTTCGAGAGGAGGAATTACTTCTTGCCTGATTGAGGCTGATGAGAATCATTAGGAAATTAGCTGGATGATTTTTCTGCACCATGTTCTTAAACAGTTTTAATTTTCTTGGGGATGTTTGTTTCTATAAGTATTTTTAAAGCAGTGCATTGGAAATGAATGTAAAATTGTTAAAATATTGATTGTGATTTTTCTGGCAACATCTCGTGTTTTTTTTTTTTTTTTTTTTTTTTTTTTTTTTTTTTTTTTTTTTTTAGATGCTTTAAGGAAAAAAAAAATGCCTTCATTAGAGGACAGTTAATTAAAGGGCTTTAGAATGGGCTGCATTGATTTGGACATGAAACCAGAACACTGTGGATACAAGTCAATTTTTCTCTCCATGGCTCATTGTGGAACATGAATGCCGGTCCGGGGATGACATAGGTAAGGCCATCAAAAGCCTAGATTCAAATGAGAAATGGACATGTGTACATTTAAGCTGGGGTGGATTAATAATTTAGGGAATGATCTCAATCAGGATGAATGCCAGCTTCTACCCAGTAGCTGAAAGACCCTCTCCGAGTTGGAAGGTGGGGGGTTACAGAGGGAAAGCCAACTGTGGACTTGTTAATTACAACTCCTCTTTCAACAAGATTTTTTTTTTCCGAAAGGCATAGGCAACACGCTGGCTCCAAATGTGAAGAATGTACAGTTGCTATTCCTGGGGCACTTCAATCCATTTACAATTCTTGTGAACAAACATGCCTATTTAACATAGCCAATTTCCAGTCTTTGGCTGGGATAACAATCAGTTTAGATGATTATAATAAAAATTATCTCTCTAGCACTTTAAGTCTTAGAAACTTCTTTCTAGTAAATGGTCCTGTGTTGTAGGTAGTAATGTGTTAATAATCCAGGTTTTCCAGATAAGAACCATTTACATAATGCTTTAAGGCATGCAAAGCACTTTACATTCATTATCCCACAGGAGTCTTAGAAAACCCTCTTACATGGTGATTAGACAGGTTTTCTTCTCCCCATTTTAGAGATAAGAAAACTGAGGCTCATAAAAGGGAAGTAACTCGCCAATCATTGCATAGCTAGTAAGCCAGGATTTAGGATTGGATTCCAGGCTCCCTTTCTGCCTTATCCTATCCAACTTCCTCCCACAGATGAAGACTTAGAGAAATAAGCACTTGTTCAGTTCATGTTCGGATCCTACTTTTAACTATACCAATGCTGCCTGGTGTTTCCAGAAACTATTGGGACTAGCTAACACAGCAGAAGTCCAACAAGACACCATACACTTGAGCAGTTTTAAATAAAACACATTTGTAGCATGGGGTTGAACTGGGTGACATGAGGGCTCTTCAAACTCTCCGAATTCATGATCAAATAGGGGTGTGAGAGCCCTGGAATGCCCATTTGGAGAATTCTAGGTTCTGAGTACAAAACCTCCCCCGGCCTACACCGTTATGTACTCTAAACTATTTCTGGGGCCCAATGAGAATGAACTCTCGGATATGGGCCTGGGATCCAATAGGCACAAAATAAGTAATATGCAACACGCCCAGGTGAAGGCAAACCTCAGTGAGTAGAGTATGGGGAGAAGAAAAAAGAACCAAAGGCAAAAAGGAATGGGATTAAGGGAAGAAGTTTGTCATGTGCTACTGAAGCAAGAGGGAGCCATGGGACCCAAGGACTGAAGAGACCCATGAGGAGGTGGGAGAGAGAGCCTCTTCTTGGTGGAGCTCCTATCCGGGCCAGTGGCTCCCTTTGTAATCCTCCCCTTAGATACAGCCTTTTCTTGTTCTCTCATTGGCTTCTTGGTTTACTAGCCCTTTGCTTCAGTGTATGAGTGAATGCCATCCCAACAGTCCAAGAGTGAGCCAGCGGAGCTGACCTTAATGCATATTGCTCTGACAAACCGAAGAGCAGAAGATCTGTTTCATATCATAACAAAATCAGAAAGCTAGTTTCTGTCCCACTGTTTCAACTGTGGAGGAGCTGGGTAGGTGGTTCGCTAATGAGTTCAATTAGTTGCCAGCACAACTGTTCAATCACTATTGTCACGCGCTTGGATTATGGTGATTTGACAGTACATAGTCACCTTGTGCTTTTGCTGCACCCTGGTTTGAGTTCTTGAAGAGAAGAGAATTCTCTTTTGGTTCATTGCCTTCCCACAGGCTGTCCCTCCGTGTCTGGAGTGTTCTCCCTACTCACCTCCGCCTCTTGGAAGCCTTCGGTTTTCGGCTTCTGGGCTACCTTCTTCAAGACGTCTTCCCTGATCTTTTTGGTTGTTAGTGCTCTGCCTTCTCCATTTTTCTTAAACGATCATCTGTAACTTTGGGATCTCCCTGCTGAGAGGCATTGCCATAGAAACCTGAGGCACCTGAAGCCTTATCCCCCAGAAGATATTTACCCAGAGTTTCCCCAAGTGCCTGTGACTTTGAAAATCTGAAGTACTTCTCAGAAGGTGATCAGCCATGCTGAGGAGACTAGGGTACAACGTGTTACTCTGGCCAGGGCTAAATACAGACATTTCCAAGAAGGGACCTGAGTAATAGCAAGCAGACATTGCTTGGTGCATGTGAGGATCACAGACATTGAGACAGAGATCATGGAGCAGGGAAAGGCACAGACCAGATGAGACTGTGGGCATCAGTTGACATTAGTTGAAAACAATGAGATAGAGAATTAGAGAAAACAATGAAATAGACACAGCTAGTCCCTAACATTTTCCTCTTCTCCATTCACGGCCCGGCGATCTACCTTCCATTTACCAGTCTGATCTAATCTCTGTCACTCCTTGACAACTCTCCCCACTACTGATGAAGAAGAGAAAGAAGAAGGGAGAAGACAAAAGCCAATTTTGTTTCCGATCAGTTATATCTCTGTGCTTCTGGCTCAGATGAGCTATATCTTAATTCTTATTATGTAAATGTAAGCTGTCTGTGGGAGGGATTGTCTTTGGGTCCTCGATACTTGCCACGTGACTTTGCACATAGTAGTCCCTGAAAAAATGTTTGTCGGGACTAGTTTGATTAATTGCGGTATGGTACGCTAGCAGTCGCCAAGAGGAAGAGAGCGATACCTTGGCTTTACACGGTATCGTCATGTACGTGCCATTCAAAGAAAGGAGTTTCAGAGAAGGCCAAAAGTGTGCTTTTTTTCTGCAATCAAATCTCCATCTCTTTGCTACATCGTATGTAATGTGAGACTCAATTCTAAATAAGACACACACATGTGGGCATCAGTTGACATTAGTTGAATCACAAATGGCTATGGAAATGAAATGATGTGTCCTGGTTAGCAAATGGCCTCCTCATGATCTTGAGGTGGTTGTGGTTTTACCTTGATGGGACTGAGTAAGAGTGAAGGCCATACAAATCGAGATCTATCACTCACCCAGAATCCTAAGCTACAGATTTTCATCTGTACTTCTTAGGTATCGCTGTTAGGCACCAGCCTTTGCAAGATCACAACATACGACATGCTTGTATGGCGCTACTGTTTCCTTTCCTTTCCCCCACCTTCCTGTTTCAGTTCCCATTGCCAGTATCATCACTCTGTCTCCACAGCTAGAGTAGAATTTGAAAGGAGTTTTATTTCCTGAAGAGCAAAAGTAGGAAAAATGCCATTTTCCAAAGCAACACCTAGGTATTTTGCTTCATGTGTCTTAGGAAACCGGGCCATGAAGATCTGAACAAGAGTCCACCTTTGGCCTCTAGCTTTTTAGATGATGAAAATCTTATGATATGAATAGGTTTTAAATTTTCCTGTATAAATGGTGCTCAGAGTTAATGGTAAGAATTCCATTTCACGAACCAGTCCTGGGCAAGCAATATCTTCTGCCCCATCAATGACTGAAAAACTATTCTTGTTTTTCACTAAGGGGGTTTCTTCCTAGGCCAGGACCCTTTGCTGATGAAATGGATACTTTTATCTGCTTAGTATTGCTTAGCGATTTATCAGCAATTATTGATTCCCAAATTGTGGTTTCCTGGGGTTATGGGATGGATCAAATGCAGCATAACTTCCCCTATGGCTAGCTATCCATTTGCTGGAAGCTGTGGTCTCGGATGCAGACAATTCATTTGTCCCTTCCTGTTCAGAACTCTGAAAGTATGGGGTGCTACTTCCTGCTGGCTGGCAATTTGTGGTTTTCCAGTTTCCAGCCTCAGTCGCCGGAAGAAGACTACATCACTTCTGTTCCACACCATGTACTACGGATGGGATTTGCTTGGACTTCAAATATGCGCTTTTATAGGGAAGGGGATGAATCATATCACCCACTGGATCTTTTTCTTCCCCTAAGCTTATCCCCTTCTGCTCCTTGTCACTGAGGATTCCCATGGCCTGCTCTGAGACCATTTTTCTACGTGGGAGTATAGGAAACTGGTCTCTGAATTCCTGGCCAGAGGTCACAAGTGATATGTGAGCACATAATAATAAGAGGTGATAATTCTTTGGCATTTTATATACATTAGGGAAGACAGGTACTATGGAGATTTTTATTTTCATTTTTTACAGATGAAGTCCAGGTGGGTGAAATAATCTGCCCAGGGATGAGAGTCAAATGTCCTAACTCTAAATCTCCTACTCTATTTATTTATTATTCTAAGAGGCTAGATACACCTGGGATTTTGAATGATGGACCTCCCCAGTCAGGAACTCTGTGAGAAGGACATAGTACAATAAGAGTAGATGCCTAGGATAATCTAAGGTCATGTAAGCTGCCTTTTACATAGACTCACTCCTGTACAGCCAGTTTTATTACTATCTGGGTTTGATTTTAATCATCTCAAGAAACATTTGGGTTCACTGGCTTCTAATCATTTACACATCACATAGAGTTCCTTGTTGTGGTATAAAACAGAGAGCAGAATACCCTGTCCTTATGACTTAAAAAGGGCACCTAAATGGAGAGAGAATATATCTTGCCTTTTCCTTGGATTTCTTTTATCTAGTCTCTCCCCTTTAGTTTTGTGGAACTGGGAGCCCAAACTGAGTAAGTTTTTACTGAGAAGAGCAAAAAGCACCTCCTGCTGGGGGGCCTAGAGTCCAGCCTGAAAACTCTTGCCAACCGCCTCTGTCTACCTACCATGCCTACTACCACAGAGAGTAATTACGGTGAAGGAAATATGGCAGGTAAAGCAGCCAGAAGTTCCCAGATGACAGAACCTCCCCAAAAGAGTTAGTAATAAAACCCCTGTCTTAACTGTCTCTACACCAGTATCCAAAGGGCATAAAAACAAAAGGAGCTAGAGTTCATAACACAAGGAAGTAAATTTGACCTTATATGTATCACTGAGACTCAGTGCTGTGAAATGCATGACTAGAATTTGGCTCTGGATGTGTAAATCTTATGTGGAGGACAAATGAAAGAGGTGACAATGGTGGGGAGGGCATTTTATATGAAATAGGTATAACTTATGAAGAAATGTGACAACAAGAGGAGAGCAGAACGGTGGAAAGCATTTAGGGGAAGATCAGGGAAGGAAAGCGATTTTGTTACCAGAGTATACTACAAACCACCTAGCCAGAAAGAAGAAATAGATGAAGAGTTGTGCAATCCTGGGCTGATCAAAAGAGACGGAGCTTTGGGGAATAAGAATGTGGGTGTACAGGGACATCCTGTTGTACTCTGTCGTGGTCACATCTCATCACAGTGTAAGAAAGAGAGACCCTGAGAGACTAAAAAAATTCCAGAACAGAGCAACCAGAAGGGTGAAAGTCTTTGTATCAGTGGAAGAAACTGGTGGTGGTCAGCCTGGAAAAAGGAAGACTTGGTAGATACAAGATCTCTGTGGAAGAGGGATTAGGCTTATTCTGTTCAGCCCCAGACTGTAGAACTAGGTAGGGAGGAGTGGAAGATGCTACGAGGTGAATTTGGGCTGGATGTAAGAAAGACATTTCCCAGTCGAACAGAATGGAATGGATTTTCGCAGGGGGTGGTTTATTCTTCCTCACTGGAGGTGCTTCTGGGTAGGGTTCAGACTAGATGGCCACTGAAAATACCTTTCGCTCCTCAAATTGGAGCTCTGATCCTTGCCTCCTATTAAATGTTTATCTGGGTGGGGAATACTGTGGAATCCAAACTGGATTATCTCTTCATCTGTGCTGGTCAGGAGCGAATCCTCATTCTAGCTCTCTTTACTTCGGTGTCCTCTGTAAATTTCTATACTTTTCTACTGGTGATTTCCCAGAAACCAAGAATTGAGGAGCCAAAAAGGACCTTAGTAGTTAACTAGTTCAACTCTGACCTAGGGAAGAACATCCTCCATAATACCCCTGGCCAAGTAGTCTTACAGCCTCCCTCTAAAGGCCTCTAATGAGGGGGAATCTACTATGTCCTGAAACTGTCTATTCTACTTTGGGATTGTGGGAAAGGTTGTTTTGTGTGTGTGTTTGTTGTTGTTGTTTTTTTAAACTGATCAGAGAGGGCCAAGGTTTCTTGGCCATTGGGTCCGCTCTTCAAATGGCAGGTCAATTTTGTTGGATGGGCAGATGAAGTGGGCTGGCCCTTCCATGGGTAGCTGCAATCCTTCCCACTCTACCCTCTAGCCTAAATGGTTAGCATTGGGTTCTTTTCATCTTGAGCGCTAGTGTTCTTTCATCTGGGCAGACACTTTTACTCTAGCTTTGACACACATCTCTCCCTCTTTAATTACCTCAGGGCCTGAGGTTTACCACCTAGTCACTAAGAGGTGGAAGACATAAAGCCTCTCGTGTTGGATAGTGTTTTTTGTTTTTTTTTTTCCTGGTCCAGAGTAGTATTTCCTCAAGGAGGGAACCCACCTTTACTTATGGTGACCAGCCAGTTCCATTTCCCAATTTTCCATTGGGGTCTTATGCAAATGACTGGCTAAGGACAAAGGTTTTGGGGCAGCTTGTGCTCTGGGGCAAGTTCATTGTCTTTATTGGTCTTTTCATGGAAGCTATTCAAAAGCTTAGCCCCTTTCCAAGATGCAGAATGTTTCATTTACACATGAAAGGGCCTCTCTATTATATTTCATTGTTTCTGGCTTTGCCCCTTCAACTCTGCTGAAGTCTAAATGGGGCACATAAAGAAATTCTACAGAACCACCAGTGTTCCATTGAAATGGTACCTTTAACCAGGTGACTACAAATTTTTTCAGTCACAGATATTTGAACATGAAGACTACTCAATTCATTTCAAACAAATGGACCGGGAGGAGTGCAAATAGCCCTATTGGACCCTGGAGATGCAGGTTCAAATCCAAGCCCTGTGACTTACTAGCTGACAACATTTTTAATTTTTTGGTCTCAATTTCCTCAAATGTAAAATAAGAATCCTTGTGCTACCTGCCCCAAAGGGTTATGGGAAAGTACTCTGTAAGCCTTAAAACCCTAGCTGGAGGGGCACTGTCACTGAGAGGCAACAAGTTTCCAAAGAACAAGTACTGGTCCTGGAGTTTGCAGATATTACATTTAGAGAGCTGAAAGGGCCCTGAGTGGTCATCTGACTGGACCCTTTCATTTCATAGTTAAGAACACTGAACCCAGTAGAGCACTCGCCCGAAATCATGAATACAGTAAGCGGCAAAGCAAGGATCTGAATTCTGGTCATGATTTCAAATCCAGAAATCAGGAGATCAGGTTCTCACATTTGCTGGCTACAAAATCACGGGCAACTCACTTGATCTCTCAGGGCCTCAGATATTTTATCTCAAAAATAGAGATGAGAATAAAATTTGGCTGATATGCTCTTTAGAGTTGTCATGAGGAAAACATTTGTAAGCTTTCAGAGTGCTAGAGTTATTCTTTTTAATAAGCCGTTGCTGCCTATGCTTCTCTGAGAAGGCATCTAAGAAGATACCATGTCCGCTCCCGAATATACCTTCTCAGTGGGTGCTTACCCATGAGGCTGTGTAATCTGGTGGTTCCCCTCTTGACCCCAGTCCTGATGCCTCTGGACTGGGGCAAACTGTTCATGACTCTCCCTGGGTCCCCCGATTTCACTGATCACATGGACCCTGGCTTGGCTGTTAGCCTTCTTGGATCAAAAATGAAATTGTGCACTTTTGCCCAGGCACCTTCTCACCTGTAGGCCGGGTTATCTTTTCCTAATTACTGCAAGTGCAGAACTAGATGCTAACCCTTTCATCTTTCTAGCATTTGGGAAAACATGAGGGGAATCCCCAGAAAGTGAATTTTCTAGATAGCTAATACTTATCTTCCAGTGCCAAAATGTGAAAATGCACCACTTTTTTTTTTTTTTTTTTTTTTTTTTTTTTTTTTTTTTTTTTTACAAATTGAGATAGTATAGCTTTCTTGGGGGTGGGGAGGGTAGTCATTAAGAGCATCCATGATTTCACTGAGGTACGATTAATATCCAGCACAGTTCTGCAGCTGATCTTGACTTTGCCAACCTGTCTCCCTGGCAGGCTGTTCTTAGTTGTTCCTTCTTACTGATCCAGCAGTTGCCTCACTTCCCCCTTCAGCTGTTTCTAACATGCTGTGGGCTGGGAAAACAGAACATTCAGCTTGTTAGAAATCTATGCTAAATGAGAGTCAATAAGGCTCCGTGAGCAGCCTAGAGTCCTGGCTTTGGTCTGGGCTCTCTAGGGCAGCTCTGTCAGCTGCTCCAAGGCCTTTTCCCCTTACTTAGCAGAAGACTGGCTCATATAAATAGATGCTCGAGTTCTCCCCACAAGCCCCATTTTAGTTTTTCCACCCCGATGGATAAGCCACAGTAGCTAATAGTGGGACAGAAACTGCACCTGCCGGTACCAGTCCAGGGGGGCTTTGTTTGCCTGTGTTTCTGAAAGTATCTCAGGGTTTGGTTTCCTGTCAGGGTGCACTCAGCTCTGCACACCCACCAAATGCTCAGCTGTGTCTGGAAGCCGTGCTCTGGGGGGTGGGGGAACAAGGGCTTGCCTCCGGACTGGCTCTGGGATGTCAGTGGGCTACCTTCCTGGTATATAGCTTTTTCCTCACTTCGGGCCCGATCCAGGCAAGGCAAACTCCAGAAAGGCCCAGTAGGCCCTGACTCAGGCCCCGCCGCCCACCTGAAGCAGCAGCCGGAACGCTTCTCTCTTGGACTTGTTCTATAAAGTGTAAAACTGTCGAGGGGAACTCTCACCAAAATGTTACAGTGAATGCACGCAAATAATTTCTATCCTGTCCTTTCAGCAACACTCTGCTCGGGTCCTCAGGGGCTCAGATCATATTTCTAAGCTTTCTTCTACTCATCGTATTATTGGACTGACAGAGGCCTTAATTAATTCTCTGTTGACTAATGGTTTTCTGGGGCACAGTGTGTGGGGGCTGAGGGAGGAGGTTCCCTCTCAATATAGAGTTTGAGCCAGTGGGTAGGATTTGACTTTCCTGCTTGCTTTCTGTAAAGCAATAACAACAACGTCAATGACAACCAGAGCAATGACAGCACCGGCGGCGGGCGGGCAGCAGCAGCAACCGCCACCACACCGCCACGCCACCATGCCACCACGCCACTAAAACCGAGTCACAGAATGATGTCCCTCGTTAAGGAGGGCATTCCGGCCTGCACCCAGGGTTAGAGGCAGACGAAGAAAAACATTTGCCGGAGGGGCTTCGGAGCTCCATTTGGGAAGTTTAGGAAGGCCGGGGTCCTAGCATTTTGTTCCCCATGTTTGCTGGGAATTTAGTGGGAGAAGGGTACGACCCCCGCAGGGGCTCCAACAGCTGAACTCACACTTCAGGCATTCTCTGGGCGGGGGAAGGGCAGCATTCTTCACATCTTCCTTTTCTTGTTTGAATGCAGGCTTTCTTTCCCTCGGTCTCTGCCTTTGCCTCTGTCTCTCTCTCTCTGTCTCTTTCTAGCTCTCTCTGTCTCTTTCTCTGTTTCTGTGTGTGTGTATGTGTGTGTGTGTGTGTGTGTGTGTGTGTGTGTGTGTGTACACACATGTACCCATGTACCTCTGTCTCTCTGTCTCTGTCTCTTTCTTTTTCTGTCTTTGTGACTCTCTCTGCTTTGTGTCTGTCTCCATCTCTTTCTGTCTGTGTCTCTGTTTCTTTCTCTCTCTGTGTGCCTGTCTCTGTTTCTGTGTGTGTGTGTGTGTGTGTGTGTGTGTGTGTGTGTGTGTGTGTGTGTCTTTCTGCCTTTGTCTCTGTCTCTCGGTCTCTCTCTCATTCACACAGACATATACACTATTATTCTAGAAGGGCTGGAATTCTAGGAAGCTATGGAAGTATGTATTGCCTTTTTTTTTTTTTTAAATAATTCAATGGCAGCTTGTCTAAAAATTACAGGGCATTAAATTCATGCTAGCTCAGTTTTCTATGGTACTTTACAAGCTATTTCCTCACAAAAATTATATTGAAGTCAATAGGGCAAGCATTACTAGCAACATTTCACAGATAAGGAAACTGAGTCCCAGTGAAGTTCAAGGACTTGTAGTCCCACAGCCACAATGAGGAGAGCCCAAGCTCAAATCGGGACCTTCTGATACTAAGGCCAAGGCTCTTAGATGTTCTATTTTCACTCTCACTGCAATGAATTCTTGGTAGCCTCAAGCACATCATTCCCAGAATACTTTGTTTTTAGTCTCTTTTCCAAAATCTCTTCTTTATATTAAACTTATTTATTGTCTTGTCTTTTTCTTTTATTAGATTGTAAATTCCTTGAGGGAAAGGATGATGTCTGCTTCAGGACCTAGAAGTTGTAGGTTTGCTGAATAAATGAATTTTTGGGATGGAACCCAAGAGGACCTCTATGAAAGCATCTTAAAACAAATGGGAAGCTGGGAAAGAAAAACATGGATGTAGCTAAATTCCTACAGGAACACCTATAATGACCATAGGAGTCTAGGTGCTTGGAAGGAGTGATATTTAACTTTCCTTTAAGTCATTATATTTAGAGCTACTGGGGGGTGAGTGGGGGGAGACAGCCTGTGAGGGGGGGAGGAGAAGCAGGCCCTGAAGGCCTTAGGTTGGTTCACTGTTGAAGGTAACTAGCTATATCTACCATATGCACCTCTTCTCTTTCCCCTGATTGAAGTCTCTTCCTTTTCTTTTCCCCTTCTTCTTTCTTTCCCATCTGTGTTTCTGGGGTATTTATGGGTATTTCTCATTGCTTGATTTCCTAAGCAGCATACTCGCGGGGAGGGGGAATGAACAAAGCGGCTAGATTCTGGATTAGAATCTTAAATTCAACTGTGGACTGAAAAATTGAGTTGGCCTCCATGTTATTTCACTTTGTTTTTATATCCCATATTGAAGAGATTCTTTGAGCAGACTCCTCACTCCACCCCAAAGTGAAATTAGCAATGCTCACTTCCATTTAACATCGCCAAATGAAATGGACAAGCGATGACTTCTTTCCACTGATTCCCAGGGGAATAAAAGTCCGGCTATTTAGCAAGCTACTGGCCGTCTAAGCAATGAGGAATCGCTTCAATTTAATTGGGACGATGGAAAGGATGCTGCATTTGTGGCCAGAGAATTTGGGTTCAAATCTCAGCTGTCCTTGTGAGAAAATCAGTCATTTGCTTAATTCTTTTAGACTTCAGTTTTTCCACCTGTCAAGTAAAGATCAGACCTCTAAAGTCCCTTCCCACCTAAAATCTCTGGCCTATGGTCCATCTCATGGCCTTAGAGGAAGGACAATACTCCTGAAGTCAGGGCTCCTAAGCTAAGCTCTACTGATCGGGGAGTACGGGAAGCCTCAGGTTTGGGTTTGGAATTCCAAAACTGGAAGGGGTCATGGAAAGGAAGATCCAGAAGGAAGGTCTCCAGAAAGGAAGAGCTGGACTTTTCAAACAAGGTAGCCTCTTAATTGACAGCAGTTGAGAATTTCTAACTTTCTCTTCTTCACCATCCTGTTGCTACCTTGTCATGATTATAACATACAGGAGATTTTCTGAGTAAGAGGGTCTGGTGACTAATGGTGCAAACATCTAAGTTTTAAAATAAGATAATAGAGAGGAGTGCTGAATAAGTCAAAAAAGTTAAATCATGTAATGATTTTGGAACCAATATTGAAAAGGTCTCCAAGTCTATATGGTCTGATTTCCTTATTTTAGAGGAGGGAACTGAAGCATGGAGAGGGAGAGGGAGTTGGCCAGAGTCACAGAGCAAGTATGTTTGGGGTTGGGCATGATCTTCCCAGGATACCGTGTTGCTCCCGTATGCTTAAGAGCGCTATGTAAGACGCTCCAAAACTTGAGTCTTAAATAAGCAAATGTAAAAAGTGGCTCAGTAGGGTAGGAGACACTTGGGAACATTCCTTCCTTTGGATATAACTGGGCCCCAGCTGGTCCTTCTATTCTCCAACCCTCCCCTCCACCCCCAATTTGTAACAGGGTGGTAAAGGAAACAGTAAGCATCAATATTAACATGACTTTTGAGCGGTGAGACCCTGCCTTCTCCTTAATTTGAACAGCGTCACTGGATGGCTGAGCTGCCTATCAGTATCAGGTCAATAAGCTTAGCATGACAACCATTTAAAATCAATGCTGTCTGGTTTATAGCTGATGGACAGCTCAGTTAGCCAGTGATATTGGTGGAAGGAGAAGGAGGGGCCTCTTCATATAAATAGCTATCTCCAGGGCTCTATGAACAGACAATTCCTGTAAATGGCCCTATATTTTCCAAATTTCCCCTCTGTCTCCCTTGCATATAAGGGAATATTTCCTCTGCCAGCTAAAGCCAATGACAGAATTCTGTCTACTGGACAAGCTCAAATCTTTCTTCTCAAACTAACAGAATCTAATCTAAAGGGACTCTGTCCTGGGCCTTCTCATCTGCCATAATAAATTCTCATTAGGATTCAGATCCTATTTATGGCAATCCAGTCACAAGTGCTTTCTTAGAGTGGCATTATGACTACAGTATAGGGCCTGGAGTCAGAAATCCTGGCTTTGAATCTCACTTCTGATGCTCAGTAGCTGTGCTACCATAAATGAATCTAAGAATGGCACATATGAGCCAAGAATCAGAGATCTAGAATCTGTTAAAGAGAACATTTTGCCCAATCCCCTCATTTTACAAACAAGGAAACTGAGGCCCAAGGCAGTTAAGCGGTCTGCCCAAAGTTACCCAGATGACACATATCTAATTTAAGAGGTACCAGCTTCTGACTCTAGAACCCCTTCTCTTTCCACTATACCACATGCCTCCCTCAATTTCTTCATCTATAGAACCAGGATTCCAATAGCTACACCATCTAACGCTCAAAGCTGTTGTGAGGTCTCCAATGAGATATCTATAAAAATCCTTTATAAACCTTAAAGACTTGGATAAAAGCCCATCATTATTATTCACTGAGATTTCCAGATAAACAAAACTGTGTTTCTCCTTACCAGATCACCACAGACCAAACCAATCAGTAGCCTTGTTATTTTGTCTCTCTTTCTAGCTTGCTATCCTGCTCCGTGGTAAGAAATCTGCTTTGATCACTGTTTCCCCAAATCACGGAATTCTCATGACCAATCTGGTGGTTTCCAATTGCCTATAGGATCAACTTGAGACTCTTCGGCCTAGCATTTGAACTCTTCCGTAATCCTAGCTTCCCAGCTTTGTTTCACATTACCTGCTCTTTCCCTTGCCTCCACCTTCCAAAGATTCCATATTCCAGATAAACTGGACTCTGGAGTCATGGGTTCAGATCCCACTCTAAAAGCTTGGGCATTAGAAGTCTCCTTGGGCAGCTCGATTACTTTCCTAAGTTTACTCTTAGGTAAAACTATATTCGATCTTATGTAAAAGATGGCCAGCCTTCGAGGTCCCTCCTGGCTCTAATGACTCTTTCAGACTTTACCTATCTTTGACCTACCATCTTGTTCTTCCATTCATTTGGAGAGGCTTGCGTTCTCCCTGCCTCCCTTTGTCTATTAAAATCTTTCTGTTCCTTAAGACCTCGGGGAAGTCTTCCACCCTCAAATATTTCCGGAACCCTTTCATTGGACCTCTTACCAGGACAATCCACGTTGTATTATACTCCTGTCTATATATCTTGTTTCCTCCCTGTCCCCCCCCCGGCAAACGGAAAGCTCCTTGAGGACGGGGACCGTCATTTGCCATCCTCATCATCCTCAGGGCTCAGTCCAGAAGTGTGCTCATGGTAGGGGTTTGAGAAATGTTTGTTGAATTTGTAACTACGACCTGCGTTCTGATGATAGAGACAGACATGTGCATAAAGGAGATCAGAGGATTTAGAGCTGGAAGAGGCCTTATGAAAGAATGTATTTGAGTTGGCCCCAAGAGAAGAATTCTGTCCCAACTTGAAGGTATTTTCACATAATATTCCAAATATCTGTCTCAGACTTGGGTTCAGTTTAGAATGCAGATGGTTTTAACTGGTTGACCAAAGAAGAGGAAGTTTGGGGAGGCTGTGGTGGAGACTGTATGTGTATGTGTGTGTGTGTATGTGTGTGAGATTGGGAGTTCAAACAACTGGCAGATCTTCTAGGCTGCTGCTGACTGCTTGGTTTCCTGAGGGGGGCAACTTGAGTCTCTAGATTCCTCTGTTGGCTTTTTTATTGTGCTTTTGGATCTTTCAGCCTCTGCTAGGTCAGTCCCTGGTACTGGGACTCCAAATCACCCCTGACAAAGCCTGGAGTCATTGAAGAGGTCTGGGTGGCCCTCTGCATTCCACAATGATGACATACTGACCCAGAAATACAGTAGAAACTCATTCGAACACTGGGGTCGAGGATGAGAAATGCTTTCCAGACCAGTAAGAGAACTGTCCTTTGCATCTCTAGGCATACAGCGGTTATGGGAGTAGGGAAGAATGCCGGTTATAGTTGTCTATTAGGCAATAGGCAATGGTGAGAGCACTCGATTTATTTTGGGAATTCCTGGGTACATACATATCTTAGTTCTGCTATTTACCGTGTGTGTGGCGATGGGCAAAGCACCTTCTTTGTTTCGTTCTCCATCAGACCCCTTATGGGTTAGATAATAGGATGGCTAAGGTACCTTCCACCTCGAAATCTTATAAGACTCTCCCACGTTAAACCCTGGAACCTCTAGCAAACAACAACCCCCACCTGAAATATACTTCTTCCCTCCCCACCCTATCCTAAACACCCAGGCCATTCTCATCGTCCCCTACTTGAAACACATGAACCAGGGACCCTCAGGGATAAAAGGGAAAATTCTTTGCTCTGGGAAAAGGAAAGACCAAACTTAACTATTTTGCTTGCTCTAGTCTTAGGGATTCTAATGTATACAACCAATGTATTTAATAAAAACATCTGTCACTGATGATGGGATTTGAACTATTACTCGATCCATGGTGTTTGTGGTAGTAAAATACCAGTTGCTTAATAACAAACTACCCCTTACATGAACATTGTGGAATATTATTGTTCTGTAAGAAATGACCAGAAAGATGATTTCAGAAAGGCCTGGAGAGACTGACATGAACTGATGCTGAGTGAAATGAGCAGGACCAGGAGATCATTATATACTTCAACAACAATACTGTATGAGGAGGTATTCTGATGGACGTGGCCCTCTTCAACAATGAGATGAACCAAATCAGTTCCGATAGAGCAGTAATGAACTGAACCAGCTACACCCAGCAAAAGAACTCTGGGAGACGATTATGAACCACTACAGAGAATTCCCAATCCCTCTAATTTTGTCCACCTGCAGTTTGGATTTCCTTCACAGGCTAATTGTACACTATTTCAAAGTCCGATTCTTTTTGTTCATCAAAACTACTGTTTGGACACGTATACATATATTGTATTTAATTTATACTTTAACATATTTAACATGTATTGGTCAACCTGCCATCTGGGAGAAGGGGTGGGGGAAGGAGGGGAAACATTGGAACAAAAGGTTTGGCAATTGTCAATGTTGTAAAATTACCCATGCATATATCTGGTAAATAAAAACTATTAAATAAAAAACATTAACAAACTACCCCTGACTCCACTTTCTCCTCCCTGTCTTTCTCAACCCTCTCTCTCCCACATCCCATCTGTCTACCCCTTTCATTGTGCCCTCTGGAATTCTTATCCTATAATTAAAAAAACTTTCCCTTTATTTTGGACCCTTCTTCTCAGGCTCCTTGAATCTTCTTACACAAAAAGAGAACCGGCTTCCTCCATGTGACAGAGAATTCCCTGGCCATTTTCTCAAGCACTGACTGTCTGTTGTCTCATACCTCGTCACACAGGTCTTGGGATGGGAATAGGAATATTCCTTGCTCCCTTACCGATGCTTTGAGACTCTCCTTTTGTTTTTATCACTTAGCAAACTCTCATCCTTTGAAAGATATTCTATCAAAGTTGAACACCTAAACTATATCACGGTGGCTATTATCTACTCTTCAACTTTTTACATTAGCAACTTCATCCTTCGGGTTAATGCTCCCTAATTTTAACCTTTTCCAATACCATGGCTTGCTTTTCCACTCTATCTCAGCCATAAACTTCGGAATAGTCACAGCCTAGAGCTCACCATCACCCACAGGTCCTTAATCTCTTTCTCTGTCTGTGTCTCTCTCTCTTTGTCTCTCTTTCTCTGTTACAAGGGCATTCTAGTGAAGTCTATGGCCCTCTTATCAAAATCAGATTTTAAAATAATTGAAGATGCTCAATTTCTGGTAGAAGTTAGTGAAAATCAGACTTCTTTTTTAGCCATCCTGGTTGATGGATCCTCTGAAATCTATCACAATCTCGATCTCCTAGCATTCCATCTCTCTCTTTGCCTTCTGTATCTTGAAATCAGTTTTTTATCCTCAGCACAATCTCCACCTCCAGTCCTTTCTTCACCCATACACTCTACCCTAACTTGATTTTCTTCTCTTTCCGCTCTCCAGCTTAATTCTTGTCCTGTCACCAGTTGGGCCTTTCCAAAGCCCAAGCCTGGATCAACACTACCATATCACTCATTTGCTTCCATTCATAAAAAAGGAACTGGGGGAGTCATACAAGGGAGCTGCCCCCTTGCACTACAAATTTCTGCTATCTAATCTCAAATGGCTTATTGAAACTTGCTTCCACAAATCAGTTCCTCTACTTCTCCCTGAGTCCCTCTCATACCTGCCACAGCTGCTGATTCTGTTTTTTCCCTTGTACTTTATACCCTTCTCTTCCCATTAGCCTCTGAGCTGAAGACTTCTCCTCCTATTTTATTGAGTAAACGGAAACCACTCATCACGATCTCTTTCGTTCCCCCTTCTCTTTGTTTCAGCCCCTCTGGTTTAGCCTCTTCTCTTTTATTCCAGGCTCTCTCTTAGAGGAGGCCTCTCTCTTTGCCAAGGCCCACATCCTTTTACGTGCTCTCGATTCCTGCCCTTCATTATCTCCCTCCTTTGTAATCTGTCATTTTTTTTCTTATCTAATAGTTCCCTCAAACATGCCTAAATCTCTCCCTTCCTTGAACAAAAACCAAACCCAAACCAAATTTCACTAGACTCCATAATACCTCAAGCTGTCAACTTCTATCTCTTCCCCTTCCTAGCCAAAGCACTCAAAAAACCTGTCAATTCTTGTTGCTTTTTCTTCTTCTCCTCTCATATCTCATAATTTGGCTTCTGACCTCAACTCGATTGAAACGTCGCCCTCCAAAGTGATCAAAAATCTTGTCATTGACAAATATGCCAATCTTTTCTCATACTTCATTCTCCTTGACCTCTCTGCTTGCATTGGCCACCTTTTGCCCTGCGTTTTTGTGATTGTTCTCTCTTACTTCTCCTCCCAGCTGACTGCTTGTTCTCAGTCTCCTTTGCTAGCTCACTCTCCAGATTTTTATTGTCCCTCAAGTCTCTGTCCTATTGCCTCTAGGATAAAATCTCAGCTGCTCTGTCGGGCTTTTGATGCCTTTCTCAACCTACTGTTCCAGTCTCATTATATAATGGCTCCTCTCTGGATTGCCCATTGTACTCCCTGCACTCTATGGAATAACCAAACTGGTTTTCTCGCTATTCTTTGCACACGGCAGCCTATGTCGCATCATCACGTCTTTGCACCGGCTGTCCCCCACGCCTAGAACGTATTTCCCTTCTCATTGTCATCTTCTCAAATCTCTCACTTCCTTCCGAACAAGACTCGGCTCAAGCTTCATTTTTTGCACGAAGCCTCCCTCTCCTGATCCTGACAACTGAGCTTTCACTCAACCACCTCCTATTTAGTCTATATATACTCTAGAGAAAGTTATATATGTATGTGTTATCTTCCCCGATAGACCGGAAGCTCCTGTGAGAACAAGGACTGGTTCATTTTTGTCTTTAACAGCTAGTTTACAGTAGGCACTTGATAAGCACTTGTCAACTGCCTCACTTTGGGCATGATTTCCTGAAAAAGATCCAGAAATTCTGGCCAACCTCTCTTTGGAAACATGACCAAATCAATGTTTAGAGTGTTCTCACTGTGGGAAATTGAGGCCGGGATCACTGGCCTCATTGAGAGTCTTGAGCAGAACTCTCTTATGCTTGGAGAGTCTCCTCCAAAAAGACAATTATGGAGCTCGAGGGAACAGCTCCGAGCTGTTCGGATATATCCAAGATAGCTGAATGATGTCCTAACTCCCCCGACTCCCCAACTGAGATAGTGCTTTCCCAGGCAGCAAACCCAACCCTAGTTGCTTAAGTGTTTGAGTCCATTAAAGAATCATGGAAGGGTAGAATCTGGCTGACCCTAGAGATTGAGTCTGATCTTCTCATTTTAGAGGTGAGAAAATTAAGACCCAAAGAAGTTCAATCCCTCGACCAAGGCCACTCATTGATTTGGGGACAATGGAGAAGGAAGATTGGATCTAATGTCCAAATCTCCAGAATTAAAGTCTGGTGCCTTTCCACAAATGGATTCTATGGGAGAAAAAAGGAGTGACTAAAATTTCATTCATCTGGGCATCTGCTACCTGGGGACGCAAAGGCAAATGGATTCCTTGAAGGAGTCTCTAATGTTTCATTTTTCAGCTTATTTCATAGATATGGAAATTGAGGCACCTGAAGGTCCCTTACTGCCTCCGGTCCTGTAGCAAACTGATGGTGAAATGGAAAGAGAATCTGGAATCCAGGTCTCTGAGTCTGCCTGTTGGTGATAAACCCAGAACAAGGTGTTCTATGCCCCAGATTCCTATTTTTTTTTCTGAATGAGCTCACTAAAACCCAGAAGAGTTGAGTCTCAAACCCTTTAAATGCAACTTAATACCGTGTCACTGGGGCTGTCTGAAAAAATGGATACAGTTTTCCCTCTGAAGACTTGAAACTTTTTCCCTGCCCTTAAACTCTCTGTGGGGTTGAAGACAATACAGGTAGTTTAAAAGGTTTACTTGAGTTGTTATGAAATGAAATCTAATCCCTGAGATGGCAGGGCAGCCCAAAGGGAGGCCAGGGTGTGCAGGCGCATGTGCACGTCCACGCGCATCCATGCACCCACCGACACACACGTTGGCCTGGTGGGAGGTTTTATTGGTTTTTGCTTTGTGAGGACTGGCTGTGAGCCCACACATTTCTTGAATACACAATAGGGAGCTGGGCAAGACTGCAGAAATAAATTTTATTAACACACAATCACTGCGGCACCAGATAGAATACTCTTCTCTGGCAGACCCTTCTTTGTGCCAGGCCAGGTCAATTAGTAGACTAATGCAGACCAGGTCTGATTTTTAAAGGGTTTAATTAAAGTTTTGATACAATGCACATGTAAAACACCAATCTGTCTTTTAAGGATATGTATTAGCTAGAAATTGATTTTAGCTTAGGTCCTAATTTATAGCCTTTCCCCTCTAATAAGTGTAATTCCTTAGAAGATATTAAAGGCTCCTATCCCCTTTGCTCCCTCACCATAATTTAACAAATAAACAGAGCCACAATTGCACACATCACTCAGTTGCTAATGTTGCATAGGTCCCTGTGGTCTGGGGAATTGAGTTCAAATTCCTGAGGCCCTCTGGCTCCCATCAACCTTTCCAGTCTCATGTCCCACGATTGTCCTCGATGCATCTTGTGCTCCAGCCATTCTGGCCTGCTGGCCATTCCTCCTACTTGTTGCCTTCTCTCCCAGCCAGAAATGCTTTTCCACATACATGGACCATTGCAATACTACTTATTCTAAGTCCGGCTCACCTATACGCTACTTCCTTTGTGACACATTCTGTCATCTCCCTACCTGACATGGTCGTTCTCCTCTTTGAACTTTGCGTTATCTGTCTCATATTATAATAATAACAATAATGATTATGTTGCTAATTATATTTTGTCTCTATTTCTGATCTCTCCATTTTTATTATAATAATAACAATGATGATTATGCTGCTAATTATATTTTGTCTCTATTTCTGATCTCTCCATTTGAGCGTATGTTCCTTATAGGCAGGGACCATGTCTTGTTCTCTGGATTCCCCATAGTAATTAGCACAGGATTTGGCACAGAGTAGGCTTTCAACTTGTTCAAATGAATCGTTTCTAAGCTACAAAGGCCAGGAGCAAAAGACCACTCCTTTTCTTTTTCATTTACCAACAAAATCTTTTAAAGTTGTCATTGAGAGATATAATGGCAATAAGATGCGGCCAGAAAACATTAATTCTGCTATAAAAAATGCTTAGTATCTGAGATCTTGGGTTCAAATTCCGCCTCTGTTAATGTCAGTGTGAATTTGGGTAAGTTATTTAATATCTTTGGGCCTCAGTCACCTTGTGTGTAAGATGCCATGTCTAATAGAGAGGACTTCCGAGGTCCTTTTCAAAGGCAAAAACTGGGACTGTGTGATCTCTTAGAAGAGAAACAATAGGGTATGAAGGACATGAGCTAGATTTGCAGTTGAGAAGATCTGGATTCAAATGCTAGCTCTATCTCTTATTAGTAGGCAAATAACTTGACCTTTTTCAGTCTCAGCTTTCTCCCTTGTCAAATGTTTGGATTTAAAGATGTTTAAGATTTTGCCTAGTTCTGGATCTAGGATCCCATTATCTTGCAGACAGCAGAGTTAGATTTTCTGCCTCGACATTTCAAAATGTAACATATTTTGGCTGATATTCACCCAGCTCCTTCTTCCAAAGGACAATGGATTATTAACTACATTATGGTATTAGTGTAATTCTCCAGAGAACATAGGCCAGGGAAGGGAGGGCTTCATGGCTGCCCTCCTCCATCTTTCTGGCTGCCATTCATTTGTTCATTCAGAACATTCATTAAACACCTACATATTGTAAGGCCCTAAGCTAAGCCCACAGTTTCTATGCCAGAGCACAGAGTTTACATTCTATTGGGGAGGGCATTGGTAAAACCAATGGTAAACCCCTAAGTATATTAAAAAGTAAGGGGTGTTAGAAAATGCTCTGGGCAGACTGGAGGAGAGAGAATACTTTCAGCTAAACAGCTCCCAGAAGGCTCTGCAGAAGAGTTGATACTTGGGCCTTAAAGGAAGAGGGGGATTCTGGAAGTCTCTGTTACCCATATTAAGTAAAATGGTAAATTCCAGACTCAAGGGCAGTTAGGATTAGCAGCCAGATCTGTTAGGCTCCTCTCTGTTGAATCCCAGGACCATAGCTCGGAATCTGCTTACCCCGCCCTCCATGTCCCCCGCTTCCCAGCCCTGCCACAGATACATGTGCAAGGTCCTGAGGGTGATACCGAGATGAATAAGGCACAGTCCTTGACTCATAGAACTTGCAGTCTTGTAAGGGAGATAACACAGGGACACAGATAGCGCCCCTGTGATACAAAATAAATGTGATAAGTATGAAAGACAACTACAAAACCCAGAAATTCTCATGGAATGAAAGGTCATTTCTGACTGGGGAGACCTGTTAGGTTCCTAGATACTGAAACTCAATCTGCCTACATGAAAACCTTGCTTTTCACGTCCCCTTTGGCCTGTGTGTTCCTCCCACACTTAAGACTCGGTTCTCTTTGCTGGATCTATAGTACTTTTGCATCTTTCTAGAATTTTAGAGCTGAACTTGAGAGGGATCATTTTGCCCCATCCCCTCATTTTATAGATGGGGAAACTGAGGCCCAGAAAGGGAAAACGACTTGCCCTAGATAACACAGCAAGGAACTGGCAAAGCCTGAACTCGAATTTGGGCCTTTGAAATACCCATCCAGTAGTCTTCTTATAATATTTGAGTTCTCTGTGAGAAGAGAGAAGCTCTAGATCCAGCAGCTCACTCCATTCTGTTGTCATCCAAGAGTCAAATGACATGGCGGAAGCTATGGATGAGGGAGAAATGAATGCACTGGTCTGTCCCATTCAAGAACATGCTAAAAAAGGTCAGCATGCAAGTGATCCAACAGAATTCAAAGCATTTCAATTTCAGTGCTTTACTCCTGATGCCCAAAAAATCTCATTGAGGGAAAGGGAAAGCAGGCCATGAATCAGTGTTGATGACCTAAGAATAGTGCAAACAAAACCCATTTTCATTACAATTTTATGATTATAATCTAGATAGTTGCACGGAAAGGCCTGCCAGAGTGAAATGCCACTCCATTCATTATGAGACCCGATTTGGAGCTGAGGAGTTCCACCTTGTCTCTCTGAAAGGGAAGAAACCCAGCAAGGATGTTACAGCACCAGGAGCATCCTGCACTCTTCCAACACTTCTAGGTCAGGATCAATGAAGGGGGTTTCCCGACCAATGCTGTCTGTCTTTAGTTGAAGCTCATTGCAATCCCTCCTCCTTTTCTCCCCGCTTCTTTACTCCTCAGGAATACCATCCTCAGTAATGAATGATATGGGATCAATGAGACTTCACTACAGGCTTCCCCTTGTTTTCTGATCCCAGGACTAAACCATTGTTCTGGTGGCAACTTTAGCATCAAAGGCAGGAAGGGAGAGCTGATCACTGAAG
This sequence comes from Sminthopsis crassicaudata, assembly GCF_048593235.1. Taxonomy (NCBI): domain Eukaryota; kingdom Metazoa; phylum Chordata; class Mammalia; order Dasyuromorphia; family Dasyuridae; genus Sminthopsis; species Sminthopsis crassicaudata. The sequence continues at coordinate 32,078,968 of NC_133623.1, forward strand.
GTGAACACTATGCTATATCCAAAGTAAGGAACTCTTTTGAGCCTCCTGAGGGTGGGTTCTAATACAGAGCTTTCTTCATACTCAGGGTTTAAACAAAAAGCACCAGGGATTCTTATCTATGTATGCTGACTTAAGTCTAGCAATAACTTTATTTTTGCTCTTCCTTTAAGGCTCAGCTTAGGTATCATCCCTCCATGAATTCTCCCCTGATATCCTCAGCCAGAATGTGCTGAAGTCAGCTTGAATCAGTTCACAAGAACTGATTGTTATTATTATTTTTTTTGCTGAAGCAATTGGGGTTAAATGACTTGCCCATGGTCATACAGCTAGGAAGTGTTAAGTGTCTGAGGTCGCATTTGAACTCAGGTCCTCCTGACTTCAGGGCTGGTGCTCTATCTACTGCACCACCTAGCTGTCCCGGATTATTAAATTTTAAGCGTCCTCATTTATAACTCAGAAATCAGCAAATACTACAAATCTGGGCTTGATTTATTGTTTTGCTGAGTAGACTTCAGAAAGTTATGAAGAAAATACAACTAATATAAATTAAACTGAAAAGAGCTACTTGTTAAACATTTACCAGCAGACCTCTCCCTTCAGTAGAAAATGTTCTTTTCTTCCTCCAGTTTCATAGCTTCTTTCCTTTGCCCCTGTCACATCTTATAAATGATTTTTCTGTATTTCTATTCTGTTTTCTTCATGCCATAGTAGAATTTAACCTTCTAGAGGGTAGAAACCATGTAAATTTTCATCTTTCCATCACTAATGTCCAGTACAATATCTGGCATACAGTAAGCACTTAGTAAATGCTTGTTGAGTTGAATTGAGAATTTACCCAGTACCAGAAAAGGTAAACACATAACAAAAGTGCCCACAGTCTCTGTTCTTCTTTGGTCCCTGCTGTTCCCCTGTCCCAAGGGACTGAGGATTTTCTTAGTTTTTAGCTATATTGTATTCTAGATCTTTCTTTTAATACATCATACCACTTTCATTATAACATCACCATCAGCCATAATACTCCTAAGTCTGCTATTCAAGGATGTCAGCTTCGGTTAAAAAAAAAAGCTGTTCTAAACTCAGAGAGAAGTCGGAAAACTCCCACCTACAATGAATAGCCATCCCCAAGTGGGACTTAAGCTACAGAGTAGCGGAGCAGAAAGGAGGGTATGGATGCGAGATGTAGAGGTGGAATCTATATTTGGCAGTCTCTTGGTTGGGGCAGGAGTGGAAGGGGGGGAAGAATGCAAAGAGACAAATATGGCTCCAAAGTCAGGGCCTGGATGAATAATTGTTTCATTAACAGAAATAGGTGAGCTGGGAAGAAGGACACATTGAGAGGGAAAGATGTCCAGTTCAGTTTTGGACATGTTGAGCCTAAGATGCCAAGGGAACATCAAGGTGAAGATGTAGAGCAGGCAGTTAGAGAGAGGAGGCTGCAGCTCAAGGCAGACATTAGAAATGGAGATGGAGACTGAGGATTCCTTGGTGTAGAGATGTCATCATGGAATGATGAGATCACTCGTTTTGTCCAACATTAAAAAAAAAAAGATGTGGGCCTAAGATAGAGCCTTAGGGGTTACTGGTGCTTAGTGGACAGGTGGAGGACAATGATTCTGCAAGGAAGCCCAGAGACTGGGAATATAGGTAGGAGAACCAGTAAAAGTGTCATGGAATCCAAGAGAGGAGAGAGTAGATAGGAAGAGGAAGTAGTCAACAGTACCAGATCCTGCAGAAATGCTAAGAAGGATGAGGGACGACAAAAGACCATCAGATTTCATGATCCGAAGGTCACTGGTGACCTTTGATGGGATAAATTCAATAGAACCAAGAGGTAAGAAGCTAGATATAAGGGGTTGAGGGTTATGTGAGCATTGAGAGAGGGGATGATGAAGAAGTGGGATGTGTGTGTGTGTGTGTGTGTGTGTGTGTGTGTGTGTGTGTACATACACAAGTATATGCAAACACATTTTAGGTATTCTATGTGCACATATATACATATATATGTATGTATACACAAATATGTATATTCATGTATGTAGGGAAGGGTGTTTTTTAGGATAGGGGAGACCTGAGCACATATACTTTGACCACATTGCTGCTCAGTGGGAATTTAAAAATGCCAAATCTGTACTGTTTCCTTGTGCTTCAAACCTTGTTTGAATTTTCCAGTTTGGCCCAATGCCATCAACTCTGACTTTCATCCTACCCTTGTTATTCATATTAATAACCAGAATTTAGAAAACGTTTTAAAATTTGCAAAATGTCTCATATTAATTATAATCACTCGATTCGTACAAGATCTTTGTAAAGGAAGCACTACAAGCATTTAATCAAAAGAGAGCAAAAAAGAATTCTATTTGGCCGAAGAAGGAAACAACATTGGGAAAACTCATTATTCTGCAAGATTGAATTAGCCTTAATCTTTACATCTCATCCTTCTGATTGAGCCCTCTGATTGGAGACCATGGCCTCCAGTACCTCCATTTAAGGAAAGGACTCAGCACAGCCTTCTCTCCTTTTCCTACCAGCCACACTGTTTTGGGACTTCTTTGCACTTCTCTACCATTGCCTCGCACCTAGTATTCTCTTTTGCCCTGTTATAGCTTCCTTATTCCTTACTGCCTTCCTCTAGGACATGGTAAGTTCCTTGAATGTAAGGATTGTGTTTATTTTATTTGTATTTTTATCCCAGCGCTTAGCACAGTACCTGACATATAGTAGTAGGTACTTAATCAATATTTATTGACTGTTCGCTATTATCTGCATCTTAAAGATAAGGAAACAGAAGGCAGTAGATCATTATTTGCTCATGGTCACATACCTACTAAGTGCCAGAGGCAGGATTTAATGCCAATTTTCTTCCCACTCTCAACACTTTACCTACTACATTGAACTAACACCTTGTCCCAAGTGTGGGGAGCACACACACATTTATTTTAAATAGATCCTTGGTCATGAACTTTACCCTCCGCACAATTTTTGTCACTTAACCCACTGGCCAGCCTTAGTTCTTCCTTCTGCTTCTTCCTTATTGAGCTGCTGCTGGAGATTCAGCTTAGCGGCGTCCAAAGGCCTCAACTAGGATCTCCATGAGTTAGCCAAACTGGCATGAAGTATATCCTCTCTGCCCTTTCTGGAGCTGTTTCCTCATTGACAAGCTGGACCATTAAGTCCTTGTCCTCCTTCCCCCTCCATAGTCATTGTATATAGACTGATTACCGAGTGATTGTTAGGGGTATTGGAAATGAACACATTTCATAACCACTAGATGTTATTCCTTAAGAGCTGAGTACTTTACCTGACCCATGCTGACTTCTCTCACTGTCCCCTTGTCCACTGATTCGTATACCTCCTGCGAGAGGACACCCAAGGTTCCTTTCCTCTCAGGCAGAGTTCTTGGATGTCTGAAGTATCATCAGTCAGTTGTGAGAGCTGCTTCCCACCAGAGAGGCTGAGACAGCCTATTATATCAGCAGGAGGGAGGCTTTATTCAGAGGACTCTGCAGAAAAGGAGAAATGTCACTCATATGGCCAAAGTGAGCCAGAGAGGTGAGAAATCCAGAGAGGCAAGTAGAGATTTATTCACTACTAAGGCAAGGAGAGAGGGGAAGGGGGAACAAGATGAGCCTATGGCTTTGTCACTCTTCATTTTGCCCCATAAGTGTCGCCAGCCACTCCCAAAAGTCCTAGAGACCTGGCAGGGACTCAGCAGCACCTTCTGACAAGTGCGCAAAGTTACTGGCAATGCAAAACCCACGTCACTCGCTAGTCAGTACTTTCACAGCCAGATGTCTAGTCAACTGGATGGAGGAGAGAAAAGAAACAAAAAGACTTCTTCCCCCTCCTAAATTAATGAGATTAATGAGTTCCTTAACTGGTGAAGAAAGCTGGTGTTAGAGAAGCATCGATTGGGAACTTGGACCTTTTGTGTGGCAATATTTACAATATCAGACATTGGTGTTTCCTAGGCCAAGCTCAGTTCTAGCAGCTTTCATTCCTTGGTGCTTCCTCAGGTCATGATGGGTGTGTTGAACTTGGACAGCAAAAATGGTCGGGACTGTTTTATCTCTACACCGATTTGGAGGTTTCAGGGCTCATGCCGTACCCTGATTCCAAATGAGTGATGGTGGAAGGAAGTGAATTTGAGCAAAGAATTCTATAGAATTTCAGTGTTGGAAGGTAATCTAGTCCAGCCAGACAATCTACAGCCACACAGAAAACTGCTCTATGATATCTGCAACACACTTGTCATCCAGCCTTCTTCACTTGAAGTCTTCTGAGGAGGAGGAGCCTCTATGGTTGCCCCATCCCTACTGCTGACTCCTATTGGGACTGCAGGCAACTCAGACCCCCTAGAGCTTTCAGTCGAATCAGACTTTTCTCATCTTGTATTTGAGAAGCTATTTGTTTAGACTCAAGTGAAAGACTCAATATTTAATCTTGCTGGATGTCATCTTGGGCATCTAGGTGGATAGGGTGCTAGACTTGGAGTTGGGAAGATCTGAATTCAAATCTAAACTCAGATACTTACTAGCTGTATCACCTCAGTTTTGCCTCAGTTTCTTCATTTGTAAAATGGAGATGATAATAATATAACACCCACCTCACAGAGTTGGTGTGAGAATCAAATGAGATAACATCTGTAGAGTTCTTAGCACAGTCCCTGACACACAGGAGGTGCTAGAGAAATGCTAGCTATTATTATTATTATTATTATTATTATTATTATTATTGTTATTATCTTATTAAATTCAGATTTATGTTTTCCATTTTTTGGGGGGGGGTCTTGATTCTATTTTCTACTGTGCTAGCTGTCTTTCCAGCTTAGTATCATCTGATTTGATGGGCATGCTATCTATGCCTTTAACCAAATCATTGATAAAAATATTCCACAACAAAAGCTCAAGTATAGCTACCAGGAGTAATCCATTGGAGATGTGCCTCACTGACAATGAACCACAATCTACTACTTTTTGAATCAGTCTATACAATCGGTTTGACTCCATCTATCTGTATTAATGCCTAGCCCTCTGTCTCTCCATCTCTACTGATCTTATCAGTTCCTATGGGTTCAACGATCAGTTTTAGGAAAATGATTTCCAGATCTACATATCCAGCCCTGGTTTCTCTCCGGAGCTACAATCTCCCATTCCCAGCGAACTGCCTTTTAGCCATAGTCTATAGGCACCTCAAACTCAACATGTCTCAAACAGAACTAATTTTCTTTTCCCCCAAATCACTCCCTTTTTCCAACTTCCCTATAACTGTGGAGGGAACCATCATTCTCCCAGTCTCACAATCTAGATATCCTCAATTTTTCGATGTAATTATCCACATATCCAATCTGTTGTCAAGTCTTCTGATCTTAAACTTCACCATAACTTTCCTATGCAGTAAATCCTCTACTTTCGCAGGAGTAATGCTCCTAGAAAACCTCATAAAAGTAAAAAATGTGAATGCTGATACACTGAACCTATAGGAAATAGGGGATTAGGTTCCCATGACTATCCAAAATTGTAATTTTTCATTATAGATTGCTGAAAATACACTTTTCTGCATACAAACCTTTATAACAAATGTTAATTCTGACAATATGTTCTTTTTCTAACCCATAGAAATCACCTATCAAATAACCTATGAAATAATCCAGAAAATGCTCTTCACAAAGTAAAATTGGTAACATGTACAACATCTTTTCTCCCCAGTAATTCCCTAGAAGTCTGTGACCTCTTATACAAACACCTCAATAAAAAACATATTGAGTTCAGACACTATTCACTTTTTACAAAGAAATGTAATCTATAGTACCATAAATTCTGTACAGCAAATAAAATTCTTAAAACTAAAACATTTTTTAACCTGAATCTTATCTTCTACATTATCAGATAGCAGGGTGATGGCATTACCATATACCACACTATTGTTAACCTCTCTAATTTGGCTACCCTGTGAAAACCAAGGGAGAGGTTTCTGGGATTTCAGTGGCTACTGTTGGAAGATGCCAAGATTGGATAGGTCTTAACATTACCTCTAGTACTCTGTTCTTGATGGCTGGTGGATGGCATTGGAAATCATGAAGGACACACCAGCTTAATCAGATCAGCCGGGGCATAATGACAACACAAAACTTGAGTTTTAAATGGAAATAATGAAAATATGCATAGAATATATGGGGAACTTTTTATTTTGCAACTACAGGATGTACAAGACTAGTAAAGTGCCTGATAGGAAACAGCCACTTTATAAATTAAATTTTTTTTCTCTACTACATACAAATTCATGCAGTTGCCAATGTGAAAGAGAAAAATGAGTTTACTAATAAAATTATGTGAATGCTTGAAGTCATAAAAGTTAAATATGTGAATGTTGAGAACTGAGTATACGTCTCCTCTCTATTCGTATAGGTCCTATGCTGGTGCAAGCCATCATTGCCTAACAGCTGGACTATTGCCAAAACCTTCCAAATGGTGTCACTGTCACAAATATCCCTCTACTCCGATCCATTCTCTACTCAGTTGCCAAAGCAATTTTCCTAAAATGAAGGACTCATCACCATCACACCCTTGTTCCATAAATTCAAGTGACTCCCTGTTACCTTCAGGATTAAATACAAATTCCTTTCTTTGGCCTTGAAAGCTTTTCATAGTCTGGACCCATTTCTCCAGTCTTACCACTTTACTACTCTCCATGAACTTTATGATCCAGTTTATTTGCTGTCATTTGGTTTATTTGCTATTCTTGGCACATGATTCTTTACCTCCTAGCTTGGACTCTTCTTTTTCACTGGCTTTCCCCTATGTGTGCAATGCTATTCCTTCTCATCTGGGACCAGAGTTAGTATTCTCTCAAACTCACTTACCATCTATTCTTTCTCTAACAAACTTTTCATTCTCTAGAACCACTATTCTATTAGCAATCTAGTTTTGACAAACTGCTCTTCATCTTACATGTTTCTCTCTCATTTTTTTCTTACTTTCTGACACTCATGGAGAACTGGCTCTCTCCAAAACACCTGGCATTAATGTCCATCCTTTCCAGTACTGAATGTGCTTTTTTATGCTCACCTACTATGACACACTGTTCCTAGATGAAAACTGGCATACTCTTTGTTCTTTAGCGCCACATCAGAACCTCCCTTTGCTATCAAAACTTAGCAATCTCTCATCTTTTGAGGTTCACCTAATCCAGATATTTCACCCAGCAGAGATCTTGATTATAGTTACAGATTAGCCTTGTAGGCAATTTATTCTCCTTGCTCAAAGAGTTCTGTGACTGGCTCAGTTTTCCTTTTCAACCCTGCCTTTATACTGGGAAATGTCAACATTCCATGACTTATTCCTTCATATCATCTCAGTCAGATATGTGGATAATCACATTCCTGATCTCAACATCATGCTGGATTTCCATGATCAAGAATTCTGAAATTCCTTTATCTGATCATAATCTCCTATCATTCCATCTCTTCCTATGCATCAGTCATCCAAAATCTGCTCTTCATCCTTATTATGACTTCAATGTCCCTAGCCCTTAGCATTCTTCTGGGCCATCACCACTGTTTATTTCCCTCCTTCCCCAGATTGACTCTAGAGTTAAACATAATAATATCATATTGTCTCTTTGCTGCTCGTACCTTGCCCAATCACAACTCTGGCTTACCGCACCCAGTCTTCATCCTCATCTACTCCTACTCAGTGTTGCTGAATGAAGCTGGAGGAAGTCGTTCTACCATGCTGCATGGATTCTTTATAAATGTATATTACTTAATTTCAATTTGATTCTCAGTTCAGCATGACAATTTCTTTACAGATTCCTAACTGATACTTTATCATATTCCTCAGAGAATCTATACTTCCTATTTTCTATTAAAACATTCCATACTGTGCAAGAATGTTTGTGGCAGCCCTCTTTGTAATGGCCAGAAACTGGAAACTGAGTGGATGCGCATCAATTGGAGAATGGCTGAATAAATTGTGGTATGTGAATGTTATGGAATATTATTGTTCTGTAAAAAATGACCAGTAGGATGATTTCAGAAAGGCCTAGAGGGACTTACATGATCTGATGCTGAGTGAAATGAGCAGGACCAGGAGATCATTATATACTTCAACAACAATACTGTATGATGATCAATTCTGACGGACGTGGCCCTCTTCAACAATGAGATGAACCAAATCAGCTCCAATAGAGCAGTAATGAACTAAACCAGCTACACTCAGCGAAAGAACTCTGGGAGACGATTATGAACCACTACATAGAATTCCCAATCCCTCTATTTTTGTCCGCCTGCATTTTGGATTTCCTTCACAGGCTAATTGTATACTATTTCAAAGTCTGATTCTTTTTGTGCAGCAAAACAACTGTTTGGACATGTATACATATATTGTACTTAATTTATGCTTTAACATGTTTAACATGTATGGGTCTACCTGCCATCTGGGAGAGAGGGTGGGGGGAAGAAGGGAGAAAATTGGAACAAAAGGTTTGCAATTGTCAATGCTGAAAAATTACCCATGCATACATCTTGTAAATAAAAAGCTATAATAAAAACCAATTATCTCTAGAAAAAAATATAAAACATTCCATTCTGCCTCTCCATTCATCCTCTTAGCGGAAGACTTCTCCTTATACTTTATTGAAAAAAAACAAACCAGAGGTCATACACCATGAGGTCACTCTTCTTTCCTACTTTAGATCCTAAAATTTCATAACATCAGCCCCCATTCTTTCCTTCTTTTACTACAATCTCTGATGAAGAGGTGGCCCTTTTCCTGGATGAAGCCCATCTCCCACTTTGTACCCTATATCCCATTTCCTCCTATATTTGGGAGATTTCCAATTAACCCCTTTATATCTCTAATCTTTAATTTCTTTTGATTTACTGGCTCTTTTTCTACTTCCAAGAATGGCCTGGAGATTTTAATGCTTTCATTTGAGGAACTTCTATCTTGCTCTTATCCCAATGCTATCTTGACTGATGACTCCTACATCTGATCCACTAGTTGAGGAAGACCCCAGCCATGCTTCACTTTACCTCCTGCTCCTCTGCCATCTTCTTGACACTCTTCACTGTCTTGCTGAGAGGCACATGTGCCCACTCTGACCAATTCTGGAACCACTGATTGAAGCAACTCTGCCATTGTTCCTTAGAATGAGTATGTTAACCTACTCCTCCCTCTATAGTGCTACCACCAACATTGGACCTTTCCAAACTAAAATACCCCTTCCTGGCCACTAATCTATATGTGTAGTCTTCCACTTCCACTTCTAGAAAGTTCCTTGATGTCAAGAGCTAGCTTTTCTTTTCTATTTGTGTCCCCAGGACTTAGCACAGTGATCTGCACATAACAGGTGTTTAATAAATGCTATTTATACTCATTGCTTCCTCTTCCCCTGGTCTCACTGCTTAGCCTCTTTCAGCCTCATCATTTAACAGGAACAATCATCTCCAAAGTTACCACTGATTCAAGTGCCAAATTTTGATGGTCTTCTCTTGCTCCTCATCTTTCTGAATCTCTTATTTTTGATTTCATTAATCTCCCTGTTTATTTTCAGAATTTCAAATTTGGCATTTAATTGAGGGTTTTAAATTTGTTCTTTTTCTAGATATTTTTAGTTGTAAGCCCAATTCATTGATCTTTTCTTTCTCTATTTTATGCAAGTAAGCATCTAAAGATAAAAAATTTCCCCTTATAATTGCTTTGGCTGTGTATCTTTTTAAATCTCTTTGCAAAGACTGTTGGTTACTCTCTCCCTTCTCCTAGATACTCTTTCTTCACTGGGTTTTTTGAGACACTTTTCCTCCATGATTCTCCTATGACTTCACTCCTCTATATCACTCTATATCAGATCAACCATATTCTACCTCCTAACAATGGCTGTATCTCATGTTTCTTTTCTGGAACCTCTTTTCTTTCTATATTTAACTTTTTGTTGAACTCAACATCTACCCTGGGATCAATGATCATCTCTGTGTAGGTTTCAGATTGATATATTCAGTCTGTTTATCTTCTGACCCCCAGGCGCATAACACCAACTTTCTATTGGACAATTTCAAATGGATTCTCCATAGGTACCTCAAACTCAACTGTTCAAAACAGAACTCATTATCTTTCCTCTTAAACCAACCCCAACATCTTTCCTCTCTAATTTTAGCATTCTAGTATATAGAAGTTCTTCACTTCCACGTGTCTGGGGATGGCAACACTATCCTTTCAGTCACCTAGGTTAACAACCCCAGAGTCATCATCAACTTCTCACTCTCCATCACTTCACATATGCAATCACTCGCCAAGTCCTGTCAATTTTACCTTCTAGACATCTCCAGTATCCATCCACTTCTCTCTATACACAGTGTTCCCATACTAGTTTGAACGAAATATAAATGACCAGATTAGCAATATAATAAAACTGCTTCATGTTATGGGGCTTGTAAGTCTAATGGGTTTTCCAAAGTTGTAATAAGAAAAGGAAATATTGTACAAATGTGAATTGTGTAGGGCACAAGTAATTTTTTTTTTTGCTAAGACAGTTGGGGTTAAGTGACTTGCCCAGGGTCACTGGAAGCCAGGAAGTAAGTGTTAAGTGTCTGAGGCCAGCTTTGAACTCAGGTCCTCCTGACTTCAGGGCTGGTGCTCTATTGACTACACCAATTATCTGCCCCTAGTAATTTATTCTTAAATAGAAAAAATGCTAGGCAGAAAAGAATCACAGTGCTCATTAACAGAACCATTAAAAGAGAATTCAGTAGCATAACTTGTAACTATAGTTACACAGTTGGGAGGCTAGTATTTAAGTCTCATCAGAACATAAAACAGTTTTACAATACTGCTAATCAGAAAATTTCTGTTTCATTTCATTGACCATAGTCTGATCAAACAGCCAAGCTTAAGCTTGATCATATTCCCAGTGGCCGACTTCTCTGATGCAGAAGTTTCTTCTGTCGTGGGCCACAAATATGCTAGTGATATCACAGCTTCCATTTTAGAAGCCTCTTGGGACCATCAGTCCTTTTAAAACTCATAAGTATCAGCCCTGCATACATCTACCATGGCATGCTCACTTGTCTAAGATCAGAGAAGAATAAACAGAAATGGTCAAAGGTAGCCAGGGCTCCTAGTGTAAGCCCACCTAGGTCATTCTACATAGGGCGTGGAAAGCAGTGGTGGGGTCACCATGGTATTAAGGTCAGGAAGGAATATCCTCTGCTGTACTTTAATGTGTACATATTGACTTTCCGGATAGAGTAGAAGTTATCTGAAGATCAAGATTATTTAATTTTTGTCTTTGTATCTCTAGCACCCCAACACATAGGAGGCACTTAATAAATGCATATTGACTGATTGATTTAAGTACAATTTAACTATTTTTAATGACTGGGGGTTTAGAGTTGTCTCATTACTGATTATATTTAGTCGAGACACAGATTTGTGGTCCAGAATGCAGCCCCCAAATATAACAGTGTTCCTTGGAGACATCCAATCCATTTTATAACACTTCATTGTGTTTTCAGGGTCGAATTTGGGTAAAAAAAAATTGGTGACCACTTGATGTTTAAAGGGAAAAACACTCCTTTGAACATGGGAATTCCAGCATATTTGTTTAAAAGCCTACCTTATAACACTTCTGTTGCTGAGCTTAAAGGTCTGAAAGAGTCAAAAGGAGGAAAGGGAGAAAGGGAATAAGCATTTGCATAATGCCTGCTACATGCCAGGCACTGTGCTAAGTGCTTTACAAATATTATCTCATTTGATCCTCACAACAATCCTGGCAGATAGATGCTGTTATTTCTCCATTTTACAGTTAAGGAAACTGAGGCAAAGAGAGTTCTTATGATTAAACTAATCTCTCCTGATCTCAGTCTCCTCATTTATAGAGTGAAGAAGTTAGCTTACTCTTAACTGAATGGTCAAAGGAAGGAATAACACATACAAACACATAGAAAAGTAGATTTCATTTTATAGGGAAATAGGAGGGAAAGGAGAGAAGAGTGAAAGCAAGTTAGAGAGAGGGCAGATTGGGGAGGGATTCCAAGGCTGTACAAAAATATCTACTGCTCTTTTTAAGGAGGCAAAGAATGGAGATCTGTGGGGGGGTTCCGTAAATTGGTGAATGGATGAATGAGTTATGGTAAATAAATGGGATAGAATACTATTGTGCTGCAAGAAATGATGCAAGAACTCTTAGAAAACCTGGGAAGATTTTTATGAACTGATAGAGTAAAAGGAACAGAACTACGAGAACAATTTATACCATGATGGTAATATGGTAAAGGCAAATAATTTTGAAAGAATTAGGACCTTCATTTAGTGTAATGATCAATCACAAATTCCAGAAGACTAATAATGAAACAGCTTCCCATCTCCCAAAAGAGAGATTAAAAAAAAGAGAGAGAGAGAGGTTAAAGACTCAGAGTGCAGGAGATTGTTTATTTTTGAACATGGCCAAGGTAGATATTTGATTAACTGTAAAAGTTTGCAATGGGTTTTGTTTTTCTTTTCTCCTTGATGGGGAAGGAGTGCCAGAAGGAGAGGTGGGTAAGAAGGTGGACTTTTGTTGTCTGAACAAAATTTAAAAATACTTATTTTTTTTTAAACCGGAGGTTGGATTCTTTTATATCTAAGAAATCCTTTTCAGCTGAATGGATAGCCATCATTGGGGAATGGCTAGATAAGTTATGGTATATGACTATAATGGAATATTATTTTTCTATAAGAAACGAGGAGTGGGATGATTTCAGAAAGCCTGGAAAGACTTATGAACTGATGCTAAGTGAAGTGGGCAGAACCAGGAGAATACTGTACATAGCAACTACAAGATTATGTGATGATCAACTGTGATGGACTTGGCTCTTCTCAACAATGAGGTGATTTGGGCCAATTCCCATAGACTTATGAAGGAGAGAGCCATTTGCATCCAGAGAGAGGATTACAGGGTCTGAATGTGGATAACAATGTAGTATTTTCATCTTTTTTTGGTTGTTGTCTGTTTGCTTGTTTTTTCTTTCTCATTTCCCCCTTTTTGATCTGATTTTTCTTGTGTAGCATGATAAATGTGGAAACATATTTAGAAGAATTATACATGTTTAAGCTATAATGGATTATTTGCTGTTTAGGGAAAGATGGAGGGTAAAAGGAGGGAGAAAAATTTGGAACCCAAGATTTTGCAGGAGTGAATGTTGACAACTATCTTTGCATGTATTTGAGAAATTAAAAAGCTATTACTATTTTTTAAAAATACCTATAAAAACTTAAGTCCTTTCTAGCTGTAAGTCTATGATCTGATGAACTGATCAAACACATTCAATAGCAATTTGCTTACTGCTTCATGCTTGATTTCACTGTTGGGAAGTTCTAGTTGTTAAGAAGTTCTTTCCAGGATAGCTAGATGTCAAAGTGGATGGAGTACTGGTCTGAGTTCAAATCTGATCTCTGACATTTAATACTTCCTAACTGTATGATCCTGGGCAAGTCACTTAATTCTAATTGTCTCGATAAAAAACAACCCCCCCAATCCCCAAATAAACAAGAAAAAACAAATAAACCAGAAGTTCGTTCCTGTGTCAAACCAATTTTTGCCTCTTCTCAAACTTTGACCCATTAGGGATTGTTTTACCCTCTGGAGAAGCCTAGAATAAATATACTCCCTCTTGTCTATAATTTCTGGGCCTCTGAAGTTACTTAGAACCAGAGAGTCATATTATATTCGTACTAGGAAGAATCTTAAATCTAAGCTTGTCCAATTTTATTTAATAGACTTGAACACCAAAGCTAAGGGAGAGGAAAAGCCATGTGCAAGGACACAGATCTGGTGAAAAAGCTGCCACCAGAATCTGGGCTTCCTAAGACTCAGACCAAATCCCTTTCTATTAGTTTTGCTTGGCTCTGTTCCCAAGGGAATTTTATTCACTAGCACATGTGAATAGCATCCAAACTATATCACTAAATTGTCGGTCTATGATGGCAAAGTGAATTTATTCAGTCTTTGTGAGACATGTTTGAAGAAGACCACAAGAAAGTGTTAACATCAATCCAGGCTGACTCCCTTCCAAACTACATGGACAGATACTGACAATATTTCCCAGCCCATGAAGATGGGAAGACAGCTGGGAGGCATTCCTGGCTTGGCTCCTCTGACCAGGTCACCACACTTCATTACATGAAGCTCCCAAAGGGAAAACTGCACTGGGGATGCTCTAATTTCAGGGGAAAAAACTGTGCCTTCCTATCCTCATTGCCTAATCTCTGGAGCAATGTTCAGAAAGGGCAGAGAAGTGGCTCATCTGCCAACTATCCAATATGGCTACCATGCCCATACTCCTGGGAGGCCTTCGAAGTGCTGCATGAAACCCTGAGCTTCTGTGGCACAATCTGAGAACCAGTGGCCTAGTCTAATTTCTCCTACCTTTCCTTAAATTGTCTGTTCTAGGCTATTTTAACATTTCACTTCATGAGCTTCTGCTACAATTTAGTGACATTCTAGAAAACTGCTGGATTGTCAGTGATGGCCGGATCATTTATATCCTTTGCAGAATTACCACTATAGGTCATAATGACTATAAGAACAAAATAATGGGACAAGATATTGAGTCAGAGCCTTTTTGATCTAGAGGGAGAATCTCATTCTAACCAAAGAGTAGTAGAATTGCAAATGACAGAGGGGGATGATGAGGAAAGAGCTTTGGACACCATAAATACTGTGTAATGAGGGATCTGCCATTGTTGTTGCTGTTGTGGTTATCGCTGGGGTAAGAAGAACGCTGAACCCATATGACAACGTTCTCTCTTCCAAGAATTTCTGGGCTCCCTTCATGATGCAATACACCTATTCCTGATTCACAGAAATCCAGAATTATTGGCAAATGCTAAATCAGATCCAAGTGACTGGATTAGCTTCTCACAGTTTATACAATAGTTTGAATCCTGGGGTCCTTTACTACATTTTTGAGACAGGAAAGCCGAGCCTGGGACAACTGAAGTGACTTATCCATGGGTGTCACGAGCCCAATTGGGGTTTTCTTGACAGAGATACTGGAGTGGCTTGCTATTTCCTTCTCCAGCTCATTTTACAGTAAAAGAAACTGAAGCAAACGGGGTGAAGTGACTAGCCCTGGGTCACACAGCGAGGAAGTTTCTGAGGCTGTACTCGAACTTAGGAAGAGGAGTCTCCCGACTCCCAGGCCCAGTGCTCTACCTACTGCAGTGCCACTTAGCCGCCCCATAGGAACATACCTGATAATGTCAAAGGTGGGAATCGAATCCAGGGTCCTGATCCCAAAGTCAGTACTCTTTACACTAATCCATATGGCCTACCTTTTAAATTACATTAAAGTCCCATGGTAATCTGGCTATTATTCAGCTCAGCATTTATCATTATCCGTCAAGTGTCTATCCCCCTGAATTACCTCTGTATCAACACCATGCCATAAAAGGAAAATCATTATGCCTAGAGATTATCTAGTCTACCAACTAATTAAATAGATGAGAAAACTGAAGTCCCAAGAGGACTACAATCTAGAACTTCTGACTCCATGGGTCTGTTATGCCATGCTGCCTTTCAAAAGATCAATTGATCAACAAGCAATTTAGTATTAGGGGTGCAAACACAAAAGGATCTCAAGGATCTTACATTTTAACAGGAGAGACAGCAAGTATAGAGGCAGATATATAATCTTGGGCAATGACTAGAAAAGTTAAGGATAGCTCCCATCCATTTCAGTCACTCTAATCTGGTCCTGAGGAGAGGCCAAGAAAGCCTTCAAAAAATATGATTGCCTTCGCAAAATTTAAGCCCCGCATCCATGAAAGCTGCACTCCAGTTCAGCTTGTTTACCCCAACATGGGCATCAGCTTGAAGAAGAGCAGGCTAGGTGAAAACCAGGAACGTCATGGTGGTTCATTAAGAACATTTTTGCACTTGAGAAATCACACATTAAAACGAAGTAGATAAGCTTTCACTGATACGAAAAGGTAAGATAATTACTCACTCACTCACTCACTCACTTGCCCACTTACTCCTTCATCGATTATTTACTGAGAGTTCAGGGATATAATCATCTTAGGCCATTTGAGAACCTGCCTTTGAATCCCATCTTTGGCATTTATTTTTCAGCTGCCTACCCTTGGCCAAGTCACTTTGCTTTTTTGAGTCTCAGCTTTCTTTTTTCTAAAAAGCACACAATAATATCAGTAGTTTTAGTACAATAATATCAGTAGTTGGCAGGGGGTTCAAATTTATCCCCACTGGGACAAGCTTAGGAAGCCACAGAATATCAGAACTAGAAAGGACTTTAGAGATAATCTCATCTTCCAGAGGAGGTTTTAGCAGCTGGTACATTTTAGGTGTCCCATAACACACATTAGCACAAACCTTCTTCGAGTAGCCACAACACATGTTATGTGTAAGACCTACACTAAGTAAGACTTAGGTGTTGCTGAAGACACAAAGGTGAGGACCTGGTCTTTGCTCTCAAGGATCTTATAGTACTATTGGGGAATCAGATCTAGATACACAGAACTAATGTAAATTATGATTAAGACAGATATGAACAGTACTGTGGGAATTCACAGAAGGGAGAGATTACTTTGGCGTCTCAAATAATTCATCAGCCATGGCCACACCTAGTGCATCACTGAGGATCCGAACAATCAGTGGTCTTTGTAAAAATGACACGTCCCCATTAAAAACCCCTCCAATTTATTCCGTGCTGAGCTCTGTTAGTAATATTTATGTCCCTACATAAACATGCAGTCTTCTTTCTTTCTTTTTTTCCCCTTAGTCTATTCTACTGCACGATGGCGTCAGACTCACTTTCGCCTCTAGCCAAGTAAAATAAAGACAAAAGTACATTTCTTGAATGTATTTCCATTTTAACTACAGAGTTCACTATTTCCAGTGGGAGCATCAGAAAAATTTGTCAAGAGAAAAAGAAAGGGAGCTGATTTTGAGTCTGAATGCCTTCACAATGTGGGAGTTCGGTTATGGCTTGATATTACTGTCCATTACTGGGAATTGGAAAACTATTTTTGCTAAATTTAGAACCTACTCAATGTTCAGAGAGCTGGAGTATTCCATTGGCCTCCTAACATCTGGGGTTTGAGCTGGGTGACCTTGTATTGTGAAAGAAAAAAGATTTTTTAACCTACTTTGTAAACTGGCCTGAAATACTTTGGGGACATTAGCTCTGAAGTAATATATTTATGATTTGAATGTAAACAAGTCAAAAGCATGTAGATTAAATTTCCCTCAAAATACACACTGGTTTCTAAGCTGAGGGAAAGGGTGCTTGGCAAAAGAAATACTGGGTTTTGCTCAACTCTGAATATTTGAAAAATAGTTGGAGATATGTGACAACTCAGAAGGTGACTGGGTCCAACCAATTTGGTTCCCAGTGGAGGAGAGTTGAAGTCAGGTCATTCCCTTACCCATGCTCTGATTTGTAAGTTGTAGACTCTGTTCCTCTACCATGGCGAGACAAAAAATAAAAATAAAAAAAAAAACCCTTAGTCTACTCAGGACTTCCTTTATCCTGTTTCATAGCATTTCTGGGCATATATACCATCCTTGAAGCCTCGAGGAATAGCTTCAATGACTTCTCACGGCACACTTTTGCAGATCTCGGATGAAGAATTCAGAAGAAGGGAATCTCCTCTCAGCTCCCAGAGATCATTTAGTTGTATTGCTCAGCTATAGCTCTGATGGCTCTGGTGCTAAGTTCCAGGAAGGTGGTGATTCCTCCAGAAGGTAAATAAGTATGCTCCTGATAGCTCAAAGGATAACCTGCATTTCTGTTCTTCTTACAGGACAGAATGGTCTGTTTCTCTAAAGGAGCTAATTAATAGTCAGTTGTGTCATTGTGCCCCCCCCCCACAATTTTTTTTTGGAGGGGGTATGGAAATAGAGAAAATTAATCTGTGATTTCATCAAAACTCTCATTGTGGAAACCCCATGGGCTAATAATTACCAGCAAGTTGTCTGTCAGTTGAATGGCCAGGTTAAATGAATTGCCCATGGAAACAGTCAGTCAGTCAGTCAGTCAACATTTCTTAATTGCCAACTCCGTGTCAGGCACTGTGCAATACACGGGGGATACAGAAGCAGGCAAAACATAGCTCTGAAGGAGCGCGCAGTCTAATGGGGGATTCAACAAGTAAACAGATCTGTACAAACAAGCGATATACAGGATAAAAAGAAAATACAAACCAGTAGCTATAGGAAGTACAAACAAGCTATATTCAGGATAAATGGGAAATCATGAAAATTGGGAGGGCACTAGAGTTAAAGGGATCAGGAAAGGCTTCCTGTAGGAGATGGGATTTTAGTTGGAGCTTAAAAGAAACCCGAGAAGTCAGCAGGTAGAGATGAGGAGGGAGAGCATTCCAGGCCTGGGGGACAACCACAGACAGTGGCCAGAGCCAACATGGAACTGGATTGAGGATTATGTGGCAGGGAGTGAGGCCTAAGAAAACTCAAAAGTTATGTGTGTGTGTGGGGGGGTGCCAGGTAGGAAGGGCTCTGAAAGTCAAACAAAGGATTTCGGGTCTTGGCCTAGAGGTGAGGAAGCCATGGGCTTTATTGAGTAGGGGATAGTTATGTGTTAGAAAAAGGAGTTAGATCAAGGGTTCCTGACTTCAAGTCCAGTCCTCTATCCACTGTGTCATGCTGTCTCACTCTCTCGGCAGCAGATATTTGGAATCATGGGAGTGTGCCATGAAGAGGTGGCTTTCCATCCCCACCTTCCCTAGCTCTCTAGTTATATCTGTATCATGGTTTCAGTAGGATGGGCAATTGGTATCAAATAGCTGAAAGAAAAATATTATTTCCTTGATGGACAAATGGGACCACATTTCCTTGCAAATGACTTTTGGGAAAGTTCTCCAGAGTGCTTTTGGGTTACCAACATGCCAATGGCAAAGTACCGGTTAAGGGGACTGTACAGCGCTCCAGATGGGGAACAGAAACTTGACTTTAGATCACAGGGAAAAGGAAGAATTAGAGAATTATATAACGTCTGAGCTCAACGAGGCATCTTGGATCACCTTGTCTAAGTTTCTAATGTTTGCTGAATTGAACTAAATTATAGAAGAGGAAACTGAGTCCTAAAGAGGGGAAGTGTCTTACCCAAAGCCCCACGGAACAATAAGGACAAAGGAGGAATTAGCACTTGGTCTCCTGGCTACCAGACCCAAGTTTGCTTTTAAATACAGAACTTTACCAGAAAGTTCATCCTATGGGGTTGTTGGAGCTCTATGGGTCAGCCCTGCTTGGTAGGTGTCAAGCAGAGTGAAAGCACAAGGCAAGGAATCACAGAGTCAGATAGAGACCAGAGGCAAATGATGGAGCAGAGAAGGAGGCCCAGAGATGGGGCATTAGAAGACTAGGATTAGTCACAAGGGCTTAGGGACCCAGGTTAGGCTCATGCTAACAGAAGTCAAAAGCTTAGCAAAGAGACTGGGTAAAAGTGTAAACACTAATGGCCAATAATGGATTCTGGGTTGAAAGATTTGTGAGCCTTATTTGGGGCTCAACAAAAAGTTGCTCCAAACTTCCTGTTTGGGGGCAAGAGAAGTTCCAGAATGTGTGCGGGCCTGAGCCCACAACAAGGAGACTTGACCAGTTGGAGAAGGGATTGAGGGCTCATAGAGTCAGGGATTTCTTGACACAAAACCTGAGAACTGAAGAGACCTTTGAGGACGTCTAATGCAACAATCTCATTTGATGGATAAGATATCATTGTAGAGTAGATAGAGTTCTGAGCATGGAGGTGGGAAGATATTAACGCCTACTTCTGATGCAACAGTAGTTGGACCACAGATAAGCCATCTTAAATTCCTAGAGTCTCAGTTTCCATTTGTAAAATAAGGATACTAAGACCTAGAGCATGTATTTCATTGAAATGTTGTGAGATCCAATTAGTTTGTGTATACAAGGTGCTTTGCTCATTTTAAAACGCTGAATAAATTTGCCATTCTTATTATAGAGAAGGAAACTTAGGCATGGAGAAAATCACTTGCTTAAGGCCACAGGGGTGGTAAGTAGCCCAAGTGCTCTGATTCCAAATTCACCGCTCTTTCCATACCATATTGCCCACAGTGAATTTTGTAATCCAAGGGGACACTCCAGATCAGCTTTCCTAGGTGGAGGCCAAAATCCAGCTGAGAGCAACCTTGTTGTGGAAGTTAGAGTTTGTCCTCACTGAAGAAAGGAAGGTGTGGACTGAAATGACGCCCAATTGGAGTTGGGACTTCTGTGATGCTCCTCTAGATCACTCTTCGGGTCTCTGTCCTGGGTGATCTCATCAACAACCCTGGATTTAATTTCCATCTCCATGCTGATGATTCTCGAAACTACTTTTCCTGCCTCAGTGTCTCTTCTAATCTCACATCTCCAACTGCCTTTCAAATTCCTCAAACTGGATGTCTAGTAGACATCTTCAATTTAACATGTCTAAAACCAAATTCATTATTTTTCTTCCTAAATCCTCCCCATTGTTAGCTAAGGCAACACCTTCCTCCTGGTCCCTCAGGCTTACAACCTAGGGGTCATCCTCATCTCCTCACTATCTCTCACACCCTCCCCCGGTATCCCAATCCATTGTCAAAGCCTGTCTATGACTTTATAACATCTGTCAAATACTCCTCCTTCTTCCTTCTGACATGGCCGCCATTCATCTCCTCATACCTGGACTATTATAATAATTTGTTGGTGGGTCCGCCTGCCTCAAGTCTCTTCTGATTGCAATCCATCCTCTATTCAATTAATGAAGTTGATCAGGTCTGATCAAGTCACCCCCTACTCAATAAACTCCAGGAGCTCCCAATCATCTCCAGGAACAAATACAAAATGGCATTCAAAGCCCTTCCTAATCTAGCCCCCTCTTACCAGACTTTTCTAGTCTGCCAAATGCTCTTCTATCCAGTAATATTGGCTTCCTTGATGTCCCCTGATGTCCCTCTCTTGACTCTGGGCATTTTCTCTGTCCCCCTTGCCTGAAGTGCGCTCCTTCCTCATCTCCACCTACGAGCTCCCCTGGCTTCTTTGAAGTCCTAACTAAAACCCCATATTCTACAGGAAGATATAACCTAGTGCACAGCACGGTGTCTGGCACATAGTTGGTGCTAAATAAATCTTTACTGACCTGCTCAACCTTTTTCATGCATCAAGGGCTCCTTTTGGAGACTGATAGAGTTTCTAGTCCCCTTCTCAGAATAAGGCTCTTAAATAATTGAAATCGTGCTCTTAGATGTTGGTAAAAATGAAGATGTAATTTTCCCCATCTGATTTCATGAACTTATTAGAAAGGAATTGAGCTGCTTACAATGTCCATTCTTTCTAAGCTGCACCATTGGGATATTGCTAATTGAAGGAACTACTAATTTCCCCTCAAGGAAGTAGTTTCCACCTAAGGGTAAATGTGTAACTCAGAGCAGGGCTTGTTAAACTTTTTCCAGTCATGACCCCTTTTTGCCTGAGAAATTTTTACACGACCCTGGCTAAAGAGGTATATAAAATAGGTATACAGATCAAACATTTACTGATAATAAATAATTTCACAACCCCCAGATTTAGTTACAAGATCCCACGTGGGGTCAGGGACCAGAGTTTAAGAAGCTGGGACTTGGAGAGAACTGAAGAAGACAGCGTGTTCTGAGATCGATGGAATATCCGGGCTTGATTTTGGAGCACCAGACCCAAAATAGAGTGAGTCTTCTTACATGAATCAGTGTGGACAAGCATTTAAAAAAAGAACTCAAGGCACTAGAGTCACCGAATTTTCTTTCACAAACTTCCAAGGGAGGCATTATGTAATTGGCACTTAGTCATGCATCAAGTACACACATTACAAACCTGATAAGAAAAGGAGGAGATGGAATTGCCTCAATGTGATATATGCCTCACTTTCTAAGGTAGATCCCTCTTTCAAATTTATAACTAAGCATCTTCTTACAGACCTACTTCTCTGAGCTATTATTAGTTGGAAACTAGGAGAAAAAGAAGTAGCCATGTGCTTGAACTCAAGAGATCGTCCTGTTTGTAAACCAGCCAAGTCGAAACTTGCTCCACTACAAGTGGCCCCGACAATGTCAGAAAACAGGAAGCCCTGCCTGGATTTCCAAGATGCAAACGTCATTCAGAAGGCTGGAACTCTTGGTTGCCAATGAGGCCAGTTTTCCTGGGTATGAAACTTCCACACTGTTAATTTCACAGATAAACGCCAAACCAGAAGGTACCCAGATGATGGCAAATTGAAAATGTTGCTGAATTACCAAGGCGAAATCTAGGTATTAAGTTTCTGGTGCTTGCAAGAACTACTTAGCAACTCAAACAGTACTCAAAAACAAAATCTGATTAAACATCCAGGCTTGGCAAAGATCAAGACTATGTCTCCAAAGAAAGATTTGTTTGGGCATTTCGATCGGCTCTGTCGTATGTGCAGCTCTGCACATATTCGGAGTGCTAGCCAGTGATTTCAAAAAGCAGTCACCTAATGTGGATGCATAGGGAACTCACTGGCCACCTGAGACGTTAAAAAGATGGGAGCAAGGGAAGGTAGCAGAAGATGATTACAAAAGGGTGGAAGAGTTCTCTAATAATCTTGTCAAGAGTGCGTAAGTTCAGAATGAACTGAAAACTTAGGGAGAGGGTTCTAGATATAATGGGGGAGAGTAAAGCATCAAAACAGGATTGTTTTTCAGGAAGGATGGAACAATAATAACGGGTGCTTCTTCTTTCTCTGCCAAGGAAAATAATCTTCTGACCAGAAGGGACAAAATCAAAGTGGCTAATAAGAAGTTGATAGCCAAGATATGGAGATAGTAAGAGCGTTTAATTGCTCTGAATAAGTCAAATTACTTGAGCCAGATGAGCTACCTCTTAGGAAGTCACCATGTCCTAGGTCATACATGGGTGTATGGGGAGGGGTGCCATTTCCCCCTTCAGAACATCTCCTGCCTCCATAAGGGTCCAGCTTCAGGACTCTCTCCAGAGCTAGTTTGCACTATAGACAAGATCTCTTTCTGTCTGTGATGCCCTAGAACTTCCTCTAGGACAAGCGAGGTACCTTCACCATCCTAACCAGATGTCCATGCTTCTTTCTACCTGCTTTTGCTGCTGTGGCAAAAACCTTCCTATGAAACAAGAGTTCCATAATAACTAGGGTTATCCAAAGTGGACGGGTCTGCCTGGGAGGAAGTGGGTTCCCACTTCCTAGGGGGCTTCAAGCAGAGTGGATAGCCACTGGTTGGGGCAGTTTTAGAGGAGATACTTATTCAGGTTTGAATTGATTGGGTTGACCTTTGGGATCCTTTCTAGCCCCGAGTTTCTCTGTGATTTCTGGCCAGCAGGTAAACAAGAAGTAAAGATTTCTCTTTCATACCCTTGGAATCCCTTTTTCCTGCCTTACTTACCCTTTGTGACTGTTAATATCTGGGTCAGGGGGGGGTCTACTCCACAGGCAGTCTCCAAACCTCCAGCAATTTTTCTCAGAAACTTCCTTGATCTCCCCATAATGGCTAACTTATTGAGAATGAGGAGCACCTGGTCTCTGCAATTTAGCATGCAAAATTTTCCTGAAATGTTTGCTGCTATAAGGCTCCAGTCCACTAGCAGAGAATGGCATAGGATTTAGGGCTAGATGAGAACTTAGCATCTATCTAGTTCAATTCTCTTCTTTTTTTCCCATGAAAAAACCAGGTCTCGGAGAAGGAAAAGAACTTGCCCAGCCAGCCCCAAAGGCTGTAAGTAGCAAAGATAAAATTTAAAGCCTGGCCCTCACACCTGATCCCTAGCCAATCTCTTGCCAGTATCTGTTGATTACATCTTGGCAACATCTCTTAAGTACACCTCCTTCTCTCCACTGTTACTGCCACCAATTTGGGGGCAGGCCTTCATTCCCATATGCTCAGACTATAGACCAAAGCTCTCCAATGTGACTTTTTCCAGTCCACTAATGGAGGCAGTTCTTTACCCTTTATGAGCCTCCTCTGCACAGCCCTCTTTTCACTGTATCACACAACTCCTTCATTTGGTTTTAAAGGTCCGAGGATTTGTTTTGTAACTCCAACCTCTCACTATCTCTGATGCTCTGATGTCTCCCCTTCTCACTGTATTTCCAGGTTACAAAGCATGTACAAAGCTATCCACTCTGGTTCTCACAAAAGGCCTATGAGGGGAACAGGGGAGAGATTATAATTTCCATTTTGTGAGGCAACAGTGGACTCTCAGAAAAATGAAGGCCCCAAGCCATGGTCATATAGTTGGGAAATAGCCAAGTCATCTGGATCCTTGTCCAAGGTTCATCCTCTTCTCCTTTACCATGTTTCTAAACATATTAAATGTTTAAAGAAGTAAATGTCTGATGTATTTAACTCCCCTCTGTCAGTTATTTTTAATCATTTAAGAGTTTTTCATTACTGTAAAGCAAAAGAAGATGGCAAGAATATGTAGTTCACAGACTGGAATAGTCACATTCCTGTTTCTTCAAGCTGAGAAAAATTGCCTATCAGAGTCATCTGATCAGACCAAATTTCTCTAAGGTGACTGTTTGTAGTACCCTAACAGAATCAGTTCTTTACCATGTACCTGGCTTTTCTGATTTTGCTAGAAACTTGTATCCTGGCAAAAGCAGAATTTTATGGAAGAAGTCAGAGACATAACCAACCATTTTCATGTCCAGGGCAAGTAGCATGAAGTGTAGACAACTGTCAGCAGGAAAGGATTTTCCCTGAGGCAGAGGGAGAAAAAGAGAAAGAGAGAGAGAGAGAGAGAGAGAGAGAGAGAGAGAGAGAGAGAGAGAGAGAGAGAGAGAGAGAGAGAGAGAGAGAGAGGAAGCTTTAAAGTTCTTTTTGTTTTAACTAATTATTCTTGCTATCTGGATGCCAAGCTCATTTGTTTCTAACTGCCAAAGGATCTAAGGGTAAAACCCCAGTTGCCCCATTCTAGTGGCAATTCTCGGAAGAGTAACAATGCACACATTAAAAGTATAAGGACTATATTAGGTAATAAAGGAGAATAGGTGACAAGTTGTAATAGAAAAAGCAATGGACTTGGATTCATAGAACCTGGGCTCGAATCCCAGTTCTATAGCTTATTAGTTGGGCAAGTCACTTCCCTTCCTGTGGGGATCACAATGACCTTAACTTTAAAACAAGTAGATGATCTCTAAAGTCCCTTAATTCTGAAACCTATGATCCAAAGGGAGATGTGGCTCCTTAATGGAATCATTTTAGAAGATTTCCCTTATTGTGGAAAGTTGCTTGGATAAGTAAGATGTTAATAATATGTGTGTCTGGCATGCGCTTAAGAGATAATAATAATAAAGGTAACTTTTAAGAAACATAATCGATGCAGTATGATGACAAGAAGTTCAGAAAGCAGAATAAGCATATATAATTGCCCTTCTGAGATATTCAATTTATTAGATTCAGCCAAAAATTAAACTCAACTGATGCCAATGGGTAATGCTTTGCATCCATCATCTAAAAGTCATAGAACTGTCAAGTTTTGCTCACCTCTGGCTCATTTATCAAATAACATCGTGTATTGTTATCTCAGCCAGGCAGTAAACATTTATTAAGGGCCTATTATGGGTTGGGCTAAGGCAGATGCATCTAAAGGCCATTGCAATGGTCCAGGTGTGAGGTGAGGAGGGCATGTCCTAAAGCGGTGGCAATGTCAGGAGAGACAAAAGTGTGTATTTGACAGTTGTTGTCAAGCAATCAGTGGTCTTGGAGCTGGATTGGATGGGGGGGGAGGGATCTGAGAGAGAGTGAGGAGTTGAGGATCATCTCTAGGTTGTGAGCCTGGAGGACTGGGAGGATGGTGTTATCCCTAGACAGTAATAGGGAAGCTAGAAAGGGGGAGTAGGACTTAGGGGAAACATAATGAGTTTGGTTTTGGACATTCTGAGTTTAAGATATGGACTGGACATCTAGTTTGAGATGTCTAAAAGACAGTTGAGGATGCAAGGTTAGAAGCCAGCAGAGAGGCTGGAGAAGGAGGAGTAAAATTGAGAAGGATCAGTATGGAGATGGTAGTTCAATCCCTGGGAGCTGGTGAGACCATCAAGTGAAATAAAATGGAGGGAGCAAAGAAGGGGGTTCTCATTCTGGAGAGCAATTTGAAACTGTGTCCAAAGATCTTTAAAACTGCGCATACCCTTTGATCTCACAGTATTACTACTGAGTCCCACTGTATCCTAAAAAGATCATGAAAGCAGGAAAATGACCCACATGTGCAAAAATGTTTTGTAGCAGCCCTTTTTGTGGTAGCAAGGAACTGGAAACTGAGGGGATGCCCACCAATTAAGGAATGGCTGAATAAGAAATGATGAACAGACTGATTTTAGAAAAGTCTGCAAAGTCTTACCTGAACTGAAGCTGAGAAAGTGAGAACTGTACACAGTAACAGCAAGATTGTGTCATGATCAACTATGATAGACTTAGCTCTTCTCAGCAACGTGGTAAGCTAAGATAAATACAATTAACTTGGGATAGAAAGTACCATCCGCAACCAGAGAAAGAACTGTGGACACTGAATGTGGATTGAAGCATATTATTTTCACCTTTGTGAAACCTTTTGTTTTGTTCTGATTTTTCTTTCCCAACATGACTAATAAGGAAAAATGTTAAAAAATGATTGTACATATACAACCTATATCTGAATGCAAGCTGTCTTGGGGAGGGGGGAGGTAAGGGAGAGAGGAAGAAAAAAATGTAGAACTCAAAGTCTTACAAAAATGAATGTTGAAAACGATTTTTACATGTAATTGGAAAAATAAAATACTATTTATGATGGCAGCTTTCAGAAAACTTGGAAAGACTTACATGAACTGATACTGAGTAAAGTGAGCATAACGAGGAAAACCATGTACATAGTAACAGCAAGATTGTGTCATGATCAACTATGATAGACAATTCTGATAGACCTGGAATGGAAAGTGCCATCTGCATCCAGAGAGAGAACTAGGGAGACAGAACTCAAAATGAAGCATAATGTTTTCCTTGATTTTTGTTTTTTCTTTTTCATGGTTTTCTCTTTTGATTTTTCTTTCACAACATCACTAATATGGAAATATGTTGAAAATGACTATATATATATATATAAACTATATCAGACTACTTGCTATCTTGGGGAGGGGGGAGGAAAGGGAAGGAGAAAAATGTGGAACTCAACATCTTACAAAAATGAATGTTGAAAACCATTTTTATATGTAAATTAGAAGAAAAGTATTTAGTAAGTACCTAGTAAGGTTGACCTAAACAAAGCATTTTTAAAACCTTATACTACACCACTGGGGAAATAAGATATGGTACTCTTATTATTCTTAATAACACATTGCATTGTAGTTATTTGTATATATGTTTTTATTTCTCTAGTAGACTGTAAGCTTCATGAGGGCAACAATAGCCTTTTTTTATACTTCCTTAAACAAATATGTGTACATATATCTTGGACAGGTCGTGCAGATGGAAAATGAGCTAAGCCAAAAATTGAATAGGAGGAAGACAACAAATTGGATAGAATTTGAGAAACTGAGATGATTTTCATGATTCCAAGGTTTTTTTGTGAAACAAAAGCCCATCTTTTTTTTTTTTTAACATCAATATTTTTGTGTTGGTGCTGTATAGCTACAGCTCATGGAATATCATAATCTCAGAGGAATTCAAATTTCAGGTCTCAAAGGGCAACAACGTAGAGAGTTGTAGAAGGTATAAATATGTTATGGCTTTATTACCAGTGCTGAATTGCATACAACAAAGCAGTGTAAAGGACACCATCAAAGGATGTGGGATGGTCATTGGCAAAAGCAATGGATGCCTGATGGATAGCTCGTGTGCTTTATTTGTATCTACATAATGTCAAGAAACCTATCTATAGAAAAACCTCCAACATGTTGGCTGGACCCTCTATGGCAGACTAATAGGAGAATGTGGACTAGAGTCACACAGGACAGATAGATACGATTAGGCCGTGATCATCCTTTGTTTTCGAAGAGGACCAATGACATCACAGGGTGACTTGGACATCTGTGATCTGTAATTGTTGACAGGAGTATCCCTGCAGAGTGCTAGGACAAAATGTCTAAGTATCTTCTAAAATGAGCTCGTAGGGAAGAGAACAAGTATTCATGAAGTGCCTGATGTGCCAGGCACTGTGCTAAATGATTTACAACATTTGGTCAGATTGTACATAATAGATGTTCAATAAATATTTGTTGAATAAACAAATAAATGAGTTCAGAGTCAGAAGCAGAGATTCTTACAAGTTAGAGGAGACTCTAGACACCATTTTGTCTAATCCGTACTTGAATAAGATCCCCTTTCTGACATCCTCACTAAATGTTTGAATGACTGTAGCAAGGGGGAACTACTCCTTCTGAGGTAGCCCATTTCACCTTTGAATAACCTTAATTCTTAGGTTGTTGCTACATCAAATGGAAATCCACCAATTGGTAACAACCACCCCTTATTCTTTGCTCTGACCCAACACTCCAAATATCATGCCTGATATTTGTTGAAATCTAAGATCTGAATCTTCTCTTTCCTGTGCTCCCCCAGCTGCTTCGACCAGTCCTCTTATGAAATGATCTCGAGGTCCTCTACTATCCTGATCACTCTCCTCTTGTGCTCCAGCTTATTAATGCCTTTCCTAAAATGTGGTGCCCCAGACCAAATACTGTACAAGTACTCTTGATGTGCTCTGATCAGAGCACAGGGCAGCCAAAACAATGACTTCACTCATTCTGGAAAGGGTGCCTCTGTTAATGCAGTCTAAGATTTAATTAGCTTTTTGACGGCCATATTTTATATTGACCTTGCAGTCCATTATAATCCTGAACCACTTTTTTCTCTCACATGAACTCACATCTAACTACACCTTTCTGATCTTGTTCTTAAGATATTGAATTTATTTTGTATCCAAGATATCTTGATCAAATTTCCCATTGGCTATACACAGCTCAGCATTCAAGCCTTCAGAATTGGGGGGGGTCTTATTCTGTCACCCACATTCCCTATTCCTCTTAGCTTTGTGTTAGCTACAAATTTGATGAGAATGCCATCCGTGCCTTTATCCCAATCATTCATAAGTTAAAAAAACAAACAAAACAGGATAGGGCCAAGCACAAATCCCTGGAACGCTCTACTAGAGACTTTATTTAAGTCAACAAGAATTTATTAGTACCAACTCTGAGTCTGGCACGGCTAAGAACTGGGAAGATCAATAGAAACCAAAACTAAGACAATCCCTGCACTCGAGGAGCTTTCATTCTAATGGGGAAAGACATAAAGGGTATAATAAAAGAGTTGAAAATCTGAGCTAGGGAAGGAGATGGAAATGTCTACAGGGTCAAGAACAGAGCCTGGGGAGGAATGAAAGAGTGAATATGTTTGGATTGGGCACTTTCCTTAAAACAGAGCTTTTGGAAGGAACTGATCAATCAGGGGGAGGAGCCCTAGAAGGAGAAGGCTGCTATGGCCTGGTGGAGAAAGTAGTTCCAAAAGTTAGGAATAGAAGCCAAAGAGAAAAGATGGTCCTACTTTTCGGTCCTAGTTCTGATTCTTCTTAAATGTACTATTATCTCACCTCTGTCAGCAAAACACAACTCCAACTTGTCTACAAGGATAGCATGAGAAACTCTGAAGTATCATGAGACTGCTCTTCATTTACATTTCCAAGATCTGTTACTTATACCCCTCGTTTCACAACTATTACATAGTGCCTTGTCTTGTCCGTTACTTCTTTATATCTTTATGTAAATGTGGCATAAGACCTGGAATCTAGGCCCATCAATGTGTGGTCCTTAACACACCTCTCCAGGGTAGTAAGTTTCCAAAGGTAGGAATTAAAGTCAGATTTTCCTAACTCCAAGTCCATCACACTTTCCATTATTAGGGCTTCTTAAACTTTTTCCACTCCCGACTGACTCCTTTTCACCTAAGAAACTTTTACATGACCTCAGGTATATAGATATATAAATAGGTATATGAAATCAAACAACTACTGATAATAAATCATGATTTTGTGACCCTCATATCTAGTTATGAGACCTCACATGGGGGTCACGAACCTCAGTTTAAGAAGCCAGACATTAAGTCATATTGCCTCTCAAGTCATTGATTTTTTATTTCACTGAAGGTTCTCCTTGTAAACTCCCTGAAGGCCGAAACAATTCTTATTTTGTACATAGAAGAATGACCTCTGGGTCAAATCCTGTCCGTGGCCATCCATCCAGCAAAGTTTCAACCAACGTCCACTTCTTGATGATAGTATCTACAGAACAGGGGTGAGGAGAGCACGTCCTTGTTCATCTTTTCACAGGTCAGCCTCATATTTCCGAAAAGGAAATAAGTCTTCTTTTTAGAGATGATCTGAAAAGTCCTGGCTAATGCATTATTCTTACTCCCAAAGTTAATGGCTGTGATTAATTTCTTCTAATGGCACGCTAGGATTAAATAGAGTTATTCTGCGAGTGTGTGTGTGCGTGTGTATGCGCACACGTGCACGTGTACATGCATATGTGTGTGCGTGTGTATGAGTGATTGTCCATATAGCTTTATTTTGGTGTGAAATTTATGGTCTTTTTTTAAGAGAAAGGGACTAAGGGAGGAGAGTTGAAAGCTTTCTTTTTATGTACAGTTATAAATTCTCTTTAAAAAGTGAACCTTTACTGATCAATATTTTTAAGGAGCTTTTTCATTTTTTTTTTCCAAAAGGAAATGAAACCCAACGACTGACTAAGAAGCTCCTTCCTATTTTCACTTCTTTTCGATTTTACTGATTACTGGGTTGCTATGTTGCTTAGACGTGAATTTTTTTCTCCTTCGTAACCTTATTTCAAATCTCCATATTTACTTAAATATCTGTTTCTTACCTATGATTACAAGAACATTATGCTATGTATATGAGAAGAAAAAACACGTTATGTGTATGTGTGTGTGTTGGAACGTGTGCATGAGTGCTTGGTGATGGAGGACGGAAGATAGAGGAAATGATTTGTTTTTTCCTCCCATCTTGGATGATCAGAACAGCATTCTCAGGAGTAAATAAAAGGAAGCAAGAAAGTAACCCAGAGATATAAAAGTGAAAACCAGAGAGACCTTCTCGCACAACATCCTACAGAAGCTCCAAGTTCTGACCACATCAGGTGGGCTTTTCTGTTGGAGGGCCTCTAAGGACTAAAGTCAATGATCTGTATTTCGTTCACATCCATCTGCTAATCTGGGGAAAATTAGAGAGACATTTTGTAAACTTGGACTGTTCTCTCCAAGACCTGATGAAATTCCCAGTCCTCTCCTGGATTAAATTCTCCCCTCTCTGTTGCTAATTTGCTCTGATTCAGCCTTTCCTCTGCCAACACTTTCTGGGGTCACTTTCCTGGAAAAAGAGACAGAAATTCTCACAGTCTTCATCACTTCCCAGGTGAAGTAATGGCTGAAACCTTGCTGGGTGGATGACGATGGCCAGGATTTGACCTGGGGTTAATGCCATTGTATATATAAAATAGGCATTGTCACAGCCTTGAAGTTTACACAGAGAGCCCTCGATGAACCCCAAATCAGTGACAATTGGAAGACGGTGTGACTCATGGAAAGTGTACTACACTTGGAGTCAGAGAAACCTAGGCAGGACTTTATGTTCTTGACCTCTGATCCTGAAGTTAAACCCCCTCTAATTTCTAACTTCAAGAAAACTTAACGGTTTTTTTGCTCTCCTTTAGGGTTCACAGATGAATTGGAAGGAAAGAAAAGGTAGATTTCTCTGGTATTTTTAAGGAAAATATTTAGAAGGCACTCTTTAAAAGCAAATCTCGCCTCATTGTCAACTACAGCAACCTAAAACAATCTTTGTGATACTCTAAGGGGATTATGTTAGAGCAGAGAGGGACCCAAAAAAGCCATTCAGTTTGACATCATCTTTTTATAGATGGAAAAACCAAGGCCCCTAATGGGGAAGACCCTTGATCGAGGTTTCCCAGTTGGATAATAGCACAGCTAGGACCAAAACCCAGGGCTGCCGAGAGTCTGGTACTTTCCCCATTGTACCACATGCTATGTCAAATCTGAAGCCAACATTATGCTGAAAACTAGATCCACTCCCAGATCGAAGTAGTTACAATAATAAGACTTCAAGGGCAATGCATATTAACCTTGAATAAGATTAATTAATTAATTGGCTAAATCTTGAATAAATCTAGTTCATACTCCTGAAGAGACCTTTGGCTACATTAAAAAGCAATGTGATATGAATGTTTACTCAAGAGCATCTTATTGCTTAAATTGGTCTGAAGAGATGTGGATTTGTCACTTTGTCTACACCTCTCATTGTACAAGGAACTCTGAGTTTACGATGAAAACATCACTGTTTAAGTCCTGGCTCTGGAGCATGTCATTTCTACTCTCTGAGTTCCCATTTCCTCCTCTGGAAGATGGCTATAGGAAGAGGACCAATGATTTCACTTTTATTAGGGAATTTCTGATAAGGAAGCTCCTACCAATGCCATCTCAGGGAATTGCCTAGGATATAGAGAGATAATGTGACTTGTCCAGGGTTACACAGCCAGTATATGGAAGAAGGAGGATTGGAATCCACCTCTTCCCTGCTAGAAGGTCAGCTCTCTATTCACTCTCCCAAGTTGCTGCTATCTATAAAAAGGGGCTTATGATACTTATACTGCCAATCTGTTGTGAGGAAATAATTTTGTAAATCTGAACAAGCTAGAGAAATATGGAGTATTATTCTTATTCACCACCACCACCACTATCTATTTCCCTATAGTTTATGTGTTACTTGCCTCCTAGACTGTAAGCTTCATGAGGCTCAGATCATGGTTTCTTCATCAGCCCTCTGAAGTAGGGCCTCGTTCAAGAAATATTTGGTAAATGAACAAATGAATGAATTCTCATTTGTTGGCACTGTGGTTGTAGATGAATAAGGACTAAGAGTTAAGGATGAATGTCCACCGAATCCAAGATATACCCTGGAACTCGGTTTGGCAATGAAATCTTAAATGTCATCTTGTGGTCTTGTTATTTGTCTTTTTTTTTTTTTTTCCCGGGCTTGAGATTTCTTCGGCCTTCTGCCTCCAACTCGGGATTCTGACTCTTGTGTGGTAAATGCTTGTTTTATTGGTTCTGCCCTGGGAAGTAGACTGAGCCGGCCTACTACTCCCATTTTGATTCTGGCCACTAATCTAAAACCCATCCCTTAGCTACTGACACCAGTGGCTGATTTCTTTCCTGGAGGCAAGTTCCAGTGTCCATCTCTATTCCTAGTACTCAGCCCTGCTGGCAGCAGAGATGCCGCTGCCGAAAGCTGGGCAGATGGGAAATGCCCATTACCCCAAGGAATCGGCAGCACAGTGACTCGAAAGGTTCGAAGACAGAAGTCATAAAGCGCTTGGAGCCAGAAATCAGGATTGGGAGGAAATGTGGAGGGGGAGGGGGAAGGGGAGGGGAAGCAGCAGCTGTCTATTCTAAACATTGGTCTCTGAAAGATATGCAAACTGGAAAATCTGGATAATTTTCCAGTGACAAGCCCTGGAGTGACTGAAGTGGGAGTTCAGAAGTGTTAGCATATGCAAAGAAGAAGTATAGTATACAGTGGAAAAAACACTGGATTTGGCCTGAAGAAAACCTGGGTTTTGAATTGTCTCCACTACTCATTAGCTCTGTGACCAGGGCCAAGTTGCTTAACCTCTCTCAGGCCCTTCCTTTCCTCATCTGTAAAAAGGAGATCATTATACTTGCCATATCCACCTAATAGAGACTTAAATGAGAAAAATGGGGGATACGTTTCAGTTCTTCTCTTGCCTTGTCTCCTTCCTGGCCTACCTATGTATGAGCTCTTCGCGGAGAATCCAGTTTCCTTTAGAACCCCTGCCGCCTAATTAGAGGCAGCAGATAGACTGCTGGACCTGAAGTCAGGAAGTTCAAAATTTAAATCCAACTGGAGACGCTGACTAGCTCTGTGGCCCTAAGCGAATCAATTTACCTCTGTCTGCCTCAGTTTCCTCAAATGTAAAATGGCAATAATAATAGTCATTACCTCTCAGGATTGTTAGAAGGTTCAAACAAGGGGAGGCTAGGTGGCGCAGTGGATAGAGCACCAGCCTTGAAGTCAGGAGGACCTGAGTTCAAATCTGGCCTCAAATACTTCCTAGCTGTGTGACCCTGGCAAGTCATTTAACCCCAACTGCCTCAGAAAAAAAAAGAAGGCTCAAACAAGAGAATATCTAATGAAGAGCTTTGCTCATCTTTAAGTGCCCTAAAATATTAGCTATTATTGTTGTTATTAATATTAATAATCATTGCTTTGTCTCAGAGCTCTATGGTTGCAAAAGACCAAACTATATAGGAAGGACAAGATTTTCCTGGTGTTAGTCCACTTCTCATTTTTGTTTCACAGCAGGGTTTGTGAGTGATCTCCATGGTTTTTGACTCTTCAATGATACCCAAGGCCATCATGATAAAAATGGAATGCCAACTCTTTTTATAGTTTTGCTCCTTCAAAGTAAGCCATATGTACTCCCAGGAATCTGTTCCCCTTTGGAACCTGGATACCCAAGCCACTATTGAACCAGCGTTTGAAGCTGTAAATACATGTTTAGGTTTGAGTTGAGAAGTATGTGCATTTTAAAAATCGATCCTCACACTTATGAATAAAATAAACTTCCCCCTTCATTTGGAAAGTGTTTTCATGCTCCACAGAGAACAGCTAGACTCCTGATTTACCTCCAAGTTTTTATGCAGATCCCAGGAAGCTTTGCAAGAATAAATAGCTCATGGGAATACTCTTATTTTCCCAGGAAGCCCCAGAGACTTTTCTAAGGTCTTTTTCACTAACTTTAAAAAAAAGTTATATTGATGCCTTTTGTTTTTTTATCAGTCATTTCCATATATATCCTCTCCCTACACAATGAGCCTTTCCTTTTAACAAAGAAAAAAAAACAGTTAAGCACAAGTAGCCAATACATTAACCACAACCAGCGTTGCATGCAACATTCCACACATACAGTTCTCCTTCACCTCTCCAAGGAAAAGAGGAAGGCTCTTTTCCTCATCTCTGCTCTGAAGCCAAGATCGGTGATTACAATTACACAGTGTTTAGTTTTGTTTTACTGTTGTCTTTGTTTATATTGCCATGGTCGTTATATATGTTGTTTTCCTGGTTCTGCTTACTTCACTCCATATTACTTTTTTTTTTTTTTTTTTTTTTGTTAACTTTTTTTCAGCAGAAGCTCTGTTTATTTGTGCTGGTTGATGAGGCTGGTGATTTCAGATCTACCACTGTGGATATGACATGTTGTTGTTAAGTCATTTCT
This sequence comes from Sminthopsis crassicaudata, assembly GCF_048593235.1. Lineage (NCBI taxonomy): Eukaryota > Metazoa > Chordata > Mammalia > Dasyuromorphia > Dasyuridae > Sminthopsis > Sminthopsis crassicaudata. The sequence goes on from NC_133623.1 coordinate 32,114,285, forward strand.
TTCAGTCATGGCTCATTCCTCGTGACCCCATTTGGACTTTTCTTGGGAAAGGTGCTTGTGATTGGCCATTTCCTTCTCCAGTTCATTTTACAGATGAGGAAACTGAGGCAAGCAGGATGAAGTAAGTTACCCAGAATTACACAGCCAGTAAGTGTCTGAGGCTGGATTTGAATTATGTTCTTCTTGACCACTGTCAAGCCCTGTGCTTTATCTGCCTGTGTCCCCTAGCCACCCTGGATGTGGCATGTACACAGATAGATAGGATACCAAGGAAAGGATGTGATGGGGCAAAGGAGAGATGCAGAGAAATTGCTCTCCAGAGGGAATTTGAAGAGGGAGTGAACATTCTCAGCTAGGAGGAAGCAGGGGAGGCCTTTTGAGCTAAGCCTGGAAGGAAGAGAAAGATTTTGGTAGGCAGGATAAGAAAGGAAGATAGCGTATGGGCTGCATATAAAATGGGGAGCAGCATGTCAGGTTGGGAGATCAAAATGTGAAATTCACAGTAGCCCATCCAATGTATCTTTGTTTAGTTATTTTCAGTCATAAATGTCCAACTCTTTATGACCTTATTTGGGGTTTTCTTGGTGGAGATACAAGAGTGGTCTGCCATTTCCTTCTTCAGCTCATTTTACAGATGAGGAAACTGAGGCAAACAGGGTCAAGTGACTTTCTCAGAATCACACAGTGTCTGAGGCCAGATTGGCACTCAGGAAGAAGAGTCATCCTGACTCCAGACCCAGCACTCTCTCCATTGCAGCACCACGGAGCTGCCCAAACAAAACCTTATTCTGGTCAATTCTCCCAACCTAAAAACCATGACATTTTTGTCATTCCTTTACTTGATACAATATAAACCTCTGGACATTCTAGATTCCAGAAAGCCTAGCCTTTTCAGACAAGGCCATCTCTTGCCTTCACTTACTGAATGTTGCTAATTTGCTATGCTTGTTGATTATGGTTCTGTATGAAAGGCTTTATGAGGTAAGAGATAATGAAGTTGGCCCAATTTTCATTGTTTCTACTTCAAGGAAATACATATTTCAGCAGAGCTCCTCTTTATTACTACATTCTTTCTTGCATGAATCATACATAAAATCATTCTCACGTTTGTTCCTAATAAATGCTGGCCAAAAAAGTAGCATGATATAGTGGATAGAGAGCTGCCCTAGAGTCAGAAAGACCTGGGTTCAAATCCAGTCCCTGCCAGATAATAGCTCCGTGATCGTGGGCAAGTTACTCAACTTCTACGTGCCTTAAGATTGTATACTGGAGAAATGGTCCCAATCTGAATTAGTAGAAGATACTGTCTTACCCAGGAAGTTCTTACACCAATGAAATCTTACACCAATGTTTTTACTGTGTTATTTTCTACTGAGAAGCTTGCAGTCATACGGGTTCCTGATTCTTTGCAGCTTTTCAGCTACCTTTTGTGTACTCTTTTTCCCCATTATATCATAAGCTCCTTGAGGGTAGAAGCAGCCTTAGCACAGTGCCTGACAGATAGTAGGTATTTAAGAAATTTCTTTTTTCTTTTTTTTTTCTTTTCCAAACCCAGGAGTTATCCTGAACTTGTGAGTTCATCCTGAAGACCCATGCCACTTTATTGGAATGCATGGTGGACTTTATCTTAGTCACTATATGGATTCCTCTAACCATCCCTTTTGAAATCTGAGTTTAGCACCAACAATGTCCTGGGAACAAATCTCTTTTCTCAAACGACTCTTTCTTCATCTGTTTCCATGTTTGGGTTTTCCCCTTCATTTAACCTCTGCCTCTGTGACCCCCATGTCTCTCCTTATAGTCTGATCTAAGGAAGCAATGTTACATTTCCACTTTTGCTACAAGAAAAAACCCTCTCGAAGGATTTTATGGCCAAAGAAGAACTAGATAACATTATGGAATGCAAAATGGATAATTTTGATTATACTATATTAATTTTTTTTGTACAAACAAAACCAATGCAGCTAAGATTAGAAGGGAAACAAAAAACTGGAGAAAATTTACATTCATTGTTTCTGGTAAAGGCCTCATTTGTAAAATATAGAGAGAATTGACTCAAATTTATAAGGATACAAGCCATTCTTCATAAATGGTCAAAGGTTATGAACAATTTTCAGACAAAGAAATTGAAGCCATTATTAGTTATGTGAAAAAAATTCTCTAAATCACTATTGATCAGTTAAATGCAAATTAATACAACTCTGAGGTACCACTTCACACCTCTCACATTGGCTAAGATGACAAGACAAGATAATGATAAATGTTGGAGGGGATGTGGGAAAACTGGGACACTAAGACACGGTTGGTTGAGTTATGAAGTGATCCAGCTGTTCTGGAGAGCAATTTGGAACTATATCCAAAGGGCTAGCACTATCAAACTATGCTTTGATCCATCAGTGTCTCTATTGGGTCTGTATCTTAAAGAGATAGTAAAAAGGGAAAAGAACCCACATGTGTAAAAATGTTTATCATAGCCCTTTTTATAGTGGCAAGGAACTGGAAACGGAGTGGATGCCCATCAGTTGGGGAATGGCTGAATAAGTTATGGTACATGAATGCAATGGAATATTACTGTTCTATAAGAAGTGATGAAAAAGCTAACTTCAGAAAAGCCTGGAAAGACTTAAATGAACCTATGCTAAGGGAAATGAGCAGAACTAAGAGAATATTGTACACAGCAACAAGATTATGTGATGATCAACTGTGATGGACATGGCTCTTTTCAACAATGAGGTTTCAACAACTACGGAGATTGAATATGGATCAAAGCAAGGTATTTTTACCTTTTGTTGTCATTGTTTGCTTTTTTTTTTTCTTTCTCATTTTCCCCTTTTTGATCTGATTTTTCTTGTGCAACGTGACAAATGTGGAAATATGTTTAGAAGAATTACACAAGTTTAACATAGATTGGATTACTTGCCGTCTAGGGGAGGGGGGAGGTGAGGGAAGGAGAAACATTTGGAACACAAGGTTTTTCAAGGGTGAATGTTGGAAAACTATCTTTGCATGTATTTTGAAAAATAAAAAGCTATTATTAAAAAAAGAAAAAAACCTTTTCAATATATCTCAGTGTTCTAAGAATTCAGGATTATCTGATGATACTGAGTCTTCAATCATGTGTTTTCATAATCCATTGTAATTTTCTTCTAAATTCTATTAGACCCACTAGGGCAATTTTTGCTTTGGCCAAATGGATGAGTTTGAATTATGGATCACGTTTCTGGTAATAACGCCCCTTGTAATCATATTCTTAGGCCTCTATAAAAACAAATTGGTTTAGAACACACATACACACACCACATAAGAAAGTAGTATTAGCCTGAATTTAAAGAGTTAATTTCTAAAACATCTAGGTGAGTTTAAGCAAACAACTGGTTAGTAATGCAAATAACTATAACACAAAGCAGTGGGTGGTATATCTTGACTCCACTACTTATTAGCTATGTGACCTTGAGCAAATCCCTTCCCACTCCCGACCTGGACTTTGTTTTATATATTTTGAGTTTGAGGCTCATGTCATCCAAATTTATCTTCCAATCCATATCCTGGTGGCTCTTATCTAAGATTCCCAGGACATTGCCTTCCTTCCTCAATGAGTTCAGTGTCTGGCTCACAGTCTTTCTCTCCTCCCCATCTAATGTCCTCATAACTGAGAATTTTAACATACCAATACTCATTCAAGTATCAGTTCCTGACTTCCTAGTTCTTTAATTGACTCAATTCCCATGAACCTCCACTCTAATTCAGCTGCACAGAGACAGTCACAGCCTTGACCTTGCCATTGTCCAAAAGTGTACACTTCCATGTTTATGAACTCTGAAATTCCTTTAACTGAGCAGAATATTTTACCATCTATCTTTCCTTAGAGCTTATAATTGCTAACTGTTTTTCTTTGGTCTCATTGTGAGCTCCATTTTCTTTACCTTCTAGTTCTTTCCAGGCTTTCTCATCACTTGCTGTACACCCCTTCCTCCCATATTTGGACCCTTTGGTGAATCAACTTCTTCTCCTGGGTTCCATTCCTCCCTTGTCCCTGATTATGCCCTGCTGGATGACCACTACCTTTACACATCCTTTACTTTTATTCACATAATGGTGAATGGAGCTCAAGGAAATCATAAAATGCACTGATTGAGTCTATTATAAATTTATGTTTCCTAATCTCAACTAGACCCTCAAGAGCAAACATTCACTGTCCGACTCTCCACAGCAGCTGTTCTAAACCTTTGTATCCCCTAAGGCTCATGGGAGGCTTCCTCCCCTGACCCCTTCAGGTGAAGACATTGACTCACGGTTCCTTGAAAGAACTGAATCCATCCTCTGAGACCTCCTCCTTCTACCTTCTGCCTCTTTCTCATCTTAAACCATGCAGTCATTTTTATTTACTCTCTCCCCCTTCACTCTAGTTTGTGAAGAGGCAGCCTTTTGCTTCGCAAAGGCAAACACTTTTACACCTGCCCTTGATCCCATCCACACCTTTCTTCTTCAGCAGACTGCCCTTTCTACCCATGCCCATTCCTTCTCTTATCTTTAAGCTCTTCCTATCCTTCTGTGCTGCCTTCAAACACACCTGTCTCCTCCAACTTTAAACTTCTTCCTTTGTTCTGACCATTCCTACAAACTATCTTCCTCTCTCTTTCCTCCATTCCACAGCTAATCGCTTTGAGAAGGCAGATCGACATCCAGTGCCTCTACTTCCTCTCCTCTCACTCTTTAAAACATCTACAATCTGACTTCTGACTCATCAGTCAATTGAAACTGTCCTCTCCAAAGTTACCAGTGATCGGCTGGACTTTTCTCAATCCTGATTCTCCTTGGCCTCATTGTTGCTCTCTTCTTGGATACTCTCTCCCCTCTAGGTTTTCATGACACTGCTCTCTCCTGATTCTCCCTCGTTCAGATCTTTCACAATCTCCTATGTTGTATCTCCATGCATGTCACTCCCATTAGCCAAGGGAATGCCCCAAGGCTCTGTCCCAGGCTCTTTTCCCTTTATAATATTTTTTCCCATGAGTCTAATCATCATCTCTATGCAAATAATTCCAAGGTCTATATATCTAGCCTTCCTTTCTCTTTTGAACTGCAGTCATGCATCTCTGACTGCTTTTTTTAGACATCTCAAGCTGGATATTTCCTAGGTATATTTCATATTTTCTTATTTCATATTCTTCCTCTGAATTTCACCCTCACTATTGTCAGTATCGCAGGTAACTCTGGTGTCTCCCTTGTCTCCTCCCTGTGACCTCACATAGTCAAGCCATTGTCAAGTCCTGTCATTCTGACTTCACAGCATGTCTCATATACCTCCACTCACATAGCCATCACCCTAGTTCAGGTCCTCGTGACCTCTCACCTTGGAATAGCCTTCCAATTAGTTTTCCTGCCTCAAATCTTTTGCCATTACCATCCATTCTTCACCCAACGGCCAAGGTGATCTCAGTAGCAACTTGGAATTTACATTATTAATGATAATAGCTAACATTTAGATAGCACTTATTATGTGACAAGCATTTTCCAAATATATCATTTTATCCTTACCACAATCCTGTGAGGTAGGTGCTGTTATCACTCACAATTTACAGATGTGGAAACTGATGCAAAGAGAGCTTAAGTGGCTTGTCCAGGGTTTCAGTTAGTAAGTATCTGAGTCTGGATTTGAATTTAGGTCTTCCTGATTCCAGGCCCAATACTCTATCCACTGAGCCAACAAGCTGCCCAGGGTAAGGACATAGTGCGGAGAAATTTCTTCAATCCTTCATCATCACTAGATGTGTAGATAGTGTAGCCAGGTCAGTCAGTGAACATTTATTAAGCACATATATTATGCACCAGGCACTGTGTTAAGCAAAAAAGCAAAAGACAGTCCTTACCCTCAAAGAGCTTCCCATATAATGGAGAGGACCATAGAATGGTGAGTGGAAGCACTCCTATTTACTCATTAAAATCTCCCCTGACTTGAATAAAGGTCAGGTATGGACTTTTGTTGGAGATCACTAATTTTGCAGTTTTCCAGTAAATGTACCACTATATTTTTTCTATATTTGTTCTTTGACGCACCTGTTTTTTGTAACTTATTGTGCAAATACTTCTAGCAGATGTCCTTTTGCAGGTGCCTCAAAGAAGGGGAGAAGGTTAACTATGTGACTCTAGGGAATCTCTTGCTTTTTGAAAGATCTAACTATTGCCAAAATCTTGAGGATTTCCAGACACAAAGTGTGGTAGTGGAGGTGGTCAGAGCCCAGTGAAATCACTTCCTCAGTCCTCCCCACCCTTTTAGCACAGATGGCAATTCATGCTCTGCTTCCCCCCAGCACTGGATCATTCTTGATCCACATTTGGGGGAGAGGAGCCTTCAGGAGTCACCTTTGTATTGGTCATCTATCTGACCTTGGGAATCCTGAGAGGCCATGTGTCCCCCTTGATAAGTGATTTTTATTCTTTTATTCTCATGTTGATTTGGTTTTATCTGATCTTCACAAATATTGGTCTATTTGATATAATGGGGAGAAGAGAATAAGACCCATACTGCACGGTGCACTCAAAGACAGATGGTTCTGAAGCTCCTTGCCCTTGGAATGGGAAATTTTCACATTAATCTAGGATGTCCCTCTCATACCCTTCAAGTCAAATTAACGTAAGATGGGAAGATATCTGTAGCTGAAATTTTCATTGAATTACATTGTGGACACTCTAAATTTCATCTCCAAACCAATGGCTCTGCTCTGCGTGAGGAAACATTTATTATATTATATAATATCTGGTATATATTATATATTATATTTTACCAGTTATTACCAGAAAAAGCAAGTGGATTACTGAGATCCAGGATATTTTCTCCTGGCAATCTGTATCATGATTGTTATTGTCATTATTATCATTATCGTCAGCTTCGCCACCACCATCATCATCATTATTAATCTGGTTGCTATATTTCAACATAGAGAGTTCTCTATTTTAGTATGCTGTTAGGGTTTTTAAATGTGAAATTGCATTATTTAACTTCCAAATGATATAGTTTTGAAACTTCCTGATATGGAAATGGACTAGGACTTCTGAAACTCAGGATAAGTGGGCCTAGAGTTCAGAGTCTGTATGTATGGTTTTCAAAGACATATCCATGGCTCATCATCAATGATCTGGTTAACATTAGGAAAGTTATATAAATAAAACTTAGAAAAATGAATGATACTTGGCTTCAGTCTCTGTGACAGATTACAGAAGAGAATTCACTAGATTCCAAGTGGATGCTACATTCTATTCATTGACACCTGGACTGTGAGGGACTGCTAATTCCGTGATATTCTAGGACATAACAAAATGCTACATACTTATGAATCATGGGTAGTTTCTGCTGCTTCTTGACCACTGGGACCACTCGAAACCCCCAAGGAAACCTGAGATGAGCTAGGAAGTCTTCAGGAATAAACAAGAAAATTTTGAACTAACGTGAGAGCTGTTAATGGAAAAAAGACCAAAACTCTACCATAAAATCTGAAAGAATCATTTACCAACTTCTTTTACAGGAGAAACTCTTCTTTGTTGAATTATGATCTATATGAAAATGACTCCCAGATCAATATCTTCAGTTTCAATTCCTTCCCTGATATTCAACAACACATTACCATTTGGTTACTGGATGTTTCAAACTGGACGTCCTGGAGACACCTCAAACTCATTCGGTCCAAAAGAGAACTTTTATCTCCATCTACCCATTCACCCCTCTTTTAAACTTCTTATTTCTTTTGACTACATTGTCATTCTTCAGGTTTCTCATGTTTGTAACCTCAACATTATTCTCAATTCCTCATTTTTGCCCCACCGTAAATAATCACTTGCTAAATCCTGTTATTTCTACATTCACAACATCTCTCGCATCCATTCTTAATTCAGGAGGACATCAAGAACTCTGGCTAAGATGATTCCAACAGTTTCCTAATTGGTTTCTCTGCTTCATGTCTCCTTTTCAGATAAGTCAAATCCATCTTCCATTCAGCTGCCAAGGTGATTTGCCTTAAGACTTGACCAAATCCCTCTCTTCCTCCATAAACTTTAGTAGTATCCTGTTGCCTCAGAGATCAAAAATAAACTCTTCTACTCAATTTTTAAAGCCCTTTATAGAGTGACCCCAATGAATCTTTCTTGATTCCCAGTATGTTATTTACCCCTCCTATGTACTCTGTAGTCTAGCCAAATTGGTCTTCTTTCTTTTTCTCATGCACAAAACTCCATCTCTTATCTCGGTGCCTTTCTACTGGCCATCTCCCATGACTGGAAAGTATTACCTCCTCACTTTATAGAATTCCTCTCTTTTTTCCTTCAAGAGCAATTCATGCCCTGCCTACCACATGAAATCTGTCCTGACCTATTACTGCTATTGTATCAAAACAGCCTTGACTTGGGCCATCATTTTTACTTCCTCCCAAGAAAACTTTGGACCCTGTCTCAGGAACCAACCTAGGTTCTGATGGTCCAGCATTAGTTCTACCTTACCCAGACGCAGGCCTCTGTTGCACTTCCAAGATATTTCTGTGCCATGCCATGACAAATACCCTACCTCCATCTGCCCTCTCCAGCTTCTCTTCATTTAGTGTTTTCCTTTATCGTAATGTAAACTCCTTCATATTAAGGACTGTCATATGTGTCTTCCTTTGCACTCTGAGAGCCTTAGAAAGTGCCTGACACATAGAACCACTTAATAGATTCTCATTCTCTCTCTCTCTCTCTCTCTCTCTCTCTCTCTCTCTCTCTCTCTCTCTCTCTCCTCTCTCTGTCTTCCTCCTATCCATACCAACCTGTAGTTTATTTGTACTTATTCTTTTAATATTTATTCTGTATATATTTATATAGGCACTTATTGTCCCTTGTCCCCCTTAGAATATCAGCTCCTTGAAGGTGAGTATTGTTTTGTTTCTTGTATGCTCATCCCCAGTAATGAGCACAACAGTTGGAACATAGAAGGTGCTCAAGAAACACTTGTGTTTTTTCACTTCGTGAAAAAAAAAACCACAAAAAACTGAGGCCCTGAGAAGTGATGGAATTCACTCAGTGAGTTCATGACAGAGATAAGACCAGAACATCAAGCCCTTGAATCCCTTCTAGTGCTTTTTCACTACAGCACATGGCTTCCCTAGAAAACCTTGGGACCCCTTTGATAGTATCGCCCTAACAAGTGTTATATCCAAGTAACACGAAGTGATTACTATTCTTTCTGCCTTCCTCTTCTGCAGAATGATGCCTCTTTGTAAACACTCCAAATCATTCTTGTTACTGTATCACGTTGCAAATCCATGGCTAAGTTTCTCTTTCAGGGCATGAATTATCCATTAATAAACTCATGTTGCTTTTGGAGCTTGAGTCCAATGTCATTTAAGAATGGACATTTGCTCAAAGTGTCCTCTCACTGTTCCAGGAGCCTGAGAGACTTTGCTCCTGCTGGCCCCCTCCCCTCCTTCCTCTCTATGCAAATCCAACCCCTAATGTCTCTGTCCAGGTTTGAATTCTAAGTCGCTTGGGAAATCCGACCACTCTTGAGATCACTATACCTATAGAACAGAACTCTTCTTTTTTTTTTTTTTTTTGAATTTGTAGGAAGATTGGACAAATAGGACCATTTGCACACAGAATTTAGAGCTAGGAAGGACTTTGGAGACCAATTATCTCATTTGACAGTGAAAAAAACTGAGATCCAGATAAATGAAGTGACTTGCTCAGGCCCAGTCTAGATTGTTCTGAATCCATTGTTTCTGCTCCATCCTGTCCAGATTCCCTGGGATATTCTTGATCCTTAAACTAGAACCCCTGTTTGGTAACATTTGTGTGTTTTGAGTTCCAAATGAAGTGACCCATGGTGATCCCTTCCCCTCCTTCCTCCAAGTGATCAGTCATCATCTCTTCCTATCCTGACTGTGATTCTCAGTCTGATGGGCCTTCCTCTGAATGCCTGAATAAGAGCCCTTTACTGGGAACATAATAATAAAAGTGAATTCTACAATGCTTTAAAACTTTGCAATGGCATATATATATATACACACACATATATATACATATATATTATATATTTTATATAATATGTATTATATTATGTATGTATATATATACACACACATGATTTTTTTTTCTTTTTCTGAGGCTGGGGTTAAGTGACTTGCCCAGGGTCACACAGCTAGGACGTATTAAGTGTCTGGGACCAATTTTGAACTCAGGTCCTTCTGAATTCAGGGCTGGTGCTCTATCCACTGCGCCACCTAGCTGCCCCCTATAGTATATATATAAATCATATTTGAATCTCACAACAACTCTTCAAGGTAGGAACTACAATAAAGAAAAGTGAAGTTCACGAAGTTTAAGTGTCTAGCTCAGAGTCACACTGGAAGAGTACATGTTAGAGATAAGATTTACAGCCAGTGACGTTGATGATACTTGAAGGTCTCACTGGCTCTAGTCCACTTCTCTATGACCTTGGGCTGCCTCGCCTGGAAATTCTTTAACAACTGCCCCACAGATGAATTTCCAGGACTCTTTAAGTAGAGTTTCTCCGCTCTTGGCTAGGCCACTTTGTGAGCTCAGGATCTTTTCCAGTACTCACTGTCTCCACAGCCAGCACAATCTAGCACTTATCTTTGCCCATGATGCTTTGTAATCTGCAGTAGGTTTCTGTTGGCTCATCTGTGAAATGAAAGAGTTGGATCTTCTAGATCTAATGGCCTAAGTCTAAGTAGTCTATGACTAGATGAGCTCTCTCTAAAGTCTCTTTCAGTTCTACCATTCAATGAACCAAATACTTCCTACCCAGGATTGCTCATTATTGCTCCCTGTGTGTTACTATTGTCTCTCCAACCAAGGGGAGAGCCCATGACTCCTTTTTCTGTGCCTCCCAGGGCACGTCTCACAATACTGGGCATATGGCCGGTACTCAATGAATATTTGTTGGTTGACTGATTTGTTATTGGCGCCCTCTGCCCTGGATTCTCAGGGCTCCCCGCTATGGTGTCTTGAAGCCAGTCTTGCAGCCTTGTCCCTCTAGTCTCCTTTCTCCATCAAAACTTATTTGGCCCCTCTTTTTTTATCCCCTTAGTGCCCTCAGAGGTACTACAAGCTCATCTGACAAATTCACTGTTAAGGCTATTAATGGCTCAATGTAGACCCCAGCCTAGATTACATTTACATTTTAACATAGACCTTTAACATCATAAACCACAGTAGTGATTTTAATGGTGGGTATTTTAAGCTCTGTATAGGATAGGTGGGGGAGGTGTGTGGAGCAGTGGGACTGTTGGTACATATACAGTTAGATGACTTCTTACTCTGAGACTGAGCTGTTGCTAGGGCAGGGTTTTGCCCCAGGATGCTGAAATCTAAATTCATAAAAATGAAAATTATTTTAAAAGGCTATATAATTTCAAAATGCATTACATTTACATTTCGACAGGAATTGGAGTATAGACACAACTAAGCTTAATACTTAGAAAGAATAATTCATTAAAACAAGAAGCTGCCAGATGACCACTTTCTCCCCACATGATCTCACCTCAGATAATCCCTTCTTGGCCCTGCCCCTGAGCATTTGCCTCCCCAGAAACAGCCTTATCCTGATATCTCTAGGGCTCCATTTATTCTCCAAGAGTTGGTATCTCAGAATCCCTTCCATGGAAGGCCAGAGCCTCCCTCCAACTTAACTAAGGTCATCTTAATTATTATACTCTTTTAACATTATGAACTACAAAGTTGATTTGGGGACATGCTTCATCTCGCTGAAATGGAAGTCATGAGACCTGGGTTAAGTCCTCATGTAGTAGAAACATCACTGTGCCCTGATTAAAGCTAATACTTAGTAACTAGGTGACAATAAAAAATGATTTTATCACTTAGAGCTTCGGCTTTCTCACTTATAAAACTGTAATAATGTAAATTAAGACAGTGCTTAGAGAAGGCATTTCTTCTTGTTCTTTGAATCCAAAACAGTCATTTCAAAATGTCTTGGTCAACAAGCATTCATTAATATAATAAACTAGTAATAAAGGCACCCTACTTGTTGGTGTCCCTCTCTGAATTTCTTTTTCCACGAACTTTGAAAGATCACGACAATTTTATTTGTTCAATTAGCTAGACTGCAAGTTTTTATTAAGTGCGTGCCACGTGACAGCACTGTATGAAACGACAGGGATGCAAAGAAATGTGAAAACAGTCCCTAGCCCCAAACAACTCACATTTTAATAGGGGAGACCTTCTAAAGAATTTGAGCTTTGAGCTGAATCTCAAAGGAAGTCAGGGAAGCTAAGAGGTGGAGGTGAGGGCCCAGAGCATTCCAGTTACTGGGAGCAGCCAATATAAAGGCACGGAGATAGATGGCGGAGGGTCACGTTCAAGGAACTGCCAGTAGGACGATGTACCCAGATTGTACAGTGCAGAAAAAATATAAAGCATGAGGATCCTGGAAAGATAGAAAGGGACCAGCTTATAAAGAGTTTAAAGGCAAAGGAGAGGACTTTATATTTGATCCTAGAGGTACCTGGGAGATGGAGATGATAGGGTCAGACCTACTTCTTAGAAAAATCACTTGGGCACCTGAGAAGAAGGACAGATTGCAGTGGGGAGAGACTTGAGGCAGGGAGAATAGTCAGAAGGCTATTGAAGACTTCCTGCCAAGGTGGCCACTTGAACAAGTCAAGCCTCCCAGTTCTCCTGTGGCTACTCCACCAAAATCCTAAAGTTTGCATCATACTGAATAATGATCAAGAAATTCAGTGAGAAACTAGTGACTTCTTCCACTCTATAGGTCACTAGAAGAGGGAGCATCAAGTCAAGCAAATGCTAACACAAAAAGAAACAGGACATGTGTAGGTTTTGTATCTAAAGGTAGCAAAAGCAAAGATGAGTCATCTGAGAAAATCCCACCCAGGTGGTCAGAAAATCTCAAGGAAGACACCTTGATTCCCCAGGGGAATAACCCAAGTAAACAGCAACCAATATGGTGCTGACCAGGGTGGTACTACAATACTTAGACCAACACAGCCCAGGCCTAGGGCCTCTGAGGTACCTAATATTTTATCCTGGAAATCCAGAGAGTGCCCAGTAAATCCGGTGCCCTGAACCTTCAAGACCAAGAGAGTTTGATCCCATGAAGCAAAAGTGTAAGTGTAAGTAAGCCAGTGAAAGAACCCAGGGGACCCTGGGCTAAGTGTCCTTCCCCAGTGTTTTATCAGTGGGACAGAGTCTGACAATGGTACAAAGTCTCAATTCAGAAACTGAAACTGGAGAGATGAGAACATCAAATAAAACACCAATTAATATCCAAAATTATATAATTCCATATCATTCTACCATGTAAAAGGAACTCCATAAAAATTATAAGCAGAGACTCAAAGGAAAAATGGATTTTCAACGAGGACTAAATGAATTCCTAGAAGAAATGAAACAAGAAATAAAAACTCTTGAAGCAAGAATTAGAAGATTAAGTAGCCTAGAAGAGAAAATGACAAACCTTACCCAAGAAGTGGATTATCTGAAAACTAGAACAGACAATACAGAAATCAACAATTCTATGAGACATAAAGAAATAGTAGACCAAATAAAAAGACAGAAAAACAGAATGAAATGTAAGAGAGATAAAAAACAACTAACCTGGAAAACCGGTTGAGTAAAAAAATTTTTTTTAAATTACTGGACCTTGATAAACCTATAGATCCCAGGTTTTTGGGGAAAAAACTATTCAACACAAACTGTTGGAAAAACTGGAAAGCAATCTGATAGAAAGTAGGTATAAATCAACATCTCAAACCATATATCAAAATAAGTTCAAAATGAATAGATGATTTGGACACAAAAGATGGCATCATAAGCAAATTAGTGGAGCATGGAAGAAATTATCCATCAGATCTAGAAACAGAAGAAGAGTTCATGACCAAATAGGAGATAGAGAAGTTTATATGAGCTGATAATTTTGATTATATTAAATTAAAAGGGTTTTCCACCAACAAAACCAATGCAGCTAAAATTAGAAGAGAAGTGGAAAACTCAGAAAAGAATCTTTGCAAAAAGTTTCTCTGATAAAGTTCACATTTCTAAGATATATAGGAAACTGAGTAAAATTTACAAGAACAAGAGTCACTCTTCCATTATTAAGAGATCAAAGTATATGAATAGGAAGTTTTGAGAAAAAGAAATCCAAGTTGTCAAGAGACATACGAAAACATGCTTTAAATAATTAATAATCAGAGAAATGCCACTTAAAACAATTCTGATGGATGTTGAGATGATAAATGAGGAAAATGACAATGCTGAAGGGGATAGAAGAAAACAGATTCACTAAGGTACTGTTGGTGGAGCTATGAACTATTTTAACCATTCTGGAAAGAAGCACAGACAGGAAGGATAGCTTTGAAGGTAAAGGTATAGAATTTATCAGGTACAATATTGTTTTCGAAAGCAAATAGTGTTAAATGGAGATTCCATATTTCATTTAGAATCCTCTTTTTGTATTCTGCTGTGTGCATAAAAAGGCTCATTTTGACTTTTTAAAGTTCTGAACAAAAAAACCCTAATAAAATAAAACAACAGCCAACATGAGTAACTTATCTAGGGTGGTGGCAGGGTGAGTGGAGAGAAAGGGACTATATAGGTACACTTTGGAGATAATGTGGGATTGGTTCCAGACCACTATAATAAAGGCACTATTGCAATAAAGTGACTTTCCTGCAATTTTTGGTTTTCCAGTACATATAAAAGTTATGTTTACACTATACAGCAGTCTATTAAGTATGCAATAGTATTATGTTTAAAAAAATCAATGTGCCTAACTTAATTAAAAATGCTTTATTGCTTAAAAAATACTAATCACCTGAGCCTTCAGCAAGTTGTAATCTCTCTCTCTTTTTTTTTTTTTGCTGGTGGAAGGTCTTGCCTTGATGTTGATGATGGCTGGCTGCTCAGGATAGTGGTTGCTGAAGGTTGGGGTAGCTGGGGCAATTTATTAAAATAAGACAACAACATAGATTGGCTCTTCCTTTCATGAAAGATTTCTTTGTAGCATGTGATGTTATTTGATAGCATTTTATACACATTGGAACTTCTTTCAAAACTGGAAAATTCAAAATTCAGTCCTCTCAAACTCTGCCTTTGTTTTATCAACTAATACTTATGTTATATTCTTCAGTATTCTTGCAACTTGAGGAATAGGGAGACGCAAGGAGAAGGAGAGAGATGGTGGAATGGCTGGTTGATGGAACAGTCGCAATATACACATTTATCAATTAAGTGCTTAGTCTTATATGCTCCAATATGTTTGCTTGATACAGAGTTGCCACAAAGGGTCAATTGGATAAGAAACAAAACAAAACCCACAATATCTACGAGGAGCAATAACGTGAAGCACAATAAAACAAGATATACGCATATGAGAGATACTGTGAAATGACAGGATTTGAAAATGGAGTGAATAGATGGGGTAAGTGAAAGTGAGCTTGCCGGCCTGGGTGTCTGAGTGTGTTAGTACCCTCAACAATAATAGAGAAATTGGGAATAAAGGTGCGTTTGGAGAGATGAGTTCTATTTAAACAGATGTTGAGTTTGAGATTCCCATGGGACATCTAGTTCAAGATATACAAGAGGTAGTTAATGAAGAAAGTTCAGGTTAAAAAACTAGGGTTGGATATGTAGGTTTGGAATCATCTGCATAAAAATAATGATTGAACTCAAAGGAATTAATGAGACCATCAAGTGGGATGATACAGAGGGAAAACAGAAAGAGGGACTAGGATTGGGCCTTGGGGGCATACCTATGGTTAGTGGATATAACATGGATGATGATCTAGGAAAGATATTGTCCTCTAGTCCTTATGTTGTCTCATACATAGCTCTCCATATCCAATCATCAAGTCCTGTCAATTCTACCTTCCCAACATTTCTTGTGTGTCTTCCCGTCCTCTCATACTGTTATCACCCTAGTAAGGTCCTCATCATTTCATGCCTGGACCACTATAATAAGCTGCTGGTGTGTCTTTTCGCCACAAGTCTCTCCCCATTTCAGTCTATCCTCTACTCAGTTGACAAAATGATTTCCATAAATCAAAAATCTGACCCTGTCACCCTGCACCTCTCATTCAATAAACTCCAGCGACTCCCTATTTCCTCCAGGATCAAACACATAATCCCCTGTTGGGCTCTTAAAATCCTTCATTACGGGGCCCTTTCCTGCCTTTCCAGGCTTCCTGTACTTCACTTCTCCCCAGGCATTTATAATCCAGAGACCTGGATTTTTTTTTTTTTTTTTTTTTTTTTTTTTACCGTTCTTCACTTGTGATACTATATATCCAACTACAGGTACTTGTTTTGATTTTTTTTTCCCAATTACATGTAAAGATAGTTTTCAACATTTATTGTTAGGATTACTAAGTGAGAACTCAGGTTGTCTGGACAGTGACAAGGTGAGAATTCAGGTTTTCTGGACAATTACAAGGTGAGAACTCAGGTTGACTTGATAGAGGGGGCAAGCTCATTGGCTGGGGTGGTTCTTCCCAGAAGCCCTTGCATTATCCCATGCCCATTCTCTGGGAGGATAAAAGACACAATATTGGGCCTGGAGAGCAGATCGGCCTGGAGAAGGATAAGAGCTGGAGGAGATTCAGAGCCAGGGTTCAAGAAAAAGACTCTGCATTGCATCAGGCTTGACGGGGCTCTCTGCAGGAAGGGAAGTCACTTCTAAGGACAAGAGTTAACAGCAACTGCCTGGAGACAACGGTTCACTACAGGAAGAAGAATCTGTTTGAGAGATTTGAGTAGACACAGCAGATCTCTTCCCAGAGAGTAATCCGGCAGCTTCTAGAGACGACAGCTCGCTACATGGGATTGCAAGGAAACAATTACATTGACATAGTTATTAATAAAGATGTCCATGAATATATATGTATGTGGGTGTGGGATAATGCAAGGGCTTCTGGGAAGAACCACCCCAGCCAATGAGCTTGCCCCCTCTATCAAGTCAACCTGAGTTCTCACCTTGTAATTGTCCAGAAAACCTGAATTCTCACCTTGTCACTGTCCAGACAACCTGAGTTCTCACTTAGTAATCCTAACAATTTATTTTGTAAGATTTTTAATTCCAATTTTTTCTCCCTCCCTCCCTTACTAATTTTCCTCCCCAAGACAGCAAACAATCTGATATAGGTTATGCATGTATAATCATTTTAAACTTATTTCTATATTAGTCTTGTTGTGAAAGAAAAATCAGAGCAAAAGGGAAAAACCACGAGAAAGAAAAAACAAACAAAAAGGTAAAGATAGTAAGTTTCAATCCTCATTCACTCTCCATAACTCTTTTTCCTGATGTGGATACCATTTCCTATCTCCAGTCTACTGGAATTGTCTTGCGTCACTGTATTGCTGAGAAGATCTACATCTATTATAACTAATCATCACACACTCTTACTGTCACTGTGGACAATGTTCTTCACTATAAGCAATTTTAATGGCTGTTCTCCATGCACTCTCCACACTTCTGTGAAGTGTAAAACCCTCTTGGTTTCCTTCACTTTTCAATTAAAGAAACCTTCACCAGTCCTCCTTAATAGTAGGGCCTCTCAGCCGAGATGATTTCCAATTTATCATACAATACACGTATCAATGTCTGTAGAATACTTCAGGGTTGAGGTCTAGCAAGGTGTGATCAGAAATAGGAGAAGAGCAGGATAAGGTATTCTAGAGAAGAGGATAATGTAAAATTTAATTGGTTCAAGGGGAACCAATAAGAATGGAAATGAGGAAGTAGGCAGAGGATAACCAGGACAGGGGTGTCAACTTAGGAAGGAACTGAGAGACAAAGGGAATGGAGGGTATGGAGAGGATAAAGAATATAGCTTTTGGAGAAAAGAGACTATTTCCCTTTTGTTATATCTTCAGGTCTTAACCGGTCTGGCACATCACCGGTGTCTGGCACATCACCGGTGTCTGGCACATAATAGGTGCTTAATAAATGCCTATTAACTTGTTGAATTGCCTTGGAGAAGAGCAAAAAGAGCAGTGACATGAAACCTAGAGTGAAGAAAGTATTTACTAGGAAAGGATCATCAAAAGTCTCAAATGCTCTCAAGAGATCAATGCGAACAAGGATTGAAAAAAGGCCACTAGAACTAGCAACTAAGAGATCACTATTAACTTTGAAGCAACTAAGATCAACCACTATTAACTTTTGCAGTTTCAGTTGCGTTACAAAGTGAGATGCCAGATTTCCGAGGATTTAGAAGACTGAGAGGAGAGAAAATCGAGGGACTGATTAAAGATATCTTTCTTAAGTTTAGACACAAAGGAAAGACAGTACTGAGAGATATAGAATGGGTAATAGGAGCAAATGCAATTTTTTTTAAAGATGGAGGAAACATGAGCATGTTTGTGGGCAGCAGAGAAAGAGCTACTACTCATGAAGAGGTTGGAATTGAGAAAGGGGATGATAGAAGGGGTATATGCTGGAGAATATAGGAGAAATAGGATCAAGGAATATAGAGGGGTTGACTTTGACAGGGAGAAGGGCCATGTATTCATCTGAAACCAGAGTGAAGAAGGAGATAATGAGGAAAGATAGACGTTGAGATGGGGGCACCGCCAGCAAATGGCCTCAATTTTGGGATGACGTACAAAGCAAGTTTCTCAGCATGGAGAGGATGGGGAGGATGGGTACTGTGGGAGATGTGAAGAAGGAAAATTTTTGCAATCATTTTCATGGATAGCTATAGAATGAATTTATCAGGAAGGAGTATAAAGTTGCCTTGCTATAACAATGGCCTGTCTGAGGCTAGATAAACATAAACTAGTAGTGAACCCAATCAACATGTTTTCATGATCTTCCCCAGCTCTATCCAGCAGCACACAGATAAGAGCAAAGGGAGAGGATGGTTGGAATACTCTAGGATTGAGGTTTAGCAGGATGTGATCAGAAACAGTACCAGGAGGCAAGGGATTCTAGAACAGAGGATAATGTCAAATTCAATTGTTTCAAAGGAAATCAATAAAAAAGGAGATGGGAAAATAAGTAGAGGCTAATCAAGGCAGGGGTGACATCCCCGGGAAAGAACTGAGAGGCAAAGGGAATGGAGGGCAGGATGAAGACAAAGAATAGATACTCCACACCTCTTGGCTCAGAAGCATGGATATGTGTCATACTGTCTTATTATAAGAAAACCAAGCTGATTGTGAACTACTTCATGTCAGTTTTTTTTGACCTATCATTTGAAATTGTCCACAAAATTCTAGTTGATAGGAAAAATGGAGGCCCTTCTTTTTCTGTGGTCACCACATCACCCTGACTAACTCAGGTCTTGGAATAGATCCCGAATTATTCTACTCATAGTCAAAGGAGGAAGGCAGAGCCAAAGACCAAGTAGCTGAGGTTTCTCCTGCCCCTCCCTTGGGGAAAGAAGAAGAAGAAAAGAAGAGTTTTCATGGACAGAAGTGGCTCATTTTTCCAGCTTTCCAATACTTGCAGAATGTCTTTGTGGTTTCTCTCATCAGAGCTTTGTCAAGGGAAAAATGCTTTAATTTTGCTCAATTCCTGGCTCATTCTCATGTTACAATGTTCTGCTTCCATCCTCACTGAGTCAGAGAAAGACCTTGAGGATCATCTAGTTTACTCCAGTCATTGTATAAAAGAGGAAACTAAGTCTCAGGGAGAAGTTAACTCATCCAAGCTCACACAGTGAGTTATTTGAAATTAAGCTGTAGATCCCTGATTATAAGTTTGATGCTCCTTTCACTGCAACATGATGTCTTCTCTCCTTTTCTTGCTCAATGCTGCTTTCCTCAACTGCTCCATTTCTGAACGACATGGTCATTCTTCTAATATCCCAGCTGAGAAGCTACGGGGCAACAGAATCATAGTGGTAGATTTGGAAGGGACCTTAGAGATCAGCTAATCTGATCCAGATCTATTCAAATAAAAATCCCTATTCAATATGCCTGACAGGAGAGATCATCCATCTTTTCCATGAAGAGCTAAGTGAGGGCTACTCTATTCCTCTCTGAAATGATCCGTTCAACTTTTAGATAGTTCTAATTGTCAGGAAGTTTTTCCTTACACAGAATTGAAATCAACCCTTCGATGACTTCCATCCATTACTCTTGGATGTAGCCTCAAGGAAGGAGTGAATTCCAGGCCCTGGCAACAATCTGGGCAAAAACAAGAAAATGGGAAATAAAATTTCAAAAACAGGGAAGACCCAAGCATCAGACAGAGCTCCCAGTACTTGAAGACAGCAAAAATAGCACCCACATCAAATCTTCTCTTCTTTGGACTTTTTAATTCTTCCAACTGATCTTCCTATGGTATGAGCTTTAGGTCCTTTAATCATCATGATCCTTCTCCTCTGGGCAAGCTTTAGCTTATGAGTGTCCTAAACGACAGTGTCTAGAAGTCAGCCCAACACTCTGCATATACTTGTACCAGAACAGAATATATAATAGTACAACTATTCCTTCCCTAATACAAGCTGAGATTGCATTTACTTTTTTGGCTGTCATATCACACTATTGACTCATACTGAACTTACAGTCAACTAAAACCTACAAATCTTTTTTAGATGAACTGCTATCCTAGCCACATCTCCTCAATCTTGAACTTGCAAAGTCTATTTTTGAACACAAGTGTTAAGATTTTAAATTAGCCATCATTACATTTTATCCTGGGAAATCTGATCCATTGTTCTACTCTGTTAAGACATTTTAGGATCCTGACTCTGTCCCTCATGACCTGGCATCGTCTGCAAATGCGAATGGACATTCCAACTATGCCTTAATTGAAATCACTGATAAAAATGTCAAACGGTAGAGGCGTCTTACTAGACACCTTGAGACTCATTCCTCCAATTTCATTCTTCCCTGAATTCTTCTACATGCTGTGCAACCAATCAGATTAGCTTTATTCACTTTCTACAGCCTTGACAAGCATTTATTAGGTGCCCACTCTATGCAAAATAGGGACCTACTCTGTACAAGGCACCGTACTAGGTACCGGGGGTACAAAAACAAAAGTGACATGATCTCCGCCTTCAAAGAGTTTATATTTCACTGGAAGAAAACAATACATATACAGGTATGAGTTGGTGAGTTGGCTTCCTCCATCTTGCTTCCTGAAGCCTAAAGTTACTGCAGAATGTGAAGCGTCTCAAAGAAAAACAGATGAGTTCTCCTCTTTCCTGCTCTCACCAACTCAGCCTTCCCCCTTATACAGGTGCAGAGAACTGTTCTCCGCCAATGAGGAGAAAATCCCTCCCAAATGGGCTTTGGGACTGGGGTTACAGGAAATAATTTCATTGGAGAGGCAGGGTGGGAGAAGGTCAGGAAATGCCTCTTGTAAGAGGTGGCACTGGAAATCAAATTCGAAGGAAGCTAGAGAGTTGAAAAGGTGGAAATGAGGAAGGAGTGAATTTCAGGCCCTGGCAACAGTCTGGGCAAAAACAAGAAAATGGGAAATACAATTTCAAAAACAGGGAGACACAGAAACTCATGGTGAGTTTCATTCATTCAGCCATCCATTCATTCAATTTTTATAAGCACCTCCTATATACCAGGTAGAGTAAGATGGTTTTTGTTTGTTTGTTTGTTTGTTTTTTAGGATGGAATTACTATTATCATCATTATTATTTGGTGGAAGGGAAGGGCCCAATAGTAACTATGGCATCCAGGAGAAGAAATCCAATCAATATGTTCCTATTCCTAAAATTCTTAGTCCTTCTAAAACCTTTATATTTTTAATAATACCTCATTGAAATAGTATGTTAAGGCTTCTAGAGTACTTTCCTCCTACCTATTCTGTGAGGAGAGTTTTGTAATTCTCGGTTTACAATGTGGGAAACTGAGGTCCAGAGAAGTGAAATAATTTGCCTGGGGTCCCATCAGTACTAAAGGTCAGAACCAGGTTTCAAACTCAGGTCTCCCAACACCAGGCAAGTCCAAGGCTCTTCCCACTAAACCTCCCTGCCTTTTGTTGGGGTTCGGAGTCATTTCTTCCACAGAGCAGTTTTCTTGTAAGCTAAGGCATCGCTGTTGCCAAACTGAGCAGCTGGCATTGCTTTCCCATGAAAGACCTCCTTTTAGAGAGCTTATGCCCAGTGATATTTCAGTGACTCCATTCACACAACTCTAGTGAAGTCTGCAGTGGATCAGAGACCCTGCCTCTCGGGGCTTTATCACTTTATAAATGAAGCATAATTAGTAAGGACTTAACTTCTACCCATTCTGCTAGACTGTGAGCATTTTTTTCAAACCCGTTCTATAAAATCGGTTTTAAATTATACGTGGTGATCAGGGGAGTTTGCATAAAAGAGGATCTTGAACTTAAAACGGAAAAAAAGAGCAAGCTTTGATTTTCAGAAAGGAAATCTGGCAAGCGACTCGTGCATAATGTGGTCTTGTTTCCTTTGATAGTTTAAAAAATCCCAGGCCAAAAATTACACTTCAGCATTACACTTCTGACTCAATTCAAACATCACAAAGAGAACAAGTGCCTGCTCAGCGGGGCGGGTGTGGAGCACTCTGGGTAGAGCCCAGAGGAGAGCCAGGCCCACCTCCCCATTTCCTGCTGGTTACTTGGAATGCTGTTTCCCTGGGAAACTAGCTCCGTGCAACAGTGGAAACCTTTATAAAGGTTTCCCCCAAATCTTCAGTGGCTCCCTATTGCCACTGGAATAAAATACACAATCCTCAGCCTGGCATTTATAGCCTTCCACAGGCGGGTTCCCACCCACCCTTCTATTTTTATTTCATATTATTTCCCTTCTCATGATCTCCATTCTAGTTAAATTGAGCAACCAGCTGTTTTCCACAGACATTCCGGCCCCATTCTCCCTGATTTTGCAAAGGTGGTGGGCCTGCTGGAGAATGTGCTCTTTCCCTGGCCGAGCCCTGCAGTATCCCTCCCTTCCTTCTGTCAACTCTTAGAGACCAGCTTCTTAAGCTGGGGTTCACAACCTCATATGGGGTCTCAGAGTATCTGTAAATGTTTGATTTACATGCCTATTTTATATACTGAGGGTCATGTAAAAGATTCTCTGGCAAAAAAAGTTTAAGAAAGCCTATCCTAGAGAGCTCTTTTCCTGATCTCCTCCTTTCCTCTTTCTCTCCCATCTAACTTTGGATTTATGAAACTGAGGGGACTCCTCCTACCTTCAAATATAAGCTGCTTAAGGGCAGGAGCAGTCTCATTTCTAACTTTGTCTTTTCAGCACCTAGGACAATGCTTTGCACAGAGTGGAAGTGGGACAAATACGTGTGAATCTGAAATCACATTGGGGAGGAGGGCTGCCCCTGGCTTCTTAAATCAACTGTAAAACTTGCATTTAAAGAAAGAAAAATAGAAACTCCCTCCCACTGGTCAAAAACATCATGTCTAGTCCTTGTTGCCTCCCATTAGAGAGTCCCTCGAGTTGGAAAGAGCAGTGGATTTGAAGTCCAAGAACCTGGGTTCAATTCCCAGACCTCTGATTTACTACTTGGCCTGGGAGAGTCAGCTTGAAAATCTCTGTGGTGAAGTCATGTTTCCTCATTTGTCAAATGAGAGATTTGGACGAGGTGCCAGTCTTCTCAGACCTCAATCCTCCTCACCCCCAGTCAGTCAGTAAATAACATTTGTTAAGCCTCAATTGTGTGCCAAGCACTGTGCCCAGTATTGGGGACACAAAAAGAGGCAAAAGATAGGATAGTCCCTGCCCTCAAGGAGCTTAAAATCTAACCAAATGAATATGAACAAACAAGAGACAAAGGACAGAAAAAATAAAGGAAAGGAATTAGAATGAAGATGGATTGAGAAATCCCTCCTGTACAAGGTGGGATCTCACTTGGGACTTAAAGGCAGTCAAAGAAGGCAATAGTCAGAGAGGAGGAAGAAGAGAAGTCCAGGCATGGAGAAAATGCCCAGGCTCAGAGATGGATGGCCAAGGGGCCAGAGTCACTGGATTGAAGAGTGTGTGTGAAAGGACTAAGGCAGAAGAAAACTGAAAGGAAGGACGGAGGTGCCTTATAAAGGGCTCTGCAGCCAAATCAGAGAATTTTCTATTTGATCCTGCAGGTGATAGGGAGCCACTGGCATTTAGGGAGGGGGACACCGACAAGCTCAGATCTGCATTCTGGGAAAATCATTTTGGTGGCTGAATGTAAGATGGGGAGAGACTTAAGGTAGGCTGACAAGCCTGCAGTCTATTGTAGTAGTCAAGGCCTGCACCAAAATGGTGGCAGGGTTGGAAGAGAAGAAGGCGCATTTGAGAGACGCCACAAAGGTGAAATTGACAGGCCTCGGCAATGGATTGAATATGGTAGGGTGGGGTGGGGCTATCAAGACAAAGAGTGAAGAGTCCAGGATGTCCCCTGAGGAACTGGGAGGATGGTGCTACCCTCAATAATAAAAGGGAGGATGGCTGGGTTTAGGGGAAAGAATAATGAATTTCATTTGGATACGGTGAGTTTAAGACGTCCAAAAAAGTTGGAGATGTGCGTTTGGAGGTCAGCAGTAAGATTAGAGCAGGTTAGGTAGATTAGAAACTCTTCAGCAGAGCTCCAAAGATTCCACCAAGTGAACTAGTATGGAGGAAAAAGAGGGTCCTAGACAGAATTATGGGATACCTATGATGAGAAGGCATGTTCTGGATGAGGATTGACCAAAGGAGACAAAAGTAGTGATCAGATAGGCAGGAAGAGAACCATGATCTGTCTTCTGAAAACCTACAGAGAAGAGAGTGTTGAGGAAAATTGAGGAAGAGAGAGTGCTCAATAACATCAAAGCTGCAGAGAGATCGAGGAGAATGAGGATTCAGAAAAAGTCACTGGATTGGGCATTTATGAGATCGCCGGTACCTTTGTGGAGAGCAATTTCAGTGAAGTGATGACATAAGAAGCTGGATTGTAAGGCTTAAGAAGAGAGTGAGAAGAAAGAAGAGAAAGGTACCTACTATAGATGGCCTTTTCAAGGAGTTTAGCCAGAAAGGGCAGAAGAGATAGAGGATGAGAAGTAGGGGGAATGGAAGGATCGACTGAGGGGTCTGCAATGTAGTGATACTGACTTCCCTGCTCCAATCTCCTTACATCATGTGTATTCTCTGGCTGTCTCCAGTGCCTGGAATACTATCCTTCATCTTCTCTATGTGCTGGCTTCCTTCAAGGCTCAGCTAAAATCCCATCTTCTACAAGAAGTCTTTCCCAATCTCTCCATATGTGTGCTTTCCTTCTGTTACTTATTCCCCATTTTTGAGTATGTAGCTTGTTTGTATGATTTGCTTGTCGTCTCTCTCATAGACTGTGAACTCATTGAGGGCAGGAACCATCTGTTGTCTTTTTTTGTATTTTTACCACTTAACATAGTGCCCAGCATATAGCAGGTACTTAATAAATGCTTATTTACTGATTGACTTCTGAGTTTCCCCTTCCGACTTTGGGGTGAACCTTGAATTTTTATTGGCCATCCATATCTTGGTTATATGTTGTTAGCCAGATTGCTTCCTTTAACCTTTAACCTTTAGTCGGGCAAAGAGGGAGTGAGAATAGGACTAGAGAGTGGTGGTGGGAGAAAGGGAAAAAGCCTAGAACTGGTGTAATGCAATAGGAGGCTGAAGAGAGCACAATGCTCCAGGCATTATGGACAAGAGGAAGATTCAGAAATGAAAGCGGCACAGAAGGGAAGATGCTGAGTCCCCAAAGAAGCGTTGATTATTTTACAATTTTGCATCCAGCCCCGTTCACCATGTCACTTTGGTCAGACTTTGCCCAGGTGGAGTCTGGTTCCCTTTGATGGGGGAGGAGGTCTACAAAATCCATTCATGTTGAGTTTTGCCATAGCATGGGCTGCTCATTAAACAAAGATTTTGATACCATATGAGGTAGCTTGATGAAGTAAAAATAATCATTAGAAGGAGATCTGGATTTAAGTTCTGACAAGTTACTTCATCTTACTAAGGCTAAAAATGGGGATAATAATTAGCTACTCCTGAAAGCATTGTACAATGGACAAAGTACTGGCCTTAAGAACAGGGATGCCTGAATTCAAATCCTACCCTTGATACTTATTGTGTGACCATGGGTAAGTTAATTATTTAATCTCTCTGAGTTTGAGATTTTTCACTTGTCAAATGGGAATAATAGTAATAATCAGGAAATAACAATAATAATGACCTACCTCATAGATTTGGGTTTTTGTTTTTGAGACTGGCTTTCCTATCTCATCAAGGCTGGAATGGCAAAACCCTCTATTTTCCCAGTTTGCCACTCCACAGGTATTGTGGTGCTCACTCCCGACTCCCTTCTGAGTACTCACCCCAATGGAACTGGATTTAGTATGGACAAATGAGGATACTTTACCCCTATTGTAGCTCAGCACTCTCAAACTCAAATGGTGCACCAGCCTCAACCTACTTGATAGCAGAGACTATAGGAGGATGTCGTCACATCCTTCCTCCCGAGGCCAAAGATCCAATCACAATCACAGATGTATAAATATGAGTTATTACTATGTGTGAGGCACTGCAGGAATTCAAAGAAGAACGAGCCCGGACTCAGATGTCTGGGAGCTTACAGTCTAGTAGGGAGCTAAGACCTGGACAAAGAGGAGTGAAGCATAATGCAAGCCCGGATGCGAGAAGTGCAGAAGAGTTGTACAAAGGGTTTTGAGAATGCCGAGGAGGACGAGATCACATCCTTTCGGGAGCAATCTGGAAAGGAGGAAGTGGCATCTGAGCAGGCCTTAAAGGATAGGGATGAGTTGAGGTAGCTTTGGGAGCGAAGCAGACTCCTTTTGTTTATCCTTTATTAGCTTGAGCTCTTTCTTCCTGAGACTGTTCTCAATTTTCTGATTGTTTTGTGATCATTTTATTTTCAGCTATTCACAGGGGAAGTGGCTAGTTCTAATAGCAGTAGCTCCCATTTCTATAGTTTTTAGGTTTCCAAAGGATTTTCTTTATATAATTAGAGACTGAACATGGTCCGAGCAAAACTATCCTTTCTGGTCACCTATGTGGGCTAGCTCAGTACCTGGCCTATGTTTTGGGTACGATGGCAAAGGCCCAACTGCTTCCTAAGAAGCGTGGAAGGTTGCTTTGGGAGTGACAAAACCACTCCTTTACTGGCCATCGAGCAGGAAGAGCTGATGACTCAATGAGACTTTAATAGGGGAATGACTCTGCCCCCTGGCTATCTTCTTCCTGGCATTTTCCATGTGGCTTCTCTGTGGGGGGTGGGGATAGGAGGCACTCTTCACCTCCTCCTCCCAACTTCCAGCAGAAAGGTCAAAGTATGGAGCATACAGCCAGGCCATTAAGTAGCAGGGCCTGGCTAGGGGAGCCCGAGCACGAATCGGGGGTTCTTTCTTCTGTGCTTGTTTTTCTTTGTCTGATTCCTGGGTGATCTGGGTGGTCTGAAGGCCACTTTCTGAGTGTGGGAGCATCAGTGCTCCTGAGTTCTTTGGTTGGGCTGACCAGCAGCTTGGATAGGGAACTACTCCATTGGGCTTAAAGCAGATGGGATAAGCCCACACATTGGCCCAGCTTGCCAAATACCTCTATCAGGAAGGGGATAGAGCAGAGCCAAGGCCAAATGTAAAAAGTAAAAATTATTCAGCAGTTCTACAAAATGCCTTCTGTTTAGAGAAGGCTTAAGGATCAACTTACAAGGAGAGTACAAAACATGTTATTACTGTCCCTTACTTAAGACTTTCAGTGTGTACTTCTGAGAGCTCATGTTGAGCAGTGTGTGTGTGTGTGTGTGTGTGTGTGTGTGTGTGTGTGTGTGTGTGTGTGTGTGTAAAACAAATACCTGTCCTATAATTGATTTGTATGATACATTCAGTACCTTGCAACTCTTTCCCTTCTACCTTGCTTTGGGGAAACCTTAGTTATAAGCCAAACTGTGAACTTTACGAAACCATTTCTAGGGTGCTGGAATAAAGGAATATAACAAGCAGAAGCATGTGAGAAGAGGGAGCCTAGTCCCTCTTTTTAGAGGCCAGGATCCTCCTAGGATCCCCCCTCCCAGCTCAGACTGCAAATATGGGGACAGAGTAGAGAAGTCCTATAGTAAAAAAGGGAAGAGGGCAGAAAATCTCAGCTCTTTGGCCCAGAAGCAGTCAGTATTATTAGAGAATCACAATAATACTTGTAAGGGACATATTTGGGGTATCCTTATCCTCAGTTTCAACTTTAGGAAACTGAGTCCCTGAGGGTAAGAGACTTATCTAGTTACATGTATAGTAAGTATCAGAAGCAGTTAGGTGAGTCCTTTGGAATCAGGAAGACCCGACTTTTTTTCTTCTTCAGCACTATATTTTTAGGGGATTTAATAATCATAACACTTAAAATCATCAGGAACACCCGACTTTTTTTTTTTATTAGTCAACACTATATTTTTAGAAGGTTTAAAAATTGTCACACTTAAAACATCAACTTGTCTTTTCTCAGAATTCCCAAATAATATTGCTATGTATTTTGAGAAACAAAAAAAAAGTTTGAAACCTTAAATAATCCCAATTTTTAATCACAAAATCTATTCAGATAATTTTTATGGCCCCTAAAAAGGTTTTTGCCTATTACCACATAATGGTAAGAAACAAGCTTATGTAATTGTTTTTAATATATGAAAACCAATTTGTCCAGGGAAACTAGAATGCTTGACGTCATCAATTAAAGCACTCAGAAGAAATACAGAAAACACAGGAAATGGAAAAGAAAATGTCCCTATCTGTCCTCTCCCGCTCTCTGTTTCTCCCACCCTTTCCCCACCTCTTTCCCTCCTTTATGTCTCTCGGTCTGTGTCTCTGTCTCTGTCTCTGTCTCTGTCTGTCTGTCTCTTGTACCAGCCCCGAATGAGTTTTTGGCCTACAGAGGGAAGCAGTCAGAGACACTGTGAATACCAGATACAGGTTAGCTCTGGCCGCATCTCTGGTCTAACTCCATAACACAGATTAAGCTCTCTGCAATATGATACACACCACTTAGTGCCTCCTTTTTCGTCTTACTTTCCATCTGGCCAGTTCAGCCTTAACTCTATCCTACTGATGCTGGTTCCATTTTATTTGGAGCGTGATAGAATCAAGTTGGGTCCTAGTTTACACAACAGTGCCAGGAACCTGGAGATAAAACACCACAGATGAAACTCACAGGGCTGTCCCGAGGGCCTTTGAGGAAAAGTGTTTCCTCTCACAGAGGACATCTCTCACTTCTAAGAATGGAAGTTGAAAAAGGTCAATGAAATAAGTCAAGAAAGTGGGTTTATTCACTATAGCCAACAAGTTCAAACAGAAGAAAATGGTCATGGAAATAAGATGAAGTGAGAGGAAAGAATCATATTTCTAGAATCACTGAGTATCAACTTGATCTTGGATGGGGAGGCAAAGGCAGTAGTACAGTAGAGAAGAGGAGAGTGCTGAAGGTGGAGTGAAAAGACCTGGTACTTATTATTTATGTGACCATGGCTGACTCACTTAAATTCTCTGAGTCTCAGTTTGCTCTTCTCTAAAATGAGGATAATAATACCTGTAGTACACATTTCACAGGGTTGTCAGGACACGAAAATGAAATAACACATGATTGTGACTATTTTTTACTGAGGCAATTGGGGATAAGTGACTTGCCCAGGATCAAAGAGCTAGGAAGCATTAAGTACCTGATGCTAGATTTGAACTCAGGTCCTCCTGATTTCAGGGCTGGCGCTTTATCCACTGTACCATCTAGCTGCCCCACATGACTGTGATCTTTAAAGCACTATGTGAATGTTAGTTATACTTAATAATAGAAATGCTAACCTAGAAAATGTGCTGGGACTCACTTCAGTTTTGGCGAAATGTTCTCTTGATGGCCTTATCCTACAATCTACCATCCAGTTAATCTAGAATTCTCTCAAACCTTTTTGGCTTTTCTGGAAGAATGAGACAGCAAGAGCAGTGTGGCAGAGACCAAAAGGCCAGCAAAGCTCCATCTGTCACCTTTCTTTGCTTCCCTAGTAAGGAAACCCAGTTCCCCTTCAATTGTAGCCTAGCTTTCTGGATGTCTGTAAGAAAGCCTAAACTCTTACTAGAAACAAAAAACCACCCAGAAGTTCCCTCTAACATCTTGTTCATTTGACCATCTTTTAGGGTAGCAACTTACTGCTGCAAGAAAGAGGCAAGGGTTCTCTCTGAAGTAGAAATACATTTAAGAGAATTCTTAACCAAACCACATAAGATATTTTAAAAGTCTATTTCCATGATCTTCTAATGCCATGACCCAAACAGTGAAAACACTGTGTGAGGATCAGATTTTACCTACCAATTTGGCCTTGTATTCTTTTCATGTAATTACCTTTAGTCAACATGAGAGGGTCAACATCAGAGCCGTAACTATGGTGGAGCAAATGGGACTTCGTCCCAGGAAAGCAACTTCCAACCTTGGTACGATTTTGGTTGCAAAGAAATAACTGAGGTTAATACCTACTCAGCAAGAGTGAAATGAGCAGAACCAGGAGATCATTATATACTTCACCAACAATACTATATGATGATCAATTCTGATGGATGTGGCTTTCTTCAACAATGAGATGAACCAAATCAGTTCCATTTGTTCAATAATGAATAGAACCAGCTCCACCCAGCGAAAGAACTCTGGGAAATGAGTGTGAACCACTACATAGAATTCTCAATCCCTCTGTTTTTGTCCACTTGCATTTTTGATTTCCTTCTCAGGTTAATTTTACATTATTTCAAAGTCCGATTCTTCTTGTGCAGCAAAATAACTGCACGGATATGTATACATGTATTGTATTTAACATATACTTTAACATATTTAACATGTATTGGTCAACCTGCCATCTGGGGGAAGGGATGGGGGGAAGGAGGGGAAAAGTTGGAACAAAAGTTTTTCCAACTGTCAATGCTGAAAAATTATCCTTGTATATATCTTGTAAATAAAAAGCTATAATAAAAGATAGCTACTCAGCAAGAATAATTAGTACCACAGTTGCAATTCAGGTGAGATTCTCCATGATCTGTCCCACTTGCTCTTTCCCCTTGATATGGTTGCTCCAGGATCATTTTCCTCCATCAACTGAAGTGCCTTGAAATTTGCTAGCTACTAGTCTGGTTAATTTAGTGGACTTCAACTTGTCCTATCCTTAACCATCCAGCTTGCTACCTTGAATTTTGTATCCTGACCAATTTCTATGAGTTTCACTATCAGTACCAGGAAGCTATCAATTCAACATGAATATTACTCAATAATATCACCTGATAACCTAATGATGTGCATGGAAGTTTTCCATACTGACAGTAGACAAGGAAGGTGACTGAGCTCTACTCATGAGGTATCTTTGACTGAATGCTGCCAGTACCTTCTATATCTAGTGGAAGCCAACCTACGCTCAGACCAGGGGTATCCAAGGGGAGGGGAGAGAAGAGGCACAAAATATAGGAACAGGAAATACTCCAACCTTGATACCCTGAGGGCCTGAAAGTCTGTAGCAATTTGACTAGAGACGTTCAAGAGAACACCAAAGTGTTTTAGGGAAGGGGAGTGTCAGAATCCTCTAGTAATCTTATCTGATATTCTCCAAAAGACCCCTAAGAAAGCAATTCTCTGAACCCAGGTGATCCAGAAGGTACCAGAAACCAGCTGCTACTGTGGGAACAGTAGAGGTAGAAATCAGTGGCAAGATTCTAAGTAATTGAGATTAGGACTAAACAGGACCAAACCATTCCATCCAGACTATGGGAAGAATCAGAGTCTAACCTTGGCACGAAGTTCCAAATTGTGAACTGAGGCGAAAGAAAACACTGGATATTATGCAGAAATGTTATATTTATTTAATTATTTTTTGAAGAGGCAGTTGAGGTTAAGTGACTTGCCCAGGGTCACATGAGAAATATTACAGAACAAAGGAAACCCAAGAAGCATACCCAGAAGAAATCAGATCAAATCAACGAGCATTTAGTGAGCACCTAATGAGAGCAAGGCATTGTGCTGATGTTGGGAATATCCCCCCCCCCAAAAAAAAATTAGGTCCTGCTTTCAAGGAGTTCACAGTCTAATGGAAAAGGGAAAAAGAGTACAGGGGTATGAAAGCAAGCCATTTCAGTTGTATAGTACTAATGTTGATCACAATCATACCTATTTCCTACTTTTGTAAAGAAAAGAGAAGGAGGCAAAGAGGGGAAAATATAAGGAGATATGATATAGGGAAACACATGCCATACAATTATAACTGTGAATACGAATAGGATGAAATCACCAATAAAATGAAAATGTCTAGCAGAATGGATTAGAAGCACGACCCAACAAAATAGTGATTAAAAGAACACTTGAAATGTCAAAATTTACATGTTGTTAAAATGAGGAATTGGAGCAGAATTTATTACTCTTTAGATGAACCCTAAAGTGCAGAGGTAGCAAACATGATCCAAGGAAATATAATAGTAAAAATAGTCATGGTTTAAAATGATAAACTGGGAAACTATATGGTGCTTAAAGGCATCATAGATAATGCAATGTATAATATCAAAGTGTTTTTTTTTAAAAGTTAATTGAATTACAGGGAGAAATAGAAAGCTGTAATAGTTGGGAACCTCAATATGTCCCTTTCAGACTTAGACATATTTAACAAAAAGATAAACAACAACAAAAGAATTAAGGTTTTAAATAGAATATTAGAAAAATTAGCTATGGTAAATCTCCAGTAATTGCTGAATGGGAATAAGAAAGAATAAAAATATTTCTCACCTATGCAAGAACATAAAAACCCATAAACAAATATAGAGAAGCAGAAAAATTAAGTATTTTACTTATAAACCACAACCCAATAAAATGGTAATCAATAAAGTGCATCTAAAGAAAGGATGCAAAGTTAAATGGAAATTAAATTCAATTAACTGAACCTGAAAGATTTAGTGAGTCAGAGAACAAATAACAAATTTCAACAGGTAATTTCATCAAAGAAAATTACTTTAATGATACAACATAATAAGGCTTTTGGGATGCAGCCAAAGGAGTACTTAGGGAAACATTCATATCTTTAAATACTTTCATCATCAAAAAAGAGGGAAAAAACAGATAAATAAATTGGGCATGCAATTAAAAAAACCCTAAAAAAGCAACTGATTAAAAAACCCAACTACATAGCAATACAACAATGCTAGAAAAAAATTAAACATTGAAACAAAAAGATCTCACTTTGAATGGACAAATCTAGAAACTGGTTATTTGGGGGGGGGGAAACACTAGTAATATAGTGTTAGCTAATCTTATCTTTAAAGCAAGGAAAACAAAAATGACTAATATCAAAAATGAAAAAGGAACATTTTTGACAAATGAAGAGAAAATAAAATAAATTGTTAGTGACTAATTTGCTAAATTACATGTCAGAAAAACTGATAACCTAAATGAAATGGATTAATATTTATAAGAATATAAAATACCCAGGTTAACAGAACAGAACAAGAAAGAGAATATAAATAATCCAGCATTAGATGAAGAAATGGAACAATCCATAAATGATTTCTTCAAGAGAAAGAACCCCAAACTGGGTGGATTTACAAGTGAATCTTATCCAACATTCAAAGAACAATTAATCTTATTGTTATATAAACTGTTTGCAAAAAAAAGAAAACAGGAAAGAAGAAGGGATCCTCCCAAATTCTGTCCATGATACAATATGATTTTGATACCTAAATCAGGGAGAGACAAAACAGAGGAAGAAAACTATAGCCAATAATTCTAATGAATATTGACCCTGAAGTCCTGCATAAAATACTAGCAAAGAGGCCATAGCAATATACTAAAAAAAATTACATACTATGACCAAGTTGAATCTTTTTGTGGGAATACAGGATTGGCTCAATATTAGAAAACTTATGAAAATAATAGATCATATTAATAACAAAATCAATAAAAATAACAAGGAATGAATAGATGTACAAAAATGTTTTTTGACAGAATACCATTCATTCCTGTTTTTTTCTTTTAAAAAAAAACACTAAAAAGCATAGGAATAAGTGGACTTCTTAAGATGGCAAATATTATCTACCTAAAATCTGGGGCTAACATTATATGTAACAGGGAAATGTTAAAGATCTTTCAAAGGAGAATAAGGATAAAGCAAGAATGTTCATTATCACCACTATTATTTGATACAATGCTAAAAATGGTAGCTATAGCAATAAAAATAGAAAAAGAGTTTGAGGGAATAAGCATGAACAACAAAGAAAAGAAATCATCATTGAAACATTACAAATAATGTGGTTTATTTAGAGAACCCTACAGATTCAGCCAAAAATTAATTGAAATTTCAAACGAGTAGCAAGATATAAAATAAATTCACATAAACCATCAGCTTTTTTATACCCTAACAGCAAAATCCAGCTCAATCCAGTATTTAGGATTCTACCTATCAGGACTGAAACCTAGCTACTAAGACTGAAATTGTATGAATATAAGTTAGAAAACATTCTTTATAGAAGACAGATGTAAATAACTAGAGAGATATTAATTGCTCACAGAAGAATTGTGTTAATATGATAAAATTAACAATACTACCTAAATTAATTTACATATCTGGTGCTATGCTGATCAAATAACCAAAGGGTTATTTTATAGAAGTAGAAAAAATGATGACAAAATTCATCAGGAGGAACCAAAGGTCAAGAATCTCAAAGGAAATAATGAAACAGAACGATAAAGAAAGGGATTTAGCGGTAATATATTTCAAACTATACCACAAAGTAATAATCATTAAAACTATTTTGGGACTAATTAATAAAAAGAAAAGTTAATCTCCAACTTCTACTAATGTTAGCACCCTTCCTCTGTTATTTACCTAATTTGCTGTGTATTTGTTTCCCTGTTATCTCCCTGATTAGATTGTAAGCTCCATTAGAACAGAGTGTCTTTTTCTTCTTTTTGTATTCCCAGTACATAACACAGTTCTTGGCACATAGTAGTCAGTAAAATGTTTATTGATAGATTGATTGAACAGACTAAGTACAGAATCAAACAAACATAATACTACAGTATTTGATAAACTCAAAGAAACAACTTCCTGGATAAGAACTGGTCATTAAACAAAAACTGCTGAGAAAACTTTAAAACTATCTGCAAGAAAATGGGGCTAGACAAACATTTTACCCCAGATCCCAAAATAAACTCCATTTGGAAACAGGACCCAAGGGTAACAAAATGTGTTCTTAAACAAAAGAGGGGATAGAAAGGATCACAGGAAAGAGAGGAAAAATTTTGATTAAATAAAATTGAAAAGCTTTTACATAAATATTTAATATGGTTAGATTTATAATATAACTGAGGGAAAAAATCCTTGCAACAAGTTTCTCTGATATATGTCTGATATTCGAACAACATCAGAAACCGATTAAAAGATATACGGACAAGAGCCATTCCCAAATAGATAAATGGTCAAAGGATATCAACAGACAGTTCTTAAGGAAAGAAGTCCAAGCTATCAAACTTCCATGTGCAAGCTGCTCTAAACCTGAATAATTAGAAAGATGTAAATTAAAACTACTTTGAAGGTCCATCTCAAACCCACCAAATAGGCAAAAATAACCAAACAAAAATCACAATCATTGGGATAAGAGCACCAGTGTTGGTAGAATTCTGAATTGGTCTCCATGTTTGGAAAGAAATTTGGAGCCATACCCCAAAAGTTACTAAACTGGATATCCTCTGACATGGCAATACTACTGATAGGAATATAATAACCTAAGGTGTTTTTAAGGTGTGTAAAACACTTTACAATATCTTATCTCAAAAAGACAAAAGAACAAGGGAGAAGAATCATATTCAAAAGTATTTATAGGAACATTATGCTGTTACAAAAACTAAGGGAGTAGCCATAAAATCAAGAAGTGGATGTATAAATTTTGACAGGAACATAATGAAATGTTATTGTCCAATAAGAAGGCATAAGAAATGAGAAAAGCCATTGCTTTTGTCAAGCAGAGAAAACTTATACAAAGTGAAACACAGTGAAGAGAGCAGAATCGGGAGAACAATTTTTATGACAACAACACTGCAAAGAAAAACAATTTGGAAAGACTTAATAACTAAGACCAATGCAATGACTAGTCAAGGTGACCAGTGATGCATGCTATCCACATACTGACAGACAATGGCCTAGAGGTGCAGAATAAGATACACATTTTCAGACAGGGCCAATGTGTAGACTTCTGTTTCATTATACTTCTTTATTACAAAGAAAGGCTTTTTTAATTTGGGGGGGGGGGAATATGGAGAGAAGCAAAGAGATGAATGACGTCAAAGAAAGAAGCAAAAAAAGGAGATGCTGTCATGGAAGTATCTTAAAAATTCACAAGAGAACAGAAGAGTAAAGAAGGAAGTTCAGAGGGAGACAGATAAGAAGGACAGTTTTGAAATTAATGTATTAAATTTATTACATATAATATTTAAAAACAAATCGCAAATAATAGAGATTTGTAGTTTCCTATATAATCCTATTTTTCTGTTATTATTTGCATTATATACAGAAATGTTCGAGCTTGTCGGTATTTGTCAAGTTCAGAATAACAAAAAATATTTTTTTAAGAAAGAAAATGGAACTCTATTCCACCCCCACCCTAACCCTACTACCCCCCATTGATTCAAATCCCTGGATCAAGAGACTCTTAACTCAAAAGAAGCATTTTAACTGTTCCAAATCACCAGCCATTAAGAAATTCATAGAAGCCAATAAGCTGTTCAGGTTCGAACACAGTACAGAAAACCCCATTCATTTCCTCTCTATTCATTGGGAATTTGTGATCATTCAGATGGGGCTGGGCTGAAATTTGCCTTTTGCCCTATGAAAAAGCATTTGTTAAGAAAATGAATAGAAGAAGCAAGATGGTAAGGCTTACTTTGGAAAACCCACTGTTTTCAAGTACTTAAAAATCCCCTTTAAGTGGCACCCTATTTGCATAACAACAAGCAAATTATAAATTATTCTTAACTATGTGTTTAAAGCTAGTTGGCAGTGTACTGTTACCTTATGCTACTGTGTGTATTTCAAAGTCATAAAACTGCATTTCTTAAACATATATCATTATATATGTGTAAATACATACATACACACATATATACATCAGATTTTTACTATTTCACCCCAGCCCTTTTATTAACAATAGCTGCTATTTCTATAATATTTGGTTCTTCGTCTTCCCCACAATCCTATGAGTCAGGCAAGGCGGGTGTTATTATCTGTTTTACAGGTAAGAAAACCTAAGTTCAGAAAGGTGAAATAATTTTTCCAAGATCATAAAACTGGTAGCACAATGAGAATTGAAACCTAGGATTCCTGAGTCAAAGTCCAGTATTCTTTCCATTAAAACTCATGACGATCTTCTCCCTCCTCTCTGCCCTCCCCCACTATTCTGATTGAATGACGTTTGATTGTATTAGTAGTATTTCACACTATTCCAGGGTGTTAGAGAAAAGACAGGCATATTGATTCATTTCTTATAGAGATGTGAATTTGTCCAACCAGTTTGGAAATATGCTAAGAAAGTGACTAAAATGTCCATTCTCCTTTCATACTGGAATCCCATTACTAGGCATATTTCCCAAGGTTAAGGGTTAAGGACAAAAAGACAGAGCCCATATACACAAAAATATTTCTAGCAGAACTTTTTTTTTTTTGTAGCAGCAAAGAACTGGAAACAAAGTAGATGCTCACAGTTGGGGAATGGCTAAACAAATTGTGCTATGCGATTGTGATAGACGACAATACAATTACAATATTACAATTAAGAGAAGTAAGGGATACATATAAACTCATGCAAAGTAAAGTAAACAGAACCTGGAAATAACATACATGACTACACAAATGTCAACAGAAAGAATAAAACAATGAAACTGAATGCTATGAAATGATAATGGTCAAGTTTGACCTTGATGAAGAGATACAAAAAAGTACTTCCTCCCCGATCTCCCGCCCCCTGCTTCTGTGCAGAGACAGAGGACTATGGGTATAGAATACTACATATATGAGACTTTTCTGACATGGTGGTTATCTTCTTTAAACTATTTTTTCTTCTTTATTTTAAGGGGTGGCTGTCAGGAAGTAATCCGAAGGAATACAATGGGAAATGTAGGCAATATAAAAATAAAAGCTATTAATAAAATATATGTAAAAGTATTCTTGGGGTATATCCAGTGAGAATATTCATAAAAAGCATAAATTGTACTATTTAAAGATGAGGGCTTTTTATTAGAGACTTAATAGTTCCAATCTTAAAGTTGCTGCTCTCACACTTTTTGGATTTACCTCGAATCTTCATTTTTCTCATATAAGGGACTTAGCTTCCACTGATATCCTCCTTGGATGCCTCACTGTGGCATAGAGATGGTCCTGGATCCTTAAAAACCAGACCATCACATTGTAAACTCTTCCAGGTGCTACCAAATTATAAAGGCTTTGGATTTTATCATATGGATAGATACCTTTTGTCTGAGACAAAATTAACTTCGAAGAGCTCACCACCACCAGATTTGGTCTCCAGAGGTTAAATTTTGGGGTCACAATTCTTGAAGATATCTGCCAAATCATAGAAGGCTTATGATCTATATCAGTAGAAGGAACAGCCACAATGATGAAGTCACAGTTCTTGAAGTAAATAGTAAAGTACTCATCTAGGCCACTGTGATCCATCAATCTAGGCAAGCTCTTGTCTGTGATGAAGCTATCTTTTGTGCTTTTCCAGTTCCATATATGACAGAATAGTTTCTTGCTAACTAGGTCTGGAATGAGAGCTAACAACCATGCTATAGGCTAACTGACTACATTGGACAGGGTTTAATACATGGAATTGTTCTGCTGCTTTTTGGTGGGAAATTATGATATGACCCATTATTTATATAAATCTGTATCATAAGGAGTTCTGAATTAAAAAAAGATTCTGCTAAGTTTAAGAAATAACTCTAAATAGCCCAATTACTTTTTTTAGGAAGTAATTTATTACTCTGCATTTGGGACTTTCAGGCTTTTATGTGATCATCCAATGGATAGTTATTTATTTATTTATCCATTCAAAAATATTTATTGAGAATCTACGAGGTGCTGGGTTATGCTATCCCCAGAGAACAACCACTTTTAGGACTGAAAAATGACCGAATTCATGTTAGTTTGTCCTTCTTGGTTCAAATTACTTCAGGTAATGCTAGCGAAAATTATCAGGGATTGTAGTTTTTTTTTTTTGTTTTGTTTTGTTTTTGTTGTTTTTTTTTAAATAAGCTCAACTTATTCACTAAGAGGAAACATGAGACAAGTTATTGATTTAGTCACATTGTTATTTAGCTGGACTTTCCAGCCTGCAGAATGGAGTCAACAATAGCTTGTACTGGAATTATGAGTACTACCTGCACCTTAGAGCAGTTTAAGTCTTGGAAAAAAGAGTAGAGGGGGTAGATGGATAAATACTAGAACAGGGGCAGGAAGGAGAGGAAAAGAGAGAATACATACAGATGAGAATAATGGGATCATGATGCTCACATTGTGATACTGATCTACATCTGCTGTTGTATCTTTACTCTCCACAATATTATTCAAGGTAGAAAAACAAGTAGGTCAACATGGCAACTCCTGCCATTCCTCCCTCCGCCCCCACCAGATGTTTGTTCCCTTGTTCTTCCTGACAATTACACTACTGATAGCCTCGTCCTTTCCTTTCCTCTTCCCAGTTCTCTGCAATCTGTCTTATGACCTCATCATTCAAAAGATATTGGGCTCTATCCAAAGTTAGTCTCTCTGTTAGGCCTTAATAATCAAAATTATCTCTATTCTTAAATTTTCAAGGAATCATATATAATTTGAACATATGCAGGAGAGATACTTGATTGGAAGATGACATTTAAGAAAGCATTTTGTTCTACCAAATTCAATACTTTTGATAGCTGTATCCTCTGCAGTTTTTAGCCATTTGTGGTAAAGATGTGGTCTGCTATAGAATATAGCGAGTTTCTTTCTCATATGGTCATTAAGAATGACCTTGATGTATGCTCACAT
This sequence comes from Sminthopsis crassicaudata, assembly GCF_048593235.1. Lineage (NCBI taxonomy): Eukaryota > Metazoa > Chordata > Mammalia > Dasyuromorphia > Dasyuridae > Sminthopsis > Sminthopsis crassicaudata. The sequence goes on from NC_133623.1 coordinate 32,154,275, forward strand.
TATTCTTATAAAGATATCATAGCTATCATGAACACTCAAGTTGGTAGCTCTTGATGTTTTGTTTGTGGCCTCCTTTGGGGCAAGAGTGACCCAACTGGCCTCTTCTGGAGTAAGATTTGTGAAAAATAAGGCTATTTTCCCCTGCCTCCTATATAGTGAGAACTAATCTCTCAAGGAACCCATGGTGATGAAATCTCTAGTTTCGACTTGCACATAGTTGGTCGATACAGCTGTTCTTTCCATTTTTATTTTACTACCTTATCATGACTGGAAAAAGAAGTGAGTAAATTGGGAGTTGGATAAGAATCCAAAATGGTGGTTCCACTGTTATTGCTAGACATGAATTTGTAATAGGAACCTTGACGGATCTTTTCTATTTGTTTTATCTCCTAGAATTTCTTCCTTAGATATAAAATGGCCTCTGGTATATTTTCCTTTTTATCCTGTGCTCTTCTAGTAGAAAGGAATCTCCATATCACATTGGAACAGTGGAGTGGGATCTTGTGGGAACTTATTAAAAATTGAAGAGAAAATAAGAAATAGAACATTGATGACAAATTATGATTATTATGATCAAGCTAGGTCAGTGAAACATTTTCTAACTTCCTACTATGTGTCCTAAGGGCTGGGTGTAAAACAGAAATCCAAAGATAGCCCCTACCGTCAATGCTAAGTGAGACAGAACATAGACTCGTAGAAACGTCCAACCTGAAGGGGACCTGTGAGGCACCTAGCCCAATTCTTGCACTTTACAAAGGAGAAAACTGAGGCTCAGAGTTAGTAAATAGTGGAATTGGGATTAAAACCTGGATTTTCTGACTCAAAAGCCAGTATTTTTCTACTATATCACAGTGCCTCAAAGTAAAGATCCATCTGGGGATGTTATGAAGATAGAAAAAAACTGACCACAAAAATTTAAGAAGTAATCTCAATTTAGTGATTTTAAGTTCAAAGCCGAGTTAGATCCGTTTCTCTCTGTTTAACAAAACATGCTAGGTGAATGTGAAGGGGAAGGGATGATGCTGACAACTTTAATCTAATGCTTTCTCTCATAGCCAATAGTTAACCACGCCAGTCTGAGACTGGGCAGCCACATTTGCAGGTATAATATTCACAACAAGAGAGTCTCTCAAGGAACAAAAAAGCTTACTGTAAATGAAGACTGGTTAGGATAATAAGAAAATTAATCTCTTCTCTCGCAAACAGACACATGTGGTTCTATCTTTTGTCCTTTTGATCATCAAAGCACAACTCCCACAGTGTCATCTATGATGGACTTCATTTAGGAGCTCAAGGGCAACTAGGAAGGGAGTGACATTTTTGTCTGCTTAGAGTAGAGCCCTCTCCCCCAAGGAAGACATAGCCTACTGGCATGGTAAGCAAACAAGTGTGGGATGGCATTATTGCTGCTCAGATGTAGCCAGACTTGGCATGGCTAAACAATATTGTTTCATGTATTAGATTTTCCCAAGGGAAGTTAATGTGGTCCAGTAGAAAGAACACTGGATTTGAGATAAGAGGATCTGCATTGCAATTTAGACTCTGCCACTTGCTGCCTGGAACCTCACCCAAGTGATATGACTTCTCTGGGCCTCAGGTTCATCTGTAAATTAAGGGAGTTGGACTAGGTGACCTCCAAATTCCCTTCCATCTCTAAATCCATAAACCTATTCATAAAACGAATGACTATCCTCTATTGATCATTGGCTCTATTTGGGGATGATAGAGTAAAGGAGAACAAAATCATGAATTTGTTCCCTGTATGAGCCACCTAGATCTGCTCTATTCCACAGCCACAGGCTGTACTTTTGAGGGCAAGCAGCCACCTCTCAGGAGGGTGCCCCTTGTAAAAGAGAAGCCTGTTTATTTGGTTGGATGGGTCCAACCCATCCTCACTACTGGAAAACCCAATGTCTGATGCATCAGTAACCTCCCTCTCATCTGGGGGTCACAGGACCTTTCAACCCTTTCAGGTTACTAGGCAGTACAACAACCCATGGTACTGTTCTTATGTAGTAAGTGATACCTCAGTGGCCTTCCAGAAATTTGATAGCTGCCTATCATAGAGATCCAACTTCCAGCTATGGAAGACTTTTAATGCAATTTGACCTAAGTGTGCTAGGCTTCTAAACATACTTGACCAGATTTATTGTGTGTGATACTTTGTCATGAAGGTGGATCTTTGGAAATCAAAGCACGTCTTGGAGAAGTGGTCTAAATGTTTATTTTACTGGTCATTAGAATACAACAAGTTGATGTGTGTTTTAACTTTGAAATCGAGAAGTTTTCAGAAATGTTTTTAGATGAACTACATGTTCGGGATCAGAAAATAAAATAGAAAGTAGTTCGTAAACAGTCATTGTTATCATGGAGGTTGTTTGTTTTTAATTTTAACATAACTGAGAAACATCAGTTATCAGATCCTCCTCTCCTTGTTCGCCATATATTTGACTGGCTACTTTTGTACGTATTTATGAATAAAGGTACCACATCTAGATCCTCTGGTAATTTGCCCAAATTCAAAGTCCTGATCAAAAGATAATCTCTACTGGTATCCATCTATTGCTAAAGCTTCAAAGTTTAATATCGACGAGGAAAGGAAAACCAAAATCAGGGCAGCTAGGTGGCGCAGTGGATAGACTACCAGCCTTGAAGTCAGGAGGATCTGAGTTCAAATCTGAATCAGACACTTAACACTTCCTAACTGTATAACCCCGGGCAAGTCACTTAACCCCAATTGCCTCAACCCCCCCCCCCCCAAATATTTCCTTAATTATGTTTTGGTTTAGTTCCCTGTTATTATATAGGGCAGCTAGGTGGCGCTACAATGGATAGAGCACTAGGTCTCACCAGGTCTAAATTCAGGAAGACCTAAGTTCAAATCTGCCCTCAGATACTTACTAGCCCTATGATCCTAGGCAAATCATTTCATCCTGTTTGCCTCAGTTTCCTCGGGTGTAAAATGATCTGGAGAAGGAGATGGCAAACCATTCTAGTATCTCTGTCAAGAAAATCCCAAATGGGGTCACAGAGAGTTGGATAGGACTGGACAACAAGCAAAAGCAGATAATGAGACCATAGGCTCTAGGGTTAGAAGAGACCTTAGAGGTCATCTGGTCCAATTTCCCTTGTTTTTATAAAGGAGGAAATTGAGGCGTTAAGTGACATACCAAGAACATGTCTTCTGGCTCTAAATTCACAATAAGATCTTGCTATTAGAATATGAAAATGTTAACGGAGCCTGGTTCTCTAGTGTGAAATGCAAGACATGAAAATTTAAATCCTTATAAAATTTAAGTACAATTAAATTTATTAAAATTATAATCACTAGGACCATACTACAAACCAGGGAAATTGTGAGTAGTTAGGGGAGTTCTAGAACTATGTGCTTTAAATGATATTATCCTTAGATCATAGTCTTCCTGTTGAGGAAGAGGGATAGAGATTATGGAAGGAGGATGCTGCACAGCAAGATGGTTAGTTTCCTAACTTTTACTAGTCGCATCGGCCACTTCCCACCGACTGGGGAATTATGACTGAATTAACTTCAAGTTTAGGGAAAGCAGAAAAAACTGAGAGTGAACATAGGTAAAAAAAAAAAGTTTGCAGTGCAAATTACATTTTTCTGTTAATTGTAATCTGTTAATTAAAGCTAGAAAATAGGAATAAAAAGGTGAAGCCCCCCTCCCTAACTTGGACGTGCACACATACACATCTCACTGTGTCGCGTCTGGGTGCTGGCTTAGTGATGGGTACACAATTTCAAGACAAGAAGGCATAAATTGAAACACTGTCACTATATTTAGAGAGAATGCAGCTTTTCTTTCTTAAGGCTTGATATAAACTTTGATTACATAGCATTTCTTTAATTTGCTGCTATTCAAGAAAACCCTTAGAGCACCGTTGGTGAGCAATGCCTCTCTTTTTCATTTGCATTTTTTAATTTGCATATTTTAATTTCCCTGACTACAGCTCCACACCTACACGGGCATCCCCTGTGGGAGGGAAGAGAATATTTCTCAGTTTAAATGATACTGTGCCTTTTCTGCACCAGCTGAAGGTTATTAACTCTAGGGATCTGAGAAAATCACTTTGGCTCTCAATCACTTAGGGGTGGTTTCTCCCCTTGCCAGGCTGTTCCTCAGCTCCTTGCCTGTTTAAGCATGGCATCCCCCCCCCCAAAAAAAGGAATCGAGCCTGATCAGATCATTCGCCACATTATGAGGAAATCCTGGGAGCCTCCATAGAATGTTTCCAGTGGGTTAACAAGTAGGAACAGCAGAGAAAGGATGCTCTCCTCCCCCCTAAACCTGGTCCTTCTCCAGACTTCCCAATTTCCAGGCACTTAGGTTTGTGGTTTCAATGTCACCCCTAAATCTCTCCTCTCCCTCACCCTTCATGTACGTGCAATCAGTTGCCAAGTCTTCTTGATTCTATCTCCAGAATGTTTCACATGTGTTGTCCCCCTTCTCTTCACACACATGGCCACTCCCAAGGTCAGGCTTTTGGCATCCTTTTCCTAGATTATTCCCACAACCTCCTGGTTGGTCTCCCAGGCTCCAGCCTCTCCCCTTTCTGATCTCTCCTTAAAAGACTGGTTGGTTGTTGTCCTTCATTGTAGAAAAGGATCAAATACCCTGCTCAAGAATCTTCCATGGCTCCTTATCTTCTTATAGAATAAACTGCAAGCTTTTTTGTTTGGCATTTGAAACCTTTTACAATCTGACTCCAGACAACTTTTCTGAGCATCTTTCACATCCTTCTCCTTACTTGATGTTCCAACTAAACTGGTCTACTTGCTGTGCCCTAAACTTGGCTTTTCTTCTCCTGCCTCCATGTCTTTGCTGAAACTGTCCTTAGAGTTCTCAGCTTCCTTGATGGCTCTGCCCAAGTGCCACCTCCTCCCCGAATCCTTTCCTGGAACCCTTAGTTGTCAGGATTTTCTCTTCAAATTGTCTTTTTATTTATCTGTATACATATTGAATGGAAGTGTCTTGAGAGAAAGTGCTATTTTTAATTTTTCTCTTTAGATCCCTAATGTATGCCACAGTACCTTGTGGGGCCTAGTAAATGCTTATCGTAATTACAGATGGGAGGCTAGGTAATAGAACAAACAGACTGACTGTAAGCTCCATGAGGGGAAAAATTATTTCTCCATATCTCCTTCTAGTATGTAGCACAATATCCTGATCACACTTGGCACTTATAAATGAATGTGGAAAACAGATACTCTGGGAGCTCTTCCTTCCAAAAGAATTCAGAAGAAATGGGACAGAGTGGGGATGAAGAATAGGTTTAGGAAAAGTGAGGCAAGGGGATAGATAGAAGGATAAGAAGTCACGGCCAAAGGGAATTTTAGAGAACTTGATCATCGAAGATCACTTGTGGGCAACAGTAGGACCAAAGGTCCCAATGTGTGACCAAGATGGACTGAAGGTGTATATCAAAGGATCATAGATTTGGAGTGAAAGGGGCCTTAGAGATCTTGAAATTCAATCCTACCATTTTACAGATGAGGAGACTGAAACTTATCCACAGTGGGGCCACTTGGGATTGGCAAAGGTTGATGGATTGGAAGCCAGGATGTTGGCGGGGCCTTTGATGGTGAATATTGGTATCTTCCAATAGAAGGAGATGAGTGTGAACCAGATGCTGAATTCCTTAGGAAAGGAGGGAGAATGACAGGAGGGGGGGGGTCAGGAAAGCACATCTGCTAGGATCTAGATAGACTGGTATATCTGCAAAGAGATCTACCAAATAATGGCAGCAGGGAAGATCCATGGGAAGCGGCAGCAGGGGAGCTGTGGCAGTAAGGAGCAAGCTCACTTTAGACATTTTCCACTTGCTAAAGAATAGCTGGGGATGTACTGGAAATTTATTAAGTCACAGCCAACGCTGTCTGTTGCTTTTTTGAGTTCTGTTGCCATTTAAAGCTGTCTTCATTTACATAGATGTGGTTAATGTGTATATTGTTCCTTGGAATCTGCTTTCTTTTACACCAATAAACCTAGGATTCAGTGTCTTAATCTGTAAAATAGAGATAATAAGAGTGAGTACCTCACAGGGTTGTTGTGAGGATCAGATGAAATAACTTATGTAAAGTCTTTGCAAACCTTCAAGTGCTATGCAAATGTTAACTATAATTATTCATAGGAGTCTTCTACAATCCTTAAATTAATCTTTTCTGTGTTCTTTATACCTGTCTCAGGTTTTTTTTTTTTGGAAGGATAGTAATAATATCGGTCTGGGTAATACATGCAAAGTGCTTTTGGCTCCTCCTGTATATATCCTAGGTAGCAAGTCACAGAACGGGTATCTCATCTGGGCTAACTGACCAGCACCAGGATTCTTTTCCAATGCAGCCCAATCCCCTCAGTCACAGGAGGGTGACTTGGAAATGAGAGAGCTAGAGCCCACAGCTTCGCTCCCCATCATTCACTTTGCTAAACTCTACCATCCACACAAACTGGTTTTCTTCTTATTCCTCACACATGACACTCCATCTCCTGTTTCCATACCTTTTCGCTAGCCATCTCTTATAGTCCTAGAACTCTCCCTCCTCTATCCCTACACTTCTTCTTTGTCTTTACTTTTATACTTTGGCTATACTTCTTCATTTGAAATCAGAAGGGACGTTTAGCCTGGAGGAAAGAAGGCTCTGATGGGGTATGTATATTCAAATACTGTATCCAGCTACTATATATTCAAATACTTGAAAAGTTATCATGTGGCAGGGGGATTAAACTAGTTCCATTTGGTCCCAGAGGGATCTCCAAGGAGGTAGAACCCACTGTGTCCCGAGGCAGTTCATTCCTCATTTGGATGGCTCTAATTGTGAGGCAGTCCCTGGCCTCCCCCTCAATTCCCTCTGTATTTTCCTCTTTGCAACTTCAACCCATGGCTCCTAGTCCTGCCCTCCTGGGCCAAACAAAACAAGTCTAATCCTTCCAAAGACATTCCTTCAAGAGCTTAAAATACTTAGACTGCTACTCTTTCTCTCTCCAGGGTAAACACCCCCAGTTCCTTCAGCTCAGAGTCCTATAGCAAGAGCTCAAGACCTTTTACCATTCTTAGTTGACTTTTTCTGGACATCTCAAGTTTATAAAAGTCCTCTTTAAAATGTGGGGCCTAGAGCTGAATAGTTATTATAGAAGCCATCTGGTACTAGTACAGAAAACAGTCAGATGGATGTCTCTTTCTATCTGTAAGCGATCCCTCTTTTATAAAAAAAAAGTTTTGATTGATATCTGTTTTTTTTTTTTGTTTATTTGTTTGTTTGCTTGTTTGTTTTTTACCTCACCAAAATCCACTCCCTCTTCCTCCCCTCTCAGGGAGCCATCCCATATAATAAGTAATATAGTTTAAAGACAGAAAGAAGACAAAATTGGTGAAATTGATCAATACACTGCAAAAGTCTGAAAATATGTTTGCAGAGGGATGGGTTGGGGTATTTTCTCATATCTCTTCATTTCGAGCGATAATTATTTGTTTCTAATAACATTGCAACATTGAGTTAATTTTTTTGGTGGCTATTTCCATGTACACTATTGTAGTCACGATGAATGTTGTTTTCTTGGGTCTGTTTAACTTCATTCTACATCAGTTTATGTAGATACCACCTTCTATGGGAAGCCTTGCCTGATGATCCCTTTAATTCCAATACCTTCACTCTGTTGACTACTTGCTCTCATTTGTGTCTGGTTGCTTACATATTGTCTCCCTCATTAGAATGTGACTTCTTCCAGAGCAAGGACTGTCTTTTGCCTTTCTTTGTATCCCCGGAGCCTAGCACAATGACTGGAACATGGTAGGTGCTTAATAAATATTTATTGACTGAGTTTTTCTGTACTCTTCTGTAGTCATCGCATTCATCATTTCTTACAGCATGGTTATATTCTTTATCATAATTTGTTTAGCCATTCCCCAATAGATGGGCATCTACTGTTTCTAATTCTTTACTGTGCCATACCTTATTTAATGCAACTCAAGACCCTGTTAGCATTTTTGGCTGCCTTATCATGCTGTTGAATGACGCAGATTTTGCAGTCCGCTAAAGCCCTCAAATCTTTTTCACAACAAACTGCCATGTCACTATGTCTACCCCATATTTAACTTATGAAGGTCACTTTTGAACCCAAGTTTAAGATTTTAAAATCCGCTCCCAATCTAATCTTATTATTAGCCCAGTGTTCTCTCATCAGGACCTTTTTGTATCCTAACTCAATCATCCGGTGTGTTAGGTATCCATACCTGTTTTATGCCATCTGTAAGTTTGATAAGCCATCATCTTTGTCTTTCTACAAGTCATGGATAAAAATGGTAGACAGAATAGGATCCAGCTCAAATCCCAGGGACACTCTGCTGGAGGGAGACTTTTTGAGTTTACATGGCCATTAATGTCAACTCTTTAAGTCCGGCTATTCAGTCAGTTAGGAATTCATCCAATTGGAATAAAAGTCAATCTCCCTGGTATATAGCTTGCATGTTCCATTCTCTATCCATTTTTTTTTAAAGTTAGAACATTTGCTTTTAGTTGTACATATCTTATTGAGGTATAAATCAGACTAGATAGCCCTATACTCTCTTCTAAATACCAGCTGTATCAGTGACTCCCTGTTGGGCATTTTGAACAAGATGTCCCATGAACTTCTAAAATTCAACATGTCCAAAATGGACCTTATGGCCTTTGTCTCCAGACTAATCCCCATTCCATCCTTCTCTATTAGTGGGTGGGGAACCATCATCCTCCCAGTCACCCAAGTTCACAACCTCATCATCACCCTCAGTTGCTCACTTCCCCTCATCCCATCTATCTGTTAGCCTCCCCATTAACCTTGATCCCTCTTCCTCTCCTTACATGCCTACCACCCTAGTGCTCACATCCTAGTTCAGACCCTCATCAGCTCTTGACAAGACTATTACAAGAATCTCCTACTTGACCTCCTAGCTTCTGGGCTCTCCCACCTCCATTTTATCTTCCACATAATCAGCAAAGTGTTTTTTTCTACAATACAGGTCTGCCCTTGTCACCCTTCCAACACATACCCCGACCAATAGCAACTCCTAACTACTTTGTAGTACCTCTAGGATCAAATATGTACTCCTTTGTTTGGCATTTAAAACCTTTTATAACCGGGCCCTAACCTACTTTTCTGACTTGGTTATGCATCATTCCTTTTCCTAAACTCTATGGTCTAGCTTTCCAGCCAAACTGGCCTCGCTACTGCTTATATATGATCCTCCACTTCCTGTTTGTGACTTTTCTCTAGCTATCTCCTGGAGCAGAGCTTCTTGAATTTTTCCCACTCACAACACCTTTATGCATGAGAAATGTTTATGTGACCGCAGGTGTATAGGTATATAAAATCAGTATACAAATCAAACTTTTACTAGTAATAAGTTATAAAGAAATGTATTTTAAGACAATTCTTTGGTATACACACACACACACACACACACACACACACATATATATATATATATATATATATATATATATATATAATTCTACCATTTATTAAAGATGAAAGCAAATTTGCATACTGTGAGATGGATTACTTCTTTATTTTTATAAAGAATTAAATCTTGGCAGAATATTTGAAATTTTTGTGACCCCCCCCCAATTCAGTTATGTAATCCCATATGGAGTTGGGATTCACAGTTTAAGATGCTTTGCCATGTATTCCTTCCTCAATTCCACCTCTTAGAATCCCAATTCTACTTCAACACATGTCTTTTACTTTTTTCCCCCCCTGTTTTGACAAGTGACTAAATGACTTGCTCAGGGTCACACAGCTAGTATCAAGTGTCTGAAGTTGGATTTGAACTTGGGTGCTCCTGTCTCCAGGACCAGTGCTCCATCTATTGCACCACCTAGTTGCCCTGTGTCATCTTTTTTTTTTTTCTGCATGAAGCCTTTCTTTAGTTCCAAAGCTGTGAGTGCTTGTACCTCCTAATTAACTCTTTGGACTTTTCTATGCAATGTGATGTAATGAGTAGAGAGAACTGCCTGAGAGCCAGGAAGACCTAACTACAAATTTTACATCAGATAAGTACTGGCTGTGTGACCTTGGTTGAGTGACTTAATTTTTTTGTACTCTGGTCAACTAAAGCCTGTAAATTGGAGAGAAGTGCTCACTAGCATTGATAGAAGAATTCCTCATCTAGGAATTCCCCATGTCATTGAAATCACGGGCCTAGTCTCTACCTTTATCCCTTTATATCTAGGGCTTCCCCCTATAGAATAAAAGCTCCCTTAGAGCAGGAACTGTTTCACTTTTTTCTTTATATATCTAGCATTTAGCACAGTGACTGACGTGCAGTTGGCAGGTAATTAAGGTTTGTTGATTAAATGAAGCAATATACTTAAATTTCTATTTTTAAAAATTGGACCTTTTGTTTTTATATTGCCTTTACTTCCAAATGTATCCCTCCTTTCTCTGCTATCCAGCGAGCCATCCCTTGTAACAGAATTTTTTAAAAAAAGAAAAGAAAGCTATCTGGCAAAACTAACCAACCCATTAATGAGATCTTAATGGTATAGCCAATGTTCCACACCTACAGTGTGAAAAAGATCTACTTTGCAAAGGAAAGAAAAGGATGCATTTCCCCACCTCTCTTTTCTGAGCTCAACTGAGCATTATAATTACATAGTGTTTAGTTTCTGGTTTTCTTCTTCTTCTTCTTTGCCTTTGCATTGTTCTACAAGGTGCCTCAAAAGTCTTAGGGTAGTTTTAAGCTATTAAAGATTAATAGAACCTATGGTGATTGTGGACATTATTTTGATTCCACTTTGCAATATTAGTCTTCCCATGATTCATAGTCATAGTTTCTTAAAGAGCAGTAATATTCCATTATGTTCACGTACTACAGTTCGTTTAGTCATCCCCCAGTCAACGGGCATCTACTTGGTTTCCATTTCTTTGCTAATATGAAAAAAGTTGTCCCAAAATATCTTGATCTATTAAGGATTTTTCTATCTTTGACCTCTTTAGAGCAAGCCTAGGAATGAGATCTCTAGGTCAAAGGGAATGGACATTTGAGAAACTCAGTACAATTTCAAAGTGCTCTCCAGAATGGGGGGACCATTTCACAGCTCCCCCAGTTGGGGGCCTGTCTTCCCACAATCCCTCCAACATTAGCTATTGACACCTTTTGCCATCTCTGCTGGCTTGTTTCAGCATGAGGTGAAACTTCAGCTGTTTTATGCATTTTTGGTGAATGAAAACGATGTCCCTCACCCACCGGTTGCAGGATGGGCCAGTTTGGAGTCTATTTCCCTAAAGACAGGGACATGGCACTGAGTCACCCTTACTTTCTGCTTTAGTTTTCCCTGTTGTGATTGCAAGAGGACCTGTGACATGCTTGGTTAGAATAAGGGATGGGGGTGTGTGGTTTGTGTGTGTGGTCTAAATAACGCTGAGCAAGCAATGTGGACCACCTAGGACAACAGATGTCTGCCATTATCCTCAGATGGACCGGGGTTGTTGATCCCAATCTCTTTCACAAGGCTTGGGGGATGAGTCTCTGTGAACATAAGAAAGGGCAGAAGCCTCCTGGCATCAGAACAGTGAGTATATGATCGAGTGAGTAGCTGCACTGACGCTTGCTTTCTCTGGGTTTTCTTGCACTTGGAGTTGCCAGTGATGGAGCAGAACTCAGGAGAGAAAGCCTGCTGCTTGCTCTGTGCTCTCAGGCTGGCCGCTCTCCACTCACCGCTGCTGCGTCATCATCGAGATCTCAAGCAAAAGCATCATTCTCTACATCCTGCCTACTCCTTCATGAGCACACTACGCTAAACCAGCATGGTGTTTTCCAAGGTGAGCAAGCAATCTGAGGCCTCGAAATAAGGAATGAACACAAAGCAATCTCCAGACCAAAAACAGAACTTAAGATCCTAGATTTCAAGCCGGAGTGAGGTTCCCAGGTAGAACCCATTAGAAAGCCCCATCATTACACCATGGGTGAAGTAATCCTGCTGGTCATTTTTATGTCCTGTGTACACAGCACTTCACCAAGTGGCCCCAACTCCCAGAGGGGCTGGGTTCCAAAGGTTTGTTTGTAAGTCACTCTCTAAGAACTCAAATGCATTTCCCCATAGAAACAGTTATACATAGTGGTTGCGTTCAGTCAGTCAACATGGGCCTTTTTAACCCATAAACTACCTAATAATGACAATAATAATAGCTACCATTTCTATAGTATTTTGCAAAGGGCAGCCCGGATATTATCTTCTTTAATTTTCACAACAACCCTGAGAAGTATTTTCCTTCTTTTACAGATGAGAAAATGGAGGCAAATGGGTTAAATGATTTGCCCAATGTCTAATACGTGTCTGAAAAAGGATTCAAAGATTCAAACTTAGGTTTTCCCGACTCTATCAAGTCCAGAATTCTATCCACTGCAGTAGCACCGAGCTGATATGGTTCTAAAAGTACTGGATTTAGAACCAAAAGTACTGGACTAACTGAATTCAAAGCTAGATTCTGCCATTTGCTGGCTGTGTAATGTTGGACAGGTTGTTAAACCTCTGAGGAAACTGGACTGGATCAAAGTTTCTTAAATTGTGGGTCACAACCCCATACGGGATCTTGTAACTAATGTGGGGTTATGAAATTATAATGTCTTCTCAGTAACTGACTTGTGTACGTATTTTATATACATCTCTACCCAGGGTCATGTAAAAATTTCTCAGGCAAAAGGGGGTTGCCGGTGGAAAAAATTTAAGAAATGCTGGACTAGAACTTCTAGCTCTAGATTATGATCCTATGGCCCTACAGTGCTCATGACCCTACAGACTCTAACCATCACATTTAACCGTGTTCTCATGGCAAAATGGGCTCCAAGTTTCATTCAGAGACAGCAGCTTCCCATTTCCCCCTCTACACTGTTGAGAGATTGAGCAGGGGTAACCCAGCTTCATCTCCTTCACCTTTGGCCAGACAACACAAAGACTCCCTTCTCCATATCCCCGTCCTCCTCCCCTCCCCCCCTCCCTTCCAGGTCCCGGATGGAGCTGCTCCCTGAGACGGGGGCTTTGGGTCCAGAATGATGGGGAGGGGTAAGGAGCAGGAATGGGGGCTCTGAGGAGGAATAATGCCCTGGGGGAGAATGCTGAGGCATTCTGTTGGATATTTTTTAGGCACAGATTAGCTCTCCTGTTATCCTTTTATTTTCTTCTATAGAATTGTACTACCAGCTTCCCTTTTTTACTGCTCTCACTATGTGAATAGAAGAAAGCCTTCTGTTTCTAGGCTCACTATGGAGCACCCCAGAGTACCAGCTTGTACACCATACCAAAGCAAGAACAACCCTTTAGAAGGTCTCCAAAGCTTTGTGCTCTGCAATTGTTTTATTCACCTCTCCCAATCCAGGAAACAACTTTGTGGTGGGGGTGGGAGCTAAAATGAACAAATAAGGGGTAAGCTACGGAGCTTGACGACTCTGAGAGCCCTCCCTTTGCACAAAAGACTACTTTGGATTCTATCTTAAAGGGGTTAGGGCAGGGGCTTTGGGGTTTGGGCTGCTGGGAACAGGAGTTATCCAGGGCAACTGTGGTGGAGGAAGGAGTGCCCCCCCATCCCGTAGATGGAGAAGGGGAAGAAAATCTCAAAAGACAGAGATGAGTTTCACGGTGCATCTCTGTGTAAGAAGGGCCATAGATAAACCTTTGTAGGGCACTCCCCGGGAGCTTAGAGAAAAGTAGCAAGCGGCCTTGTCCGAGTTAGAACGGAGTTTGGCTGAAGCTGCCATTCTTTCCTTGATGCTTCATGGAGGAGGCAAGCCTATGGGCAGCTTCTTGACTGAAGGAAGGCAGAAGTCATGGCAGGGTAGGGTTGGGGGCAGGGGGAAGAAAAGGCCTTTAGAGCACGGGACACAACTTGGGGAAAGGTTGTGGGGCTAAAAGTGGGATGATCTCAAACTAATGGAAAGTCTCCTTATTTCTAAACTGGCTGGAGCACTAATCCTGATCATCAAGGACAGGGTGGACGTCTATTCGCCGAAGGTCCCATAACGGGACTGTAGATGTAAACGGGAAATGCTTCCCAGTGAAGACTAAGAAATGTGCCTTGCTGAGAGTTGGCATGAAAACGCGGGGCTGCCAAAGTCACACGCAGAAACCACGTGGGAAAGCAGCCCTAGTCGGCAAGATGAGTGGAAAGCTCCGAGGTGTGCTCTTTGGAGGCACGGAGCCGGTCTGATCAAGGGATTAGAGAGCTGTGTCTCCCTTTTATCTCCTCCATTTCTCCTAAATGAGTGTGACTAGAAGACTGTTGAAAATAATCAGGCATCCAGTGAAAGTGGTACACAAAGCAGAGCCCCAGATGAAGATTTCAAGTGCCCAGAGTTAGGGAAGTGATTGAATATAGTCCTTCTCCCCTTCCAGGCTTAGAGATCACCCCAGGGGGAGGCGACAGTTTTCTGACCTTGAAATCTTGGAGTAAGTGTGTTTGGGGGAGGGGGTGGGGCGCCATAGGTTGTGCTCCCCTCCCCAAAGAAACTCCCAGCTAAGCGTGGCCTGCGGATATGGCAACCTGCTCTGAGACCTATCAGGTGAGGCTTTGAGGTCTCCCCAAAGATCCTAATCTAGCGCTTGGAGACCCGGGAGTGGTCTCTAAACAGACACTATCTGCAGGAACCAGCCTTTTCCTTAAGGAAAAATATATCATTGTATATCATTGTAAAGAAACAGCAAGGATTGCCTCCGAGGAGCAGAAATCCAATCTGAAAGGGAAGAGATTTCAGCAGATCTGTTCTGGGCTTTGTAATCTGCCAACTGATCTCCCTAAACTAATTTCCAAACAAAGGGAACAAAGAGGCAGCTGTTCCTCTGGAGACATTAGGATTTCCTAACTCGAGTACATCAGGTTGAATGAGAATGAAGAGCTTGGCCAGAGTGGAGGGAATAATGAAAGGGAGTTGCTGAATGGGACAGAATACTAGCCAGGGTGCTTTATGCAATCTCCAGGACTTTCCAGGCCATTCTTTTTTGTTTCTTCTCCAGGTCCCCCCAGACTCTCTGATGGCACCCAGAGAAGGTGCTGGGACTTCAAATGGACTCTGAGATCCCACAAGAGCCTCTGTTAGCTTTTAAAAAGCTCCAGGAGCCTTCCATATTTTCCTCCCTAAAATGAGTTTTATTCTTGCCAAGGGTGAGTAGCTGAGCTCTGACATACCAGGTGATTGGGAGTGGGGGGGGGGTGAGAGGAGGGAGAAATGTTGGAAGTTCATGGAAGTCCCCACTGGATCTCCAGTGAGTCTTCTGAGGGAACTGTAATTAGGTAGGAAGCCAAGTCCAGAGTTTGGTTCACATTTTTGCTAGATGAAGCTGACAGGTTTCTTAAGTGACCTCTCTGAGGATGTACAAAGCCTACCTTGAAAAGGAAGGGAAAATTCCAGCTTAAAAAAATGTTGTGTCCACTCTGAAAAGAAGGAAAGGAATAAGTGTTTATTAAGTGCCTACTAAATGTCAGACCCCGTGCTAAGCATTTGACAAATATTCTCTCCCACTTGGTAACTATTGCAGCGACCGAAATTTCTACTAAAGTTTTCCTTTGATGTCTCATTATAATGTGGAGAAGAACCAAGAGACACAGTGTTCTTGAAGGCTAGGCCAGAAGAACACAGGCCCTGATAGTTCCAAGTGGGAACGGTTTTGAGTTCAGGCCCAGTGACAGTCTCGCCCAGAGTTTCTTAAACTTTTCCCACTCGGTACCCCTTTTCACCTGAGAAATCTTTACGTGACCCTGGGTATATAAGGTATATAAAATAGGTATACAAACCACGCTTTGACAGATAATGAATCCTATTTTTTTTTCCTTTCTTTTTTGAGGCTGGGGTTAAGTGACTTGCCCAGGGTCACACAGCTAGGAAGTGTTAAGTGTCTGAGAACAGATTTGAACTCAGGTCCTCCTGAATTCAAAGCTGGTCCTCAATCCACTGTGCCACCTAGCTGCCCCCTGAATCCTATTTTCTTGACCTCCACATTCAGTGGTGAAACCTCATATGGGGTGGTAACCCACAGTAGAAGTAGCTGGGGTCTAGATGTCTGTTATTCAAGGCCTAGACCAGTGAAATTGGGAACAGGCCCCTCAGTGATGAATTATTAAGAAACTCTCTGTTCAGAGGCAGAAAGGGAAAGAGAAGCAACATATTATGTGCCAGGCATTGTGTTAAGCCCTTTACAGATATTCTCATTTGCTCTTCACAAGATCCCTTGATGGTGGGTTGTAGGGCTGTAGGAGTAGCCACCCTAGTAAAGCCATAAAATCCTAGATTTAGAGCTAGAAGAGACCTTCCAGTTCATCTGGTCCAGTTCTCCTAGGTTTACAGAGAGGAATATGCAGGCTGGGAAAGATTAAGTGGTCTGCCTGAGGTCACATGACACAGAATCAGGTTAGCACGGTGCGGGGCACCTACTGAGAGATTGTGATTGATAATCGAGTGATCCCAGAGAACTTTGACTCCAAGTTCTTTTTCTATCGGATCTTTTGTACTAAGAAGTAGTGTAGTTGTTCTAAACTAAGAATTGACTTCTAGATTTCAAATGGTCTGAGTCTCCAAGGCCCAAACAATCATGTTTCCGAGGCCTTGCCAGAGGCAATTCAAGTGACCTGAAAAGGCACTGAACAAGGAATGGAGAGCCCATGGTTTTCTGCCCGGCTCTGCCATGGACTACCATCCATGGGCAAGTTCCTTGCACTTCCCCATAATCAGTTTCCTTAACTTTAAATGAAAGGCTTGGAAAGGGCGATTTCTCAGCTATCTTCCGACTCTGGCGATCTACGATTCTAGCCATTCAGAGAAATAGTGTGCACCCCGACTTCTCTGGGGACACCGCCGGTTGGGTCTGGATACAGACAAAAGAATATACCATTACACTGTCAAGGTAACCAGAAGGTCATCTGTTTATATCATCTTCTCACCTAGAAGGGCTAGAAACTTCATTTTAAAAAACAAAGCTTAGATTTGCGAGATAGCAATCAAATCCAAGGGAAGCCCCTAATTCCACAGGTCCTATGGATTTTCTATGCAAAAGGATTTCTATTGTTCCCAGTGGTAAGTAGCTAAGCTCTGACATGATCAATAAGGACTATATCCCCCTGTCAGAGTGGATACTATGTACATCTCTTGAGAAGTCAACAAATCCCTTCAAATTGACAGAATAGAAGAGGTAATTCCAAGTCTTTGTTTGCCTTTCAGGAAGGAGAGAGGAGGCAGAAGGGTTGGCTGTCAGGAGGCTTGATTGACTTGCCCTTCTAGAAGCACACAGAGTATCTGGCTAATAATCAACCTTGGAAGGGACGAAAGAGTTCC
Source organism: Sminthopsis crassicaudata (assembly GCF_048593235.1). Taxonomy (NCBI): domain Eukaryota; kingdom Metazoa; phylum Chordata; class Mammalia; order Dasyuromorphia; family Dasyuridae; genus Sminthopsis; species Sminthopsis crassicaudata. Next base: position 32,171,591 of record NC_133623.1, read on the forward strand.
CTAAATACTATGGGGTCAAGATGGTCCCCCTGACTTCTCACAGATATTGTTCTTTTTGTTAGCAATCCCTGTCGGAGCTATTTATTGGAATTCTAGCTTGAATGTTACAGAAGGTCTAGGGCAGGGACGGGGGGGGGGGCGCTTTTTAAATTAAGGAGTCAGGAGTTATACTAAGAGGAGGCCCCATCAGACTGCAGATTCTCTGTGCAATTTTATGAAAACTGCATCTCAGTTTGAGGGATATGCAAAAAAGATCCATGGCATATGAGTATCTGGCAATATTACATGTTGGAACATCCAGAGTCTCATCCTGACTGTGTCTATACAGTCAGATCAGTTTGAACAAATTCAGTTTGGATAAACTGGTTCAATTCTACCCAATCCCATGTCGTTACCACATTCAGACAGGCAGGGTAGTTAATATGTGAATGTGTGTGTATGGAAGGGTGGTGGCCGAAGGCAGCCACTGCCAGCAATAACGTCAGGGAGAGTACTAGCCCAGCTTAGAATCACAAAATCTCAGACAGGACCCTGAGCCTGAGCTGTACCTGAACAAGGATCCCTTCTCTAAAACACCCTCAAAATGGTCATCCACCTTTTGCTTCAGGCTCTCCAACCTCCCAGCCCGCAAGGCACACTATTCCACTTTAGGGTACCTCTATGACGAAGTCTGTTCCTTACCTCTTCTAAGTTTGCCTTGTTAGGACTTCTACCTATAGGTTCTGCCCTCCGGCCATAAGCAAAACAAGCCTATTCTCTTTTCTACTTTGAGGCTGTCTGCAGGAAGTAGATAAAAGCAGAGAGAGCCAATTCTTCTGGATTGGGGTTTGTTATAGGCTGGCCCATTGCTCTGCTTCTTGCAGAGTTGGTTGTCCACAAAGGAAGGAAAGAGAGAGAGCCAGGTGGAACCTTTTCTCAGTGAAGCAGGAAAACTCTGGGGATACGGGGTTCCTCAGTGGCCTTTCTGTATTGATTTGTGTTCCTGGGGAAATTTTGTGTGTTGGCTCAGGCCGTAAACCGGCAGAGCATGTGGACGTACAGAAAACTGGAGAATTAGGCAGCAATGACTTTACAACAAGGTTAGTGACTGCTGCATCCTTGAAAGCACTTCTGAGCCCTTCACTTGGCCATAGGGCCTGCCTGGGTGAGAGGTCAGAGAACCACAGAAGTCTGAGGTTGTAAGATTCTGACCGACACGCTTTTTTGTTACAACTGATGTGATACCAAATAATGAGACTGAATGAATCCTTCACTTTGCTCACCATTATGTTAACATCCTATAACACAGCTTCCCTGGGAGCAAAAACCTTAGCCTTCTTAATGCTTCAGTTTGGTCACTTCTCAAAGGGGGTGAGACAGCTGCCTCCTCTCTTGAATCCTAAAATTGAGAGCTGGAAGTTACTATGAAACAATCTCTTCTCTGCCTTCCTTTTCATATAGCAGTGGATAGGAGTGGTTGGCTGTTGGATTTCCAAAATGGACTCAAGGTCAAGAGCTCACAAGAGCTTGTGGACCTCCAAGAACTTCAACACCTAGTGCTTCACCAATGAAAATAAAGGTTCATTTTGAGGACTACAACAGAGATTGTATCTATAAGAATATTTTGAGAACCTTAGAAAACTATTTATAGGACTTACAGCTGAAAGGCACCTTTGAGATCTAGTTCATTTCTATATTTTACAAATGTGGAAACTGAGGCCACAGTCACTGTTCCTCCTAGCCAAGATGGAGAAGCTTGATGGGGTTTTGCCCCAGGCTCAAGGGAATAAACTACCTGAGCCCAGCCCAGCCTTGGTGGCATCTATTCAAGCCCAAGGATCTATTTGAGAGGAAGGCATGATAAATAGCTATAAAGCACTATCAGGTCCCTTATTTTTAGCAGCACATTTGGATAAACCCAACTCCGCCCCCCCACTGGAGTTACACAAATTGACTTGAATTTATCATCTCAGACTCCAAGTTCTAGATTATACATTTTTGTAAACACACAACACACACACACACAACACAACACAAGGCCTTCCTGCCCTAAATTTTGGACCTTATAAACAGAAGTTAGGGCCCTAAATGTGCTCAGCAGCAATGCCTGATGGGTCAATGAGAAATATTCCTGACTTCATATCTGAAACCAACTTTTCTTAGTCTTTGCAAAACTGAATATTTTATTTGTTGTATTCATTTTTTCATTCATTCATTTATTCATTTGTCAAATGTGTATGCAAGCCACTGACCTCCTGGACCCAGCATAGTGGAGGCGGTCCCCCCACCCTGCCCATGTGCCCACCTGGCCTTAAGACTCAGACTCTTTTCCTTCTGCCACCCGTTAGCCCCAGTGGTCCTCAGTCTGGTTTGGTGCTGACCAGATGAGTCGCCACTGAGAAAGAGAATGTATCGTTCCCCTAGCTGGGGCCTCAGAGAAGCTAAACTGGGGTGACTTGGCTATACAGCATCTCAAATGAATGTGAACATCTGAGAGGTGAATGGGTACCTCAGAGACATCTAATCTACACTAAAACAAAACATATCTGACAAGCAGCCATCCACTGTCTGCTTGACGATTTCCAGAGACAGACAGAGCATTCTACCTGCGGAGGCCTATTTCAGGGGCTACATCCTTTTGGACTGCTTTCGTTCATGAGGGAAAACTCCCATCTGCACAAAAATCTGGGGGCAGGATGTGGAATTTTTGTTTTGTTTTGTTGTTTTGGTTGCTATTATTTGTTCTTTTGAGGATAGACGTCATGTATGTTCCTCTCTCTGTATCCTTGGGGCTTAGGCACATGGTAAGCACTTAAGTCCTCGTTGACCCAACACTAAATAGGACTCAGGATGAGTGACATGGTAGCCAAAAATCCCTGATACAATCTTGGGCTTCATTAAGAGAAATCTAGATGCTGAGTGAAATGAGCAGGACCAGGACATGATTATACACTTCAACAATGATACTGTACGAGGATGTATTCTGATGGAAGTGGATTTCTTCAACATAGAGAAGAGCTAATCCAATTCCAATTGATCAATGATGGACAGAATCACCCACACCCAGAGAAGGAACACTAGGAAATGAGTGTAAAGTGTTTGCATTTTGTTTTTCTTCCCAGGTTATTTTTACCTTCTGAATCCAATTCTCCCTGTGCAACAAGAAATTCGGTTCTACACACATATATTGTATCTAGGATATACTGTAACACATTTAACATGAATGGGATTTGCCTGTCATCTAGGAGAGGGGATGGAGGGAAGGAGGGGAAAATTCGGAACAGAAGTGAGTGCAAGGAATAATGTTGTAAAAAATTACCCATGCATATGTAATGTCAAAAAAGTTATAATTATAAAATTAATTTAAAAAATCTAGTCCCGGACCAGAGAGGTACTAATTCTGCTGGCCCCACTGCCTCTCAGACCACATCTGGGCAACATACATTGAGAGGACAATCAGCCTCCATCTAGGAGAAGATGACCAGGATGGTAAAAGGACTGGGGAGAAGGCCACCAAAAGTGGTTTGAAGAAACTGAGGATGTTTGAGCATGGGAAAGAGATAAAGTAGAGCTAGAGGAAGAGTCATCGGATCAGAGTGTTAGAGCCAAAAGGGACCTTAGAGGTTGACCAAATCCAGCGCCATCATTTTACAAGGTCCAGAGAAGTTCAGTCAGCTGTCCACAGTTACATAGGTAATAAGTGACAGAGATGCAATTCAAACTCGGGTCCTCTGACTTCCAACCCATCATCCTCTGCATTGTATCATGCTACTTTCCTTCCAAATATCTGGCAGGCCATCTTTTGGAAGAGAGACTAGACTCCTGTTGGGCTCTGGAAGGCTGAACCAAGAGCAATGAGCAGCAAAGTCAAATAGTAAATTACAGAGAGGTGAATTTGAGCTTTTGGAAAAACTTCCTAACCCCTTGAGCTGTCCCAAAACATAATGAGCTTCAGAAGGCACCACCAGAAGTCTTTAAGCAGAAGCTAGGAGAACTCTGGTCAGGGATTCTGTAGCCTGTAGACAAGCCTTGGATAAGGGCTGGACTGCGTAACCCTCAGAGGCCCCTTCCAAAGCTGAAGATCTGTGATTCTATGAAAATTAGAGTAGAATGTCCAGAATCATATACTGATTAAAGACTTAATCAGTATATGATTCAAGCCCTCGGTGATTCCAATGACTATCTATCTATCCAATTTAGTTGCCTGAAGAAAGGCCTTACCCTAATAGTCTTAACACTTCCTCCCACCCTTCCTCCCTCTCTTCAGTAATTGTTTCTTCCCTGCTCTCTCTCTGAGAACAGTGATTAAGTCTCTTCCTTCACTTCCCTTATTGCTACAATATATTTATAGACTCGCATGGGGCCGAAACCGAAGGAAAGATGCCATCAAAATGCTGATCAGCCCCTGCAACTGGAAAATGGGGGCGATGTCATTTCTTCCATTATAATTCAAGAAATAAAACTTATTTCCGGTGATTAACTGAGGCTATTTATAGGGGCCCCCCCAGTTCTGAGCTGGGGTATTTATAGAATGTCATGGCATGGAGCAGCAATCGCACAATTACATGTTTATAAAGTGCTGGGTTTTGTCATTTTTCCTAGAATTCCCTGACATTTTGAGAGGGAACTTTCACATTTTAACCCACAAGGACAGCAGCTATTTGTTTAAAGGTGAAAAGCAGACACTCTTCTCAGTTGTGTCTTTCATAGCCAAATGCTGGGCCCCACATGACAAATCCAGCTTGACTTTAAATAAAGAACAAGGAGAAGAGCTTTGCTCATGTTGAGGGAGCTGGGATTGTGGTTTTAAATGGGGGCTCTTTCATGGACTGCTATTTGAACACTCACTGGAATGGCTTGGCAGTTCAGAATTGGTAGCGGCTACATTCTTTGTAGCTGGTCTAAGTCAAGCTGAGGACCGAAGACAAGTTGGTTCAACTGCCAAAGGATTATGGGTAAGTGAAGCTAGAACCAATGGTCCCCTGAGACCTGCTTTTCACATATTCAAATCTACATTTAAGACCTAGGATCCCCAGAGGGAAAGCTCTCTAGTCTTGCTGGGTTACTTAGGTCCAAAATAAACTAGACTGATAACTCAGTCTTCAAGAAGAACCTACAAATCCCTCTTCTCAGAGAATTCCAAGGTAGTCCCTTTTCATGTGTGCCTACCAAGCATTTATTCACAAATAAAGAGATCGATAAGGTCACAAAGAGTATACTGCTCTTTACGGAAGTAACCTGGGGCCAGATGATGTGGTAGAAAGAAAGTGTCCTGGTTTTGAAATTAGAAGAGGAGTTTATTGATATGAATAAGGGTTCTGTTGCTTGACTCAACTACTTAATAGCCATCCACCACTTGTTCATCCTCTGTGTCTCTAGTTCTCATCCTCCCCTAAATTTACTATGGAGGGCCTTCCTTGAGTTTTGGGGGTCATCACAATGATATAAATGGAGCACATACATTATCCATGTAATGAGTCAATATGGCATTCTTTCTCACTCTTTGATGATAAAGGTACTGGGATAGGTGGGTATCATTACCCCCATTTTACAGATGAAGAAACTGAGGTTCAGATAGATAAAGTGATTTGTCCATAGTCATAGCTAAGAAATGTTGGAAGCGTGATGTGACCCTAGACCTTCCTGATTCAAAATCCAACACTTTATCCACTATGCCTCATTACCTCACATGGCCCGATGCTCTCCATACATCATTTTCTATTCTTGAACTTTCTCCTCTGAGGGCAGTTTCCTTGGTACTTGTGAGGTACATAATTGTGTTGAATTTAAAAACATTAATATCCTTGGATGCAGCGAAGAAGTAGCCTGTTATCGAGCACTCAGCATGGATAAAAAAATCTGTGGAGCTCCTTGCTTCTAATACTGAAAGCTACTTGGAGAAAGGCACCGTGTTGTCTATTTTTTTTTTGGTACCTCTCCATGGTGTCAACTCTAAGACACTTGGACTACAATTAAAAATCAATCAGTGTTTGTTGACTGACTAACTAGCAGTGGTTTAGCCTCTGAGTTCCTATATGTATAAAAGCTACTCATTTATCCCTTTTTCCAAAATGATGAAGTTACTAACACGGGCAACCTTTTGCTTTGACTAGATCCATGGGCCCTGCCAACATAGAGAATCAAGGATGTAGCCAACCGATCATCCAGAACACAGGCCATAGCCCTTAATCTCCTCTTGGCCCTCATCTAGCTTTCAACACCTTGTAGGATAAGTTTTACAGTCTGTCACCAAGTAGAGTATGGGAAAACTGTGTTACCCTATTCTAAGATAGGCAGCTAGGTGACACTGCAGCATCAAGAGCACCGGGACAGAAGTCAGTAAACCTCATCTTCCTGAGTTCAAATCTAGCTTCAGACAGATGGATGACGCTGGTCAAGTCACTTAACTCCATGTGCCTCGGTTTTCTCATTTGTAAAATGAACTAGAAAAGGAAATAGCAAACCATTCCAGTATCTTTGCCAAGAAAATCCAAATGGAGTAATGAAAAGTCAAACGTGCCTGAAAAATGACTGGATAACAAAAACTCTAGGGTAGTCTCCGTCTACTGTGAATGAAGAAGATATTCTATCCTTTATGACAAGCTGTTTCTTAAGGGGGAAGAAAAAAATAATATCTTTGAAGCTAAAACAAAATGCCAAAATGGAGTTTGGCTGGCAAAAAAGTGCTTGAACAATCCTAAAGAGTCGGGAAAGACAAATCCAAAGAGTGGGATAAGGCAACACAAGTCTATACTACTTTGTGGCAAAGTAAAAAGAGCACTGGATTTGGGAATCAGAGGACCTGGGTCAGAGATCCAGGATCTGTTATTTTCTATCTATGTGACTGGTCTCTCTGGGCCTCAGTTTCCTTATCTCTCAAATGGCCATTCCAGCTATGAGTCTGTAAAAGTAGAAGAACAAGAATAAGAATTAATCCAATAGTACCAACAACATTCCCAACAAATGGTCATCTAGCTATTGGAGAAAGGCCTCCATGGCTCCTAAGCCACTACTCTTTCAAAACTATCTGTTCCATTTTGGGATGGTTCTAATTGTTAGGAAAATTTCCCTAAAAGAAAAAAATCCATAATCCACCTCTCTGAAACTTCTGCCTATTACTCTTGTTTCTGCCTTCTGGAGCCAAGTTTGGCAAATCTAATCATTCTCCTTTAACTATTGGAAGGAAATAATTAAGAGAAACATAAACCAAAAGAATTCTAAGACTTCATCTCACATTCACTAGCGTGACAAAGATGACAAAAGACCTAAGAGCTATGGAAAGGTAGGCACATGTCTATACCATTGGGACAGATGTAAATTGGTCCAAATATTCTAAGAAAAAAAATCAGAACTGTGCTGTGACTAAAATGTCCATGCCCATAAAATCAGAGATGAGTGGGCATACGCACCCATGGCCTTCAAATCAGAGACCCCCTAGGGAGCATATGTTCCCATGCTTTTTAATTCAGAGACCCTTTAGTGGGCATATGTACCCATGCCCCTCAACACAGAGACCCCCTAGTGAGCATATATACCCATGTGCTTCCAGGTAGAGACCCCATAGTGAGCATATGTAGCCATGCCATTCAACTATGAGACCCCCACTGAGCATAGGTACCCATGCCCTTCCAGTCAGAGAACACCTAACGAGCATCCATACCCCTGCCCCCCCACTCAGAGACCCCCTAGGGGGCATCTGGATCCATGACTTTCAACTGAGAGGCCCCCCCCATTGAGCATCCATACCCATGCCTTTCAATTATGAGACCTCCCATTGAGCCTATGTATATGTACCCATGCCCTTCACCTCAGAGAGCCCCTAGTGAGCATATGTACCCACAGACCCCCTAGGGAGCATACATATTCCAGGTAGAGATCCCCTATTGAGCATCCATATGCATGCCCTGCCAGTCAGAGACCCCCCTAGTGAACATATGTACTCCAGTTACAGACCCTCATTGAGCATCCATACCCATGCCCTTCCAGTGAGAGACCCCCTAGGGAGCATCATGCCTTTTAACTATGAGACCCCCCCTTGAAGTTGGGTACCCATGCCCGTCAACTGAGAGACCCCCACCCTGAGCATAGGTACCCATGCACTTCTAATCAGAGAACCTCGTTGAGCATCTATACCCATCCCTTTCAACTATGAGACCCACCATTGAGCATATATGCCCATGCCTTTCCTGTCAGACACCCACTAGGGAGCATCCATACCCATGTCTTTCAACTATGAGACCCCCCCCATGGAGAATATATACCTATGCCCTTCCAGTTTAAGAACACCTAGCCAGCATCATACGCATGTCCTTCACCTCAGAGACCCCCTAGTGAGCATATGTATACATGTCCCTCAAATCAGAGACCCCTTAGTGAGCTTATTCACTCGTGCCCCTCAACTGAGAGACCTCCCCCATAGAGGATACATCCCCATGCCCTTCCACGTAGAGACCCCCTAGGGAGCATCAGTACTCATCCCTTTCAACTGTGAGACCCCCCATTGAGGTTGGGTACCCATGCTCTTCCAGTCAGAGACCCCCTACTGAGCATATGTAGCCATTGTTTTCCAGTCAGAGACCCCCTAGCATGTATCCATACCGATGCCTTCCCATTGAGCATATGTATACATACCCATGCCCTTCAAACTATAGAGCCCCTATTGAGCATATGTAGCCATAACCCTAACCTCAGAGACCCCCTAGTGAACATGTGTACCCATAGAGCCCCTAGCGAGCATACGTACTCCAGTTGGAGAACCCCCTTGGAGCATATGTATATATAACCATGCCCTGCCAGGTAGAGACCCCCTAGGGAGCAGATGTACCCATAACCTCACCTCAGAGACCCCCTAGTGAGCATTCATACCCATGCCTTTCAAAAATAAGACCCCCGATTGACTATATGTACCCATGCCCCTTAACTCAGAGACCCCCAATTGAGCATATGTACCTATGACCATCAACTGAAAGACGCCCTACTGAAGATATTAATCCATGCCCTTCCAGTCAGAGACCCTCTAGCGAGCTTACATATTCCAGTTGGGGACCCATTGAGAATCCATACCCATGCCCTTCCAGGTAGAGACACCCTAGTGTCCATCCATACCCATGCCTTTCAAGTACGAGACCCCCCATTGAGTATTTGTATATGTACCCATGCCCCTCAACTCAGAGACCCCCATTCAACATATGTACCCATGCCCGTCAACTGAAAGACCCCCTAGTGAGCACATTAATCCATGCCCTTCCAGTAAGAGACCCCCTAGGGAACATAAGTACCCAGAGACCCCCTACCGAGCATATGTACTCTAGGTGGAGACCCCCCATTGAGCATCCAAACCTATGCCCTTCCAGTCAGAGACCCCCTACTGAGCATATGTAGCCATTGTTTTCCAGTCAGAGACCCCCTAGTGTGCATCCATACCCATACCTTTCAACAACAAGACCCCCCATTGACAATATGTATACATACCTATGCCCTGCTAGTCAAAGACTTTACTAGTGAACACATGTACCTATGACCGTCAAATCAGAGAGCCCCTATTTAGCATATGTACCCATAGTCCTCACCTCAGAGACCCCCTAGTGAACATACGTATTCCAGTTGGAGAATACCCATTGAGCATATGTATATATAACCATGCCCTCCCAGTCAAAGACCCCCTATTGAGCATATGTACCCACAGACCCCCTAGTGAGCATATTACTCCAGGTGGAGACCCCCCCATTTAAGCATATGTACCCATGCCCATCTACTGAAGGACCCCCTAGTGAGCATATTAATCCATGTCCTTCCAGTAAGAAAACACCTACCGAGCATCTATATCCATGCCTTTCAACTATGAGACCCCCCCATTGAGTATGGGTATATGTACCCATGCCGCTCAACTCCGAGGTCCCCGAGTGAGCATATCTACCCAAAGATCCCCTAGTGAGCATATGCATTCCAGTTGGAGACCCCCCCCCACTGAGCATATGTACCCTTGCCCATCAACTGAAAGACACCCTAGGGAACATATTAATCCTTGCCTTTCCAGTCAGAGACCCCCTAGTGAGCATATGTGCCCACAGACCTCCTAGTAAGTAGTCAGAGAGCCCCGTTGAGCATATGTACCCATGCCTGTCAACTGAAAGACGCCCTAGTGAGCACATTAATCCATGCCCTTCCAGTAAGAGACCCCCTAGGGAACATATGTACCCAGAGACCCCCAACCGAGCATATGTACTCTAGGTGGAGACCCCCCATTGAGCATCCAAACCCATGCCCTTCCAGTCGGAGACCCCCTACTGAGCATATGTACCAATGCCCGTCAACTGAAAGACCCCCCTAGTGAGCATATTAATCCATGTCCTTCCAGTAAGAGAACACCTACCGAGCATCCATACCCATGCCTTTCAAGTATAAGACCCCCCCCCCATTGACAATATGTATACATACCTATGCCCTTCCAGTCGGAGACTTTACTAGTGAACACGTACCCATGACCGTCAAATCAGAGAGCCCCTATTTAGCATATGTACCCATAGTCCTCACCTCAGAGACCTCCTAGTGAACATATGTACTCCAGTTGGAGAACACCCATTCAGCATATGGATATATAACCATGCCCTGCCATTCAGAGATTCCGTAGTGAACATACGTACCTATTGCTTTCCAGTCAGAGACCCCCTATCCATACTCATGCCTTTAAACCACAAGACCCCCTCATTGAGGATTTGTATATATAACCATGCCGGCCCAGTCAGAGACCCCCTAGTGAGCATATGTACCCACAGACCCCCTAGTGAGTATATTACTCCAGGTTGAGACCCCCCATTGAGTATATGTACCCATGAACATCAACTGAAAGACCCCCCCTAGTGAGCATATTAATCCATGTCCTTCCAGTAAGAGAACACCTGCCGAGCATCCATACCCATGCCTTTCAACTATGAGACCCCCCATTGAGCATGTGTCTATGTACCCATGACCCTCAACTTAGAGACCCCCTAGTAAGCAAATATACCCATGACTTTCCAAGCAGACACCGCCTAAGGAGCATCAGTACCCCTGCCTTTCAAGTATGAGACCCTTTATTGAATATATGTATATGGAACCATGCCCCCTAGGTAGAGACCCCCTAGGGAGCAGATGTACCCATACCCTTCAACTTAGACACCCCCCAGTGAGCATACGTGACCATGCCCTTCCAATCAGAGACCCCCCCAGGGAGCATATGTATCCATAACCCTCAACACCGAGATGTGCTAGTGAGCATAGGTACTCCAGTTAGAGAGCCCCCATTGAGCATATGTACCCCTGCCTGTCAACTGAAAGACGCCCTAGTGAGCACATTAATTCATGCCCTTCCAGTCAGAGAACACTTACCGAGCACCCATACCCATGCCTTTCAACTATGAGACACCCCAAATGAGCATAGATATACCCATGCCCTTCCAGTCTGAGATCCCCTACTGAACATATGTAGCCATTGTTTTCCAGTCACAGACCCCCTAGCGTGCACCCATACCCATGCCTTTCAACAATAAGACCCCCCAGTGAGCATCTGTATATATACCCATGCCTTTCCAGTCAGAGCCCCCTAGGAAACATATGTACCCAGAGACCCCCTAGCGAGCATTCCTACTCCAGGTGGAGACCCCCCCATGGAGCATCCATACGCATGCCATTCCAGGTAGAGACCCCCCAGGGAGCAGATATACCCATGGACTTCCTGTCAGAGAAATCCTAGGGAGCATGTGAACCCATGCCCCTCAACACAGTTATGTGCTAGTGAGATACATACTCCAGTTAGAGACCCCTCATTGAGAATCCATGCCCATGCCCTTCCAGGGAGAGACACCCTAGTGTCCATCCATACCCATGCCTTTCAACTATGAGACCACCCCCATTGAGCATATGTATATGTACCCATGCCCTTCCAGGTACAGACCCCCGAGGGATCATATGTACCCATAACCTCACCTCAGAGACCCTCCAGTGAACATCCATATGCATGCTCTTCTAGTCAAACAGCCCCTAGTGAACATACGTACCCAGAGACCCCGTAGGCAGCTAATGTACTTCAGTTGGAGACCCCCCAGTGAGCATCCATATGCATGCCCTTCCAGTCAGAGACCCCCTAGTGAGCATATTAATCCATGTCCTTCCAGTAAGAGAACACCTACCAAGCACCATACCCATGCCTTTCAAGTCTGAGACCTCCCATGGAGCATATGTATATGTACCCATGCCCTTCCAGGTAGAGACCCCCTAGGGAGCAGATGTACCCATAACCCTCACCGCAGAGACCCCCTAGTGAGTAAATAGACCAAATGGACTTCCTGTCAGAGACCCCTTAGCGTGCATCGATACCCATGCCTTTTAACGAGGAACCCCCCCATGGAGGATATGTATATGTACCCATGTCCTTCCACTCAGAGATCCCCTATGAGTCTATGAACCCATGCCCCTCAACACAGAGATATGCTAGTGAGTATAGGTATTTGAGTAGGAGACCCCCCCCATTCAGCATATGTCCCCATGACCAGCAAGTAAAAGGCCCCCTAGTGAGCATATTAATCCATGCCCTTCCAGTCAGAGAACTCCTAGAGAGCATCCAAATTCATCCCCCTCAACTCAGAGACCCCTTAGGGAGTACATGTGCCCATGTTCGTCCATCGAGAGACACCAACTAGAGAACACATGTAGCCATGCCTTTCAATTATGAGACCGCCCATTGAGCATATGTATATATAGCCATGACTTTCCAGTCACAGACCCCCTAGTGAGGATATGTACCCACAGACCCCCTAGTGAGCATATGTACCCATGCCCATCAACTGAAAGGCCCCCTAGTGAGCATATTAATCCCTGTCCTTCCACTAAGAGAACACCTACGGAGCATCCATACCCATGCCTTTCAACTATGAGACCCCCCATCAAGAGTATGTAATGTACCCATAACCTTCCAGTCACAGACCCCCTAGTGAGCATATTACTCCAGTTGGAGACCCCCCCATTGAGCATATGTACCCATGCCCATCAACTGAAAGGCCCCCTAGTGAGCATATTAATCCATGTCCTTCCACTAAGAGAACACCTACCGAGCATCCATACCCATGCCTTTCAAATCTGAGACCCCCGCCATTGAACATATGTATATGTACCCATGCTGTGCCATGTAGAGAACCCCCAGTGAGCATATGTACCAATGCCCCTCAACTAGTGAGCATATGTACACATAACGGAGGCCCCCAGACCCCTACTGTACATTCATACCCATGCCTTTTAAGTATGAAACCCCCCATTGACCATATGTATATGTACCCATGCCCCTCAACTCTGAGACCCCCTAGTGAGCATATGTACCCAAAGACCCCCTACGGAGCATATGCAGTCCAGTTGGAGACCCCCCCCATTGAATATATGTACCCTTGCCCATCAACTGATAGACCACCTAGTGAGCATATTAATCCATGCCCTTCCAGTCAGAGACCCCATAGTGAACACATGTACCCAAACCCCTCAACACAGAGATGTGCTAATGACAGTTGGGGACCCCCATTGAGAATCCATGCCCATGCCCTTCCAGGTAGAGGCACCCTAGCATGCATTCATACCCATGCCTTTCAAGTCTGAGACCCCCCATAGAGCATATGCATATGTATCCATGCCCTTCCAGTCACAGAACACCTGCTGAACACACATACCCATGCCTTTCAAGTATGAGACCCCCCATTGATCACATGTATGTATATATCCCCAAGCTTTTCCAGTCAGAGACCCCCTAGCGTGCATCCATACCCATGCCTTTCAACAATAACAACCCCCATTGAGCATCTGTATATATCCCCATGCCATTATAGTCAGAGACCCCCTAGTGAGCATATTAATCCATGTCCTTCCAGTAAGAGAACATCTACTGAGCATCCATACCCATGCCTTTCAACTATGAGACCCCCCATTGACCATATGTATACATACCCATGCCCTTCCAGGTAGAGACCCCCTAGGGAGCAGATGTATCCATGGACTTCCTGTCAGAGACCCCCTAGCGTGCATCCATACCCTTTCCTTTCACTATGAAACCCCCCCATTGAGTATATGTATATGTACCCATGCCCTTCCTGTCAGAGACCCCCTAGGGAGCATACGTACCCATGCCCCTCACCACAGACTTGTGCTAGTGAACATAAGTAGCCATTGCCTTCCAGTCAGACACCGTGGTGAGCATCTGTACCCATGCCTTTCAACTATGAGACCCCCAGCCCGCATATGTATTACAGGAGGTCAGGAACAGGCACTGGGATTCCCATATACATCACAATATTCATTGTAGCTTTTTTGTGTGGTAGCAAAAGAACTGAAAACAAAGTGGGCATTCCGTAACTAGGAAGTAGCTCAACAAATTAGGATATGAACCTATTGCCATTTTATTTTACCATAACAGACAACAAAAATGAGGAAGTCTGAGAGCCCCAGGAAGACAGGACTGATGCAAAGTGAAATCAGGCAGGCAAAGAGTCTCCTCCATGATTGTGATATCAGTGAAAGTGCTGCCTGATTATAAAGACCAATCTCAGCCCTGAAAAGAGTGGAAGAAATATGGCTGTTCTTCCTTTCCTAGGAGAAAGGGGGGGAGGAGGCCCCATGCTTAAGGAATAGTACATATTCTCTCCGATGAGTGGGCTGTCTTTCTCTGGTGCCCAGGAAGCTCACTGGACTGGGCGGGCATAGAGCAGCCAGAGTTTTCAGAAATGACAACGGTAGAAATACAAAAGGCATCAATAAACATTTTTAAAGGAAAAGATACTTGTAGAGAGCTTTCAAGTAGCCCCTAGATCATCTCTTCTCCAGCTGAAGCACCCCAAATTCTTTCAACTGAGCCTAAGAGAGTTTGATTTACAAGGACTTCTCTTTAGTTACTAGAAGGCCTTCCATTCTCCTCTGGAAGGTCTCCAACTTCTTATAAAACAGTAGCTGACATTTATATAGCACTTCAGATATCTCACCTTGTTGAAGCCTCACAACAATCCTCTGACATAAATGCAATAGCTATTATAGTTCCCATTTTCCAGATGAGGAAACTGAGGTCCAAGAGGTGAAATTTCTAGGGTAGCACATGTAGTGTCAGAGGCAGGATTTGAATCCAGGTATCAACTCCTCCCTGGCCCAGGACATATATTCCTCTAGGGCCTCTTGGAAGCTGAAAAGATAGATCAGAAGTAGCTTGCAGAGGGTCTTGATTGCCAGGTTAGTGTGAATTTCATTGGGTAGAGAATGGAGAGCCACTGAGTAATGGAGTGGCCTGATTTGGTGTGCAATGGGACAAATGTGTTCAGGGCTGGTTGGCTGGTGAGGGAGAGATTAGAAGCGATTAAGGAGCTATTACAATAGTCCAGGTGAGAGGTCACAGGACCTGAACTCCAGGGTTATGGAGAGAATGGAGAGGAGGGGACAAAACACTGGTATGAGGATCGGAAGGATAGGGGAAGCTTGACATATTGGACTTGGAGACAGAAGACCCCTGTTCAAGTGTCACCTCTAACACTACCTGTGTGACTTTGGGTAAATGTACTTAGCCTTTCTCTGCCTCAGGCAACTCTCCACCCAGTTCTTCAACTGTGGTCCCAGATCCCATATGGAGTCTCCTAACTGAATGTGGGGGCTGGGAAATTATGCTTTATTATCAGTAAATGTTTTATTTGTATACACATTTTAGACATCCCTCCCCTGGGGTCATGTAAAAATTTTTTAGATGAAAAGGGGTCCTGAGTGGAAAAAGTTTGAGAAGTGCTAGGATAGGACTTAGAGCGTCTGGAAATTTTCTGAAGAAATCACAGATTTTTGTACAAACTAGGCACCGGGGATACCGAGACAAAATGAAAACTGTCTCTGTTTTCAATCTTACATTCCACTGGGGGATACAACGTATAAGAAGATCAGTAAATAACATCAGAATTACTTACAAATATCTCTATTACTTACAAAGGAATCTCAGGAGGGTAAGAACACTAAGAACCAGGGAAATCAGGAAACACTTCCTGTCAGAGCTCTGAAACAGGCCAGGGATCTTATAGGCAGAAGTGAGGAGGGCATTCTAGACATGGCGGACAGCTTGGATGATGGCACTGAGGCTGGGGATGAAATGCCGAGTTTAGGGACCAGCACGTAGCTCAGTCTGGGTAGAATAAGCAGTACTGTTTATGAAAAGTTATAATGGGAACTAAGCCAGAAAAAATTAGAGTCAGACGATGAAGAGCTCTACATGCTCAAATGGGGAGTTGGGACATTACCTAGAGGTAAGGCAAGCGATATTGCCAGGGGAGCATGGACAGGATTGGTGACTGGTTGCAGGGAGTCTGGGAGAGGAAAGAACAGAGGATGAATTCAAGATTTTGATCCTGAACCACTGGGTCTGTATCCCAAAGAAGTTGTAAAGGAAGGAAAAGAAACCACATGTGCAAGAAAGTTTGTAACAGCTCTTTTTGTAGTGGCAAAGAATTGGAAACTGAGTGGATGCCCATCAGTTGGAGAATGGCTGAATAAATTATGGCATATGAATGTTATGGAATATTATTGTTCTGTAAGAAATGACCAACAGGATGATTTCAGAAAGGCCTGGAGAGACATGAACTGATGCTGAGTGAAATGA
The DNA here is from genome assembly GCF_048593235.1 of Sminthopsis crassicaudata. Taxonomy (NCBI): domain Eukaryota; kingdom Metazoa; phylum Chordata; class Mammalia; order Dasyuromorphia; family Dasyuridae; genus Sminthopsis; species Sminthopsis crassicaudata. Next base: position 32,188,206 of record NC_133623.1, read on the forward strand.
GCAGAACCAGGAGATCACTGTACAGGGCAACAAGAAGATTATATGATGACCAATTCTGATGGGTGTGACTCTTTTCAATAGTGAGATGATTCAGGCCAGTTTCAATGATCTTGTGATGGAGAGAGCCATCTCCACCCAGCAGAGACTGTGGGGACTGAGTGTGGATCACAACATAGCATTTTCACTCTTTTTTTGTTGTTATTTGCTTACATTTTGTTTTCTTTCTAATATTTTCCCTTTTTGATCTGATTTTTCTTATATAACATGATAATTGTGGAAATGTGTATAGAAGAATTGCACATGTTTAACATACATTGGATTGCTTGCCATCTAAAGGAGGAGGTGGAGGGAAGGGAGGGAGAAAATATGTGGAATACAAGGTTTTGCAAAGAGGAACGTTGCAAACTATGCGTGTTTGAAAATACAAGACTTTAAAAATGAAAAAAAAAAGAAAAAGAAATGTTTGTAATATTAAAAACAATTTATTAATAATGAAAAAAATGATGAGCAGGCTGATTTGAGAAGAGCCTGGAAAGACTATATGAACTGATATTGAGTGAAGCAAGCAGAACCAGGAAAACATTGTGTACAGCAACAAGACAGTGTGATGAGACCCAGTTCTTCTCAGCAATTCAGTGATCTCAAGAAATTCAAACTTTGGATGGAAAATGCCATCTGCATCCAGAGAGAGAACTATGGAGACTGAATGTGGATGAACACATACTAATTTCATTTTTTTCCTCATTTTTTTTCCTAGTGGTTTTTCCCTTTTGTTTTGATTTTTCTTTCCCAACATGATTCATATATAAATATGTAAAAATGAATGTACATGCGTAACCTAAAAAAATAAAATAACATATAAATTTTGAGCCTGAGAAATAAGGATAATAGAAGTAGTTCTGAGGTAAACTTGTGTGTGTGTGTGTGTGTGTGTGTGTGTGTGTGTGTGTGTATGTTTGAAGGTATATGTGTGTTCATGTGAATGTGTGTTACAAAGACTATATTACAAATGGGAAAAAAAACATGGAGACTAAACCCAGACGTGTTTACAAGGATTTTGTTTAATTGTAGTACATAAAAGTAATGGATATCATTATGCCATAAGAAATGATAAACATGAAGAATCCAGAGATTTACGTGAAGACATGCATGCAAAGTGAGATGAGCAGAGCCAAGGAAACAAGATGTACTCTCGCTACAACAATGCAAATGGAAAGCAAAACTGCACAATAATCAAAAACGAATACTGAGAAATTATAAGGTTGGTCCCCAAAGAAAACAAATGGAAAGACACTTTACTCCCCCTTTGCAGAGGTGGAGGAGGGGGGAATATAATGGAATGGTTTTTTCTATATTTTCTTTGATTTTGCTGCTTTTCTTTCTCTCTCTCTCTTTTTTTTTAAATCATCTGTTATGAAGCAGGATGTCTTAAAGTTTTAAACTGAAATACTTTGGAAGTCTAGCAAAACCCTTTGGCTCCTTTCTCTGAATAATGTTTTTAGATATATTAAACAGAACACATAAGATTAAAATGAAACAAATTGTGCTGAAATTTAGAGATTTAAAAAATAATTTTATAAATCCCAGGTTAAGAACTTCTGTTATAAGGTTTAGTTCTAGGCTAAAGACAGTGGGTTGGGAAATCTTGGGAGGAGAGAAGGTATATAGAGAAAATCTAGGCAATGTAGAGACAAAAGATGCCGATTAATTTTTTTTATAGTTTTTATTTACCAGATATATGCATGGGTAATTTTACAGCATTAACAATTGCCAAAACTTTTGTTCTAATTTTTCCTCTCTTTCCCTTCACCCCCAGATGGCAGGTTGGCCAATACATGTTAAATATGTTAAAGTATAAATTAAATTTATTTTTTAAGAAAATTGTTCTTCACTTGAAACATAACTTTCGCAACATATGAATACGTATGGAAATTAACAACGTGCTCTTTCAAATCTTGCCTTAAACACTTAATAGTCATGTTCCCCTAAGCAAGTTACTTCCTCCCTCTCAACCCCAGTTCCCTCATCTGTAAAATGAGAATAATAGCCTACACCTCACGGAGTTGTTGTGAGGCTCCAATGAGATAACATAAAGCAATTTAGAAAACTTAAGGCATAGAAATGCAATTATTATTATACGTGATTGTTATGAAAAGATGATGACTGAGAAAATCAATGAAAATTCTAAATACGTTGCTGGTTCAGGATAAGTCACCAAATATCTGGGTTGTTTATTGAATCATTGACTTTGCATCTGGATGTGCTGATGGGTATACAAAAAGCCGTTTATGATTATAAATTCCCCTAGGTCAGCTAGAGAAAGCTGTAAAATCCCTTCTCCATTAGCTACCAAGTAAGAGGAATATGGAGACATCTGTATGAACTGATGCAGAGTAAGTAAGCAGAACCAGGAGATCACCATGCTCAACGACTACAAATGAATACAGTGAAGAGAAGCCAGGTTGAGATTAAGTGTAAGAATCAGACTAATCCTGAAAAATAAGCTATTAAAATTTTCTAGGGAAAGGGAGGTGGTCCTTTTGGGGGGAAAAAAAAGGAGGTCCATTTGTTAATGGAACTGAATGTTGTATACGCTTGTCAGATGCAAATCTAATTTGTCAGTCAATTTTCTTTAACTACTTTTCTTACTCAGAAAAACTAGATTGGGGGAAATTCCAGAAAATGATTCTCATGTGAAAAACAAAAAAGCATAAATAAAGTAAAAAAAGAAAAGGAAAAAAAAAAAAGAACGTGTTCGATGTCATCTAGATGAGGAAGATTGCTTGACCTGGGGTTAAAGCCTGGTTTTGTCACTTACAAGCTATGTGACCTTGGGCCAGCCATTCCCTATCTCTGAGCCTCAGTTTCCTTATCTGGAAAAGTCGAATAATCAGACATGCTTCTTACCTCTCAGGGCTGTTCTTATGAATATAATCTGTAAAGTATAAACTCTTTAAGCTCTAATTATTGAGTCCTTTCCTCCTATGAAAAGGTACTAAATGGAGCCTTGAGGCAAGCAAGCCCCCTTAACCCTTTCCTGTAGCTACCTCTATGGTACCAGTTGAGGAAAAGGGGAAAGAGCTCCTAGCTTCCTGCCTGCCTCACAACACTCCCTGGCTAACCCCAAGCTGAAATGATCCAAGCATGTGGGCAGTTGGCTAATTACAAGCCTGGTTCAACCCAGTCTAGACAGAGGAGAATCGCGCCTATTTTTAAAGTTCTTCACCAAAGGCAAGCGCACAAGTACTCCGGGGAAGCGATCCTCATGGGTTGGCAGTTGTTCTTCACAACTAACATCAATTTCTCACAATGCTACTTACACCCATTTCCATTCAGTTTTGTCCTCCGTGGATGGAGAACATCTGTGTCTGGGTCATAACCACACAGAGGCATTTGGGGGCACTGCCCCAGCTGGAAGCTGCTCACCCTAACCCCACGCCAGTTGCTAGGTGGCAAGGGAAGCACTTGGGAGCACTCGGGATTTGGCAGTGAACACTCTTGCTCTTACAGACGGACTAAAACCATCCCTTGTCTTCCTTTTCTCCAAGACAAAGAATCCCAGTTCCTTTCCTCAGAGGTCCTATTTTTCGGCTTGCCTCTCAATCTTTTCCATATTCTCAGTCAAGATCTGCTCACTGCTGAGTTTGTGGTTTGTTTTTAGACAAGAGATGACTTTTGTAAATGACGATGACTTATTAAAAGGCAGTCTCGAAGAGGCTCATAGGATCCGAGATTTAGAGCTAGACCTCAGAAATCAGCCAGCCCAGCCCTTTCATTTTACACACAAGGACAATAAAGCCCAGAGAGGTAAACTGATTTTCTTTTCATTATCTCTTTCCAAGTAAACCACAAACACCCCACATTCATGATTCCAAAATGGAGCACCGGACATGATATCCACTGGGAATCGGCTCTTCTTGCTATACTTTGAAGGGTGCTGTGGTCCTTTTAAAGGTTCGAGATGGGCTTTCGTTGCATTGGATAATTTTACCTTGGCCCCCCCTTTGGGCAGAAAGGTAGCATTTTGTTAGCTACAGACAAAACAACAAAAGCTGTAAGCCATTGGTAGGAGCGCAGTCGAGAATACCGGGGTAGACGAAGCCCAGGTCAGCAAGGAATTCTGGGAGGAAAGTTATTACTCTCTTCTGGGAACCAAAAGGAAGACCTACACTCCCAGACTAGAGAGACTCATGGACCTAACTTGCTGGAATATGTTAGCAGTCTTAGAGCCTGTTTGGAATCAGGTGATATTCTTTTATATTACCTTTGAATTCGTTTCCCAAAGTTCTCCTCCGATGCCATATTATGCTGTATAGATGACCTTGGGTTATCAAAGGTTACATCTGTGGATCACAAGCTCTGGCAGGCCCTCCCCAAGTCTTGAATATGGGCTTGATGATGGACTGTGTTTATTTTCTAGGGATCAGCCTAGCTGATAAAAGGGGGATTATCACCAGGTTGGCCACAGAGTGATGAGTTTTTCAGCTACCACAGCTTGCAAAGACTGAGGCACAGAGGAGTCGCCACTTACACTGACTGAGGGAGTGGTGACTTGACAAAATGACACATCCTTGAAGTAATTAAGTTCCTCTAGTGCTCATACCACAGTGTCTTGTTTCTGATAATCTTTTCTATTGTAAATAATCCCTGGAAAATTTGCTCTTGTAGTTTGGAATGTATAGCAGACAGGAGGGAGAAAGGAAAGATGGGACAGATGCTAGAACTGGGCATTCTGTTATGGTGGTAACAGAGGTGGCAGCGTCAACAAGGGGATAAATTAATTAGAAACTGGGGGCAGCAGATCTTAGAACCTGGGGAACTAAGCAGGCTCAGGACAATATCGTGTTGATTTTTTTGTCGTTCTTTCTAGTTCCATTGTTGTGGCCATGTATACTATTCTGATCCTGCTGCCTTCATTTTGGGTCGGCTTCAATGTCTTCCAACACTTCTCTGAATTTTCCCACATTTGTTGTTTCTTAGGGCATGGGAATATCCCGTCATAACATTTGGGTGCAGATGGAACCTCTATCTGCCTTTCATTTTATTGGGGTAAAGTAGTAGGACCCCCTGGCTCAAAGGAGATGAACATATTAGTAACCTTTGGAGCATAATTCCAAATAGCTTTTCAGAGTGGTCAAATACAATTCATAGTTCCACCGATGATATATTAGGGCAGAACTAGAATTTATTTTGTTTGAGACCTCTTCCTGAAACACTGGATCAAAACTTCTTCCAAAAATACCTCATATCCTATTTAGAATAGGAGAGCTTATTAAGTTGAAGCATTTTAAATTCAGGACAGATTTTATCTCTGAAGAACAGAGGAGATACAAGAAAGTGGGGGTGGGAGCGGGCAGAGGAACTGCTCTTTCCTCTGCTTACCTAACCCAAGCACTTGCCAAAAACATGTCACTCAGCACATTAGGATGAACAGTGCTATCTTTTGGTTGATTTTCCATCAGACCAAGGTTATAATTAGGTTTTTAAAAAATCATTTTAAATGGAAAAATCAGTAGATTTTTAAGTTGAAATTCTGAGAGTCAGGTGGAATATTGGATAGGATACAGAACCTCGAATCAGGAATACTTAAGTTCAAAAATCACTTTAGAGACTTAATCTTTCTTCACCTCAGTTTTCTCATCTGTAAAGTGAAGCAGTTTAGACTGAATATCTTTTAAGGTGACTTTTAGCTTCAAGACTATGATTCCCTGATAAGTATTCCTGCGTACCCAATAGCCCCTCCAACAATGACTTTTTCCATCTGTTGTCATCTTGGTCAATTTGAAGAGTGTGAGGAAAAACCCCAGTCATTTTGATTTGAAGCAGTCTTTCATATCGTTAACAATTCTTCATTTGAGAATTATTTCTTCACCTCTTTTGATTACTTACCTATGAGAAGTTCAGATGTTCTTAAGATGGGGGCAGCTAGGTGGCCCAGTGGATAGAGCACCAGCCTTGAATTCAGGAGGACCCGAGTTCAAATCTGGTCTCAGACACTTAACACTCCCTAGCTGTGTGACCCTGGGCAAGTCACTTAACCCCAGCCTCAAAAAAAAAAAAAAAAAAAAAAAAAAAAGAAAGATGTTCTTAAGATACAGATCAAATTCGGTTATGAAACCAGGGGGTCCTCCCTACTTGGCACTCAGCCTTATGAGATAGTAAACAGGTATTAATTCTTATCAGAGACTTTGCAATTTACCTTTTTAGGCAGAATATTTCAAAGCGCTTTATTCCATGGAGCCCTGCCTCAGGTATACAAAACACCACTAGCTTTTTGCCCAATGAAGTTAGAACACCAAGAGAACAATAGCTAGCATTTAGCATGTATTACACACCCATGGCTTCAAGGAGTATGGCCCTGAAAAGACACACACCCTCTCTCTGTCTTTGTCTCTGTGTCACTTTGTTTGTCTATATGTCTCTCACTTTCCCTCTCCATCACTGTCTCTCTCTTGTTTTTTCTGTCTCCATCTCTCTATCTCTCTCTGGGTGTCTCTGTCTGTCTCTATTGCTTTCTCTGTCTCTTTGTCTCTGTGTCTCTGTTTCTCTCTGTGTGTCTATATATGTCTCTTTCTTCCTTTCTGTCTCTTTCTGTCACTCTGTCTCTGTCTCTGTCTGTCTCTTCTCTTAATTAGAAATGATTGATTTTGCCAGAGAAGGTCCCCTAAGGAGGTGTGTAGTCCGAGATTGACATCGAGGCCGAGAAAGGTCATAGGACATGGGTGAGGCTATGTGGGTAATAAGAGGGAAAAGCCAAGAGATTTGCACGAGGGGTCCTGGACTCGGAGCTGCAGCCCTTTCCCCACTGTAACGCAGTTCCCCATTCTCACATTGCAAAAGTGGAAAGGGGGGACCGAAACCAAAAGAGATTTCTCATTTTTTTCCGCCACATCCAGCATTTCAAAATGGGGAAGCCATCTCCATCCCCAGCATTGAGTTGGTAAGATGAAATAAATCATGGCAGGCTTTCTAGCCCGTCCTGTGTGGAACACTGTGTAAATGATTAATATGAAGTCAGTGGAATTCCACAGTCGCTGTGCGAGAAGAGAGTTCTGTGCCCAAGAAGGAACTGCATTGCTAAATCAGCAAAGACAGTTGTCAAGGTAACCCCTCTGTAATCTATTTAACTGGCTCCCCAAACACCAATCAAGGTCAGATAAAGCACTGGAGCACCATCTGAACACACAGCAAGACAGCAGGGAAGGAAGCAATCTCATTAGAAAGAAGGGGGAAAGCCCCCCGAAATTCAGTTTGGCTGCGAGTTCGCTGGGATTGTTGTTGGCCTGATGGGGGAAAGTGGGCCACACCATAGAAAGACTGGGTCCTATCTGTGTGGGCAGTAATTGTCCTTCAATTCGGTTTGAAGAGAAGCATCCTTCCAGTGCTTTAAAAACCAGAAAGCCTGGCTCTAGTAAATTATTAATTTCATTTATTGTTTTATTAATGCAAAGACTTGTATTTACATTTTGTTTTAACAGCACAGTCTTGGATGGCTCTTCCCGCTGCCACCCCCATCACTGGGCTGACCACCATCTCCCAGCATATCCTAGTATTACTTAACATCCTCAGAGGAGCCATAGAAATTCAGCAAGTGCATCCAGCCCCCAACGTCCTGGGCCTCTTTCAAATTCGCTGGTGGAAAGGGTCAACTTCCCAGACTTGATGTCTCCAGCCATCTCTCTCCCCTTTGGGGGCTAGGAAAGGGCTCTAGGGGGAAGATGGAAAGGAGGGGGCAGGAACACAGAGGCACAATCCTTCCTGTTTCCAAAGGAAATGCTGATGCTCGGCTATTGCTTCTGATAACTTAGGACTGACTTGAACCATGATTTGGGTGAGGCAACTGGGGCTTTGCCCTAAGATGCTGAAATTCAGCAGGCTGCTGGCAATATCTGTGCTCCTTCAGTAGAATGAAGTACAGTTACATTTAGTTAGAGTAATTTTGTTTAAACTGGAAGCTACCAGATAGCTACTTTTTCCATACTTCCTGTGAACTCCTCCTGGGACTGGCCCCACCCTACTGCCTCTTCCCAGAAACATACTCATGGCCTTTCTGAGCCTCTCCTATTATGAAGCCTTGTGTCCAGGATCTGGGTCTCTAGCTGAAGTCCTCTCCCGATTGCTCAACTGAATTTCCTTGACTTGAATTGACTTAAGGGGGCAGCTAGGTGGCTCAGTGGATAGAGCATCAGCCTTGAAGTCAGGAGGACCTGAGTTCAAGTCTGACCTCAGACTTAACACTTCCTAGCTGTGTGACCCTGGGCAAGTCACTTAACCCCAAACGCCTCAGCAAAAAAAAAAAAAAAAGGTTGACTTAAGGCAAATTTTCATAATACTTGTCTCGGGTACCAGAATTGTTAGTTATGGCTCAGGGGCCTTCATTCTATTGGTGATGGACTATAATGGGGTTGGAGGGTAAGTCTGAATCTTGGCTCTGCTATTTACAACCTATGTCACCTTAGGCAAGTCCCTTCCACTTTTTCAGTTTTACTTTCCCCATTTGGAAAAAGTAAGGTTGGGCCAGATGATCCCTAAGGCCTCTTTTAGCTCTGAATCCTGTGATCCTGTGGCCAGCTGAGCATGTTAGAATGAAAGCCACGTGCAGTGGATACAGCAAGGGGCCCCAAATCAAGAAAACATAAGTTCAAATCCATCCTCACTCACTAGCTGTATGACCTTGGCTGAAGGCACTTAACCTCTGTCTGACTCAGTTTTCTCATGTGTAAAATGAGAATAATACAGTAATCCCTGTAGGGTGGGGGTAAGGGAACTGGTGCCCCTGCCATCTGGAAAATCCATTTAAAATCTGAGGCAGCTAGGTGGCACTGCAGTGGGTAGAGCATAGGCCCTGGAGGCAGAAAGATCTGAGTTCAAATGTAACCTCAGACACTTGAGATGACTGTGTGACCCCGGGCAAGTCACTTAACCCCCACTGCCTTGGAATAAAAAGGATGAAATCCTTCTCAGAAGGCAAGGTAAACAGTATAAATAAGAGCTACAAAGAGTCTTAACCACCCTGGCATGCCTCTGACATTACTCTCTGGTTCTCAAGGTGGATCTGCCTTATATCTTTCTCCACCTTTGTTTTTGTTTTGTTTTGTTTTGCATTTGTCCCCCCAGAGTCCCTGGATAATTACAGGGCTCTGGAACTTTGGCAAATGCATCACCTACCTCTGTACACCACTGACACACTACAAAATCTGGTGACTCCCTTAAGACACACTCCTGAGTGAATCACATAAGACAGTCACACAGTGCTTCTGGAATGGTACACACTAGCGGGGCTATTTTCCTTCCTTCCCTCTTGGGTGAGGAAAGCACAACACTGGATTAAATCAGGTTACCATCCCCATTCAACAGTACTCTCTGTAGGTCTTCACTATGAGTAAAGGCGTTCAAAATGAATTTTCCACAGAGATGGAACAGAGCAGGAAACCAAACGTGGCGTTGAGGAAACCGGCAAACCAAGATTTTTTTTGAGAACTCTAATGTTTTGCCTAATAGGAGGGCCGAAACCAGATTGTACTGGCCGATACACTTCCACAGAAAGAGTACTTGTCTTGAATATCATTTCAAAGATGAACTTCTCTTCATAAGCTCCAGATGAATGCATGGAGAAACAACTGAACTTTAGATGAGATCTTTTGTGTGCTAACCAAACTTCTCCCCTAGTCAAGAAGCTTCAGTGGTTCTCCATCATCTCAAAGCCAAGATATAAGGCCATCTGTTTGGCGATCTTTTTCACAATCTGAATTTAACTAAAGAGTTCTTAATCTGAGATTCCCTACCTTTCAGGACCCATGGATAGCTTTTAAGGAATCTACGAATTAGGGTAGGAAAAATGGCATCTTTATGTTCATGAACCTCTAACTGAAAGTTAGCACTTCTTTCAATTATTTAAGAATGGTATTCTGCACAAGTTGTTCTCCAGTTGATCAATGTTCAAAAGATATGAACAGACAGTATTTAAATGAAGACATTAAAATTGTCTATATCTACATAAAATGCTCTAAATAACTATTGATTAGAGAAATGTAAATGAAAACAACTCTGAGGTACTTCCTCTTGCCCATCAGATTGTCTAATATGACGGAAAAGGAAAGTGACAAATGTTGGAGAAGATGTGGGAAAATTAGAATGATAATGCATTAATGGTCAGTGGAGTTGTGAACTGACCCAACTGTTCTGGAGAGCAATTTGGAACAATGCCCAAAGGGCAGTGAAACTGTGTAATTTGATCCAGCAATATTACCACTAGGTCCGTATCCCAAAGAAATCATAAAAAGGAAAAAGAACCTTCATGTGCAAAAATGTATTTGGCAGTTCTTTTTGGGGTGCCAAAGAACTGGAAATTTGGGGGGTGCCGAACAATGACTGAACAAGTTGTAATATATGAATGTAAGGAATACTACTGTGCTGTAAGAAATGACAAGCCAGCTGATTTCAGAAAAGCCTGAAGAGACTCAAAGGAACTGATGTTGAGTGAAGTGAACAGAACCAAGAGAACATTGTGCACAATAACAGCAAGAATATGTGATGATCAACTGTGATGGACTTAGCTTTCTTCAGCAATATAATGATCCAAGATAATTCCAAAAGACTCAAAATGGAAAATGCTTTCCGCATCCAGAGAAAGAACTATAGAGTCTAAATGAAGATCAAGGCTTACCATTTTACTTTTTTTTTTTTTTTTTGTATTTTGTACCTTTTTCCTTTTGTTCTGTTTCTTCTTTCACAACATGAGTAATGTGGAAATATGTTTACATAACTGTGCATGTATAACCTATATCAGATTTCTTGCTGTCTTGGACAGGGGCGGAGAAAGGGAGGGAGAAGATATTTGAAACTCAAAATCTTATAAAAAATGAATAATGAAAACTATATGTAATTGGGGGAAATACTATTTCCCCCAAAAAGGATGTTATTCTAAGAAGGATTCTCTAATTTTCACATGACTGTTAAGAGGGTCCCATTCTTAAACTGTGTTTCCAGACTGATTACATATAACTTTTCCCACCCAACTCCCATCCCCAAAAAATGCATTTTAAGTTAAATTCAATTTGTTTTTTAAAAGCATGTACTATTGGAACAGAACCCTTGGTAGACCTAGGGTGGCCTACTTATTGTTGTCCTTACACAGCAGTCTCTGATTGTTGTCCCTCTCAGCACCCCGCCATTCCTAGAATACTCTTCCTCATATTCCCCTGTGTTTCCTTGGAGGCTCAGATTCTGGCCACTTCCCACACCAAGCTTTTCCAGATTCTCAAGTATTAATGTTCTCCTCTCATCTAAAACTAGTCTGTATTTTACTCGGTATATATTTGGTACATAGATGTTGTCCTCCCCCAATAGAACGTAAACTTGACGGCAGAGTTGGTTTTGTTTTTGTGTTCCTAATACGTACCACAGTGCCTGGCACCTAGTAGGTGTTTAATAAGCTGCTAATATTAAGCTTTAATTCAACAAGTGTTTCTGTCTGGATTTTGACACGTTAAGCAGAAAGCTAGTCACCCTTAAGTTCATGGCAATAACTCTTTCATGATGAATTGAAATATGCTCCTGGTTTAATGATGGTGCCTTATAAAAATATTGGACTAACTGTAATTCTGAGACCTTTGAGTCAGTACTGCCACATTTGTCTTTGTGCGTGGGGAAAGGGGCTACAAGACAAGATAGAGACCTGGTGAGGTAATCTCTGAATTAAGTGAGCATTATGTCAGCAAATGCCTCATACTGCCCATCAATCTTATACAGACACGGTGAAAGGAGGGGAGTTTGGGCTCCATAAACATGCGCTCTCCCACAATCACAGTCAAACAGGATTATCAGAATAAACCTTTTGGGCAAAACAGAATATAATCTGATGTTTCCAATTTAGCAAATAGGAAATTGTACATTCTAAATTTAAATTTTCAAGATTTTTTTTTTTATTAAAAGGATACTTCTATGTTTAACAATGAAAACTATTGGTCCCAGCCCTTTCTGGCTTCAGTCCCTAATCAAATAAGTCACCCAAATCAGTAATGACTACTGTCCCCAATGGGTCCATTCTATATTAGAACAGTCTGTACTAGATAGGATAACTCACCATTGGAAAGAATGGAAAAGCAAGTATGCCAGCAAGATGCTAGTAATGTGTGGGTGTGATACAAAATGGACATGGATGGGACCAAATAAGCTGTTCTTGCCTAACTTTTCTAGACACAGAGAGCCACCTGGGCATCTTGAAATGGCAGAAAAATGGTTTTGCCCCTCTTGAATCAACTTATCATTTGCTATCAGCAAAATCTTCAAAACGGAGCAGCTATCTTGACTCTGATCAAATTGCCTGCCCAACTACCTTCCCTTCTCCCCAAACCCAAAGCAGAAGGCAAAAGCAAGAAAAAGAATAGGCGGGTTCATGAAATGAAATCATTCCAGGAGGAACTGGAGTGCTGCCCTGTTCTACTACGTCGCAACTCCCCGAGCCTCCCAAGGCAAAAAGGCAAGACTTAGGTAGCATTGGTCCACAAGAGGAATCTGGGTCAACACCTTTTCCATTCAACAAACATTTGTTGAGTGCTTGCTCTGTGCCAGGAATTGTGCTAAATTCTAGGGAAGCAAAGTCAAAGCACAAAACAGGCCTCGCCCTCAAGAAGCTTACATTCTATTTACATTATCTACATTCTATCCCCTACCAGGGGATCCCATAGGCACAAAAGAAAGATAATACGGGGAAAATCAAGATGGAAGAGAGAACTAACAGTTTGGGATATCACCTAAGGCTTCATTAAGCAAGTGGTACCTGAGCTGAGTCATAAAGGGAGATAAATATTTCGAGAGGCAAAGATGAGGCACTCAAGGCAGGGGAAAGATGTCAGAAACATAATGGCTATATGACTCCACATGGCACGGACATTTTCTACATCTCAGTTGCCTCATTTGTAAGATGAAGTGTTTGGACTTTTAGTTCTATATGATGAAAGGACCATCTACCTTATAGGGTTGTTGCTTTTTTTCTCCAAGATTTTTTCTTTTCTGTATTCTCAATAGTATTTTATTTTTCCAAATATGTGTAAAGATAGTTTTCAAGATTCATTTTTGTAAGATTTTGCATTCCAATTTTTTTATCCCTTCCTCGCTTACCACCCCTTTCCAAAATCAGCAATCTGATATAGGTTATACATGTACAATACTTTAAAAATTGTTTTCATACTTGTCATGTTGTGCAAGAAAACGCAGAACAAAAAGGAAAAAAACCATGAGAAAGAAAAAGCAAACAAACAAAAAGTTGAAAATAATATGCTCCTATTCACATTCAGATTCCATAGTTCTCCCTCTGGATGCAGATGGCTCTCTCTGTCTCAAGTCTATTGGAATTGTCTTGGATTACTGTATTGCTGAGAAGAGCTAAGTGTGTCACAGGTGATCATCGCACAGTCTTAATGTCACTGTGGACAATGCTCTCCTGGTTCTGCTCATTTCACTCAGAGCCAGTTCATGTAAATCTCTCCAGGCTTTCCCTGAAACCAGCTCTTTATCACTTCTTATTGAACAATAATATTTCATTACCTTCATATACCATACCTTATTCGGCCATTCCCCTACCGAGGGGCATCCACTCAGTCTCCAGTTCTTTGCCACTCCAAAAAGGGCTGCTAAAAACATTTTGTTTTTCCCGTCCCCTCTTTTATGATCTCTTTGGGATACAGACCTAGTAGTGGTATTGCTGGATCAAAGAGTCTGCACAGTTTGACAGTCCTTTGGGCAAAGTTCCAAATTCCTCTCCAAAATGGTTGGATCATTTCACAACTTCACCAACAATGCATTAGTGTCTTGGTTTTTCCACATCCCTTCCAACATTTATCATTATCTTTTTCTGTCATCTTAGCCAATATGAGAAGAGTGAAATGGGACTTTTTCTTTGTGGTTCCTTTCAGGACTCTTTCTATCTTCACTTTGCCCTCTATTTCTAATAAATCTGGACACTTTTCATTAATTTTGTTTTGAAATAGGGTATCCAGGCTTTTTTTTAAGTCATGATTTTCAGCTAACCAATGATTCTTGAATTATTATTTTTTGATGTTTTCCAAGACCAGTTGTTTTTAATGTAAGATATTTTACCTTTTATTCTTTTGTTTTAATCTTCTAATTTTGTTCTAATATTTTTAATGTCTCACAGAATCATCAATTTCTGTATCATCTATTGTAGATTGTAGAGTGTGTTATTATTTTGGTAATGTTTACCATTTTCTCTTCTAAACTTTTTATTTACCTTCTTTTCTTCTCTCTAGAGCTTTTATTTCATTTTTTAAAACTCTTGCTTTATTTCTATTAAATATTCATCCTTTTTTTAACCTTTCAGTCATTGCTTACAATTATTGTAGTTACTTGCTCCTTCTTTGGATGGATTTCTAAATCTATAATATATTTTATTACTGGTCAGTGTTTTCTTTGATTTCTTTCTCTCTCCATCTTTAGCTCCTGAATTAGGGCTTTGGGCTAGAGCCAGGCTCTGTCCCCTGCTTTGTGCCTTTAGGTAGATGGCTGGCCCTGCTTGGGTTCTCCTTGGGTCCCCTGTGTTCTTTCAATGACTTTTGCCTCCAAGAATTAGACCCTCTTGATCTTTGAGGTAGAGAGCACTGAATCTTCAAGGCCCTTTTTAGTATCTCATGTATCTTGGCCCTGGGCCTGAGTTGCTTTGGTCTAAGTATTGCTTTATAGATATTTTTTGCTATTGTTCTCCAGGGCTTCCAAAATTCCCATCCTTGGCCTTTCTGCCCACCCTGGGGTTTTCTAACTTTCCCGGATCTTTCAGCTCTTGCTGCCTCTGAGCACCTATCTTTGGCCAGTCTCTGGTTGGGTTGGGAGGCTTGTTTGCCTGTTCTGGTACCGGCTTTGTAGACAGCCTCTTTTCCTATTGCCCTTGGATTTCTAGTTGATTTGGAAGGTATAGATCTGAATGAAGAAGTCGCTTATTATAGTTTCTCTCTGGATTTCTTGACGGCATCTTGACCAGAAATTGCTTATAAGCTTTCAACAATGTTTGTCATAATATTTTTTGAGAAAAAAGAATGGAAACACTTTATAAAGACAGGCTTTATAAAGTGAACAGTATTAGCTCCTAAGATAACTATGACTAACTACCTTATGGCTTATGATCTATATTTTCCAGGTTAATATGTATGAAATACTTATTTATCAGAGGGGTAAGATTAAAGCAATTAGTACATAATCCACCAACTTTAAATGATTAGAGATGAATTGCTAAGGTTCCTTCCAATTCAAAAATTCTAATTATATGTAGAAGTTTAAAAAAAATCAACAAGTCCTGCAGAAAGCATCATATTACCCCAAACACTCATGCTATCTATGTACTCAAATGCTTTTTAAAGTCTTGTATGCCTACTAGATGCCGTGCCTAAAGTCTGGGAGTCTCTATTGATGGTAAGAGGCTCTCCAAATGCATGGAGTCATAGTTGGTACTGTACTAATAGCCTCAAACCCCGGAACACTAGAAAGACTTTTGATTGGAATCCAGAGCAATGGCAAAGACATTGATTAGGTCTCTCAGGATGCTAATAGTTCCAAACACCCTATGTTAGGGAGAAGAGCCAGGAGCAATGATAGCTAATACAATTGCGATAGACACTAACTCTCAGAATGTCGATATTGGAAGGGACCTTAAAGTGAGCTGGTCAAAACCATATCTGAACAAGAATTACTGATAACTAAGTAGGCACATTGAATATTTCCACTGAAGGGGTGTGTGTGTGTGTGTGTGTGTGTGTGTGTGTGTGTGTGTAGAGAGATACTCATTACCCAAAAAAGTCTACTCGGATTTCAGATTTCTCTTTTTGAAGCTTTCCTTTATTTGAAGTTTGCAACTCTGACCATCATCTCTTGTTCTCCCTTTGAGACCAAGCAGAATAAATTGAATCCCTTTTTCACAGGATAGCCTTTCATGCCTCCCCTAAGTCTTTCATTTTTCAGAATAAACATTCCCAAATTCTAAAGGCATCTTTGACCAATCCTCATCTGCAATGACCTCCAGTCCTCTAACCGCCCTGTCTGCCATCTTCAGGACTAGACTGGACATGGCATCACAGCTTCCTCATACTGGTATGGGATTATGGGAGTAAACAAACTAGAAATTTAACTCAGCATATTCACTTACTTAAAACATCCTTCACATAACATAGTTATGATAGAGGAAGAGATCTGAAACTGAACATTCCTCTTCCCAGGCTTTGTCTCATCTCTCATACTTGTTACTTAAATTTTCCACCCCCCAAACTCCAAGTAACACACTCTCTGTTCCTCTATAGCAGAGTTTCTTAAACTTTTCCCACTTGTGACTCCTTTTTACCCAAGAAATTCTTATGTGACAGCGGGTATAAAGGTATATAAAACAGGTACACAAATCAAACATTTACTGATAATAAATCATAAAGAAATTTATTTGAAAATAATTCTTGGCCATACGTAGAATTTACCATTTAATAAAGATAAAAAACAAATCTACATAAGAATGAGATGGATGTGCTTATGTATTTTTATGGAAAGAATTCAATCTTGGCTGACTAGTTGATACCTTTTACTGTTATCAAAGTTTTTGCCACCTGCCACATTTGGTTACATGACCCCATATGGGATCACAACCTACAATTTAAGAATCTTGGCTCTCCTGGAAAAACCAAATAATGCTGTCACTAAACCGCATACCCCAGCCACTTGATCCGATGACATAATTCAGATTGGCAGTTCTAGACCCGTTCTTACATCTCAGATTCGTGACACTCCTCTCTGCTTCCACTAAACTTTACATATCAGACCTCCTTCTGTTTCCTAGGACAATGCAGGGATCTCTTTGTCAGCTACTTCTGCAGCAGTGAGAGTGTCAAGGGTTACATTCCTCTCAACATCCCAGTTTTAGGACATCCAATTTACCCAACCAAAAAATCCATACTGGAAAAAATGGAGTATATAAAAAAGCAACATTATTTACATCTTATTATATTTTATGTATTTTGTTTAAAAATTTCCAGTGACATTTTAATCTGGTTGGGGCCACACTAAGGAGTGTCATTATAGGAAGACATGAACAAGAATCACACAAGACGATAGGATGTGAAGAAGGTGATGTCTTGTACTAATTGGGGGAGGAGCTGTGCCAAAAAAAATCATAGATTAATCAAAGTATCAGAGACTTTTATTACTTTCTAGGATTTAAAATATCTTGAGAAATATTTCTTTGATGGATCTAGGATTTTATCCATCTTAGCATTCCTTCCAGTATCACAGAATGCAACCTATACATGCTTAGGCCCAGCCTGTGTGAGACAAATTTCCTGTCTTCCAGTAAATCCACCCAAGTGGGGTGCACCAGATGTACTGAGGGCCTTCCTCTAGATCTCTCGATACTGTGCCGAGATCAAGGGAACATATAGGCTGTCTGTAGAATCGCCCTTAGTCTTGTTATGTTATCAGCCATTTTTTTATCTCTTCCCTCTCCTCTCACCATCAATACTTTTCTTTGATGATATCCTTAGACCTTAAATTCAGGGAAAATAAAAAATAGGCAAAGTTTGGCTGGCTGGTCATAGAAGTCAATTAATTCAAAAACGCCAACCTGGTCAGAAACTGATTTGCCCCATCTTATCTTTTCCTGCTTTCTATTTGCTCCCAGGACAACAGAATATTTAAAACTAACATTATGGGAACTTCTACCTTCCAGAATGCTCTTCTGTCCAAATAGGTCCAAAACCCAATTTCCCACGAATGGCCAACAACAACGTTCATTTCCACTAACTTGCTCTCTGCTTTCATGGTGTGTTGGTTTAACTGAGCCAGAGAAGAGAGAGGCAAGTCATTTGTCTTAGGTCATGATAAAGCCCTTCGCAGTCCCGAGGCCACACAGCTCACTGCTGCTGCTCTCCCGGCTTCTGAAGACCTGGGATGTGGAAGTGGCCCCCTGCCTTTGTGCTCTCTCTTTCAGCATCCTGCCTCAGCAAGAAAGACTAATCAACCCCCACAAGACTCTTACTTGTTTATTACAGTTAGATTCTTCTGGGTCATATCAATTCACAACAACCAGTTAGACTCATTTATCTCCATTTCATGAAGCCCCAAATGTGGCAATTGAGGCAAATGTCTTGATGAAAGAACCAAAGGATTTTTTCCCCTTTTCTTGATCCCACTGTGACTAAATTCTCCTTCAAGGACAATAGTCGTCCCTACCGCACTAGGTAGAAATAGCCCAAGAACTGAGGACAAAAGCAATTTGCTCTCAGACATGTGTTTTCATCACAAGTTCTCCCCAACTCCCTTTTAGAAAAATGGCTTAAAAAATAACAAGTAACAGCTTTGCAAAAAAACAAAAAAAAAACAAAAACAAAAACAAAACAAAACAAAAAAAAACCCAGTAATGTCCCATTCCATGAGAAATACTAATCTCCAAACCAAATCTAAGCCATTTGTTTCTTTCAGGTGGTCTTTAAGTCTCCCTCATGGAGATAATACAAATTAAATTTAAATGAACTTCCCTCCCAAAGACATACATGCCATCATAGCAAAGCCCCCATGACTTGGTTTGGGCCATTTAAATCACTGTCAGTCAGGAACTGTTCCTAATTCGGGAGGCCATTTGCCCTGTTGAGTGTCGGTGGATCGATACAGGTGGCTATTGCCAAACAAATGCGCCTGACTGCTAGAGGACCATATTTCCATATTTTCCGGGATCCAGAAGTTCATCCCCACCCCCACCTCACCCTTCCTATGGCAGAAACAGTTAATCCTATAAACGCTGAAACGTCATCGAACTTCTTGATTGGGGGACTGAATGAGTATACTACATCTGGCCTGATCCAGATGAGGTCAATGGCCATTTATCTGGACCATATGGCCATTTGCCTTGCTGCCTCATGCCCCAACATTTTCCAACTCTTGTTCTGGACGCTGTAATCAAATCACTATTACCACTGTCTCTGGAAAGGGCATGGCAATTATTATTATTGCTTTTATTTATAATAATAATAGCATTTATATAGTGCTTTAAAAATTGCAAAGTGCTTTACATATGCTATCTTATTTCATTGTCATAGTAACCATGGGAAGTAGATATTACTATTCTCCCCATTTTTCAAGTGAGGAAACTGAGGCTAGGAGAGGTTAAGTGCCTCACCTAAGAGCACACAGCTATTAGATATTTGGGGCAGGATTTGAACTTATGTCTTACTGACTCCAAGTCCAGCACACCTGACTGCCAATAGGGTATGACCGCCTTATGGATCAACTCATCATCCCTGTGACTTCCCAGACCAAAGAATTCTCTCTTGCCCTCCAATCTCCTACATAAGTTTTTTCCCCCACTTTTAGGATATAATCTCTTCGAGGGAAGTGACTAGCACCTTTTTGAACTTGTATCACCTATACTTGGAGTAGTGACTGGAACCCACTAAATGTTTAAAAGTGTTTTTTCAGTCCTTTGTTCATGTGGGTCTTCCTTCCAATGGTAGAGATCCCATTTTAACTTCACCTTTTTGTGCTATTATATCCCAATCTCAGCATATGCTGAGCAGCATTAAAGATAGGGATTTGTTTCAGGGAGAAATTTGGAGTCAGTAAAAATGCTATACAACCTATCAGATATAATTCACAATCCACACGGGAAAAGCCAAGTGGATGAAGAATGCCTGTTACACAGATTGTGATAGTGGCTGGTCAGACAACCAGGACAAGCTGCTCCATCAGCACATCTCTCTTCAGTAGACACTGGCAATGGATAAAAAGGAGGGACCAGAATGGAATAGGAAGATGACAGCAAACTCTAGGAATAATTAAGTACAACTGCATTGTGCTTAAAAAATAAGTGTCCATGTTAAAAAAAATTACCCAATGAATCATTTTTAAACTAGGTCATATGCTGGTGAAAACAAGGAAATGCTCACCTCTGGCTAATGACAAGATTAGCAAATAATGTTAATAGATATCAGGAAAACAAATTTGACACATGTTGCTAAATAAACATCCCTGAACCATAACTGTCTTCATTACTTAAGAACTATTTCTGTGCATAGTTTGTAAGCAAACCTGCACTGTTGGGTCTTAGTAAGATTTCTCATTAGTCAGTTCTCCCTGAATGAGAAGAAGAGTAACTAGCAGAATTGACAGCACACACACCTTGACTCAGCTCCACTACATCCCTACTAAATTCTCTATGTGACCAAACACATCTGTTTTTAGAGACAGAGCAATAATGGATGGACATCCTTTACTTTAGAATACTCTGGAAGGTATTTTTCAATCCAGAAGCCATATTAGCCGTTCAGTTTCAGACTCGATCGCGATTCAATTTAACATTTATTAAATGGACGCTGATAGATAGGAATATTGTAGGGACTAGAAAGCCAGTCTCAGAGCCGGGAAGATCTGGGGTCAGGCCCTGCTTCTGATATATGCTGGCTGTGTGACACTGGGCAAATCACTTCCCTTCCTCTATGCTCTAGGCAACTAGAAACTAAGTTTCCGAAAAAGTACTGACCTGCCTCGGTGTGGGCAATTTTCCTAATTCAGGAGGTCTTTTACTAATGAAATCAGAGTCCAGTTCCTGTTCTTTTTGCAAGGCATGGTAGTAGATGATAGAGACTCAAAGCCAAACCCCCTTCCCCCCAAACCCAAGACAGTCCTTTCCATTAAGTGACTTACTTTCTCTTGGGGTAAGAGGAGGGGCAATCAGGAAAAGCCTCATGTGGCTTGGAGTTGAGACTTGAGCTGTTAGATTGAAGGAAACAAGTGATTCTCAGAGGCTCAGGCTAAAATATTTGTATTTCATTCTCCAGACAAAAGGGAACCACTGAAGATAGTTTGACTCCAGACGTGGACTCCTTTGAAAAAGCCTTCAGCAGTGTGGCTTCGGTCCATTGTTCCAGACTGACTTTACATTCCCCCCCACCTCACCCATCTACACTAACACTAACCTGAAAGAGTTAGGTAAATTGCTAGTTATCATCATCCCGATCATTGTTATTATTTGCAGTTTTCTATCTACGACTGCTTGGTTTTTCTATCAGTTGGCCTCCATGTCTGGAATGCTCTACCTCCCTTCAAGATGACTGCTTGCTCTCCTAGGTCCTTTCCAAGGTCGTTTCCTCTAGGAAGCCTTTCGTGGTCCCCTGGCTGTTAGCACAGCATCCCTCCCTCACCCAAAAGCTTTCTCTAGGTTTAATATTTGCACATTTCTGCTGGATTGCCCCAGGAGAATGGTTTGAAGGCAGGGGTGAGGGCATTTCCTTTGCATCTCTGTACACCTAGCACCGAACACAGTGGCCAGCATATAGTAGGTACTCCATAAATGCTGGCTGCCTTGAAATAAGCCAGGCGTCCGTATTGTGACCACATCTACCAAGATGTGCAGCTCTGCTTTTGCTCCTTATGCTCTTTACTAAGTCAGATGTGAAGGAGTAAAATGAATATAATGCTCCCCTCGAGAGAGCCTGGCCAAGTGCCAAGTCAACTGCTCCCAGTGGGGGTGAGCAGGGGAGGAGGAATAAGAGAGGCATTTAAAAGGCATGCTAACAGTTACCGAGGCTCATCATCTACTGCAGTTAGAATACTTATAAAGAACCAGATTTCAAAAATTGTGATTTATAAAGGAAAAATGGCACCAACTGGGGAATAAGTCTCAAACAAAACACATTTTCAATTTGCCTTCTACTGTGTTTGCTGGAACAAAATCACATTTCAATCTCAGTATCTCTGTAGTTGAGGCCATTGGATAATGTGGACAATATTATCTAGCGACCTTGCAAACTTAACCTCTGAAACTGCTCAGATCGCTAAAAGATGAGATTTCTATCAAGGGAGCGACCATCTTCCTTGCCCGGGCTTGTTAGCCTATGAACTACCGTGTACCGGTTTCAGTGGATTCTTGGACTAGTAGGAGCAAACTCTCCTCCGTTCTTCTATCAGGTGTGCCCACAAAGGAAGGACGGCCCCCACTTAGAACAGTTTATAGCTGTTGCCAAATCAACAGGCAGCTCATTTGACTTCCCTAAAAACAACTATGACTTGGGCTAAATGCTCCAACTTGAATAAATCATGCACTTCAGTATCGACCGTGTACGTTCTCCAGCAAATAGAAATAAATATCTTTCCCGATTCTCTTCACCATGTAAGATATGTGCTTTAAATACAAAGGCTTTGGAAATCAAATGTTCCTTGTGGTCACATCTCTGGAAAGACAACAAAGGACCATAGGTATAATATCATATGTTGCCTTTTCCCACAATTGATACCTTTTCCCCTCCGGGACCTTTTCCATTTACTACGCTCACTAAGCTGAGGGCCTGCAATTCGGTCACTTCTCAGATATGCCCAAAGACATTTCCATTGTTTGTCGATGGAGTCGGCCCGAGATACACTGTTTCTCATCTGAGTGTTTAGTCCTTGGTGCTTTGAGATGTCAAGTATTCAAATAGTTACTGGACATATAGGTAGATCGAGGAAGAAGGCATTACTGCCAGCTTTCCATTTTCTTCAGATTTGTGGTTTTACTAGTTCTGATGAAAACATTACTATCTTCATCTTGTCTTTGGAGAAAGCTCCACAGGTGGGTGCCCAGAATGAGCAACGCCCAGAATGACCACTTTGCTCAATGCCGCTGACTTTCTTTGTTCTAAATGGTGATAGTACCATTAGGAACAGCATTCAACGTCACCTTTGGCAAACATCAATTAAACACCTACTATAGACAGAGCAGTGTGCTTTGCACTGGGGGAGATGGAAGAAGATCCCTCTGGCCATGGAGGGATCTTAGGAGGCTGCGATAGAAGCACAAATGACTACAGTACTCAATAATACCTAAGTTCATTTGAAGACTACAACATGCAAAATGAGATCCTAGAATGAGTTTGGGGGTAGCAGAAGAGGGCATTCATTACTGCCTTTGTCCTCATCGAAGGCGTTTGACAACATGGCTATAAACAGCCTGCTAAACAGTAGGGGAGCAAGCACACAGCCTTGTTTCGCTCTGCTGGTGAAAGCTTGAGAACATCACCCATTGCCTAGAACCCGGGCAAGCATGCCATCATGAAATTGATGTGCCATACTGATGAACTTCTCCAGGCAACTGAATTTGGACATCATTTTCCATAAGCCCTTATGACTGATGGTATCAAAGTCCTTGGTCAGATTTACAAATGTTGTATACAGACCTCTGTTCTGCTCCTGGAATTTTTCCTGGACTTGTCGGACAGGAAACATCACATCAACTGTTGCTCGACCCCTTCGGAAGCCACACTGACTGTTGGGTAGATGACCTTTTTCTAGGTGTAGGATCAGCTTATTAAGGAGGACTCTGGCAAGAATCTTGACAGCAGTGACTAAGAGAGAGACCCCCCCCTCCCCGTGACTGTCACAGGAATAATATACCAGACACTGAGGTCTTTTCTCAATCTACACCGCCAAGCATTCTGACTCTACTGCAGAGAGTGCAACTCCATTGGGTTGGCCACGTTGTTCGAGTGCCAAATGTACGCTTGCCAAAAAACCATCATTTTATGGAGAACTCACACTGAGCAAGCGCTCACAAGACTATTGGAAAAAGTGATGCAAGGACCCTCTCAAGGTCTCTCTTAAGCACTTTAGAATCAATTGTATAACATGGGAAACACTGGCACAGGACCGCCCAGTATGGTGTGCCCTCATCAGAAAAGGTGCTCCATGAGCAAAACAGAATTGAAGTAGCCCAGAAGAAAGATGAAATGTGCAAAGCAGAATTGAATTTGTGCAAAGTTGGAGAAACGCCCAAATGTTCACAGGAACTATTTGTGTCCGACCTGTGGAGAGCATCCCAAGCTCAGCCACAGTTGACACAGTGATGTCCTTTTAGTCCTTTTTGAGACTGAAGGATGACAACCAACCAAGCAACCACCATTCATTACTAACTTTCTGGACTAGAAGAGGTAGCAAGTGAGATGGATTGAGGTGAGATGAGGTCACTCCATTCAAATGGCACATTTAAACATGGCAGAGAGAGCAGCACAAGCAAAGGCCCAGAGAGAAGAGGGTACAAGGCCCAGAGGGAGGTCAGGGAACAGTACTGGCATGAATACAGACTATGTAGAAAGCAGTGATATGAGACAAGGCTGGCCAGAGAAGGAGTCACCAGCTTATAGAGAGTGTTGGGTTCCAGGCAAAGGATGCTGAACTGAATTCAGAGGGCAACAGGAAGCCAGCAGCAAAATTTGATGAGAGGACTAATGAAATCACTTAGATGCCTAAGAAAGACTTCTCGGACAGAGATATAAAGGATGGAATATAAAAGGGGAAAGAGCAAACACAAGAATACCTGGTAAGTGGCTAATATAATAGGTAAGTAACAATGAAAAGAAAGAGATCCGGGGATAGACCCTTGCAGAAAATATAGATTAAGGTCTTAAGAAAAGAAGGTAGCATTAGTGATGGAGATCAAAAGAACTCTTCATGAGATAGAAGAGGGAAAAGTTGTGTATGGCATCTTAGAATCCGGGACAGGAGAAGAGCATCCTTTGGAGCAGACGAGTAAATGCAATGGGGAAGTCAAAGTATGACTTTTAGAAGCACTACTGGAGTTGCCCAAAGCAGACGTTTGGTAACTTTCAAAAGAGCATTTTCAGTAGAGTGGGAGGGACAGGAGTCCATTTGTAAGGAAATAAAGCAAGAGTAAGGCAAAAAAGTGGAGGCCCCCAGATAGGTGAATATTTTTTTCATGAAATTCGCCAGTCAAAGGAGGAGAAAGAATAGGGGACTGGGGTTAACGGGCCAATGTATGAGTTTTGATAAAAAGGATGGTGTTGGAAAGCATCCAGAATGTTTAGAGGCTGAAAAGTCAGTGGGAAGGGAAAGACTGGAGGACTCATCTCTAGAGTAAAGTATCAGATTAAGTAGAAAGGACTAAAATCAAGGGCACAGGTTGATTTAATAAGCAAATTTCAGACAAGATACTTTTTTCCCCCTAAAAAACAAGCAACCTTCCCTGTGTACAATCACTGGATCCAAATAATGAGCGAATACTGATTCGGGACAAGTAATTTCATTCACATGCTCTTGGGGAAGACGACGGCTTCCTGACTGACAGAGTAAGGGAAGCAGAAATGTTTGCGTCAAGAAAAACAAAACCCAGAATCCATGACCAGTATCAATTTTGGAGAAAAGAAGATGCGCATACGAGAAAATGACATTAAAGGGTGATGAGAAAAGTGAGGAAGGGATTTACTGCATGACTTGAAGAAAAACAACACAACACATATTATAGCAAAAAAGGTCTCTGGCTTGGGAATCAGTTTTTTCAAGTGAGAAAAAGAAAACGAACCAAAGTTACAGGGTTAAAATTGGATTATTGGCAGGCTTTATTTAAGGAATACCTTCCTAAAATATAGAGTTCTCTCTTGCAGTCCTTGGATATCCTGTTTGAAGGGACCTCAGCGGTCATCTAATTCAATCCAGATCTGACCAAGAATTTCCTCTACTTAAATGAGTGGTCATCCAGCCTGGGTGAAGGAATGCCTTGATGAACGAGGGTCCGAAAGGATCTTGAGACTTAATATGTTGACTTGACTCTAAGAAGATGAAACTTAAATGGAAATACATATCAAAATCTGACCCAGGTTCCAACAAATTATCTTCTCAAATTTAAGATGGAAGAGGTATGACTAGAGAGCAGTTTGTCTTAAAAAGAGCCGGGGGCTTGAATAGTCTGTAGGCTCAAAATGACCCAGTAGTCAGCTAGATGGCACAATGGGCAAAATGCTGGCCCTGAAATGTTGGCTCCTTCTGTTTTGGGGGTCGCTCTAGAGGCTTTCGAGCATGCTGGACCTCAGAAAATGGTGGGATTCTTCACCTGTTTTGAGTCCTTGAATCTTTTGGGACTCTAGGGAAACTTTTCAGAATAAGGTTTTTAAATATATAGAATGACAAAAGGAATCAATTATATTAAAATATCTCCCAATATTTTTAAAAAGCAAGGTCATAGCCCTCAGGTTAAGAACCCTCTTGTATAAATTCTCATTTTAAAAATAGTCTGGATGAGATGACTTTTACATCCTTTCCAATTCTGAGGTTCTGGGAGATTTTTAAGCGGGACACAATGGGGCAGGAATTTCTGAACTGTTATTTTACCGGGGACGTATTCTTGGAAAATCTGAGGCCGGATACATCGTCAATGAGTGCCTGCCTGCCCAAGAAAGAGAGGCAGACAGATCACAATTCCCATCCAGTCTCCTAAATGAACAGGGGTCTTAAATGTTCATCAGAACGGCTCCCAAACAAACACACACACACATGGCTTCCTTGATCAGCAGCCTGGAGTTGGAGAAGAAACAGCAGCAAAAGGAATGAAATCCAATGAGCCAAGTACCCCACTCTGACTTAGGACAAACAATTCCATCTGGGTGCTCTTGGGGATAGAGGCAGCTCTTGCATTCTGATGGGAGAAACCCAGCAGAGAGACTTGGATATAAGGAAGCCAAACCAAGACTCGATTACCAAGATCAGTCACAGAGAAAATAGATATGAAGAACGGCTTGATTTGCGGAAGGGAGTGAAATGATTTTTTTAAATGCTGAACTTTATACACTCACAGACTTCTGAATCATTTCGCTCATTCCCCGTGTTGTGTCAACCCACACTAACCCCAAATAATGACTCTTTCTTTATACTAACGCACCAAAGTGTAGGTGGTTAGGAGTCAGGAAGAGGAACGAGGATCAGGAGAGTGCCATGCAAGCCAAGGGATACGGTGTGGCAGAAAGAAAAAGAAGTTTACCTTCAGAACATTTCTCCTACATGTCCCCTTCTCTCCGCCCACTGCCACTGACTTATTTTGTTTGGGGTCTCTTTACCTCATGCTTGCATTACTACAATAGTCATCTCTTCTGTCTCCCTGCCTCAAGTCTCTTTCCACTCCATCCCATCCTTTACTCATGACCAAAGTGATTCTCCTAAAGCACAGGTCTGACCGTGGTGCTCCCCTACCCCAATCCCACTCAGTAAAGTGTTATCTCTAAGATGGAATAGAAAATGCTTTGTTGGCAAGGAAAGCTCTTCACAATTCAGCCCCTTTCCTATCTTTACAGTCTTCCTCACTTGATTGCCCTCTGTACTCTACAATCCTGACCTATCTTCCCTTCCTTCCCCATGACTCTCCATCTTGTGCCTTTTCAGTGACCACACCCCCCACTTACCCAGAATGCTCTGGCTTTTCGAATTTGCCACTTGGATTCCTTCAAGGGCAGTTTTTGCTTTTTTTTCTCTCCTCACTGCTTAGCATAGTGTCTGGCACTAGGTTCCAGTCCTGACTCTGCTGTTTCTTATCTGTGACATTTTGGGCAACAATACTAGTTAGCTAGTTAGCATTAGTTAAGAGTTAATGCTAGTTAGCAAAATGCTAAGTGCTTTACATAAATGACTTCATTTGGATCTCAAAACCATCTTATAAGGTGGGGCCTATTTATTATTCACATTTTATAGACAAGGAAACTGGATTCCAACCAGGTCTTTCTGACTCCAAACATCAGGCCACGTTGCTACTTCCTCTCTCTGAGTTTTAGTGTCCTCATATGTAAACTTAGGGGAATAGATGAGCTAACCTCCCAAGTCCTTTCCAGTGCCCCAAATCATGAGTCCTAAAAGGCCAGCAAAAGGGTTATAAGCAGCCAGCTGAGTGGGCCCGGATCCTGAGAGACAGAAGAGGCAACAATAGACAGGAAGCTCCAGGCCTTGACTCCCTGAAAAGGGAGTCAAGCACAAGGCCTAAGGACCAAGGTCAGAGATCTGGACATCTGGAGGAGTTTAAAGAGGAAGAAGCTTCAGGACCATGGACTAGAAGTGAACAGGGCAGGCAAACAATGAGCATTTATCAAATGCTTTCTATGTGCCAAGGTCTGTGCTTGAAGGGGATCAATAGAAATTCATCCTTCTCCCCTCCTTTCTCTGGGATTTTCTGTACTAAATATGGTTGAGTTAATCCTTGACAAGTTCACCCAGGCCCCCCTTGCAGCTGGAAATAGGCAACTGGCACCCATGGCACCCCCATAGAGGGGAAGTGAAATAACCGTCACTCCTCATGAGGAAATCCTGCCCAGTCTCTGTGCTACAGAGCCAAGGAGGGAAAACACAGTCTGTGGCCGTAGGTTATGAAACAGTGACATGGCCTGTATTTTACTCAAGATGGACTAGTTAAGGTTTGGGGTGGAGAATGCTTGCTGATCCTCAGAATGTAGAGCTGAAAGGCATCAGATAAGTCATCCAGTCCAACTCAGTCATTGTACAAATGAGGGAAAGTGATGATCAGAGAGGGGGAGATATTAGATTGTGGTCATACAGCTAAAAAAGTAGTAGAGTTGGGACTTGAAACCAGCTTATCTGATTCCAAATCTACCACTACCATATTTGTAATGGAAAACCACCCTCCAGCAATCTATCTCCCTCCCTCCCTTCCTTCCTTCCTTCCTTCCTTCCTTCCTTCCTTCCTTCCTTCCTTCCTTCCTTCCTTCCTTCCTTCCTTCCTTCCTTCCTTCCTTCTCCCTCCCTCCCTCCCTCCCTCCCTCCCTCCCTCCCTCCCTCCCTCCCTCCCTCCCTCCCTCCCTCCCTCCCTCCCTTCCTTCCTTCCTTCCTTCCTTCCTTCCTTCCTTCCTTCCTTCCTTCCTTCCTTCCTTCCTTCCTTCCTTCCTTCCTTCCTTCCTTCCTTCCTTCCTTCCTTCCCTCCCTCCTTTCCTTCCTCCCCTCCCTTCCTCCCTCCCTCCCACAGTATGATACTAGAAGTTAGAGAACCAATGCTAGCCAATGCTTAGGAACTAAGAAAAACATAGAATCCGAAAATAATTGCTGTGCTTTCCCTTCATCAGATCAGTGGATCTTGAGGAAGGCAATCGCTGTGGTGAAGGGCCTTGAGTTTATGCCATATGATTGGTCGAAGAACTGGAGAATAACCTACTTAAGGGAGACACGATAACTGTCTCCACACATCTAAAGGTTGTCAAATGGAAAAAGGATTCCATTTATTCTGATTGGCCCCACAGGACAGAGCTGGGAACAGTGGGTAGAAGCTGCAAAGAAACAAATGGAGACTTGATGTAAAGACAAATGTCCTAACAGAGCTCTCCGGAAATGAAGCACGTTGCCTTGAGTGGTGGGAAGTCCCCCTCACCGGCAATCTCCATGCCAAGGCTTGCTGCCTACTTGTCAGGGATGTTGTAGAGGGAGTTCTTAAGCAGTTTGGGGTGGAACTGGATGTGCTCAGAGGTTCCTTCCATTGCTGCTATTCTCTGCTATCTAGAATCCTTCTAAAGGGCGGGGATCTGGGCCATGCCCCAAAAGCTAAGACTTAGGGGGTAAGAGGATTCTGGACAGCCAGAGGACACTCAGAAGGTACCAGGTATCCAAAGGATGGCAAAGAGGAGAGGGTGAGGTCTGAAGGATGGCAAAGAGAAGAGGGTGCGGTTCAAAAACAAAGCCGGTCAGGTGTCAAAGATAAATGACCAGCTCTACAGTTGCGCTGAGGACCTTAGAAGTTGGAAATCTTCTCTGCTGCCTTTGGCACGAGTGCCATGGGTTTCCAATATCTAAATCAACCTTACTGAGAAAGGTGTGGACTTCCTCCTTCCTCATTTTACTCCAGTCTCCCCAGTTCACTTTCTCATGTTCCTTTCCAGTCTCTATCAATTCCCTACTAAGAGGAGAGTTATACTCTTGCACCTGCGCAATCAAAGTCCTATTCTTATATGATTATCTTACCATCTTCAACCTCCCCCCCCCATTACTTCCTTTTCTTTCTGATGTGTAGGTACAGTGTTTGAGGATTTCCCCATTCACAGGGAACCTCTAGAATGTCTCTCCTCCGACTAGTAAGGCTCTTCTGTAATCTGATCTTCCTCTCCTTAATTTCCCAAGAGGCTTTATTACTAAAGTATGCTTAAAGGTTAATGAGAAAAATCCCCAAGCCTTGCCCATCGCTCCCAAACTGGCTAACTGACCAGTGAGGAGGAGAGGCTGGGGGATTCGGAGAAGAGGCTGGGGGATTCGGAGAAGAGGCTGGGGGATTCGGAGAAGGCGGTCCATCTGGAGAGTCAAGCTTCCATCACTGGAGAGTCAAGCTGTCATCATCTATTTGGTTTCTTCACCTTGTCAAGGGGACATTCCCACTAGCAATTGTGGTCAGTATTCCAGGAGAACAGACAAGGTGTAGAGAGACAAGTTGTGCACTTGGACCACCGGGATCAAATGAAGCGAAATAGGATGGGGAAAGAATCAGTTAAGCAATGAAGGTTCTTCAGATTTTGTTAAAGCTAGAAATTCAAACTGAAAGGAGGCAGGTAGATTATAAATCTCAGTCAGAGATGTAAATATGCCTTACTTGGTTGTTGTAATCATCATTATAATTCCGTATTACATTGTACTTTAAATGCAATGCTTGTCTGAAAACAATGAAGGAAGTGTGAAGATTAATAGTACAAGGATTCGTAATCCCATTTTATGCATGAGAAAGATGAGGCTCTGAGAGCTCAGGCCTCAAGTATTGAGTCTAGGATACTTTCCATTTATAGGAGGAATTCTTAAACCTGAGTTCTCTGAATTTTTTTTCTAAAAAATATTCATATGATATTCCTTTGTTATCCTATGTATATTTTATTTTATGCATTTAAAAACATGTTCTGAGAAGGTGTCTGTAGGTTTCCACAGATTGCTGTTGGGCTTCATGACACAAAGAAGGTTCAGGACTCCTGGATTACCCCAAGCTGCCTTCTTTGTAGATGACCCCCTTGGAGGAGCGGGTCAAGGACACTTTACCTGGAGCCCTGTGATCTGCATGGGATGTACCTAAGCCGAGCCCCCTTAGAGAAAATTTCAGATGGAGCCGGAAGAAGCCCAGAATGTGTGTCCATCTGCCCAACTATTAGCCGTAAAATGAGCACGACAACAACATGGGCAGCCAAACACACAGCAAACCACGTTACTCTGAATGAGTCTCACCTAGTTAGGTCTTATTTGGAAAAGCGACCTGGAACGGCTGGACCAAGCAAAGAAAGTGGACACCTGCATTAGGAGTTTCAGGATGGGGCAGGATGCTCTTGGTAAAAGACCACCATGGCCATTCATATGTCTACATCCCCTCCAACTCCCCACAGCCAACCTGCCTTTCTTAATGGGAATGGCCTCGTCCTGTTCTCAGTCTACTACCCTCAGTTGGAGCGGTAGTTAGAGAGAGATTGGCCTGCTTTGCTTTTCCTGGGCAAGTAGCATGAGAAATTCTCTGTGACCCACGGCACAAACCCAGTTGAGAATTACAAGAACTCCTTGGTTCTTGTAATTCCCAACAGCCTCTCCTGGAGTCAATGCAACCAATTCAATTGAACAAATGCCCATTTATCACATACCTACTATGTAGCCAGGTACTGCACTAGTCTCCTGGTGGGCAGGGGAAAGTGGGGGAAAAACAGGAAGGACAGAGCTAACCTAGGCCCTGTTCTCCAAGAACCTACTATCTAACAGGAAGAAGAAAAGGCACACAAATAACTCTGACATAAGGTAGAATGAGAATCCAAAGAAAAGCTTCAGGAGAAGGACCCGGAGACATAATAGTTGTTAGGTTCTTACTAAGTACTAATGAGATAATGAGATATTAGGTTCTTACTAAGTGCTAAGTCGGTACTTGACAATTCTCTAGTTCCAGCCTCTGGGGGAAGTTTTACCCCTTTGAACTGCTGGGGAGGAGCTTGCATGATTAGGAGGAGCAAGTTCATTGGTTGAAATAATTTTTCCCAGAAGCCCTTGAGTTATCCCACGCCAGTCTCTGGGAGGATAAAAGAGGGCGGCACTCGAGAGACTGAGAGTCTTGTCTGGGCCAGACTTAAGGCGGCTCTCCTCTAGACCAGAGAGCGATCCATCGGCAGTTTCTGGAGATGACAGCACGATACAAATAGTGGCTGACGTTTATACATAGTCATTTAAGGTTTGCAAAACGCTCAGTCTCCATGATCCTTCGAGTCTCACTATGGTCCTAGGAAGTAGGTGTTATCCCCATTTCATAGATGAGGAAACTAAAGCAAGGAGGTGAACTGGCATGTCAAAAGTAACATAGCTCCTAAGTATCTGATGGAAGGCCAAAATCCAGGCCTTTATGACCCTAAGTGGAGCCCTCTTCCTACCATGCTAGGTTGTTTTTCCCTCTACGTGGGAGATCACTTGGGTGGGCAGCAAGGCAGGGGGACAATCTAAAGGCTTCATGGAGGAAGTCGAGTCGAGTTGTGAAGTGAAGCATGAGAATTGAACCACTGGAACAATAGAGGCAGAAGAAGGGGTTCTGGCCAAACTGTTCCAGGCCCAGGGGGCGGTGGGAACAAGACTGGGGCAAGAACAGTTCCAGGATTTGCCCTCCCAGTATAGCCAGCTGTGGTTTCTCACAGCCTTCTTCCTGTAATTCTTTCTCGCTACTTTGTCTTAACTGGGATTCTTTAACACTGGTAAGCCAGGAAAGCCTGGATTTTCCTTTTCTAGTGCTTATGACAAGGGCCTAGGAAGTGATCACTTTAGAAGGTGGTCCTGGGGACGTTTCCCCAGAGAAAAAGGGCAGTTCCAAAAAGCTCCTTGAAAGCTCGAGTGAGTCAAAGTTGGGCAGAAAGTACTCAGGGAAGCTTTGGTTTTTGCATCTGGAAAAAAGGCAAGAACGCACTGTGCTAAATGAAATAGGCACTTAAGGGGTCGTGTACCCTAACCTCTCTATGACTCTCCAATAAGAGGGAGAGAAGGGGTCCCTGGCTTGAAAAACAGAGGCAGGTAGGAAATTACAGTATCTCCAATCTAAGATAAAGCCCATTAAGAAACAGCACTAGGAAATAGCTAAACAAAGCATTACGTCTAGGGAGCTGGCGATTGAGACCCAGCGAAAGGAAAACTGGTTCGACCCTAACATAAATAGAGACATTTGGAACCACATCAACTCATGTGTAGCAGTCCCGTGGCTCGCATTTCCACTATCCATCTCTGGCTTGTTCGCACTTGCCCCAGAGAAGATGCTCTGCTGTATTTCTGAGGTGGCGAAGAGACTCGTTATCATCTTGCTACTATCCACCTTGGAAATCCCAAACAATCCACTTCAGGGTAGGCAGGACCTTAAAAGGCCATCAGGTTACCCAGAAGGAGGCAGAATTCCTTTGGGATGTGAGCAGACAGCCTCTACTTGAGGAGGGGGGCAAGTTGGGGGATGGGACTCCCTCCTTCCTGAGGTGGCCCATTCTCTTTCTGGACGACTCACAGAAAGTTTCTCCTTGTAGTGGAGCTCCCATCTGTCTCTGCAACTTTCACTCCTCTCTCCCTCTGGAAGCACACAGAACAAGCCTGATCCCACATCCATAAGACATCACTTCAAACACTTAGAAAGCTATCATCCTCTCCCCTCCCCTCCCTGGGAAATTTTCTCCCCTGCCTCCCAAAGTCTCCTCTTCTCTGTCCAGGACTCCTCCACATTCTCACTTCCCCATGGTCCCCTCACTGTCCCAGCTGCCCCCATATTCCACCTTGGTAATGCATGCTCCTCAAAGTATGAGGCCCAGAACCGAGGACTATGCTCTAGCCATGAGATGAGATGACCAGGGCAGGCTGGAGGGCCGGAGTGGGAAGTCATTACCTCCCTAGTCCTGGATGCTGTGTCTCTGCTCTGCCACGTTGTTGACCTCTAATGCTGGTCTGCAGTCTACTAAAACCCCTTGGAGCTTTTTCACTCGGCCTGTTGTCTAGCCAGGGTTTCTCATCCCCATACTTGAGCGGCTTAAGAGTTTATATTTGTCTTTATTCATTTTCATCGTATTTGTTTCAACCCGTAATTCTGGCCCGTCGAGATTTATTTTTCGGCACACGGATCCCGACGTCCGGTGTGTCGGCTATCCCTCCCCACTTCGAGTCATCTGCCACTTTGACAGGCACAACACCTATGCCTTTGTCCACGACGCCAATAAAAATGCTGAGCGGAACAGGGTTGACTTTCAGGTCAACTCGAAATAAAGAAACAAGAGCATTAAATGTCCCAGATCAATACTATGTCCATAAATTGACATTCATTACTTCACATCCAAATCCCTTTCCTCCTTGATTGATTAAAGCGATGGGCTGCAAAGAAGCGGTTTTCTCTGCCTGGGGAAATCCCCAATTGTCCACGCTTCAAGCCTTCCATTAGCCCAAACTTGTTGGGCATGGTTCACTTAACACCCGCACAAAACAGTCGTTTCACAAACACAAGGCAGAAAACCTCTGAGAAGAGCGATGCACTGAGCAGTCGGTCGGCCCGCACCCACCTCTCTCTTCTCCCCGAAAAGGCACAAGGGCCCTAAATAAGGAAATCAGACCCTGCGCTGGAGCTCAGTCCCGGTTCAACAGAGTGCACATGCCTGCATATGGCCGGGCGGCTTCAGCCAGGACTGATTGAGGGTTTATATTCAAGATACTGTGGCTCTGTAATTCCTCCTCTCCTTGTAGCCAGCTTTCATCCTAATTAATTCCAATTTCACATGAAATCCCATAAAATAAACATTTACAACACAAATAAAATGAATCACCAAGCAGCCAGATTGCCCCAGTACTTGACAGAAAGAATAGGCGTTGACTCAAATTTAATTTGGCAAAAGCAATTCGGTTTCATAAAGTACATGCTCAGTGCTGCTGAGACAAAGAAATGATGTGATACTGACCACTGCCCTCAATGAGTCTGTCATCTAACAGCAGGCTAAGACCAGTAGAGAAGGGCTAACAGAGTATGTGAAAAGGAGAGGCCCGGGGTAAAGGGCGAAGAGCCGGGAAGCTCACAGAATCGGGGCCACGGCCAGAAGACACCTCCAAGGTCAGCTAAATCCCGCCGCTTCATTTTATGGGTGAAAGAAACTGAGGTCCAAAGGGACACAGCTGGGCCCAAAGCTGGGTCTTCAGACCTTGAAGCTTGGGCTCTTTTCCTCCTGTATTCCAAGGTACCACCAAACCTGATGAGAAATTAAACTGAAACTGAACTTTCAGCTAGGGCATTCAGAGCTTGAAGGGAAAGAGGGTGTGAGTACGCAAAGATGGGTAGGGAGGAGGAAGGGAGGGTAGAGGGGAAAAGAAGGAGAAGAACCAGCGTTCCCAGCAAAGGCCTCAAACCACCGGCAAATAAACCCAGATGGAGTTGCACACTCTAGACCAGAGGCCAGGTAGAGGAGTCCTGGAGAAAAGTCATTCCAGAGCCTAACTGTAGGGAAGGCTAGCCCTGGACATCTGTTCTCAGAAGTCCCTGTGCCCTACTTGGCCTCCTCCTTGTCCAAACCTATGGATACTTCTATCAGGAGAGGAAAACGTGCAGCCCCGACCATGAGCCTTTGGCTTTGCGTCATTCATTCCCTCTAAGGGGCTGCAGTGTGATTCCCTGTTCCCTGTCCCCATTGGCCCTGCCATTGCTGCAGTCTGATTCCTCTCCCCCAGGATCACCTTTCAACTCTCTGAGGACAGCTTTTATGCTACCCCCACTATCTAATCTTCCCTTGACAGGCTAAATATCTCCTCTCAACAGGAACTATTTGCATATGGGTAGGTTTCAGGAAGTTCTTGAACCTGGTGAGGGGAGGGAACAATCTCAAACTGGAGATTTTTCCATTTTTCAAAAGGCGGTAAAGAGAACTTATTTAACTAAGGAGCAGCAGTCTAGCACAGTATGATGGTGTCAAATGGATCCCCACAGACCACAGGGTAACTTAAAAAACTACAAATGAACATTCTCTATGTTGTGCTGTACTTTTATCAATTCTGTTCAATATTTCCCAATGACACTTTTCATCTCATTCTAACCCAGGGGGGCCTACGGGGAAGCACGTTGGACATCCCTGGCATAGTGCATACAGCTGGGGAGCAGCAGGAAAAGCTGGATTCCCGTCCTGCCTTGGCCACGCACAAGCTGTTTGACCCTGGGCAAGTCACTTAGTGACTTGCATTAGCAGAGAGAGTTCCTTTATGGGGAATTCCCCGAATCGGTGCAATCACAGGACCGAACAAATAAATCAAACAAGCAGAAACAAATGAACAGACAAATAAAAAAGCAAACTGTGGCCACACGGGCTAAAGACAGAGCCTCAGGGTCAAAGAGTCAGGTCCCCTCCTTGTTTTGTGACTTCCTTTGGGAAGTCAGATGCTAAACTTGGCCTTTTCCTGTGTCTCAATCAAAAAAAATCAAACTCTTGTTTATAATGAACTGTTAGATCTTCCGCCACTAGTCAGTCACATAATGAATTATATGGGCTTCTTCCTAGAGAAATATACCAGGGGAAGACTGATTAATTCGCATGGTTAGCTTTTACCTCCCTTGAAGGATTGTGACAATCTGGGGGGCACATCACTCAGAGAATGTCGTACCTTATTTATGTGCCCGGCACACAGTAGGCCTATAATAAATGCTAGTTGGCTGTGACTGCCAACAGGGATTTATGAAGTTAGCTTTGGAGTGTGAAAAGAGCGCTGGATCTGGATCAGGTAGAGAACCCAACTTTGTTACTATGGACAGATTACTTCCCCTGATGGGCCTTCTCTACTAAAGTGGGATTTCTTCAGGACTAGATTTCCAAAGTCCCTTCCAGCTCCAAATCTGCTCATCCTCCTAGGGATGCAAGGGAAGAAAGTTGGGTTCCTACCCTTCAACAAAAGCTTACAGTCCTAGCCAGGGAAACGAGGCCCAGCTTCCTCACACAGAGAACGATCAGAAGGTAGTAGAAAAGTAAATGTGGGCTACTGACAGGAGACTAAATCTTGAAGTGACAAGGGATAGGGCAAGAGAGAAGGTGGTGCTCACCACTCTGTGCTGGGGGTGCAGCCTCCATCTTTCCTTGTCAGAATGCACTCCTCTTCAGTAGCCTGCAAGCCGCTGCTCAGGGTTCAAGATGATGGTTTGGAAATCGAATAGAATGCAAGCTCCCTGGGAGCAAGGACTGTCATTTTTGGCCATGTCATGACATCCCAGTGCCTACCAGCATGGTGTGCAGCACATAAGTAGGACCTTAATAAATCAGTCCTTGGAAGTGGAATAAAGTAGAAAGAACCCTGACTCCCAGAGGACCATGGATCAAATACCACCTCCGCCTCTGTGTGACCTTCAGCAAATCACTTACCTGTCCTGGACCTCAGTTGCCTTATCTGTAAAATGGAGTTGAATTAGATGGTTTCTAAGGTGACTTCCAATTCTAGATTGAGGATCCTATGACTTTTATGAATCTCCATTTTACAAACGAGGAAACCGAGATTCAGAGAGGTTAATTAGTTCACCCATGTTAACACAACTAATGAGTGTCAGAGACAGGATTTGATTCTAGGTCTTCCTGATTTCCAGATCAGCACTCTAGCCACCATGTCACACACGGCCTGTTTCTAGTCTTGCACTTTGGAACCAAAGAGAACAAGTCTAATCGCACTCCTTGTTCAGTCATCTCAGTCATGTTCAACTCTTGGAGTTTTCTTGGCAGACATACTGGAGGGGTTGGGCCACTGCCTTCTCTTGTTCATTTAGAAATGAGGAGCTCGGGCAAACAAGGTTAAGTAACTTGCCCTGGGTCAGTGTCTGAGGCCAGATTTGAGCTCATGAAAATGATGAAAATGAGTTTTCCTGACTCCAGACCCAGTATTCCATCCACTGCAATGCCACCTCCTGCCTCAGTTCACTACCTTTTAAACTTTTGCAAAATTTTAAAAAGACATCCTTGGCTTTTCCATCATTCTCACTGCAAAATGGATCCTTCCCTCTCCCCTCCCCAAGAAACCACCTTTGTAATAAAGAACAAAAGAGGGGAGGAAAGCAGGTGAGTAAAAGTAACCAACACACCAACTAAGTCTGGCACTTCACAGCAGTAGTCCCCTATGACTGTAAAGAAGGGACAGCACAGCACATGCTCCATGTGACTCTTTCAGGACAGGCATCCCCTGGGGTACTAGGCCATCCTCTGAAACACCAAAATGGGTGAGTTCCATAGCTATTGTACTCTGGGTACTTTAGAATCAGCTCTTTCTTCTTCAGGACCAAACTTGTTCATCACTATTACAAACTGCTTTTTTTTTATTGCTCTTTTCTTTACACTGGCCTATTGTCTTCCTGATTCTGCTTATTTTACTTGACATCAGTTCATATAAGTCTTCCCATACTTGTCTGATAGGAAGTCTTTCGACAGCTCAGAAAATCAGGAATATTTTCCCACTTTATGAAAAGTGTATTTAATTTCTCGGAATCCAAGTCTTCATGGTCTTTATGCTCAGAGCAGTTGAAACTGAATTTTATTCTGTTTAGATCCAGTATTTAGGTTAGGCAAGAAATTCGATCTCCTCAATCTAAATGTTGCACCTTTTCCTAAGATGTTAAAAAAAAAACAAACCAATGACCTACTTTTGGACTTGACATCTATTATGGGTCTAGTCACTATTATGGGTGCTAAAGCAGCTATAAAGCCAAAGCACCTATCCTCAAGAAACTTACAATCTGGATACCTGGAACACAGAGCACAATACAAGACGATACCTAATCACATACTGGGCAGAATTAGGCAGACTGTTGTTAAGAGAAGGGGAAATCAATGTGGGCTGAAGTAGCAAGCTTTGGGAAGAGTACGACCTAGATGTGATCGTTTCACAGTGCTGCACGATGGAATGGCAACAAATGAATGTGCATGAAAAACTTTGTGAGGTGGGGTTGCGTTAAGGAACAAGACACACTGCTCAGCAGCAACTTTTCAAGGTTTACAATATCACATGTACTGTTCTTCCACAAAGACTTTACTCGGAGATGTTGCCTCATCAGTATCAACAGACAACAAGGTCCAGTAGATAGTGTACTAAATGGGAAACTTGGGGAATGAAGGACGAGCAGCAGACAATATAACTATCTACTATCTGAGAATAACGCAGCCAAACAGAAAAAAATCATTCCCAGATGACAGGAGTCTTCTGGGAATGACTGCTCACTAGATAATACATTCATTTTTGCCTTGGGGATACATAAAATGGATTAAAAAAGAGACAACTAGGTGGGAATGCTAGGCCTGGAGTTAGGAAGAATTAAGTTCATTCAAATCCAGTCTCAGACACTTAATTGCATGATCGCCAGTAAGTCATTTAATCTCTGTTTGCCTCAGTTTCCTCAACTGCAAAATGGAGAAAATCACAGTACCCACCTCACAGGGTTGTTGTGAAGATTAAATGAGATATCTGTGAAGTATTTAGCATAGTGACTGGAATGTGATAGGGGCCGTATAAATGCTTATTTTCTTCCCTGTCCCTAAAAATACAGTATATTCCACAGTCCTGCGTGCTCTCCTTCTCCTTTCATACTACTGGTGGCAAAGTGACAGAAAAGTCAGCAGAATCATCAGTGTGATTCATTCATTTTAGACTGTCCCCAAAACATTAATTGATACTCTAAAACTGAGAGTCTAAATGTTAGGTCTAAGCCCAAAGACCAATGACTTAGTCACTATTCTCCAGCAACATTAACTATCTCACTACAAATTAAACTCAAAGACAAAAAGAAGTCGGAGTTAAATGGGAGGATTGCTCATG
This sequence comes from Sminthopsis crassicaudata, assembly GCF_048593235.1. Lineage (NCBI taxonomy): Eukaryota > Metazoa > Chordata > Mammalia > Dasyuromorphia > Dasyuridae > Sminthopsis > Sminthopsis crassicaudata. The sequence goes on from NC_133623.1 coordinate 32,227,764, forward strand.
GACTCCTTGAAGAGGCAAATAAAAAAGGTCACTGTGGAAACCCATGTGGCAAAATAATGGGATCAACAGTTAGGAAGATTCAATTCTAACCAAGAAGGATTTCTTGGTGTCTGCTATGGGCTGGCCCATACTATGCTAGAAGTTGACATGGAAGGAACTCCCCCAAAGCAAACCAAAGCAAGGCAGTTCTTGCCCACAAAGAACTTACCTTCCACTAGGGGCCGAAGAGGACATCAAAGGATTGCCAACTACAAAGACATTTCAAAACCATAGGATTTAGAGCTGAAAGGAGATCCTCAAGGGTTGAATTCTCTAAGACGTAAAAAGATGTAAAAGTACTATACTTGTTGTTGGCTATGTTATAGCGGGGAGTCCTTTTGTGGATGGACAAGAACCGACAGTCACTGAGATCCTTTCCAGTGCTAACTTTCTGTGAGTCCCTGATTTAGTTCAATCATCATTTTCAGAGGAGGAAAAGAAAATGGAGAAAGATGAAGAGGCTTGACCAAAATCATATAGGTGGCAAGTGACGAAGCTGAGATTAAAAGCCAGGGCTTCCAGCCTCAAAGGCAACCTTCTTTCCATGATAGCACCATAAATATCTCCCTTAAGAAGACAACTGGCGTTGGTTCAATCATTTTGAAAAACAGTTTAGAATTATGTTAAGAAAGGGACTGAAACCTCCACACCCTTAATGTCCAAGATCTTTCTGCTAGACTTCCATGCAAAGTGATAAGAAGAAGAACCTTAGATATGTTCAAACGGTTAGCGCATCCTTTGCTGTGGTAGTAAAACCTGGAAATCGAGCGGACGTCCATCAACTAGGGGGACTGGCCAGATGAGGTGATATGAGATTTTAAGGCAATATTACTGTGATGGAAAAAAATTAGTATAATGAGTACAGAGGAATAGGGGAGGACTTAAATGAATTAATGCAGAATAAAGTAAGCCGATCCAGGAAAACAAAGTTCACACATCTACATTAAAGTCAATAGAAAGACCAGGAACCAATTAAAAGTGAATAGTGGGAAATAATGACCCAGCTTGGCTCCAAAGAAGAGATCTGAAAAGGTAGCCCCTCCCTTCTTTGCAGAGGTAAAGATTTCTGGGTACAGAGTGTTAAGTATGATGTCAAAATTTTGCTGAACTGTTTTTTCCTCTTATTTTTTATTCTTTCCATTAAAAGATGGCTTTCAGGGAGGGAGAGAAGGGTAAGCTATGTTGGGAAGTGTAGGTGAGGGAGAGAAGGGTAAGCTATGTTGGGAAGTGTAGGTGACGTAAAAACAAAAGATATCAATATGATTTTATTTTTTAAAAAAGAAGTGAACGGGAAGGCATTGGAGTGGTGACAACCGACATCATAAAAATGAAATTGACTATATCTTAACAGACAGGAAACATCTGTAGCAGAAGTTTGAGAATCAGCTGTCTGTGTACAGTCAGATCATTCACTGGTTAGAGCAAAGGTCAAACAAAATACCAAATTGGAAGAAAAGATAAAGATGAGAAGATACTGTATATGATTATGGGAGCTCCAGCCTGACCTGTTTAAACAAGTTGCTAACAGCACAAAATTAAAGACAGTGACTCGCATTTTTTAGAGGAGTTTAACCAATGAAAACAGTCCCCACCACAAGGAGTACGAATGATCTCAAGAAAATGCCTCAGTCAACAAACACTTAATCTCTTGCCAAGTGGAGAGATATGGCAGCCAAGGATAACAATGGTTGATGGAAGGCTATGAGCAATATCGCTTCACAAAACATCAAAAAGTAGTGGAGGAGAAAGAGGACCTGCTGAGGACTTGGCAGGAGATCTAGCTAAGGCTAGTTCATACTGTGAGAATTTGCAGATTAAACCAGAATGAGGACTCCAGACACGAAATGGGATAGATCTGCTACTATTTTTATAGTGATATCTTCATTTGTGAATCAAATGGAAAACCACGACATGTCGATTGAAAGTCTTTGGTACCAGATATATTTATTATAAGAAGATCTATAAATTCAATTGGATCAACAACCCATCAAACTAGTTCACCGATGTATATTTATATACATATATAGAGACAGAGGGGGGGAGAGGGGAGGAGGAGGAGGAGGAAGAGAAGGAGGAGGAGGAGAGGAGAGGAGAAGAGAGGAGAAAGAGAGAGAGAGAGAGAGAGAGAGAGAGAGAGAGAGATTGAGAGAAAGAAAGAGAGAGAGAAAGAGAGAGAGAGACATTGAGAGAGAGAAAGAGAGAGATATTGAGAGAGAGAAAGAGAGAGATATTGAGAGAGAGAAAAAGAGAGAGAGATTGAGAGAGAGAAAGAGAGAGAGAGATTGAGAGAGAGAAAGAGAGAGAGAGAGAGAGAGAGAGAGAGAGAGAGAGAGAGAGAGAGAGAGAGAGAGAGAGAGAGAGAGATAGCTTGGAAAAGCATTATAATGGAGAATGGCCTAGGCCCAGAAGTGAATAGGAAATGAGGGCAGGCTGTATTGAAATGAATTGTTCATTGTCATAAAACATATTCTTTTCACACCAATATCCTCCCAATGGTGTCACTGTATTTATAAATTACACATTCACATTATCAGTGACTATCTGCATGTAAAAATATGGCATAAAAGATATGGAAGACTAGAAAAGGAGAAACAAGAGGCAAGAGATATGGAGCTTGACAGAGGTATCAGTATTCCCTACAATGCTCATAGCTGGTCCTTCTTAAGCTTTGCAAAGTGTTTCACAGGTATTGTCTCATTTGATCTTTATGAAGGATCTGCATGATGATTATTACAGATAGTATCCTCATTTTACAGAGAAAGAAACTGAGGCTCAGCCACATTCAAGAAAATGCCCATGGACATACAAGTCTATCCGAGGGAGGATTAAAGTCCAGGTTTTTCCTGGTTGATTCTGAAGCTGATGTTCTCTGCCTCTTCATAGATATTAAGAGAACTGGTAGAGGATTTTCAGCATTAGGAGATCCCCTATGAGAGACTTATGGAAAGAGATCGACTAGAAGTGCCCAGAATGAGAAGGGAGTGTATGGAGAGGTCATTCGACTCAAGGTTCCAGAAGTACAAGAGTACTCAGTTCAACTTGAGCACGTCTGCTTCACTTCAGGCCCAGTGCTAGATATTTGAGCTAAAAAGGAAAAAATAATATGACTTGGTCCCTGTCCTCAAGCAGGAAATGGAAACAATTAAATAAGTATAAAATATATACAAAGTTTATACAAAACAAAATATATACCAAAAAAATACAAATTTGCATTTGGTCAGAGAGCCTCCAGCAAGGAAGAATCCAGAAGTAGTACATGAGCTGATCCTTGAAGGGAGCTAGAGATGCCAAGAAATTGAAGTAAAGAGGAATAATTTCAGGTATAAGGAAACGGCGTATACAAAGGCATGGAGGTGGGAGATTGAATGTTGTGTACAGAAAATAAGAAGGATAAACTAATCCACCACCTTGGATGGAATTCTGCAGCTGAATCTTCTTTCTTCTGGAAGTTGTAGTTCAATTGTTATAGCCATCTCTGACTCTTTGTGACCCCATCTAGGGTCTTTTTGGTGCAGACACTATAGTTGTTTGCCATTTCCCTCTCCAGCTTATCTTACAGATGAGGGAACTGTGGCAAACTGGGTGAAGTGACTTCTTCAGGGTGATACAACTAAGTGACATTTGAATTTAGGTTACCTTGATGACTCTTGACTTTCCTTCCCACCTCCCTCCCCCCTGCAAAGGGTAGACCTATGATTTCATCAGGAAAGGGAACTTCTGACATGAAAACTTCCCTCAATGGTGCAGAACATCCACTTTTCTATCATTTATTGGTTTAGAGTTTCCTTAGGGACACTTGAGTGGTACCATAACTTTTGTGCCTGAACTCAGAAGGTCCTGATTCCAAGGCTGGCCCTCTATCTCCTCTATATCACAAAGTAGTTTATATCCATTAGCTTATCTGAGGTCCCCCCAAAACCCTGTGACATAAGGAGTGCACTTCAGGATGTCTATTTTGCAGGTAAGGGAACCAAGATATAGGAAGGCAAAATTACTTATTCGAGGTCACAGAGGTCATAAATGAGGCATTCAATGCTCAAAAGGCTAATCTTTGGTCTCCATGAGCAGTACTCCATCTCATTATTCCACAAAGCTTCTCAAGAGAGATCAAAGGCCTCTGCCCTTTCCAAAGATGCTAAACTTCTCTGCTTCCTGGTCATTGTCATCCATCCTTTGTTCTCTGGGAAGGCCACCGGCATCACGGAGTGAGGTCTTGACTTATGTGTAACTGGATCGAAATGAGGCATCAAAGGCCAAGACAAAAGTAGAGACCGTTGGCAACGTCCCGGGGTACAGTGGATGCCCTCAGCACCTTGGATATGGGACCAAGCTCTAAGTGTTTTGCTGAGCCTGCTTTGTCGGCCTTTATAGCTGTTGGGGGAAAAAAAATCCTCACCCACCCATTCCACCAGATTGGACGGGCTTGATGACTATTCCTGTCCAGCCTACGACATTTTTGAGCTTCGTGAACTGGACAAGTCATTTAACTGATGTGCGTCTTGTTTTCCCCCACTGTAAAAATGGGGATAATAATAGCACCTACATCTCAGGCTTGTCGTGAGGACCAGATGAGGTAATGTTTGCAAAGCTCTTAGCACAATGTCGGGAACATAGTAGATACTTAATAAATGTTTGTTCCCTTCTCCTTCTGCAATCTTGCAAACAGGGCAGGTGAACTCCCAGTGTGGTTGCTAGCATATCTGAATGTCAAGCAATGGGCTCCACGTCCCTAAAGGCCGCTTATTTTGAGACTACTTCCCACACACACTGTACCAGGACCCTGTTTTAATGAGGTGGCAGTACTCATCTGTCAGATTGTGCTAACTTCATCTGAAAAGTAGTTTTGCTAAAGAGAAAGCTTGTTTCTTTGCAGAGCAGAGCTTCCAAGATGAGTAAAACAATTGAGTGAAAGGAGGCAAGGGGACTTCACACAGGCGCTATAGGACCACAGAGACGCATATCGGAAACGATGAACATTCACTCCTGATGACATTTGGAGGGACCTTCCCCCGTACAAAGAACTACTACGCCACTTGCCTGATTGAGTAATGAGAAGACAGACAGCTTCAATCGTTTTCAAGGAGAGGATGCTCAGGGTGGTACTTGTCTTTTAGAGGGGGGTCCAGAGTAGGGCTCTCGACTTCCTAACCTAGAACTTTCTGGCTTCGGCAGAAATAGAGCTTCAAGGGGAAGCACTTGAGAGATGAATGCCAGAGAGGTGGAAGGGGCTTCTCAGGCAATTTAGTTCAATCCCCTAGTTTTACAGATGAGGAAGTTCAGGCCTTAGAAAATCATGGGACCTGTCCAAGGTGACGTAGGGAGTCAGAAGCATAGTGGATATTTACACCTTGACCCTCTGATTCCACCGTACCACCTAGTTTAAATATGACAATGTCTATTCAATCTGAGAATGTCCAAGCTGGCAGAGGTCTTTGAGATTATCGAGTTTAAGGACCTCATTTCATCCAAGAGGATAGTCGGGCGCCAGACTGATAAAGGTCCCGGAATCCTGAAAGAGCTCCTAGAGCTGGTATAGTCCATCTCCCCTTTTTTACAGATAAGGAAACTGAGGCCCATAGAGGTTCAGGGATATGCTGCGGGGGTCACACAGGGTACTCAGAGGCAGAATCTGAATCTAGAATCAGTGCTCATACAGATAGTTAGTGGTGAAGCCAGATTTCCTGACTTCCATTTCAGTTTTCTAGTACATCACTCAGTCTTTCTTCCATTTTAAGCATCCCTTTTGAGCTTCCTAATCTTCAAATCTCCCATCCTCCATGCCCCTTTTGATAGTGAGATAGAAATACCTCAAATCTATCAGGGGTTTGAGGGAGAGGGAAAGGAAAAAAATGGAGTAAATAGAGGGGCGAAAAGAGGGAGAGAAAAAAAGGGAGGGAAGGAGACAGAGATTGATTTAATCAGGACTATCAAACAATGGAGTATTGGGGAAACATACAAATCCATCAAAATGACTTCTGTAAGTTGGGCCTTAACAGTAAGCCTAAAGATATAAGACACATGAGCTTTCCTGAAGAGAAGATAGAAATAGATTATCAATCAATACCTGTCATAGACCCAAAGGCCTCCCATCTGCTGCCCCCAGACAGGAGGAGAAGGCTGACACTGCTCTCCAACGGAAGAGAAAGGAAAGCGAGACACAGATGAAACAACAAAAGATCAGAGATATTTAACAGTTGTGGGCACACCAATTCAGTGGATGGAACTGTCCTTTGGTCTAACTATCGTGGAAAAAATGGAAATTATTTAACATAACTCATTAGGTTGTTTATATCCTTTGATCCCCAGACCCCTCTGCCAGGCACATACCCCAAGGAAGTCAAAGCCACAAAGCAAGCTTCCATTTCTAGCGAGATATTTGAAGTTGCACATTTTAGTTCTGGGAATGAAGTGAGTGCACATTAATTGGGGAAGGCCCAAACAAACTATGGTACACGAATGTATTTGGACATGGATGTTTTGTACTTAAAGAAATAAGAACCATGAGAATTTTAGAATTGAAAGCTTTTCAAAACCTGGCTTCTTCTCACTTCCCTAGTCTTCTCACTTTCTTTCCCTCTATCCACTCCACAATCCAGGTAGGCTGGCTAGCCTATTTACAATTCCTCAAAATGATATTCCATCTCCCATGCCCATTCCTTTGTACTGGTTGCCCCCAAAAGCTAAAATGTCTTCCCTCCTCCTTTCTGCCTTCCACCTTCTTCCAAGCCTCAGTTCCAAACTCACTGCCTGCTAGCCTATGTACAAAATGTTCTGAATGCTAGGAGGTACAGTTCGTGTGTTGTTTCGTTGTGTATGACTACTTTTCTTTGTTAAAAGAAAGCTAGGAGGATAAGGGGTGGTTAGGGCCTAACTGGATTTCTACCTACTCTGCTTATATCTCATATGTATATACATAATTATTTCCAAGTCTTTCTCTTACTGATCTCCTAGAATGTGACCTCCTCAAAGGCAGGGACTCTGCTTTTTCCCTTGGTTACACTCAGAACTTAGCCTTGTACATAGTAAGCATTTAAGAAAAACTTGTAAAAAAAACAACAAAAAAGAAAAGCTTGTGACTGACCGATTATATGAAATAATAAAGAATCAAGAAAACATAATCAGAGTAATCTATGTATTAATTACAATGGTGTAGATGAAGAAAAAAAAACCCCTGACTTGAACACTGTGTGGTTGAAACCACCAGTCTTAGTCTTAGAGAAGAAATAAGGAATGGACTGTCTTCATTTTCTTGGAGACACAGAAGAGTGAAAAATATTGCAAATGCTAAGAGCTAACTTCCTGAGTTGTTCATTAGTTGTTCTTTGTTAAAAGGTAGGAGGAAGAGAGTTGGTTAGGTAGTATCTAGAAAGAGCTATAATAAAAAACAAAAAACAAAACAAAACCAACCCCCCCCCCCAAAATGAAGGCATTTAAGCAAATGAAATACCCAGCTTAAGATTCCTCAGTTTAATAGGAAATTGAGCGCAAGGGGCTAAATTGAGAGGAAGTGGCCCCACAATAACAGTATCTCAAGCCCTCATTTTTCTTTGTTCTCAGGCAGGTCACATGTTCCTCTTCTTAAGGAAAGAACTGGAGGCAACTTATTACCTTTGTGCACTCCCTGCTCTGAGGGCTCATTCAGAAAGTTGGAGGATCACAGATTTGGCAGTTAGGTAGCTCAGTGGATAGGAATACCAGACCTGGAGTTAGGGAGACGTGAGTTTCAAATGGATCTGCTTCCATTTCCTCATCTATAAAATGGGGGGAATAATAGCACCTACCTCTCCCAGGATTGTCGTGGGTATCAAATGAAATCATATTTGTGAAGTGCTTTCTAAACCTTAAAGGAGCATATAAATGTCTGCTATTAATAACTATTATTGACAGATTTCAAGCTTGAAAATTATCACAGAAAACCTTCTTCAGTTTACAGAGGAAAAAAGCAAAGTTCGGAGAGTTTGGTGACTTCCCCAAAGACACAGAGAGGTTAAGTGCCAGGGTCAAAACTGCCAACTCAGGTGACCTCACTCTAAATATAACTTGTTTTCCACTCCAAGTCTGTACCAACTCTTTGCAAGGGGGCAAGGCCATTTTGAATCCAAAGGACGGAATCTTTTTTTAATGAAGAGAAGGCCGGAGTTTTAATACATTCATAGGACTTAATTCAGGTCTCACTTTCCTAAAACCTATTGTTCTCCCCACAGCCAAGGAGGAAAGGGGCAGCTTATTATGGCTGCCATCACTGGCCCTACTTTCCCTCTCCCCATTCTCTCCTCCTCCCTTCCAAACAGCTAGAAGGTAACTGGATGTCAGTTGATAACTTACGATATTGTCAAGGATGGCTGAGCAGGCAGGTTCCTAACAATTTGTCTTGCTCTATTCTATCCTATCACTCACTTTTCATTTCCTCCTCTTGTGTTCCCCTTCCCCCTTTAGCTCCTGGAAGCTTTTCCTCTCAAATTTTCTATTTTCTCATCTAAAACATTTTTCTCATTGCTGCTGCCAGGGATTTGACCCCATGCAGTGTTGGATGACTTCAACATAACAGATAAGGCCATTCCTGTAACGTTAGGGTACTGACCAGAGATTTGTTTCTACCCCCTCGCACCTCGAAGCTCACGGTACTGTTATCCCCTCTCTGAGGCAGAGAAGTAGGGGAGCTCCCATGGCTAGTTAGTTTGGGGAACAGAGAAGGACAGGGGCCAATATCCTGGCAAGATATGCTCCCCTGAGGCCTACCCAACAGTAAAGAAGTAAAGAGGCTTATAGTAGCCATAGCAGCAGAAAGCTTTGTGATCTCCATAGTAGATTTGATTCCCAGTTGGGGGACTTCTGGTCAAATAACTATACCCAAATGGTTTCCTTGGGCCTGGGTTATGGGGAGAAATCAAAATCTCAACCACTTTACAATATGACCTTTTTAATGTGGCTCACCAACTGACTAACTTACTAATTATAACTGAAGTAATTTGTTAGTTATCTCATTTAGAATTGAGTAATCTGTTTAAGTAAGTTATTTGATAATGATGACCAATGTCAATGAACAAAATGCAAAAAAAACTGAAGTTGTGGAGGAAAACTCAGCTTTCCCCATCTGACAGAGACTTTCACTCAAATTTCTGGAAGAGTTATACAAGCTTACAGGCCTGGGAGACAAGGCCTATTGTTTCTGACCAGTCTCAGTCAGTCTGTCAGTCATCAGTTGTGACTTTGTGAGGAATAGTAGCTACCCCACTGGGGACCCAACTGACAAATTCCAATTGGACATCTCAGCTCCTTCCTTCCTTCCTTTCCTTTTTCTTCCCTTCTCTCTTCCTTCCTCTCTCCCTTCCTTTCGTGCTACCTTCTTTCCTTCCCTTCCTCTCACCCTCCTTTCCTTTCCTCCTCTTCCTCTGTCCACATAAGGTCTCACACCCTTACCTATTGGTGCTCTGCCCAGGAATATAAATTTTGATTGGTGAAACCTTCCAAGATATCTTGGAATTTACAGATTAGAATTCTTTCTTAAAGACCATGCCTTAAATCCAAATCACTCTGGCTCTCATTGATGGGCCTACACTAGTTCCCAGCTCAAGCCTCACTAGGTCATCGGACCCAGATGGCTCTTTTGGGACAGAAACCCTGAGGGTCTTGCCTCCCAGAATAATTTTTGATTAGGTCAAAGAGGCTGTTCTTTACCTCATTTCTTACCTAGCCTTAATCACTGAAGGGTGTGGCCACAGTCAAACTGAGACCCAGAAAATACCTGAAGTTTAAAAAGCCCAGGTCTCTCAATGTATTGGGGCCATTTCCAGTCTTCCTGATCTATATTTTGTCACTGGATGCAGATGCCTCTGGAAGAAGAAGGAAGGCTGGTGACTTTGCACAGCCCTCCCTTAATTCCAATGCACTTGCATCACATGATATCATCTTCCTGATGTCCCAATCTTCTTCAATAACAAAGGACAAATAACAACCACAGGTGGTTGTGTCTAACAACCTAGAAAAGGACTTCATGTTCTCCTTTGTTCTAAGTGTTCTCCACATGTGTGTCATGGTACTTTCTAAGTCTTGATCCACTCTCTCAAGAGGAGAATGTGCTCTCATTGGTGGGGGGGGGGGGGGAAGGGCTGGTATGTTTTGTATCAACTGTTCTTGCTATACTTTCTCAGTAATTACCCTTTTCTCAAAGGTAATTGAGGCTACTAATTAATAGTCAGTGGGAAGGGTACTGGTGGAGTCGAATCCCAGTTTCTCAAGAACCCCTTGAAAGTGGAAGAAAAGTAGTGGCCATGTTCCCGAGGCCAGAGCCTGTGAATGCAAGTGTTTGGTTGGGGGAGTGGCGCCAGAGTGGGGAGCCATACATCAGTGAAAAATGACAAACGTTCAACAAAAGAGAGGCATTTGAGGCATCTCATCAGATCATTTATCAGCTTGGAGAGAGCAAAAGCAGTTTTTACCCTCCAGTGGACTAAACTGCGTGCCTGAAAAGGCCCACATGATCCACTAGATTCTCACACAAAATCAAGTGACATCATTGGGGGCCATTGCTCATGAAGACGCAGAAGTAGTCACAGAAAACTTGGGTTGCCGTGACCTCTGAACAGGTGACCAAGGCTTGAGGCAGGCCCCAAGTGAGGGAGGATGCCCTTCTGCCACCTCAAATAAGGAATCCAAGTCAAGGACAGACAACCATGCTGAGAGGAGGAGTCAGAATTCACCATGGTCATCAGGCAAGAGCTGAGATCAATTCAAAGAAATGCTCCTTGCCCTGAAAGTTATTTTCTCTGTGCCTAGGTCACTGGTTTGCTCTTGTTTCTCTTTAACATAGAAGCCCTTAACCTGGCATCGGCAAACTCGGAGGGAGGGAAAAAGGTCACCTAACTGGTCTGTGACACACAAGAAAGTGAAGAACCCCTGCTTGAAACTGCAAATCTATTTCGGGTCTTTCAAAACACTTCACAATAAAGTAAAACGGACCCACGATTTCATCAGCATGGATGTTCTTGCCTTTGCCACAGCCTCTCTGTGACTTCTTATCCTCTGGGAATCTTGTCCAGGTTTTCTCAGAAATCTTTCAGAAAAAAATCCATTCAAGGAGCTGCTCCTGCCCTCCAGTTCTTTCAAGATTTCGAGGATACCCTCGACAGGGGTATGTCTACCGTAGTCCACCTCTTTTCCGCCCACCACCACCAATGTCAACATTGTTAAAGTGCTTTCCTCAAAACAACTCTGCAAAAGAGCCTTTAAGGCACAGGAATATGATAATTTAGTTTATTGGTTTTTCCCCTTCATAGTTGTTTTAAGCATTACATGCAAAGCTTGAAATTGCATTAAGGGGTCCCAGGGCTATTCTTGTATGCTCTTTGACCTAAATATATCCCATCACCTTAGAGTGCCCACAAAGCACCCTGGGAGAGTATTTTTTGCTCCAACCCTCTACACTCCCTCTCTTAGTTATCTCATCAACTCCCATGGCTTCAATAATCATTTCTATATAGATGACTCTCACGTTAATATTTTCAGCTTTTATCTCTCTGCTGAACACTAATCTCACATCACCACATGCCTTCTGGACATTTCCACCAGCATGCCCTGTAGGTATCAAACTCAACTAATCATTATCTTTCCCCAGAACCCAGCCTTCCACTTAACTTCCCTGTTTCTGTCAAGGATTTCTCCAATCTTTCAGTCACTGGCTTCTTGACCTTAGACTCATTGTTGACTCTCCCCTCTCCCTTATGTCCTCTTCCTCATAACCAATCGTCAACCCAAAATGTATTTCGATTCTGTCCTCTTCTGTCTATCCACTGCCTCGGTTCAGCCCTCATCACCTGTAGCCTAGGCCATTGCTAAGCCTACTAGCCAGCTTATTGCTTTTAGCCTTTCTCTCCTCCAAATTACAAATGAAAACCATTTAAAAGAATATCTAACATGTCCATGATGTTTTAAGGTTTGTGAAAGGCTTTACATGAGCTATTGAATTTAATTCTCAGCATACCTTCAAAAAGGAAGTGCTACTATTATTCCCAGTTTACAGTTGCAAAGACTGAGACAAGTTAAGAGACTTGCGCAGGCTCACACAACTACTAGGTATCTGAGGAAGGACTTGACTGTGTCAGACTGCCATTCCATTGGTCAGATAGCATCCGTCCCCATGGAGAAACAGCAAGGTTGAGCTCCTACGCCACCTTTTGTATGAAGCCTTTTCAGATCGTGTGTATTATCGGTGTTCTTCCTCTTCCTGAACTTACTCTGCCATTACTTTTCTTCACACATATTGTGATCTCCCTGCCCCCTCCCTAAGGGAACAGAAACTTCCCGAGGGAAAGGATTGTTTCATTTTTGTCTTTGTACCCTCCACACGGAACAGTCTCTTATTAAACAGGCACTTGATAAATATTCAAGTGAATAGCAATTGCCATCCGGCCCTTTCAGTCTTCTTGCTTCTCCATTTTTATCTGGAAGGAATGAGAGTCCCTGAGCATTTCTTAGCCATACCATCCCTGGTTGGGCCTCTCCCTACCCTCCACCCCCACTCATCCCAATCCTGGACACAAACATATCTCAAATGTTGAGGATCATCTTATCCATTTCACTGATGCCAGTCAGGACCACTCCTATTCCAAATAGTTAGCTGACTACTTCATTTGGAAAAAAAAATGCCTAGAGAAAATTAGCCTACAGTCTCCCAGTCTCTCCCAAGACAATGTTTGGTAGTGTCTCAACCTCTAGACTTGGAATTTTTTCCAGGAGCCTAATTCGGATTTCCACAGCTGCTCCTTAAGCCCTTTCCCCCCTCTCCGGCCTTCGGTAGAAATAGCGACTGGCAGCTCCTCCCCATTTGGCCAATAAGTCGGTATCTATTTTTTCAGAGTTATCTTTACCTTCTCTTCTGTGGGCTAAATAGCTCACATTCTTTCCTGGGAGGCTCTAGCATGCAGCCCTGCAGCCATTCTTATAGCTTGGCTTGGGCCCTCTCCAAGTTCTTTGTAACTGGCTGAAGCCACAGAACTCCAATAATGCTCTGGTTAGTGTGGGATCATAGTCTCCTTATCCTATACCCCCTTCAAGTTAGAGCATGGTGCTAATGAGATCAGAGCTGGGAGGGGGGGTAATCTTGGCATGGGTCAGTTAGTCTTCAAAAGCAAGCCCTCTGTAGTTCCCAGCTTGTTTTTCTCCACACCCGATGAAATAGTTCAAGAGAATATGCCTTCCTGAGGAAGTAGCATCCTTCTATACACTCCCCCCGTTTGCCACAACAGTGCCCATCTGGTCTTCCTGCCAGGCGATGATTGTGAGCCTTTTACTGAGATCATCTTAAAGAAGTTGCCACCCCTGGGCCATCCAGCCAGTGATAGGAGAGGGTAGCACAATCTCAAGGTCACCGTTGTGGGTCACAACATGAGAGAACGAGCGTCTGGACACATGGGATTGGGCGTTGGGAAGCCAGTGGAAAAGAAGTGAAGAGGCCTTCGGCTAGAGTGGCCGGGTGTTATCTAAGGCTGATGTAAGGCGATGTCCCAGCAGGGGTTGAAGGGTTAAGTTCCTTACCCTTGGTAGTACAGTAAGCCAAGAAAAGGGAGGGGGCGATTGGCAGTACTGCCTCTGGCAGCTTTTTGAGGGTCTTTGAAGTCAGGGCAGGTGACTTAGGGCTCCCTGCCTGGCCTAGGCAAAGCCTTTAGCTTGAAAGGACCTTCAGTTGTTTGTGATCAGGCCCTCTTGATGTCCGTGTCCTCTTGTGAGGGGATGGAAACCTTCTCTAGAAGGAACAAGAGAGCCTACAGAGGCTTCAGCCTTTTCTCTCTTACTGCTGCCATCCCAGCAGCCCTGACTGCAAAGGATCTTGAACAAAAGTGCTGATTCGCAAACTCTGCAGTGGCTTACTTTATCTGGTTCCATCTTTTCCTCATCCTCAGGACAAAGCTTTCCTTCAGGGCAACTTCTAGATTTCCTATTTCATCACCCCAAGCAAATCTTTCACACAACTCCTTCTATTCATGCACACTCCGAAGAACTGGCCAAAAGGTGAGGTGGTGGGGAGGGGCTGGGGGCGTTTGGCTTTTGTCTCCTTGTTGTCTGGTGTGTGTGTGTGTGTGTGTGTGTGTGTGTGTGTGTGTGTGTGTGTGTAGGGGAATAGTTTGTGTGTAAGGGGGTAGTGTGTATGTATGTGTGTATGTAGGTGAATAGTTGTGTATGTGTGTGTGTGTGTGTATAAGAGAATAGTTTGTGTGTAAGGGGGTAGTGTGTATGTATGTGTGTATGTAGGGGAATAGTTTTGTGTGTGTGTGTGTGTGTGTATAAGGGAATAGTTTGTGTGTAAAGGGGTAGTATGTATGTGTGTATAGGGGAATACTGTGTGTGTGTGTATGTATGTAGGGAGGTAGTGCCCAGGACTTAGATCCATCCACACCAATCCACCTTGGAAATCCAGTCTTGAATTCACACATGGCAAAATGTCGGTGTGTCTTCCCTGGAGAGGAAGCTCCAGTAACCCAGCGTGGCGTCTGTGTCCACAGTCTGGTTTTGGCAGCGCACCCCTCCTGGCTTCACTGCCTCTGTATTCCTCTCCTCACATGCGGTTCCAACCAGTACGAGGCTCTCCCAAGGGGGATAACATAGACTTGAGCTACTTTTCTGGGTGGAGAATCGGGGAAGGGGAAGTCCTGCTCCCCATGGAAACTGCCAAGGGTCTGGCCATGCTCTGGATGTCATCCCACCCCGGGCTTAACAATGGCTGGGTAGCTGAGTTTGAGAAACAAATCCCAGAGCAAAGCCAGGCTGGGTAAGTGGCACGGAACTGGATCCATTACCTTTACTCCAAACAAGGACTGCTTGTTTTCTGAGAAAAAGGATACACTGAAATGATATTGCAGCAGTATGCAAATGTACCATTTTTAGAAGCAGACTACCCATATTAACCTGCTTTTCCCTAAATACACATCTTCCCTGAAGTAGCCCTGCCAGGTACAGAGACGTGAGGCTTTTTTCCCTTTATCCCCATTCAGTTCTTCAGCTCATTTGGACATTTCTGCTCACGAACCAAAGCCGTCACCGCCACCCCTCTTTACGTGTACCTTGGACTACTCAGTGTGTACACCCTTGGCTCAGAGTGCCCACTGTGCAAACTCATTACGATTCCCAGGCCAGAGAAGGAAAGTCTCTAGCTTCCAATATCTCGGTGCCCAGCACAAAGTCCTCTGGTACACAGCGAGCTCGCTCTCACATTCACAGCGCGACAGACATTTATAAATGTCGGCGACTCTTCACGAGACAGAATACAGACGGACGGCCCAATGCTGATGAGGTCATCGCCATCATTGTCACTGGCTATAAAAAGTTGAAGATTTGCTCGGTCCAATTTGCCCTCACCAAGAGTTCCTATTTTGGGCATGCTAATTCAAACGTGTGCAGACAGCCACCCCTTCCAGCCTTTGCCACCACCTCAAGCTCTGAATCAAGCAGAGCTGGGATCTCTTAGAGTACATGATCACATGAAGATTCTTTGGGCCTTCATGAGAAAGCCATGTCCTCCCACGGTGGGGCTCCAAATGGCCTCTGTGTGATAATGAGTATCACAAATGGCAGCGTCAAGCCAGAGAAACTTTAAGGCCCTATCTTTTCATGGACAGGGACAATCTGGACTGGAGATGCTTTTTCTCTTCTCTTCTGGCAAATATTAGGGGCTAGCCCTTGTTTATGATCTGCAGGAAGACAGTTCAGGCCCGATCTGCTGAGTCCCTCAGGAAAGTGGACTTCCCAGTAGGACTCTTAATCTGGCCCAAGAATGTATCCCTTCCCTTGGATATGGGCTTTGTTAGTGGCCTAATAGAATCAAGTCCAGGAGAACTGGCTGTGTGGAGCAGGGAAAGTTATGTAGAACCTGGCTGGCCCAGGATAAAAGACAGAGAGTCTTTGGAACAAGAACTCGAGAGGTTCTCTCCTTGGTTCTGAGCCCATGAATTCCAGGAAAGCCATCCACAATTATTATGATGACCACAGTCCTGACTCTAGTCAACATACTCAACCGTAGCAATTTCTTGGCCATTAGCTTGGATCCTTTGGATTCTGGCCATCTTGTTTCTGTCCTATTCTGGATGTTTTGCATCTCTCCTGAAACTTAGGGATTTGGATCATTTGACCTTATGGCTTCCTAACACCAAGACCTCGATATCGTTTTACACTGTCCATGTCTCACCCCAGGTGGTAGCCATACAGGGAAGACACATAGTTACCACAAAGGAGAACAGAACATTTTAGGCGAGAGGGAATTGAGATCATCTACTCCAACCTCATTATTTTATACAGAAAAAAGCCCATATCTTAATACAAATGGCTCTAGTCAGCATCTAAAGCTTTTCACAATCTGACTCCAACCTACCTTTCTAGATCGATTCTAGGCATGTACGTGGTCTTACGTCCATACCTTTGTCATGCTCTGTGCCCGATGTTCAGAATCTTCTCCCTCCTCACCTCTGCCCCTTGGCATTCCTTATTCTCTTCAAGACTCATCTCAAAGTCTTGAGACTGTTGTTCCTGCTCAGGAATTTCAGCTGTAACTGACTCTCATCCCCCATTTGGCTTTTTTTTTTTTTTTTTTTTTTACATTTTTGTATTTTGGGCTTTTATCTGGTATCTCCAGAGATACTGGAGTGCTTTGCAATTTCCTCTGCCAGTTCATTATTCAGATGAGGAAACTGAGGCAAACAGGTCATAGTAAGTGTTTGAGGCCAGATTGGAACTCAGGAAGATGAGTTTTTTTTTAATAGATGGGCAAGCTAAGGCCCAGAGAGGGTAATTGTTTTGCTCAGGATCATGCAGCTAATAAGCTTTATTGGTGAAATTAAAGCTTTGGTCTTCCTGACTCCATGTCCAGTGCTCAATCCATTACCTACTTGAAAAGCTGGGTTTTTTCCAACTACAGTTCAACATCAAGAGGCTGGTAGAATACCATAAAGACAGCTAAGTGGCGCCATTGCTCCAGGTCTCCTGACTCATCTTTGTGAGTTCAAATCCAGCCTCAGACACTTCCCAGCTGTTCAAGTCAGTCAACCCTGTTTGCCTTAGTTTCCTCATCTGTACAATGAGCTGGAGAAGGAAATATTCCTTCCGGTATCTCTGGATACTGGAATAAATTCCTCCAATATCTCCAGTACTGGCCATAAAGAGTTGAACACAACCAAAATGACCCAACAGCAACAACAGAATAACACAACAGAATACTACATTGAGCTAATAGGGACCTCAGGGCCATCTAGTTCAACCCAGACCTGAGCAGGAATTCCTTTTAGAATATCCCCCAAGGAAGGGGAACACAGTCTCTGCTTGAACACCTTCAGTGATGGAGAGCTCGTTTTCTCCAGAGGCAGCACACGCCACCTCTAGGCAGCTCTAATTATCAGAAAGGTTTTTCTGACAGAGAAGAAATTTGTTTCCCTGCAATCTCCACTCATTACTTCCAGTTTTGCCCTCTGAGGCCAAGACTGAAATAGTCCGGCTCCTCTTCTGAATACAGTTCTTCAAATACTTGAAAATGGTTATCGCATCCTCTGGAAATATTTTTTTCCATCCTGTTCTTTGAATCAACCTTCGTGTGATGGTGTCTCTCTAGCATCTCAACCAGTTAGGATGCTCCAGCTTGTCAATCCCCTCCCTAAGATGTGATTGGCAGGGCCGAACACCACACTCCAGATGCCGTCTGACCGAGGCGTGGGGTTATCACCTACCTTATTATGTTTTTCAAGCAACGTCAAAGACCAGAGAGGGGAGTTTTTTGGCCACCATGTCACACCACTGACTCATGTTGAGGATGCAGTCCATCCAAACCCTCTGGCCTTTTTTTCATATGAATAATTATCTGGCTAGGACTCCCCAATCCTGGCCTTGGGAGACTGACTTTTGAGTTCAATTAGAGAACTCTCCACTTATCACTATTACATTTCATCTGGTTAGATGTGTCTTTTCTAGCCTGTCAACATCTTTTCAGACTCTGACTGTTACCCAGCATTTAAACTAGTCTTCCTAGCTTGGTGTTATCTGCAAATTTTATATATTATACATTCCTTCTGCTAAGTCTATGATTTTTTAAAACATGGGGTCAAAGATAAAATGCCGTTGGTTTTTTAAAACAAAATAAGAATGGAGCCAAGGACGGATCTCTGGAGCACTCCACTGGATACCTCCCTCTAAGTCTCCGTCTGTTTGACTAGGTTCGGATCCACTTAATCATCGGGTGATGTGGCCACTGAATCTCCATCTCGTTCACTGGGAGCTGATGGCAAATGTTTTGCAGCAGTCCAAGTAAATGATGTCTCTAGTATCCTCCTCATCTACTCCCTTTAAGTTGGTCAAATCGCCCTGTGGATACAGGGACTGGTTGCCATCCGAACACAGAAGCTTGCCTATTCCAACCATTTGATTTCATGCTCATTAAGCTAGTAACACATATCCTTAGTCATCTGTTTACATATTTCATTGCATCTGAAGAGGGTGATCTGAGAAAAGGAAATGCCAAAATGAATAAGGCTAGAGAACTCCGAAAGCCAAGTAATCTTGTATGTGTTTTTAATTAAGTTATCACCCTTGTAATTAAAAAGTGTGAATTTCATTCCTGTTACCATTTAGCAGAAGAGAGAGGAACTTTACAAATGGGCAAAGAAGAGAAAGAATTATATTTTCATAAACATAACCAGCTTACAACTGAACTGACTCATAGCGTATAAGCAACAAAGTTCCAGCTGCTACTCACCCACCCACTCGGCGATGGCAAACCGTGATATCTGACCCAGTGCTGATGGTGCCAGGCAGACACGTCTCAGTCAGAATAAGAGTCTCATGGCCATCAAACCACAAGGAGTGTCAACGACATAAGAGTTGAGGTCCTCAAAGGCGAGAGGATGACCTATCTGTATATAGTTAAAGACTGGGATCGCAAGATCAGAGAGGTGGGAAAAAGGGGTTATCTGAGCCCACCATCTCATTTCTCGTATAAGGAACAGGCCCCAGAAGGTGAAGTCCCAAATTCACACAGCCACCAAATGGTAAAGCCAGAACTTTCCAATTCCAGCTTTTCTCCCTGCCATGCTCCCAGCATCCCTGAGAGGGAGAGAGGGCAAAGGTTATTGTGCTGGCTTGACTGACCATAAAACAATCCACAATTAGAGAGATTTGGCCAGTGTCACCAAGTTAACTGCATCATGTAAAAACTTATGCTGACCATGCTATTTTCACCTTTTTCGGTTTGTTTTTGTTTGCTTTTTCTTTCTCATGGCTTTTCCCCCTTTTGTTCGGATTTTTCTTTCACAACATGACTAATATGGAAATACATTTCAAAGGATTGTATGTGTTTATATCAGATCGCTTGCTGTCTTGGGGACGAGGGAGGTAAGAGAGGGAGGGAGAACAAATCTGGAACATAAGGTCTTAACAGAGGTGAATGTTGAAAACTATCTTTACATGTATTGACCCAAAAAAATTATGCTGACCATCATTTCACATTGTCTGGGTCTAGACATGATAATTCTAATGTTTTAGCATTTACAATCTGAAGAATTTGAAACTCAGAGAGTTCTTTTTGGCAAACAATGATATATTCTACATATAAATCAAAGCTTTGTAAATATGTCTACGTGGCATATACATGTAATGTATATATATATATAGATCTATAGATCTATCTATCTATATCTATATCTATATCTATATCTATATCTATATCTATCTATCTATCTATCTATCTATCTATCTATCTATCTATATATATCAATCTATATATACCATAACCTCCCTGAGGGAAGGAAACTGGTCTAAATCAGCACCTATCATAAGGCCTCGAACACAGACTTTTCTTGTTTGTTGAATGAATCAGTGCTGAAAAAAAAACCTTCAAAATATTAGTGGCAATATGGAGAGCCCAGCGAGCATCTCCTTTGCTTGCTATCTGAAAACCTCTAAAGGCAGAGGAGAGCACTTAACTTGGGCTGTCACTAGAGAAGATGAAGGAAACCCGCAGGAATCTGCTTAGCTGCCCTGCCAGTTTTCAGGGACTCAAAAGATTAAGTTTATTTAAGATGGGAATGGACTTGTCAAGTCACTGCATAAAATGATCAGGAGCAAAATGCTAATTCACTGCTCTAAAGTGTTTCCATGTTATCAACAGCCCTCCTTGATTATGTAAATTGGCAATAAGTGATTGGCATTCACAAATGTGCCTCCAAGCAGCGAATGGGTAATTAGGAAGGCTTGTAGAAACCCGGTTGTAGAAGGCAATTTTGACAAATCCACAAAAAATAATGACTCTCTATTAATAGTTAATGATGCGTGTCAGAGAGACCTCAGTTATTGGGTTCTTCCTCATCAAAAGTGTGTGTTCTCCTGTTTCCTTTCAGCTGGTCAAGCTCTCCACACCCTCCTTTTTGCAGCATTTGCCTTTGAATCTCCGCCAAGACTGAGTAATTGAAAACCAGCAGCCAGAATCCCATAGAAGGCTATCACCAACCAAGATTCAACAGCTCTCTTCTCAGTTGGTAAATAGGCTGGAATATTCTGGGGAAGAATGCTCAAATGTCAACTTGCTTTAAAGGCCACATTGTTTAATGGGTAGTAGACTGACACTCAATAACGGGGACCATTCCCGTTACCCAAAGTCACAATTCTTTCATCCTTTTATTCATTCCATAACCATTTCTGAAGCACCTACCGTGCCCAAAGCATTGTGCTAGGCACCGGCACAGGATACAAAGAGTAGCAGGGGTGCCACAGCGGATGGAGGGTCGGACCTGGAGTTGGAAAACCTTGACGGACACCAGCCATGTGACCCTGACTAAGTCATAGAACCCGTCTCGATCTCGGTCACCACAACTGGAAAATGGGAAAAACATTAGTCCCTATTTCCTAGGGCTGTTGTGAAAATCAAATGAGAGAACATATAAGAAATGGCTTTGCCAACCTTAAGGCATGAAATAAATGTCAGCTGTTATACAAAGGGAAATAAGCCTTGGTCCCTGACGGGGTGGATATCACCCAAACAGTTCAGAAGACCTAAGCGCCCTCCTAGACTAATGGCATTCTATTTAATTACCTGCCATTTATTTGGTATTGCTTCTAAATATACCTGTTTATGGATATGTTGTCTCCCTGAAAAGAACACAAGCTCCTGAAGAAAAGGGGCTGTCTAGATTTGATCTTTCTATTCTCAGCCACTAGCATGGTGCCTGGCACATAGTAGGCGCTTAATAAAAACTTGATAAAAGAATACTATCCAAGAGCTATAATGCAGCACAAACAATAAGAAGATAATACAGTTGTGTATAATTGTATTCTTTGTGAGTTCTTTCTTTTTAAGTAATCCAAAGGGCAATGTAAACCCAATCTAGTGAGGCCCCGTACAATAAATGATGCCCAACATGTTAGAAGCAACAGTGAGGATGTGTTTGACTGTAAAAGGAGATGGATTGCTTCTGCAGATAAAGGGTCTACGAACTACCAGTGTAGCCCTGAGATATTGAAAGAAAAATCGAGTAAGGTCTATGATATGCTGAGGGATCCCCCGTGAGGGATTTATGAGAAAAACCAGAGACCAATATCCCACTAGATAAGAAGGAGTTGTAATCTGTACTGGTGGAGGGGGTACCCACAACTACTGAAATCACAGATTCATCAAAGTATCAAAGAAAGACAGATGCAAAGTGCTATGTGAGTCCCATGACAACGCGTAGAAAAAAGTCTATGTCTATTTTTCAGCTCAAACAATCTGATCTCTGGAATAATGCAAGGGCACTGGCGCTATTAACATCAAAGTGTGTTTGATTGAAAGTCCCATGTGTTATGTCTGGGACTCTCAAACATGTCTCTAGAGGGTTAGGGTGAAATCTCAGCTCTCTTGTTAGATATGCAGTCTAGGCTGTATCTGGAATACTGTGGCAGCCCAGGCTCACTCTTCCAGCCGATTGACCCACTCGGGCCTGATTCCACAACGGGTACTGAGCACGGACAGCCACAGAATCGGAGACATCTGGACGAGAAGACACAAATGAGCCATCCCAGCTGCCCATCCACGGGGGCAACACAGTGGGGACATGCAGAAAACACCTCCGAGTTGGGTGTGCCAGAGGCATGGCTATAGGCCCTGCTATCTGACACGCTGGAGGCTGGTAGAACGTTTTGAGTGTGAGAGTTCTGGGCTACGATAGCACTAAAGCAGATCAGGTATCCACATTAAGTTTGGCATCAATATTGTGAATCACTGGGAGTGGAGTAGACATATGGGCGCCCAACTAGCCTTGGTGAGATAGGAAGACCCAGTCTCAAAAAAAAAATAAATAGAAAAACTTTACACATGGAAGACAAGGTTTGGTGCTGTCCACACCTGAATGGCACCTGAATGGTTCTGTTCTCACAGCTAATTCAAATCTGCCCAGAGGCAAGAGGGTCACAGCCAGGCTTACATTTACTAGCAGCAGTATTTGCTCTCCCTTTTCCTTAATGCTCTAGCTAAATACCACCTCTCTACACTGGCTTGGTAGGACAATTATTCACCAAGAAAGTTTACCTGCTGCCCTCCCCTTCTGGATAGGTTGGGTTCCCCTAGTTACCAAACCAAGTATCTCCCTTTCAGAACTCTTTTCCCACTCAGCACTCTCCTTCCCAGAGAAGGGGGTTGAAACCTCTTGGAAGACCTCCGAAGAAACTTCTAGAATGGGAGCAAGGAGATGTGGGTAACACACCAAGAGCATCACTAACTCTGCATCTCTCCACAGCACCAAGCCTCCTCTATCAGGAGCTTCTCTTGAACCCTACCTACTCAGGCATGGGTCACTCCTATACTGTGGAAATTCAAGTGAGGTCAAGTATCAGATTGAGAAGAGAATGAAGGACAGGGTGACTCTTGTAGGTTCTGGGGAGTCACAGGTGAAGCTCCCAGGATGGGTATGACATAAGCAGGGTTTCCTGGTTTTACTAATGAAGCTTTTGCTCTGCTTTGCTATCCTTGCTGTTTTTGGTGTTCTCGTGCTTGCCCAAATGTCTGCTGAGGACCTTGAATCCCCATTTTTAGGTGTTGCTGCTCCTAAAGCATTGTTGAGTCCCTGTTACCTCTAAGTAAGGGGAAAACTCACATGCTATCTAGCAAGGTGAGTTTGTAAAGGTGACTTCTAAGTGAAAACTGTTACTTTTTGTACACTTTGTCATGGGAAGAAACTGAGCCTAGTCCTGCTATGAATGCATCGTTAAAAGCTGTTTAATCTGTTGACTCCTATATAGGACATGTTTATTTTGGTTTGCACCATGAAAGGCGATGGTGAGCAATATCCAGCCCCCTCCTCGGCCTCTAGCCTATATCCGAGCTCAGTGGAGCTGGGCGGTGATGGAAATTGTCATGTTTAGGCCACGTAATCGATACAGAAGCACAGTTGGTTCCCATTCTCAGGGAAGAACCAAACTGAACCAACAAGATACCTTTGTTGTTGACTGGGGAGGCTGGCTGAATGCTTTCAAATCACCAGGGAATCATGGTGGGGAAGTAGTTGGTCTTCCTTTCCTTGGCTGAAAACTTTTACAAGTCTTGGTAATCAGAAGATCTCCATCTTCCCCTTCCCCCCCACAGTTCTTCCCTTTGGGAAAGCAAATATAATCATAGTGGAAGCCTCAGGAACTTTCTGGGCATGCTCAAGGAATCCTCGCTTTGGAAAGCTACAGTCTACTCAATTCTGGAATAGTACTGCCTCAGCCTTGGAAACCCATTTACAGTAATGTTGATGAATCCCCAAACCAACTGTCCCATTTAACTCTCGTTCAATGCACAGTTTCATTTATTCAACAAATATTTAGTAAATATTGGTTGGGTACAGAGCGCTATACTAGGGGGAAGGCAGTGAAAATTTTATGTAAGATATGATTCTTGCTCTCATGGAGCTTACAAACATGGCATCAAAGGCAGCTACCATACTGATGGGAAATTCTTCAACTTGAACCAAAACCAAAGTGGAGGGAGTGTTAGAACATGATTTTTTGGTCTGCTGATGATTGCACACTCAATGCAGCCCCTGAAGCTGAGACGCGACATGAGAAGTGACATGCATTGATTCTCTGCCGCTTTTGCTAAATTTGGCCTAACAATGAACACTAAGAAAACACAGGTCCCTTCAGCACCAGTACCACGCCATCCATATGTGGAACCATCGGTTACAGCAAATGGAGAAGTCTTGAATGCTGTGGATAAGGTCTCTTGTATTGGCAGTATACTTTGCAGGGATGTCCACATAGATAATGAGATTGACACATGCATTGCCAGAGCTAGCTCCAGAGTTTGGGAGGCTCTGAAGGAAAGTGTAGGAAAGGAGAGGGATTAGACTCATACTGAAGGTCTATAGAGTCGTTGTGCTGACCTCATGGCTGTTTGCCTGTGAAACCTGGACAACCTACCAACGCCACACCAAGACCCTGAATTTCTAATATTTGAATTGTCTTAGGAAGATTCTGAAGACCACTTGGCAGGATAAGACACCGAGGTCCTTTCTCAAACTAAACTAAGCTTTCAAACCCTGTTTCAGAGAGTACAACTCCATTAGGCTGGCCACATTCTTCAAGTACCAAATGTATACTTGACAAAAAGACTATTTTATGGAGAAGTCACACAGAGCATATGCACAAGGTGGTCAATAAAAACGATGCAAGGACACTCTCAAGGTCTCTCTTAAGAACTTTAGAATTGATTGTGAGACATGGGAGATACTGGCCCAGGACCGCCCAGCATGGTGTGCCCTCATCAGAGAAGGTGCTGTGCTCTATGAGCAAAGTAGAACTGAAAAAAAAAACATGAGATACATAAAGTTAGAGTCCACCCTTCATAGTTCAATAGGAACTATTTGTGTCCGACCTGTGGCAGAGTATCTTAAGCTGGTACTAGTCTGATCAGCCACAGTCAGATATACCGTAACTGGACTCTAACACAGTGGTATCATTTTGGACTTCTCCGAGAGGGACAAACAACAATAGCCCAATAGGCCTACCAAGGTCTTCTACTACATTAACACCTCTCCATCAGTGCACCCGCCTTTAACAGATGAACCTTGTCTTCTAGTCACCCTCTTCAGTAATGACATCCCTAAGAAAGATATCCTATCACCTCACATGTCTGAGAAAAAGAAGCCCCAAAGTAAATTCATCTGAAGGAACAAAAGGTCAAGAATCTTAAGGGAAATAACATATTTGATAAGCAGAAATTCATTAAGATAAGCTATTAACACCCAGCCTTCTTTTTATATTCCAAACATAGAGGCTGCTGAGTCACAGTTGCAATGTGGGTGTCCAAACACTGTAGGAATAAGGTAGCTTAGAAGTACCAAGTCTCAAATTCTACCACAAGGCGGTAATCGTTAAAATGATTTGGCAATAGCTGAAAATAGAAAAAAAAATCGGCCAGTAAACCAGATTAAGAAAATCTAAAAGCAATTGGGCATATCAACACTGTGTTTAAAAAAATTCAAGAATACCAGATACCAAGATAAGGAAGGATTCATTCAACAAAACTACTCAGAATGCAAGAAAAGAGTCTGGCAGAAATCAGTTGGAGGCCGGCATCTTACACCATATACCAAGATAAGGGACCAAGATATATAGGTAACAGTTCCAAATATATAAGAACACAAAAATGAACATTTTTAGCATACAGAATATCCCCAAAGTCTGTCTGTGTGTTAATAGACTGGCAGTCTCCCTGAGGACAGGAGTCACCCGCCACTAAACTCCACTAAAAATTTTGGGACAACCTGTCTAAATGATCTAAGGATCTGAAAAGGCAATTTTCAAATGAAGAAATGGAAGTTATCAGTAATCATATTTCAACCATACCCCAAGTCACTACTAAGAGAAATGCAAATTAAAAGTACTCTGAAATTGCCATCAGGTGGATAAAGATGACAAAAGACGAAAATGATAATTACTGAAAAGATTATAGGAGGACAGGCACGCTTATGCACTGTTAGAAGAACTCTGAATTGGCCCAACCATTCTGGAAAACATTTTGGAATCCCAGCTCCCAAATACCTTAACTGCACACTGAGTCGGCAACCCTATCACTAGGGATATGTCCCCAAAGAGGAGCCATGCAGAAGGAAAGAATCCATATGTTTCAAAATGTTTAGAGAACCTTTCTGTTGTTGTCATATTAAAGAACTGAGAATAAAGTAGCTACTCATCAATAGGAAAATGGCTACACAAATGAGGATATATGGATGATATAGG
This sequence comes from Sminthopsis crassicaudata, assembly GCF_048593235.1. Lineage (NCBI taxonomy): Eukaryota > Metazoa > Chordata > Mammalia > Dasyuromorphia > Dasyuridae > Sminthopsis > Sminthopsis crassicaudata. Next base: position 32,254,023 of record NC_133623.1, read on the forward strand.
ATATAAATTATGATATATGGATTTCTTATTTTATAAGAAATAAGGAAAATGATGGGTTCAGAGAAACCTGAGAAGACTCCTATGAACTGACGAAGTGAAATGCACAGAACCAGGAGCACAATTTATATTATGACTATAATAATGTAAAGGAAAGTGAGCTTGTAAATCTTTCAAGGTTACTTGAAAGGAAAAGTAAAGGAAAGTAACCTTGAAAGATTTACAAGCTCTGATCAAAGTAGTGGCTAAACATGAGTTCAGAAGCCTGAGGATGAACGGGCCTTCCATATCTTGCCAGAGAGGTAACAGACTAGAGATGGAGGAGATGGATATTTTCAGAACAGGCAGAATATGGATCTGTTTTGTTTGATTGTGCTCATGATAAAAGGGAGGACTTCAGGTATGGGAGCTTGGTGGTACACATAAAAAAGAAGAAAAGAGCATTCATCAAAAGAACTATTTTTTTTAAGATTCACAAGTAGAGGAGCTTCAGAAGGGGAGGCTGAGAAGCAGTATAGCTGTGTAAAATTTAATGTTAAATTTCATAGACATTTTAAGAAAACTTTATATACATATTTCATAATACATAATCTGCTTTCTATTCTTTGTATACAGACCTGTTTATGTTTGATTGGGTTTATTAAGTTAATAAGAAAAAAGGATGCCTCTAAGTCACCGTCTATTTGGGTTTTCCCACTTTGCCCTGGGTGAGGACCCAAAGCCATATGGACCAAAAGGGGACTGCTGTAGGGAATCTGCTTTCTCCCAAAATATACAGCCCCCCCCAATTCTAATGATCACTCCCCGAGCAGAAACTCCCTAGCCCATTCTCAGTCAGCTTTTCCCTTGAGGCCTTAGAGGGAAAGCCTCATCTAGGGGTTTTTTACCTATCCAGAAGGGCTGAGTGGTTGGAAGTATCCCAACAAAAGCAAGGTGACAGCGTAACTACTCTCAGAGCCCAAAGCCTCTTGTTCCCTCCAGTTCTTCGGTCTTCTTGGGAACCTAATTGCACCCTTTTCCTTTTCTTCAGACCACCACAGAAGCAGACTTTCAGATTAATTAATGTGGTAAGGTCTAGAGGAACCAAATGCTCATGCGATGATTATTTAATTCCTCATTTGAGGACTCCCTAAATATCTCAACCAGCATTACCCTTTACAAACTCAAAACAGATGGAAATTGCAGAAATTAATGAAAATAAACTATTAACTCCCAGCCTTTTATAGCCTAAACACAGAGTCTGTCCTAATCTCTCTCTTGACCTTCAGTCTCACATCACCAACCGCCTTTTGGACATCTTAAATTCTATGTCAGCAAGTGTTTATTAAGCACTTACTATGTGCCAGACGTTGTAGATGTCCCATAGATGTTTAACCTCAATTTGTTCAAAATAGAACTCGGTATCTTTCCTCCCAAGCTTTCTCCTCTTCCTAACTTCCCTATTACTGTCAAGAGCACCATTTCCCCAGTTATCCAGGCTTTCAATCTAGCTGTCAATTGAGACTCCTCACTCACACTCACCTCATCCAGTCTGTCACCAAGTCTTGTTTCTCCCTTCAGGCCATCCCTCTTGTATATGCTGCTTGGTCTCCACTCTGGTTCATCCTCTGCTCAACTCTCAAAAGCATCTTGCTAAAGTGCAGGTCTGACCATGTGGCCCTCTCCTCAATAAACTGACTGTCACCTCCAGGATCAAATATTAAATCCTCTATCTTTTTTTTTTTTTTTTTGCTAAGGCAATTGAGGTTAAGTGACTTGCCTAGGGTCACACAGCTAGGAAGTGTTAAGTGTCTGAGGCCACATTTGCACTCAGGTCCTCCTGACTTCAGGGCTGGTGCTCTATCCACTGTGCCACCTAGCTGCCCCCAAATCCACTTATCTTTTGGAGCTCTTCACACCTTGCTTCATCATATCTTTGCAATCTCCTTTTGCTTTGCTCCCCTCAACTTCTTCCATTCATCAGTGATCCTGACCTCTTGACTGGTCTTCGTACATGACCCTCCATCTCCTGACTTTGTGCCTTTACACTGGGCATCTCCTGTGCCTGAAATATTATCCCTCCTTACCTCCTATCTTATTTCCAGACTCAACTCCAATTCTACCTTCTGCAAGAGGCCTTTCCTAATTCTGAGCCCCGCTTCTGCTAATGCGTTCCTTCCAATATTACCTCCCATTTCCCCTGTAGGGCACATGTCTTGTTGTGTAGTGTGTGTGTGTGTGTGTGTGTGTGTGTGTGTGTGTGTGTGTGTGTGTGTAGTTGTTTGCCCCTTGTCTCCCCTATTAGACTGAGTTCCTTGAGGGAAGGGACTCTATTTTTGCCTTTCTTTGTACCCTAGAGCTTAGCATGCTGCCTGACACATAGTAAATAGTTAATAGACATGTGCAAACTGGCACTTGCAATGGGAATGTGCAGACTTGTTTGTAAAATGTCTCTAATATCCTAACAGTGGGCCCACTTCTTCCGTCAGGGAAGCTGCCCAATGAAGGGCAGGTCTTCCACATTTTCCTATAATGAAAACCACCCGTTTCTGATTTATCTAAAAATGAGTCCTTTGAGAATGGCTGGAAATACTATAGCAGGCCTATGCAGGAGTGTGCCTGAGTCACAGTGGTTGCCCCTCTGTCGGGGCCTGCTACATACACGACTGTGTATTCATCCATTTTAAAGGGGAACAGGCTCTAGCCTTCCCTTAGCTAGCATTAAAAACTCCTTATGGAAGCTTGGTCACCATACCAGTGAAGGGTACCACATTCTCACAGGGAGCAAGGTTCTAGGTCATCCAACCCTGAGAAGGCCAACTGGATTAGTTCCTTTCTCATTGCTATTTCTAACCCCAACAACGGGAAGAAGGCTCTAACCACTCTTTCCCTCTAGTAGAAGCAACCAGCTTCCCTTCTGCTCAAGTACCCCAGCCAAAAGCCATCTCCAGACGCTGTAAATGGCCAACAGATTCACTTCTGAAGCGGCTTCGCTTGCTCTCCTTTGGCCACGGCTCCAGGTTAACATGAGGGTCTGAGATTGCTTGCTGGAATAGTTTGCTCACATAGGTAACTTTGTAAGGGCACAAAGGAGGAAAAAAATCAAAAGGATTTAAGAATCAAACGGAGAGTGGACCAAAATCTTTGCTCTATATGGTACTATGACCATGTTCATGGTATTAATGTGACACTCCTAACGGGTATCAGGACATATCAGTGCAATGAGGAGAAATAAATGTACATTAAATATCTTCTGAGTCAAAGTTAGGGGATTCCCAACATTTCAGCCATGAGTGAAAACTCCAGGCTCTTTTTACAACATGTGTTTTGGAGTCCTGGAACACAAACTTAAAAGAGTGCTGAGTCCCTGCAAACCTTCCCTAGAAGCACTGCTTCTTTGGGGGCAGGCCTAGCCAATTACTGAGAAAGGATGAAGCGGGAGCATGGGAGATAATTCAACCCTAGAGAGGTCTAAACTATACAATTTGACTGACTTGATCATGGGATATTTCAGATAGCAACTGGCCTCTGTGCTCCGTAACAGGGAAAAAAAATCTCTGATTCATGTTTCTTTCCGTTCAAATCAATTTGTTTGGTTGGGGATATGGGACAAACGCAAAAGATGTCTGGTCTACAGTCAGCTGGTCATGCATCTTCTTCTAGGGTTTGAGGGCCGGGTTGGGAAATATTTTGAAACAAATGCAAGAAGACAAACAAATTAATACTTCGTTGATAGTTCTATATTTTGGTCTGGCCATCATGGAAGACAAATTTTCAATTATATGAGAAAGTCTTTCAACCGTTCATAGGATCTGCCCAAGGTCACACAGGTAGGTAAATGTTACAGGCTCTTTCCATGATCTATACAGCCTCTGGTAATTCCCTTTGACTCAGAAATCTCATTATTGTGCATTTATCTCAATGAGATCAAAAGTCTTATCACTATCTAAATATTCACAGCAGTCATTTTTTCACCCACAAAAAAACTGGAAGCAAACTGGGTTGCACATGAATTGGGAAAGGGCCAAATAAATGGTGGCACATACATCTCCTACAATAATCTTGTATTATAAAAAGTGAAAAATTCAGACATGTGAAAAGATTTGCTTGAACTGATATAAACTAAAGTATGTAGAAAAAAGGATGACAGTGTACACAATGACAATCATGAGCATGGATGTGAATGTTGCAGGCATGTCAGGAGTGGTTATGTGTTAGCTTTGCTAGATCTTTTTGGAAAAGAAGGGCTCATTAGGGGCAGCTAGGTGGTGTAGAGGATAGAGCACCAGCCCTTGAAGTCAGGAGGAACTGAGTTCAACTGTGTCTCCAAACACTTAACATTTCCTAGATGTGTGGCTCTGGGCAACTCACCTGACCCCATTTGCCTCAGCAAAAAAAAAAGAAGGGCTCACTAAGGGATGAGGGAAGATATCTGGAAATGACGATGTAAAAATAGACATCAAAACATTTTTTAAAAATTTGGAGCAAAATCTTTACTAGGGAGAGACTATGAGGGTGGGTCCAATTGCAAACCTAATGAACTTCAAATTCTTTAAAATTTCCCAAGCACTGAGTTCAGGATACAAGCAGCAGGACTAATGAAGAATGGCTCTAAAATCCGGACTTGAGACATCTTGTTCCTCCCCAAAAGGAAAGTAACTCCTAACTATCTGACTTACTTGAAAAGGGTGAGGACATGGAAGACCAGAGATACTTAGCAATCTAACCCAAAGTCAAGGTGATCAATTTCTTTTGATAATAAGGTGAATAATACAATTACTATTAAAATAATACAATTAATATTAAAACCAAAAGACATGTAAAAGCACTTATATCAATAGATGATAAACATATTTAACAAAGTATAATATTCATTTCTGTTAAAAACTATACAAGGCACAGGCATAAAAAGACAAATTTTCAACATGATAAAAATGCATATATATGTAGTATATATGTTTATATCTTAAACTAAAAGTATCATATGCAGAGGGGAAATCTAGAAGTTTTTCTAATAAAGGCAAGAGTAAAGCCAGGATGCCCCACTTCCTGTCAGTTGTAGTAATGTAGCCACAGTAATAAAACAAGAGAAAGAAATCAAGGCAACTAAAGATAGTAAAAAAAAAAAAAAAGAATGAAAATGATCCTTATTTACTGAGGACAGAATGGTTTACTTAGAAAATCCTAGAGAATCAGCAAAGAAACTCATTAAGGTAGTTGATAGCTTTGGAAAAGTGGGATACAAAATAAATCCAAAGAAATCAATAGCATCGTCATCTCCTTCTCCTTCTCCTCCTTTGGGGGTTAAGTAACCTGGTCTGAAGCCAGGTTTTAATTCAGGTCCTCTTGACATCAGGGTCAGTGCTCTATCCACTGTGCCACTTAGTCACCCCTAATATAGTTCTACATAGCAATAACAAAATGAATCAAATCTCTGAGGGTCAGTTTGCAGAGGCTTATATATAAAATTATAAAACATTTCTTAAAAGAAACAGAATGACTTAAATAATTGATGGGGCACTGAAAGCTCCTAACTAGGCCACACCAATATAATTAAAATGACAATACTACCTCAATTGGTTTACAGATTTAGTTATATCAATCAAACTATCAAAGGAATATGTTATAGAGCAACACAAAAATAACAAAATTCATTTTGAGGAATAAAAGATCATTATTTCAAAGGAAATAATGGAAAAAATTGGAATGAAAGAACAGTAGCCCTTTGGACCTCAAATTATACTATAAAACAGTAATCAGCAAATTATTTGGCAATGGTTAAAAAAAAAACTGGAAAACAGAACAGTGGAACAGATTAGCTACAGAAGCATCAGAGCAATTGGACTCAATAGCTTAGTATTTGACAAACCTGAGGACATTAAGTATCTGGAGGAAGAAATACCTATTTGACAAAATCTGCTGACAAAATTGGAAGGCGGTTGGGCAAAAATTGGGTTTAGTCCAACATAACTGCATACCTACCAAAACAAGTTCAAAATATACACAGGACATGGATATTAAAGGTCACTCCATAAAAACATCATGAGGGAAGGTACCTTTCACAGTTATAAAGAGGAAGAAATTGTTAATCAAACAAGGGGTAGAGGTAGCCACAAAAGACAGAATATAATTTTGATTACATTAATTTCAAAGCTTTTGCATGAACATAGCTAATCTAACTAGAACAAGAAGATAAGCAATCAACTGCATCAAATATCTCTAATGAGGCATCTATCTAAGATATAAATACACATAAGCCCAAAGCCATCCTTTACAAACAGTTCTCAAAAGAATAATTGCAAACTATTAACAATCATGTGAAATATCACTCCAAATCAATAAGACAAATGCAAATAAAAATCACTTGTGAGATTTTACCTCATGTGCAGCAAAGTGAGAAAGACAATGAAAGATGCAAATAGTCAGTGTTAGAGAAGTCAGGGGGAAACACACATTAATACACTGTTAGTGGAGCTCTAAATTGGTTCAACCATTTGGAAAATCATTTGGAAATATGCTTGACAAGGGACTAAAATGCCTATATTCATTAGTGCGGGGATTCCAGAAGCACAGACCTCAAGATGGTCAAAAATAAAAATAAAGGTCCCATGTAAACCAAGATATTGATTGATAGTCCCCCTTTGGTGTATTGTTTAAAAAATGCAAATTACATGCTCATCAACTATGGGATGACTGAAGAAAGACACGGTAAATGAATGTAATGGAATATTACTCTACTGCAAGAAAAGACAAATATGATGAATACAAAGAAACACGGCAAGACATATGAACTAATAAGCAAGGAAAGCAATATACCCAATGAGGACAACATGGAAGAACAAGACAATTGATACTCACTGCTATGAAACTCTAGTGATCAAGCTGAGGCCAATTAAGAGATATGAAAATGTAACTCCCTATGTTCTTTGTAGAGATGGGAGGGCTGCAGGTATGGAACATTGCTAATAATATTAGACTTGGTTCGTGTACAAAGCCAGTTTGTTTCTTTTTTTTATTATGGGTAACCTATTTTGTTTAAGTATGTATATTTACTATAATCTTGGGTTGTTTGTTTTTTTCTTCTTTTTTTTCCAAAGGGGGAAGGAGAGAAAGTAAATACTTAATAGAAAAAAAAATTTTCTGAAAAAAAAAAAAACCTCGGGTTTTAAAATTATTTCCTGAAGAATTGTCCATGTACTTCAGAGAGTTCTTTTAATGTTTTGAATCCTCAGAACTACAGCGAGTCCATGGAGTCTTTGTCTTCATCTGTCAATCCAGAATCTTTAGCTAAAGCCATCATGTCTTATTAAATTTGGAAGGAAAACATAGCAAGGAAATTTTAGATCTTTTCCTCTTAATGGGAGCCATAGAATTATCAGTTCATGTAATCAAAAGTAACCATACTTCTGGTTTTTAGTATGTGATTATGGGTGTTCATAAAGGCATTACCACTCTATAATGATGGCACTTCACGCGTGCAAACAAACGAATGAGGCTTTTGCCAATAAGCTTTTGTAGCACTTTGGATCTTATTTGCTGAGAATAATGATTTTAGTGAAAGGCTCGAAAATACATAAAACTTTGCGCAAAGAGCCTGACATGATTCAGTAACAGTTGTACTTCATTCATTTGCCTAGCGCTCCTAGAGAGCCCACACCCAACAAAGCTGGCAAGCTGACAGAAAGGGGAAGGGAGGCCACAGTCAGACCAAGACTGCTTTCCAGAATGCCCCCAGCAAGCTTGACTGCCTTCAGCACCAGACTTAAGGGTAGGTTTGGGGTCTCACCCCATTCCCTTTCTGCCTTCATATAGACCCTGATCTTTCTTGTCAAGAATAACCTCTAGCTGTGTCTTTGGTCCCATCACACACGCCATTCTTTGAGAACACATGGCTATTTGCCATCTCCTCTGTTTCATGCTTCTTCTAGAATAGCTCCTTCCCCTTGGCTTATAAACACAACCAGGTAGCCAAAGGAAGAAGAGGGCTTCCCTTAATTTTGCTGAAGCCCCCAAGGTGGCGTCATCATCATAACAACAGCTGGCATTTATAGGGCACTTTAAGGCTGGTACACACTTTCTATGCCATCTGATTTGGTTCTCACAACAACCTTGTGAGATAGGTGCTTTATTATTATCCCCACTTTTCAGATGAGAAAACTAAAGCTGAAAGTGACTTGCCACGTGGTCCCACGCCTGAGTGTCCAAGGCAGGATTGGTAGCAAATATGTATTCTCAAGCATGTTTTCTTCTTTCGAGGAAGTGGCACAATGAATAAAGTGCTGGACGTGCAGCCGGGAAGATTGGAATTCAAATCCAGATTCAGACATTTACTTTGTGACCCTGGGCAGGTCATTTCCCTGCTCTCTGCCTCAGTTTTTCCTCCTCTAATGGGGATAACAACAGCACCCATTTTCCAGGATTGATATGAGGATCAAATGAGCTATTTATAAAAAGCTCTCAGCACAGTGCCTAGCCCCCAGCAGACTGCTAATATAAATGCTTATCCCTCTCCCTTGTTCCTTTTAAGAATCCAAAGACAAGATCAGCATTTTTGTTTAGGAAGGGGAAGGCAATAATTACCCATTCTCATTCTGTATCACACCTCGATATCCGGCAGAGAGGAACTTTCTCTATTTGGCTAGACCACCAAGCCCAGAGCACCCCTCAATTTGCCAATCTAAATCCTGCATCTAAAACCTACCTATTGAATATTTCACACAACATATCCTATGGGTGTCTTAAACTTCACACATCCAGAAGTGGATTCATTATTTCATCTGCGAAACCCACCATTTTGTCGAAAGTTTTTACTTAAGTTAAGGTCACCTGCGGTTCTTCTCTCTCCCTCAGGCTCATAATCTCGGCGTAATCTTTGACTCCATACTCTCCGTTACTTCACACATCCAATCTATTGCCAAATCTTTTCCATTTGTCCCTCTTTTGTACTCACAAGACGTGACTGCCTCCTGGTTTTACCCTAATCACATCTCACCTGTACTATAACAAGAGCCTTTTAATTGGTTTTCCTTCCTCAAGTTTCTCCCTTCTCTCATCACTCCTCTAGCTAGTTGCCAAAGTGATTTTCCTTAAGTGTAATTCTGGCCACGTCACCTCCCTTACTCAATAAGCTCCACTAACTCTGTATTCAATTGTTTCTATATTCCTACCATCAAGTGACTGACACGGAAGTGTTTAATACATCCTTGGTTATTGATTCTACAACCTTTCCAGCCCTAGAAAGCACAAGCTGGCTGAGGGGTTGACTTCAGAACAACTTTTTAAATGGGCCCTTAATAGAGGTCCAAATTACTTTTCCATTGGAGCAATGGATAGATCATCTATGAATAGACATCATGGGACTCGACCACAATTTTCATGAGTTAAAAGATAAATGGGCCTTTTTCCTCCCCTTTAGCACCTTTGTGGAATACATCCCATGGACCTGAGCGATCCAGGAAGGGCATGGCCAAAACCAAAAATCTGTTCACTATCAGGGCTTCCTAAACTGCTCTCTCCTGATAATCTCATAAAGTCGATGATACAAATGTTACCAGCTCTATGTTACAGCCGAGGAAACCGAGATACTTTGTTGTGTCTACATTGACACATTTTATAAATGTCTGAAGCTGGATTTCAACCTAAGTCTCCTGGCTGTAAGAATTGTATTCCAGCTGCGCAACGGTACTGCCTCAAGTGAAGAGGCGAACTCACATCTTCAAGACCTCACAATATTCTAACCTTCTATAAAAATACAGTCTTGTACTCTGAGGGCAGCTTGGTGTAGCAGCTACTGGGCTGGCCTTAGAGTCAAGAAATCCTGAGTCTGACTCTCTCTCTGATAGATTCCGAGCCGCATGATCTCGGGAGATTAACCTTTCAGCCTTAGTTTTCTTGTTCTGAAAAAGATAATTTTTGAAACATCCACCTCCCGGCAGGTAAGGCTCAAATGGATGGACTTTGGAAACCTTTGAGAGATATAAAAATGTCAGTTATCATCAATAACATTCTCTAGGCTGAAAACTGGCCCATCATCCTTTTCTCCTCACTTAATATTGATTTCATATTGTTTGGATACATTGACAAAAAAAGAGACATGCTGCTCTTGAGTAGACATAATTTTCACATTTTTACATAACATTTTATATTTTACATAACTGAGAACTCAGAGTTCTTCCCAGTTCTTCCCAGAAAGAAGGATGGGGGCTGTGATGGAAAACAGCTTCAGCTATACAAGCCACCTGGTGTAGAGGAGAAAGCCTCAAGCAAGAACATTGGGTCCCAGAGATGGCTCCGCTACTGAATCGCTATGTGACCTCCCATGAGTCACCTCGAGCCTGTTACTCTTTGAGGATTAAACCAAAGCAAGAGTTTTTAAATCTGTGATCCATGGATAGATTTTAGTAAGGGGTTGTGAACTTGGAAGAAGAAAAAAGATTATATTTTTAGTTCAATTTAATTGTTTTTCTTTCTAATTTTATGTGTGTGATTTTATCCATTTAAAAACATTATTCTGAGAAGGGGTCCGGAGGCTTCACCAGACTGAAGTATACAGGACACTTACAGAAAGTTAAGTGTCTGTCTGTTGGCACTAAGGAGCTATCCGGTGTAACCTCCACAGTGCATTAGACTAGCCTGTTTGGGGGACATTATAGTAATCACGTTTGAAGAACACGACTTGGCACACAGTGTGGTGACTTTGGGGTTGGAACGTGCTATAGAAATTGTTTGGGCCAAGCTTTTGGCGGGGGGAATGAATGAAAAACATTTATTACTTAATGGTGCCGAATCCATGGGCATGCAAGCACAGCAAGAGAGTCTCTTGCCCTCAAGGAATCTACATTTTAGGAGGAGAAAATGACACAGTGTTGTCTGGGCCCAAGTGCTCTGGTCTGAAGTCATGGTGAAGATGGGTAGAGCCCTAGGAAAGCCCACTGGCACACTCTCTTGGGAGTAATGGTGGTACTGAATTATTCCCAGAGCCAAGAAAGGGAAGGGGCGAAGGGGAATGGATGAAGAGATGGCTAGGATGGGGTGTTCTGGGTTCTAGGATTGGTTAGAGAACGAACCATGGGTCTGAGGTGGCTGACCCAACTATCAGAACAGCACAGCCCTCGGGCCAATGGAAAAGTGAATAGATGAAATCACTGAAGACTGTGGTCCAGAGGAAGCAGCAAGACGGGGTTTGGCAAAGAGATGGCCAGGGTGGTCAGCTGACAGGATACAGTACATTTTACAAAGGGAAGGTGTGTATGCAGTCCTCCCAATGCTGAATCTGCAGTCATCTCACCAGCAGGCAGAGGACTGGACCTGGAGACTTTGAAAGACCCGAATTTGAATCCAACCTCAGGTCCTTCCTAAATGGAAGACTGGGTGTGTGTGGGGGGGTACAAAACCACTTAATGTCTCTGTAGCACAGTTTCTTCATATGAAATATTTATTGGAAAAAATAAAGGCCCAAGAGAGGGGAAAAAACTGGCCTCAGGTCACAGAGCAAATTGGTGGCAGTGTGTGTGTGTGTGAGAGAGAGAGAGAGAGAGAGAGAGAGAGAGAGAGAGAGAGAGAGAGAGAGAGAGAGAGAGAGAGAGAGGAAAAGACAGAGACAGAGATGGAGACAAAGAAAAAATAGAGAGTGAAAGAGTCAGAGAAAGAGAGAAGATAGAAAAACAGAGACAGAGAGACAGAGATGGAGAAAGAAAAAGAGAAGAAGAGAGAAAGAGACAGAGATAGAAAGAGAGAAGATAGACAGACAGAAACAGAGATGGAGAGAGAAAGAAATAGAGAGGATGAGAGAGAGAAAGAGAAAAGACAGAGAGAGACAGAGATGGAAGAGAAAGAAATAGAAAGATAATGACAGAAAAAGAGAGAGAAAGAGAAGACACACAGACAGAGACAGAAAAACAGAGAAAGAAAGAAAGAAAGAAAGAAAGAAAGAAAGAAAGAAAGAAAGAAAGAAAGAAAGAAAGAAAGAAAGAAAGAAAGAAAGAAAGAAAGAAAGAAAGAAAGAAAGAGACAGAAACAGAAACAAAGAGACAGAGATGGGGAGAAAGAAAGAGATAGAGACAGAGAGACCAAGACAGGGGAGAGAGACAGAGAGAGGAGACAAATTGTACCAGTCTGAAGCTTTGTGAAGCAAAACCAATCCCAGGGGGTTGAAAACCAAGGGAGGGAAGTGAAGGCCTGCCAAACATCAGTACAGATGTACTGCCCTGTATACATCAGGTGCTTCTGAAGAGCTTCAGACAAATCAAGTTTTTGTCAACTGCCTATTGTAAATGCCCCAGGGATGCTCTGTGGCTAAAGAAGTCCTGTGGAGAATCCTTTTCTAAAGCAGAGAATCTTTGTGCAGCACAAATCCCTAGGCCCTCCTTGATCTGGTTTGTGAATTCAGATGCCTGGGTGTTGCACTGGGAGCCCAAATCTTTTTTTTTGCCCAGTTTTTTAAAAAATGCGTTTGGGGGGCACCAAATAGTCAACTGGCAAAAGTCAGGATCGCACTAATGAGCCCTCCTAAACCCTCCTGACAAGAGAGAGAAATGAGGGTTGGGAAGCTTAGGGCATTTTGAAAAATGCCCCTTTGTGCTCCCAGTTTAGCACAAGGGCTGTTAATAGGCCGCCACACGCTGCCCATGGTGCATTGTGTTGCACGTAGCCCTCTTGAGAAGACCATGGTGCAGAGCATGTCTGCCTGCTCGAGAGGAATACCAATCACATGGTTAATGCGTCCTGAGCTTTTGCTGACAGCAAGAAATGCACACACTCAAGAGAAAAGGACCCACTTCTCACAGCTAATCACTAAAAATTGGTCACTGGCTTGTTTTCTCCTTTTCTTAAACAAGAGCCCTTTCCCAGCATTCTGTGGTTTCCAAATGGGGCAAAATGAGGTGGGGCTGGGAAAGGGGCTACATTTAGCGGGGAACATTGGGCCGCCTGCCTGGTCCCAGGATCTCAGAGTGGGAAGTGAGGGGCCTCAGGGGTCCTCAAACCCAATTCCCACATTTGTTGGAGGGGGGAACCAAAGATCAGACAAGTCATTTGTACTGTGGTCACAAAGGTATAACTAATGGGAAGAGATGAAGTCGATGAGACTTATGACACCTACAGTATAATTAACACAAAGTAGGAGGTGATGAGTACCCTAAGAAATGTACAAAGTCCCATGAAAATTCAGGGAGGACAAAGATTAAGCTACTTCCCTTCTAAGGCCTGCAGTTTCCCTCATCTGTCAAATGGAGCATGTTGGACTAAGGCCAAGGCCTTTTCTACTGTATCACCCTATTGATGATCAGCAAGGAACCTTTACTTTGACAATGTATGATTCTGTGATAAACACCCACCGACTATCTCTTATACACAAAAAGAGTGCGGTAGGTCCTGAGCGATTGCAGAATAATAGAATTGGAAAGTATTTCAACAAGTGACGGAGTGAAATTACTGTGGAAGATACAACATCATCCTAGGATAGCTGCGCAAACAAAAGCAAAGAGCTAATAGCCTTCAAGGATAGCACGATTATTAAAGCTGCAGTGGACGGAAAGCTGGGAAGGACTTTTGTGACAGAAATAGGATCCAGCAAAGTTGGATGGGCTGCTGAATCCAGGAAGATGAAGTTCAGAAGAGGTAAATGTAAAGTCCTACACTTGGGTTCAAAAAATCAATAGTACAAGTACAGCATATGGGAAATGTGGCTGGAAAACCGTTTCTTTTGGAGGGGGAATTGAGAGATTTTAGTGGATAAGCTAATAAGAGTACTCAATAAGTACTCTTACTTATTGAGTAATAAGAAATAATAATAATAAGTAATAAGAGTAAATAGTGTGACATAGTGGACAAAAAAGTTTATCTGATCTTAGACTATATCAATGGTCAGGATGAGGGGGGTAACAAATCTACTGTACTCTACCCTGGCCAGCCTCTAACTAGAATACTGTATTCAGTTCGGGGCCCAACCTTTTAAGAAGGTCATGGATAAGCTAGGGAGCATCCATAGGACATCAAACAGGATGAGGAGGAAAGGACCTCAAGGTTATTTCATATGATGAGTGGCCCAAGGACCTGAGGATGATTAACCTGGAGAAGGGAAGACTTAATTAAATAGGGAGCCATAGTATCTATCAGATGGAAGAAGATTAGGCTTATTCTACTTGGACTCAAAAGGCAGAACAAGTTATAATAGGTGGGAGTTGCAGAGAGGCAGATTTCATAAATAGATCCTAACAAATAGAGCTGTCCAAAAGTGGAATGGGATTTCTCAGGAAAGAATTATCTTACTTACCACTAATCTTCAGAAAAAATTTTAAAGGGACTCTTATCAAGGGGACAATCCAATATAGGCTGAAATAGATGTCCTTCGAGGTCCCTACTAGCTGTAACATCTGGTGACCCTACTATAAAGAAGGTATGGGATCTGGAGAACCTTTATGCAAGATTGGTCAAATCTCACCTGGGCCTTAAAGGAAGGGTAATGTTTTAGCGGATACAGTGGGTTGTAGAGGAGATATTTCATCTGGAAAGCAAAGGAAGGTGTTCAGGAACATTTTATTTGGCTAAAGAACAGAGTCAGAACCAAGTGGAGCCAAGAAGAATCTTAAGGTTGAAGGATACCTCAGAGTTCACAGGTAAAGGACAGAGGCCTTTCAGTGACCTTATCATGGTTATGTTATTCGTGACACTGCCTAAAAATAATTTTTTTTGGCTGAGGCAATTGTGGTTAAGTGACTTGCCCAGGGTCACAAAGCTAGGAAGTGTTAAGTGTCTGAGGCCAGATTTGAACTCTGGTCTTCCTGACTTCAGAGCTGGTGCTCTATTCACTGTGCCACCTAGCTGCCCCAAGATTTTTTTTCAATAGCTATTTATTTATCTAGGAAAAGCTAGAAAAGCATCATTAAATTAAAAAAAAGTAATTATTCCTTTCCCTGAAATACAGATTCTTGTGCCTCTATTTATGATGGCTTGAGACCCCTGACAATGGCCTGGATCTCTCTAGACATGGAAAGTAGGAGGTGTGACAAACACAAGTGTGAAGTGGTGGCTGGAAAGGTAGATTGGAAGCATCTCAAAAAGGATTTTGAACACCAGGCTAAGGAGTCTACACTTTGTTTGGAAGTCAATAGGGAGGCATCGAAGGATTTTAAGCAGCGATTATTTTGTTTTTTAACCAGGATTAGGATGGATGGGGGGAAAGGACACGTTAGAAGGCTATTATCTTCTTTAGTCACTGCTTTGTTTTGAAGGAGAAAGAACATTTGAAATATTTCTGAGACACTTCTTCTGGTTTTATAGAGTACCTTGAGCACCTTAGGAAGCAGAGCAAATAGCTGTTGCATAATAATTATAGTAGTTTGAAAGTACTCATGACAAGAGCTAATTTATGTAAAAGTTATGTAGCAAAAATCCCTTCCCCCAAACTGTTGATGAATTGGGAAGCCTCAGTCATGGAGCTGGGGTGATCCGAATAACTGAATTCAGGGGTACTGATGTTTAAGAAGAACCCTAGACTGGGGGACAAGGACCGAGACAGAGGACCAACTCCTCAAAAGGCTACAGCAGGGCCAGGGCCAGAAGTTCTGAAGGGGCTACCCATGTACCAAAATATCCATGGCAGAATTGGGCAGGGTTAGCAAAAACTGCAAAGAAAATGGGTTGATTGGGTAATTGCTGAACAAACTGGGGGGCGATATATATTAGGAAATCACTGTGGTGTAAACAACAAAAAGCATCAGCGAGATATTAAAAAAGAAACTTAAAAATTGTGCAAAAACAAGCAGTAACTCTGGAGAGAGGACAGACTATTTAGAGATGTGATGGATGAACCAATGCTAGAGATTGTGTAGAAGGGAAAATGGAATTCTGGGTAATTCCAAGGGCCAATCCAGAGCTGCCAGCAGGGAATATCCAACTTGGATCCTGAGCCAAACAGCCAAAAGGAGCTTTGTTGTCCCACCATAACCTTTTACTTCACATTTCTTTCCTTTCCACTCATAACTGCTCAATCCGTGAGGGAAATGAGGCTGCTAAAAGGGAGCATACAGGATGAAAAGTGACCTACAAGTATCAGAAATTGTTCTATTGAGTACAGGTTTGCCAGGGACCTAGGATCATAGGCTGGAGGCACTGGAGAAGAAGGCTATGTGAGAACCTATAGAAAGAGAGGCATGTGACATCAAAAGAACAGGATCATTTTGTAGGCTAGCAAGGTAGTGAGGCAATTAGGATGCAGAGAGTTCTGGCCTCGGGTTAGGAAGTCCTGAGTTTGAATCCTATATCAGATACCCACTAGCTGTGTGATCCTGGGCAAGTTACTTCACCCTGTCTGCCTCAGTTTCCTCAACTGTAAAATGCCCCTGCCTCCCAGGATTGTTGTGGGGCTCAAATCAGATTTTATATATATGCAAATCTTACAGTGTTATTGATATAAATGCTAGCTAAGATAATTAGTAGTAGGAGCAGACTCCCCATCCCTTTCAGGAGTGGGAGGGACAGAGTAAGGATTATAAAAACTCTGGGAATATCAGAGAAAGACCTGCCAAAGACCAGTCATGGGAGAAGCCATTGGCAGGGCCCCTCCAATGGGAGAGTGTGGTGATGTGGAGGCCCTGAATCTGCCTGGAACTCACTAATGTGATCCTTCTCTCTACTGTTGACAGGAGGCAGGGAGCACTGCCCTGATAAAGCATTCAGACTTACTGGATTACAGATGTTGAAAACCCAGGAAGGAGGAGAGGAGAAAGGCTGCCATGCCTTAGGAGGCCCTTTGGGAAGAGCAAACGTGTGAAGCCGTGTGCCCCCTTAACAAAGCAGAAGACTAGGACTGGCAGTGAGATTGACGGATGGGTCCCTGGCAGTGAGCAGCTCTTTGGAGAGTCTCAATATTCTGTCTCGGATCTTTCTGTTTCTTGGAGTAAATGCACCCAAACTATAATGTATGTTTTCCTTTTGGGTCACATGAAGACTATGCCATGTGGGGATGAGAATCTTAATGGGGATGAGACATGAGCTATATTTGGAGAGTTTCCTTGAGCTAAAAATGCTTTCATTCATTAAAACTTCTGGGTGGGGGCAAGATCTGAGCTCAAGTTGTGATAGATTTATGAAATACTACATGCAGACGACTCTCACTACCTCGTGAGTCAGGCCATTCCACTTTTAAACAGCTCTAATTGCTTAAGGAAGCTTCTCCTCATACCAAGTCAAAATCTGCCTTTCCATCGCTCCTACATCTTTCCTCTGAGATCAAGAAAAAAAAAGCCAGAGGCACGTTTACCTATAACATTGCCACAGCTTGGATGTAAAGGAGGAGTAAATTTCAACGATACATCAGCGAGTCTCAAAATGTTATGGGGAGGGACTTGTGTTTACAACCATGGCCTCCAGAACAACTTCCCTACCCCTTCCCTTTGCTGTGAGTCAGATGAGCAGTTGAAGTGTGCCACGGGCTGCCTGGATCCAAATATCCTTACCAGGTAGAAGGGCATACTCGATAATGATGATAAAACATGAGTGCAAGTAGCAAAAATTGATGGGCCTGGGGTCACATCCCTGCACTGTTGTAGCATGACCTTAGCCAAGTACCTGTACCTTCTGGGGCCTGCATTTCTTCCTCTGTAAAATGAGGGGGACTGAGGCGAGTCAGAGTTCGTTTTTTGGGTCATGGCCTCCCCTTTGGCGGTCTTGTGAAGTCTACAGACTTCCTTCTAAGAATCATGTTTTTTATATAACTGAAGGAAGTTTGAAATTTCAGCTAAAGTTAAGTAAAAATAAAGATGTGTTTTTTTTCCCTTGTCCAGGTTTAGACCCCCTGCATTAAGAATTCCTGGACTCGAGGTTTTCTAAGATCTCTTCCAACCATCTATGATCCTATGCTGAAAGGAGATAACAACCAATGGAGGATATGTAGATGATAGCTTCCAATGCCTGACCCATAGTCAGTGATTAATAAATACTTTTTCATTCACTCAAGAATTATAATGCTGGAATCAGGAGCAGCAGAAAAGGAAGAATGGATTTAAATATACAAATCCTAATCTTATTTCTCTTGAAGAAGTACATATTATACTAATGATGTTTATTTTAGATGGAATAATATTTACATAGTTTCTAAGGAGAATAGACGCTATATAAATCCCCATTATTATTAGTAGTAGTATAATTACTATTATTATTTGGCATATATGTGGGATAAAGTTCAGTGAGAAGTTGAGAGGTTGAAATCATTTAAAATAAGTATCTTTCTAATTTTCCATACTCAACAAATATTTAGGTCAGAGATACCAGTTAGACAAGATGGCAGCTGGCTCAGGGGAAACCAGAATTCTAGCTTAGTTCCATGGTCTTAATTAGATATCGTTTTATGCCTCAGTTTTCTAAAGAAGAAATCGGGAATAGAATGGAGAGAGAAAAGCCATGACAAAGATCAGTTTGCAAATTAACACTTGACTATTTTCTAAGAACCATTCAGTGTGGAATGTTGGGTACAGAATGGAAAGTACCGAGTTTGATTGTTTGACTACGTAAGAATCCCCCAGCCAAGGGCAGCCTGTTCAAGCATATTGGTAGGAAGGTACATTCAGACACTTACTTGAAGGACTTGAGTCAAGGCAGCTTTTGTTTTCCCCTTTTGACCTAAAAATGTACTTGGTTTTGGTAGTCTAAAATTTGAGGAGAAAAGAGTATTTGTATAAAACCCCTTGAAAGGCAATATTGAGCAGAAGGGACAGGGGCCTTAAATTCAAACAAGCCCTAGCTTTCCCATTTACTTGTATAGGAGTGTAGGCAGGCCACTTAACCCCTGGGTCTCAGTTCTCTTACTGGAAAAATGAAGGATCTGTACAAGATGGCCTCCATTCCATTCTGCTCTAAATCTAGAGGCAACAAAAACTAGGATTACCCCGATCGGATCTTTAAATTGATCAGAATCATTGCACTGGGGAAATGATCAGTTCCAATTACATTAGTGGCTTCAATAACTGAAATGGGTCACTGATCATCTGCTTAGCTATGGGCTATTTTGAGAGCCAATAAAATCAATTTTATAGCCATACACAGACACTTCCAGAAGCTCTGGTACAGCATAACTCCTGGGGGAAACGGACTGTCGCCTAAAACTCTATTCTAAATTGAGAGGAGATCTCAAGATACACCTCGGACCTTTGAAGACATGTAGACAAAGCTAGTCAGGATGCTCTGAGAGGTTTAAAGATTCTTGAGAGTACCTCAGACGGCAAGGAGATCAAATCGGTCAATACTTAAAAAAAAAAGTAATTCGGGCTATTCACTGGCCTTCTACCTTTCTGAGTTCATCCTTTGGGTCTGAAGACCCAAAGAAATATAAATGGAAGTAGTCTTGAACTTCCCCATCTATATAGAAGAGCAGAGAACCACTTTTCCCACCTCTTTCCTTGTTTTGTTATCATTCATTAGTTCATTTATTATGTCTGCTTCTTTGGGACCCCATGGACCATAGCACACTAGGCCCTTCTATCCACTATATCCCAAAGTCTGCCCAAACTCATGTTTGTTACTTCTATGACAGTCTCTATCCATCTCGTCCTCTGCTATCCCTTTGCCTTTTGCCTTCAATCTTTCCCAACATCAGGGTCTTTTCCTGTCTCTCATCATATGTCCAAAATGCTAAATTTCAGCTTCAGTTTTTGACCTCCCAGTGAATAGCCTGAATTAATTTTTTTAAGTATTGACTGATTTGATCTCCTTGCTGTCCAAGGGACTCTCAAAAGTCTTCTCCAGCAGCACCACAATTAAAGAACACTGACTCCATGGTGCTCAACTTTCCCTCCAGTCCAAATCTCTCTTTTTTTTTCCCCCCTGAGGCTGGGGTTAAGTGACTTGCCCAGGGTCACACAGCTAGGAAGTGTTAAGTGTCTGAGACCAGATTTGAACTCGGGTCCTCGTGAATTCAGGGCTGGTGCTCTACCCACTGTGCCACCTAGCTGCCCCCTCCAGTCTAAATCTCACAGCCACATGTCGCTACCAGAAAAAAAAACATAGCTTTCACTATATGGACCTTTGTTGGTGAGGTGCCATCTCTGCTTCTTTGTATGCTGTCCAGATTTGCCAAAGCTTTCCTTCTGAGGAGCAAGTATCTTAATTTCATGGTTACAGTAATCATCTGCAATGACCTTTGAGCCCAAGAATATAAAATATGACACCGCTTCCATTTCTTCTCTCTCTATTTGCTGGGAAGTGATAGGACTGGTTGCTAAATCTGTCAAGGTAAGCCAGATGGCAGGCTAAGATGCCAATTAGTTCGACACCCTCACATATTAAGTGACTTGCTCAGGTCACACTCAACTTAGTGGAAGAGATGGGATTGGAACCCAGGCTCACTGCTTCCACTGTATCCAAAGATCATATGATCCTAGATGTAGAGCTGGAAGGGACCTTTAAGAGCATTGAGTCCAAATCTCTCATTTTACAGATGAGGAAATTGAGGTCCACAAAGCTTGAGTGGCTTGCCAGGGTAAGAGAGAGGAATTAAATCCATGAATCATAAAAGACTTTAAAAAGTTCAAATGATAGAAATAATTTATCTATGAAATGATCCTAGAACTTAGAAAAGCAAGACTCGATGCTGGATGGGAAGCTCCTTGAGACAAAGAATGGCGTCTCCTTCTGCTTTCATATTCACTTCTCTTTCTAATTCCATACAGTGTGTTGAAATAATAAGACTCCCATCCCTTTGTGGAACACATCATATTTTTCAATATGCTTTCATGAAGACACTCTTTTGCCCGCTCCACCCGAGTAGGTACTCAAATGCTGGTGTTGATGGACTGGGTCACTGGCATGTTGAAACCACAGAGTAAAATTCACCGGTACTCTGACATCTGAAAAAGTTGAGAAACCAAATCTAGAGTTCTCAACCTGATAGTGGAAGGAAAGGGCAAGAAGGCTGTCCATTCATTCCTCCATTTAACATGTATTCACCAAGGGATCACTATATGCTCCACATCCCATAGATGGGAGGGATGGAAGGTCTAAGAAGTAGCTGGCTCTAAGAAGGGTCTATTTCTCAGCCACCCAAACTGCCAAGCTTGCATAAAATGTGAGACTTTCCAAATTAAGCTCCACTTTAAATAATATAATCCCCCTTCCATGAACTGGCTAGTGTGTCTGCAACATTGTCGTCAGCTAAACATAGAATAAACATACATTCATCGTATATTTTTACCCAAGCCAGTGTCTGAACAGT
Source organism: Sminthopsis crassicaudata (assembly GCF_048593235.1). Classification (NCBI taxonomy): domain Eukaryota; kingdom Metazoa; phylum Chordata; class Mammalia; order Dasyuromorphia; family Dasyuridae; genus Sminthopsis; species Sminthopsis crassicaudata. The sequence goes on from NC_133623.1 coordinate 32,275,204, forward strand.
TAATGGCTTTCACGGGAAGCGACCTGGATAGTTCTCTCTCTCTCTCTCTCCCTTTCTCTCTCTCTCTCTCTCTCTCTCTCTCTCTCTCTCTCTCTCTCTCTCTCTCTCTCTCTCTCTCTGTCTTTCTCTCTCTCTCTCTCTGTCTCTCTCTCTCTGTCTCTCTCTCTCTCTGTCTCTCTCTCTCTCTGTCTGTCTCTCTCTCTCTGTCTCTCTCTGTCTCTGTCTCTCTGTCTCTCTCTCTCTATCTCTCTCTGTGTCTCTGTCTCTCTCTCTGTCTGTCTCTCTCTCTGTCTCTGTCTCTCTCTGTCTCTGTTTCTGTCTCTCTCTCTGTCTTTCTCTCTCTGTCTCTCTGTCTCTGTCTCTGTCTGTCTGTCTGTCTCTCTCTCTCTCTCTCTCTCTCTCTCTCTCTCTCTCTCTCTCTCTGTCTCTCTCTCTCTCTCTCTAAGTCACTTGGTGACATGTCAGATTTATAATGTGTCTGTTGGGAAAGCTTCACAGTCAAAGCCACATTTTCCCATGAGGGTCCGACATTTCCATTTGGAGGCATCTTAGTCGGCTGACTATGGTAATATTTTCAAAATTGCTCTTGGGTCCTTTGTTAGCAGCTACAGTGAATCCGAAGGCATTCGTAGTTGAGAGCTGTTGGGGCATCTGGCTGAACAGAGCTCAGCTCTGGAGAAATGCGACTTCTACAGTTGGCCATAAATAACCTGGCAAGTGTCCCTCCTTTCATGATTCATTAGGGATATTTGCACCTCAATAGGAGAGAGAGAGAAGGCCTTGGGCCTGTAGGTGTGGTGGGGAAGGTTAGGGGAGGGGTAAATGCCTATAGAATGGGACCAGTTTGCTGAAGTTTTGTGGGCATAACTGGGTCCCCCTATTTTTAATTGGGATAATCAGTCACTACCATCTCAGGAGATTAGAAGAGCGCTTTTAAGACATTTCCCCTAGTAGAGTCTAAGCAAATCCAAGCTAGTGGTGACTCGATTTATTCAATCAGTCAACAAACATTTACTGAGCACTTATTAAGTGCCTGCCTCTTTGCCAAGCTGGGGTGGGGTGCGTAAGAGTATACAGAGAAAGGCGAAAACAGTCCCTGCCCTCAAGGAGGTCACATTCTAATGTGGAGACTACGTGGGAAAAGCTATGGAGGAACAAGATATAGACAGGAGATGGATTAGTTTCTTTTTGTATCTCCCCTAGGTCCCAGATTGGAAGATGTTCAAAACCAGTTTATTGTCATAGACATAAAATCAGAGAATTTCACCTGTCCTCTGCTCCTTGCTGTATTTTTCCTACAAAGGAATCCCTTGAAGACCTCCACTAAGGAAAAACTTACCGCCTCTGGAAGAAGCCCCATCAAAACTGGAACAGCCCTAATTGTTAGTTTGTCCCAAAGAGCTCGAATGGACCTTTCCCTTCCACCTCCTGCTCTTAGCATGCTCTTCATAAATGCTGTTGACCCACTCTCCTTAGTTATATCTTTTTTTTTTGGGGGGGGGGGTCAAACAGAAGAACTTAAATACTTAATAGCCCTGCAAATCTGTTTGTTACAAAGGTTTTGTTTGTCTATTTTCCTTGTAAAGTTGGAGAAAGAGGTAGAGAGGAAAAATAGACGACACTTATTTAATTAATAAAAAGAAATAATTAAAATTAAAAAAGAAAAGAAAAATTGAAAAATGAAAAAACCTATAGAGATTTGATAAAATAAAACTTGTATATTCTTTTATTTTTATCTATCCATCCATTTCTCTCTCTAAATATAAATATAAAATCTTATGTATATCTATCTATGTATGGAGAGAGAGAGGGAAAGAGAGAGAGAAAGAGAGAGAGAGAGAGAGAGAGAGAGAGAGAGAGAGAGAGAGAGAGAGAGAGAGAGAGTCTATGTGAATGACAAATATCAATGCATTTTCCACTCCTTCATCCCTCCCCCAAGACTCTACCTGGGGCACCCCACCTATCACCCGGTTCCTCTAGTCATCCTAGTCCTCCTCTCCTATACACACTTCATCTGCTTTCGTAACTTCAGGGGATATCCCCAGCCATGAGGCCCAGAACAGAATACAACACAACAAATGCGGTCTGAGCAAAGGACAGTGGGACTTTAACCTTCCTGGAGCAACTTCCTATGTGTCCATTAATACACTCTTACAGAATTCCTCTATTAATTCCTTCTCCATCATGTAACAAAGGAGGAAACTGAGGCAAAGACATTTACCCGACAGACAGATGGTACGTCGGTGCCAGGGCAGCAGGATTAGGATCAGGAGGAGTAGGCAGTGGGTTCCTGGGCTCTTTGCACGTATCACAAATTGAATTTCTGGCGCCGGGAGGTGGGCAGAGCCTGCCCGTGGCTTCTTTGCCTTTCTTTTCCATTCAAGACGGTCCCTCTTTGGAGTGGAAGAAGGGCAGTGACTGCATCCCAGAGCCAGAAACTGTATTCTTTTGGGAGAAATGAGCCTCTTTTCACGTAAAGGCTTTTTGTCATTAAGGAAGGAGGGTAGACAAGCATATGTACTTGGTGATATGTTAACAGAACCGCTTCTTCCTGGAATATCTGTTAACATTTTCCATGAGGCATTAATAGCTTTTTAAACATTCCCCTAATTGGAATTTCATTCATTGCCTGGCTTTCTGGCCTTTGTGAGCTGCTCATATATTTGTTGAAGTATTCAGAGGGGAAAATATCTTCCCAAACTCCATTTTCTCTGATATGACAAATTAGCTACATTTTCATTCAGTTTGTTTTATGAGTACACGGAGTTTAAACACAAAGTATCCAGATTACATGGATTAATTAGATGCTTTATTAAAAAAAAAACACAGCCCACAACCCAGGAAAATGAGTTGCAGAGTATAATATAAAACACAGCAGGCTTTGACTCTCTGCCTGGAAGCAGTTTCCAAAAAAAATCATAATTAAGGGGGAATGAGCAGTACACTGTATTCTACACATAAATCAGAGATATTAAAGGCAAATATTTGCTTTTGGATTATGATGAACTCAGATTTATCTATCAAATGGACCTGAGATGTTAATTGAGATAAATATGAATGCCAATCAATCACCCTCAGAGCACACTGTGCTATAGCCATACATAAAACAGAGATGTAGCCACCTCAGCCTTGCATATGAAACAGAGAGGCTAAGTTTGGGGTTGCTTTTCTCAAAGGCCCCTCTAAGCTCCCCTTAATACCATGAGAAATTTAGAGGGAATCTTCCCAACCTACGATGTAATCCATTTCTAAGTAGATTAGAACTCGGGATTTTAAATTCACAGGCAGGGAAACCTTTGCCTAAGGTCTGTGCATCTCAGTAGAGCCGAGGGCTTATGTGCTTCCTCCTTGGGAAGGTCCACTTCCTTCCCACAGTGGCCAATGTCCTCGGCCGGCACGCTTCTACATGGGCCAGCTGCCATCACCGTGGGGTTCCTCTCTCGAGGATCACCGTCTTCCCTTCCGACTCCTCTGAGGAGGAAGGCCTGAATTCTCTGAAGGATGGCCCGCCTCCTTTCCCAATGCAATAGAATCCAAGTTCATAATGCTTTCTATTCAGCTTCCTCCCTCAACTGGATTTGCCCGAGGTGCCAGGATTCCTAGTTCCGGCTCAGTCTGTTCCAGTTGTGCCCCAAGAAAGGGAAAACAACAAAAGCAAAGGTTGAAAATGCACCTCCTATGACTCTGTTGACAAAGCAAATAGTCACCCAACCAATGGGAAGGCTCGAGGTTGGCCCACTTCAAAGGAACTGAGGGCATCTTTGACTATCAGAACCTGAGGAGGTTAAGACTTGCTGAAGGTATCTATCTGAGCCTCAAGAGAAAGCAATTTATGTACACATATGTCCTTCAGGCCTCTCACATAAGCAAGCTGAGAAAACAGGAGTTATTTCTGGCAAAAACCAGAGGGAGCTTTAGCAGCTTTGCAAAGTCTTTATCGATATGATCCCTGAACATCAACTTTTAGCAGACTAAATAGAGAAGGTTCCGAGATGAGCAACGGTGATGGCAGAATCCCAACATGAGAGTTCAGATGAATAGTGTCAGTTCTTGCATCTTTAGCGTTTTGAAGTTTATAAAATACTTGCCTTACAAGTCTGTGGGGTGGGAAGTACAACCACTACCATGCCCATTTTACAGGTAAGAAAACTGAGTCTCAGAGACTTCTACAGGATCACCAAACTAATAACTGTTGTACCAGGAACTCTGATTTGGGTCTCTTGAATCACATTTGGTACTGTGTCTGTTGTATACACTGTACTGATTCTCTTGTGAATGGAGGTCCTCAGCTCACTTTAAAAGGCATGGTTCCAAAAACTCATCAAAATACACGATCTGTTTTGAGGGTGGACTGAGGTGAGAAAATAGAAAACAGGCGCGATTCCTGCTGGTATATCCTACCATTGGGCACTGAAGGGGAAGAGAGGAAGAGAAGATAAAGAGGAAAAAAAGAAAGAAGAAAAGGAGAAAGAAAAGGGAAAGGGGGAAGAGAAAGAAAGGAGAGAAAGAGGAAGAGGTAGAGGACAGGCAGAAGGAAGCAAGAGTATAAGATGAAGAGTTGGAAGAAGAAGAAAAGAAGAAAGCTACAGGGAAAAGAAAGAAGCAGGAAGGAAAAGTATGGAAGGAGGACAGAATGCTCCTGAGGGGTTGGCAGGTGGGCAGGAGTGGGAGAGCCAAAGGAAACACCAAACCTGCCATTCTGCTCCTCTTACCCTATCATCTCAAGTGCTCATCATCCACAAAATCCAATTTGAATAGCAGGGATCATAATGAAGAGAAGAGAGGGGAGTCCAAGGGAGGGGAAAGAAAGGAAAAGAAGGCAGGGGAGAGAAACACAAGCCTTGAGGGAGTTCTGGAAGATACACAGCTGAGGCAGAAACTGATTCCCCATTTATCACACACTTGCCATTCTACTGGGTTGACAGCTAGATGCAAGGACAGCCACCATGTGATGAGTGTTTGGTAACGGAGAGGCGCAGATTAGAGGCAGAGAGAGGTATGCAGGTGTGCAGGTTATTTGTAGCAGGAGATTTTCCTAAGGGCATTTGGGAGGGCCAGGGAGTAGTAGGAAGGGGCTGCTCTACAGGATGTAGGCAAGGCGGAGTCTGACTGGTATATGAAAACAAGAAGACTTGGTGTTGAGAGCTTAGCACAGTGCCTGGCACATCAGGTACACATAGTAGGGGCTTAATGAATGCCTATCGATCGAGGGAAGGAAAAGAGTGGTGAGAAGCGGCAGCGATTCTGAGGGAGCTGGACAAGTGAGTGCTTGCTGGGGAAGAGATCCGGAAAGATGAGAGACTGGAAGATGTGGAGAGAGTCCTGTTGTGGGCACTGCATCAATGTGATGGGGGTGGGGGGGTTGGGCTCACACAGGCTTCAATCTGTCTGAGTTCGTGGCTTGGGAACCCCCAATCAGTGCTGAATCTGGGATACCAAGCGGGCTTTTCTGGAAAAGAGGCGGCAGAGCAGAGTTGCTACAATAGTCCTGAGGATCGGAATCCAAATCCTTCCTTTCTCATTTGGTAGTTATATGACTGGGGGGGGGTGCTTTCTTTATCTGTACCAGTGAAGGTACTAGCGTCCATAGTTCTTTACCTCTCCAGGGTTCTGTGGGGCTCAGATGAGATCATGGATCTCCACCACCCCATGGCCCTCTAACTCAATCCCTTCATTCTGTAGCTAGGGAAATGGAGACTAGGAACTGAGGGCATTGTTCAAGTTCCCCAAAGTTGTAAGTGGCAAAGGCGAACTTTGAACCCAGTTCTGGGATTCCAAGCCCATGGCTCTTGCCACATTTCCCATGCTAGCTGACAGATGATGAATGAGAAGGGATGGGCAAATCTTAGGCCTAGCATGCTATTGCTGCTCAGTGGAGCTTACCCCCACTTTCCTTCCTGAGAGCGGAGGCAAAGCCGGGCACTCACAACTCAGGCAGGCTCACAGGGTTTTGCAAACAAACCACCCTTGACCTTTCCCTGCCCATACCCAGGCCACCGATGGGCCAGCACGTGAGCCAAACAAACACCACTTACAGAGCCGAGAGGGCTCTGGCTCGCCTCTCCCCTGTCTGCAGCTTTGCCCTTTTCTGCTTCTGAAGGCTCAACCGGGTCCAAATCAAACCAAAGTGCTAGCTTCCACCCATCTAAGCAGCCACAGCCGATCATTTCCTTGCTGTCTCTTTAAACTCTCACATGCCACCAGTCCATGAGGTACAGCGGAGCATCCTTAGTTGTTCCCTTATGAACTTCAGCACTGTGACATTCCCAGAGGAACTGGTTCCTCAGAGGGAGGCCTTTCACCTTCCTTTGGTTCGGGGCCCTTCTGAGCCCCATTCTCCCCGCTCTGCTGACCAAACCAGGAAAGTATCAGGGATGTCAACGCGGATTTTATGACCTCAGGTGGGAGGGAATTGACTTGAGCTATCCTAGGTGCCACCTGGGGTGGTCACTTGCCTTCTATCCATAAAATAGGTCCCTAGATCCCTACAATTCTATGGTGGCCCCTACTTGTGTCAACTCTTTAGAGTCCATTATTAGGTCCAAGACATCTATCCATCCCCTTTGTCTTTCCTCCTGCATACCAGGGGCAGTGGCAGTGACTGGCGGTAGTACCCAAGATGGCAGGAGGGTACCCCAGTGCTTTCTACTGGCTTCTGGTGTCCGCCTTGCCCAGCCCAGCCTGGGATAACAAGGATTATTTCTTGTTTGTGAGGCCAGTAAATATACCAAAGCTCATTCGGAAGATTCACGCAACTGTCTCCAAGGGGATTAAAATATAAATAGCAACTTATAACCATGATAATAAATAGATGGCACTAAACAAATTGTTTATCAGCCATCTTCCAGATCACTCAGTATGTCTGCTTGTCTTTCTCTAATATGCCTATCACTTACCCTAGGCACGCGCTCATTCAGCAAAGTCAGAGGGGTGGAGTAGAAAGGCTGTGGGAGCCGATCTAAAAATAAGTGAACAAGTACAAGAAAACAAGTCGGGCCCCAAAGTCCACCGCCTACAAAAACAAGGCCAATACTCAAATGGGGCTTTGGCCCAACTGTGAAATTGGGCTTTGCTAAGCTGTAAAATGGGTACAGTCCTTATCTCAAATCTCAACCTCGAGCTACCAAGAAGTCGGCAATCAGAGGAGCTGGGAATATTCAGTGGTGCTTCCATTTTTCCTTGGCATCCTCAGACTTCTGCTCAAGCAGAAGTATTTCTTCTGGGCCTCCTGTCACTGGCCGATCAAGCTGTCACTCAACAAGTCCACCAGTGAAGGAAGCCAGAGCATCTGAGTGATGTGGGTAGAAATCAGTGATGGTGGGCCACTGACTTGAGTAGTGGGAGCCCCAGCTCCTCTAGGACTCTGGGGGTGGAGGCAGTAGATCAAAGGAGCCAACCTTCTGGGCCTACTGCTGGTGAGGCTGCCCCCTGCACAACCGAGTCTCTTGAAGAGGGAGACAGAGTTAAGTTACACGGGCTCATAGAACAACGTGGTCTGTGGCTCCGGGATTCACCTTGGAATCCACAACCATGTATGAATTGTGTATGAATGGATGAACAAATCAGGACTGGAGTTGAATGAATGAATTTCCAAACTCTTTTGTTTCTCTTCCTTATTATCACCCCGATCCTACTCTTTGTTGGAATGTGGGGGAATGCTTCTCAAGGTACAACCCAATGGAGTTGGACTGGGGACGAGGGAAGAGGAGACATGAAGAGCCACAGGAATAACCATTTATGTTTCTAGAGCACTCGAAAGATTTTAGAGTGCTTTTCTTCCATTTTCTTTCCAGCTCCTCACAACACTCCAGGGAGCTTAATGCTTTGATTATTCCCATTTTCCAGTTGAGAAAAGTGAGACAGAACAAAATTAAGGCAGCTCTCCAGAGACACACAGCCAACAGGAGTCTAAGGAAGAAATTTGAATCTAAGTCTTCCTGTGTAAGACTCCAGCTGCTCCTGGCCTCAGACATCTACTATGGGAGCATGGGCAAATTACTTAACTCCACACTGTCTCACTTTCCTCAACTGGAAAATGGGAATAATAAAAGCACCTAACTCACAGGGTTCTTTTTAGGATCAAATAAGATGATATTTATAAAGCACTTAGCATAGTTCCTGGCACAGCAGCTACTACGTTTTCTTTCTTTCTTTCTTTCTTTCTTTCTTTCTTTCTTTCTTTCTTTCTTTCTTTCTTTCTTTCTTTCTTTCTTTCTTTCTTTCTTTCTTTCTTTCTTTCTTTCTTTCTTTCTTTCTTTCTTTCTTTCTTCCTTCCTTCCTTCCTTCCTTCCTTCCTTCCTTCCTTCCTTCCTTCCTTCCTTCCTTCCTTCCTTCCTTCCTTCCTTCCTTCCTTCCTTCCTTCCTTCCTTCCTTCCTTCCTTCCTTCCTTCCTTCCTTCCTTCCTTCCTTCCTTCCTTCCTTCCTTCCTTCCTTCCTTCCTTCCTTCCTTCCTTCCTTCCTTCCTTCCTTCCTTCCTTCCTTCCTTCCTTCCTTCCTTCCTTCCTTCCTTCCTTCCTTCCTTCCTTCCTTCCTTCCTTCCTTCCTTCCTTCCTTCCTTCCTTCCTTCCTTCCTTCCTTCCTTCCTTCCTTCCTTTTTCTTTTCTTCCTTTGTCTTCCTTTTTCTTTCTCTTTCTTTCTTTTCTTCCTTCCTCCCTCTATCCCTTTCCTTCTTCCCTTTCTTACTTTCCTTCCTTTCCTTCCTTCTTCCTTTCTTCATAGGAATCATACAAGAAAAAAATTTACTCATTTGAAGAAGGTTGGTCTGCTTTTTGCTGCCCTCTTAATAAGGCTTCACTCTTGGGATATTTCTAGGGAGAATCTAGGAAGAACCAACCATAAGAGGCTAATCACCTCCAGCACCTCTGACCCCTTTATCCAATTTCATATGCCTCCTAATTATCAGTAATACCCCTGTAATTTGCTCCTCAAACCCCCTTTCAGGGAAGTATGCATCTTTGAACATCAGAAATCATCAGTCAACTCCTTCCTCATTTCACACAGGAGGAAAATGAAGGCAGGAGAATGGAAGTTCCAGAGCATGTGATTGGGGGATTTAAGCCTCAAGCCAGCTAGCTTTCCTGCCTCTGGTGAAGACTGCATCTTCCCACTGCCTTCTTCTTTGAGAAAATGGAATGGAAATAGATGCCCTCAGGTCCCAAGTCTTTTTTCCACCACCACAAGAATATGGTGAGATTTAATGGGATGTTTCCTGGCCCACCACAATGGCAGGGTAATCTGGAGATGGGTATGAGATGAGAGGATTTTTTGCTCCTTTTGTGACTTCTTTTAGCTTAATTATTACCACCACATGCCTATTTGGGACACTTTGATAAAGATCTTTTTTGAAGATTTTCTACTCTAGTGTTGACAAACTTCCCAAACACAGTTTAGAAGCAACATCTCTGATCCTATTTGGCCACTGACGATCAAGGCTGTTGCTGATTAATTCCTAATAACAGAGTTGGATGATGAGCCCTCTTCCTTTTTTTTTTCTTTCAGCTACAGAAGACTGCTAAGTCCCTGTTCTCTATATTGAGGGACGGAAATCTTGCAGTCTTCAGAGGTACAGGCCGGGCACAAGTATGGCACCTTGTTTGAGCACACAGGCTTGCAGATGGTACATACCTTTTGACTTCATCACTTTCGGATACTTCTGATCTATGCTGGGGTGACTGATAGAAAGCCTTCTGGTGCCAACTGGACCTTTGGTTGTTGTCCTTAATGACAGTTTGATAAGAAGTCATATGATCATTTATGTAGCTATGTACCCACCTTATTTTTCTTTTTAAAAGATGCAGCATGGATGAGTAGAAAGAGGCCTGAAGCTGGAGTTCAAAGACCTGGGTTGAAATCCTGACTGTGTCATTGGCTAACTGTGTGATCTTGGACAAGTAAGTCTCTTGCCTCCCGAGTTCCATAGTTTCTCGTGTGAAAGGTAATGGGATTAAACGAGGTGATCTTTAAGGTCTCCCCAGCCTGAAGTCCCACAACAATGCAAACTAGAAAACATTGTCTTATTAGAATACAGTTCTTTAAAGAGCAGTCATTTTCATCTCAATTAAGCTAATGTGTTTGTGCAGGGGTCGCATGTTTAACTCTAAACTGGTTTCAAAAAGAAGAGGTAAATCATCCTCAGTAAAAGGCTGGCCTAGGAGCAATGTGAGGAGGAACAGAGGTCTCATCTCTATTCACTATGTTTGTCAATCAAAAAGTGATCCAAAGCTAAGCAGACATATGAAGTGACACCACGTGAAATAAGCAGAACTAGGAAAACAATATACCCAGCGATTACCGCAATGGAAACAAAAGTAAGGTTGAAGGCTATGAAATCATAAGGATCAGCCTTGGCTTTGCAAAAAAAAGGTGAAGAAATATACCTCTCTCCTTTCCTTGGCCAAGTGGAGGTCTATGAAGGCAAAATGGTACACATACTGGCAGGCCTAGTGGCTGCATTGGTAGGTTTTGTTTAAATCTTTCTCACAACAAGGCTCACTGGGTTGGGGCAAATGGATGGCATAGCTTTAAATAGATAAGCATTCAAAATATAAGGTATTAATCAAACTTTACAAGGGAATAATAAGAGACATTAGATGTGGGCTTATTGACTTGTAGGATTATTTAATCCAACTCCTTCAATTTCACATGAAGAAACTGGGACCGGGAAAAATAAAGGGACTAGCCAAAGTTTACACAGCACAAGAGTGGCAGAGCCGGGATTCAAATTCAGGTTCGGTGATTCTAGGTTCAGAGTTCTTTCATAAGACATTGTTCAGATACTGTCTGTTTCTACTTGTTTCTCATGGAATCATTTTTATTGTTCAGTCATTTTCAGTCACATCTGACTCTTTATAACCCCATTTGGGGTTTCCTTGGCAAAGCTACTGGTGTGGTTAGCCATTTCCTTTTCCTGCTCATTTTACATATGAGGAAACTGAGGCAAACAGGGTGAAGTGACTTGCCCAGGATCACACAGCTAATCATTTTCTGAGGCTGGATTTGAATTCAGAAAGAAGTATCTTCATTCTCCAGATCCAGACTCGATCCACTGCAGTGCCACCTAGCTGCCCTCCTGGAAACATACACAATTTTATTTTTTGATTGTCTTAGACTTTAAGTTTCAGAAGGACAACTAGGTGATGCTATGGACAGAGTGCCAGGCTTAGAGCTAGGAAGATATGAGTCTAAATCTAGCCTCAGACACTTACCAGCTGTGTGACCCTAGGCAAGTCATTTTACCCCTATTTGCCTCAGTTCCTCATCTATAGAATGGGGACATATTGGAGAAGGAAATGGCAAATCACTCCTGTAGCTTTGCCAAGAAAATTGTCCATGGGTCAGGTAGAGTTGGAGAAGCCTGAACAATAATATATAAAGAAGAAGAATAAGAAAGTATGTTGTGTCTGTGCATATATATATATATATATATAGATAGATAGATAGATAGATTGATATATAATATACACACACACATATATAACATATATGTGTATATACCTAAATATATCTCTCTAACTCCACAACACTGTGTTCAGCATACAGCTGATACTCACTAAATGTATAAAATAAATTACATGGGGGTGTCGTTCCTGGTACGCCTATCAGTCTGTAAATTTGAAGGCTGTGGCCATGTCTTATTCATCTCTCTATCTCCAACTCTGCCTGGAACAGAGATCGTTCTATACACAGCAGACATTTCATTCATTTATTGAACAAATGTAGCAATTACAGAGTAACCGTGGATCAAGAAATGATTCTCCATTATGAGTAAAAGTCTTCTGGTGCTGCAGAATGGCTATGAGTCATGGAATACTGGAATACCGCCGTGTTCCAAGAATTAACGTGGTGGGCACCCAAAGGAGAGGCACACGACAGGAACCAGTCGTCTTAACTATGGCAGCAACAGATTACCAGAAAGAAGGAATAACAGCACAAAGGATGCCACAAGGGAAAAAAGAGGAGCAGGAAATCTAGCCATGCAATGGACGCCCCTTTGCCCTTTGGTAACCACAACATATCAAGTGATCATGAGAAAGGCTCTTGGTACATCAGGTGGACCTTCTGTGAAGGATTTATGTGTAAGCATAGTTAAGGATGAGAAAACACAGATCTGGTTGTGATCTGCATCGTGAAAACTAGTCTCAGTATTGAGTTCACAGATCCCTCAATGAAGAAGAGCTGGGATCGTGATGCTTCTAAGGAAGACATCATGACCCGATGGTACTTCTTGAGTAGAAATTTCCTTTCAGGAGGAGGCAGGCATTTTATTTTTTTGCTTTGGTGGTGGTGGGGGAAATCAGCATAGGCTGGCTGCCCAGCTTCCTAACCCATTTTTGAGACATCAACTTGTCCATTTTCTACCTCTTTTAACTATGAAAAAGAACCTTCCCACTGGGGGAAGAGATCTCTGACTCCACAGCTGGTGGACGCCACCTGCCACTTGTGGAGTCAAACCCTATGTGACTGAGGTCCCCAGGAACTTCCACAAACAGCATCTACTCCCTAGGTCTCTTCTATAAATCGCATGTCTCTGGCCAAAAGAGAAAGAACAAAAAAGCCCACAGCCTAAACCCGAGACCTAGAGTACTTGCTCTGGCTACATAACCAGCCAACTTCCTTTATCAAATACGTGTTAGAACTGGGTAGCTATGATGTTATTAAATCCCTACTCACTATTTATTTGTGGAAGCTTTGCATACAGTTTTAGAACCAGGTGAATCCGATCTTAAATTTTAATTTCTCTAATGCTTAAGAACTTATGAAAATGACTGGATTAGCTAGAGTGTGAATGATTTCCTTGTAAGAATCAAGTCTTGAGCCTTGGCACCCAACATCAGTTTTTCCCAGCATTCTGAGATGTCATTTTCTTAATGAAGTTCAATTCAATTATTCAGTACTCACTAAGGACAAAAGCACATGGGAATTAAAAGGAGAAATGGCCTCTGCCCTTTAGAAGGGACATTCTACTTCCTTCCTTCCTGCTTCTTCTTTGTGGATACTCTGGCTCTATTAAGATTCAGTTTTCAACCAGTGCAAGGTAGAAATTCTATCCTATGGTCATGAGGGTGTGGTTATTTATGGCCAAGTCTTCTTCCACCTCCTAGATTCTGGGCTGGGTTAGGGTCTATGTTTTGTTTATATTTGCATTCCCTCTTTCTCCCACCACCTAAAACAGGGCCTTGCACATAACACAGAGGAAATGGGAGCACAGAAGACAATATATTATACTTTAAACAACTCTGAAAAAGCAAGCATTACAATCATGATTTCAGACAAGACAATAATACAAATGGATAACGTCAAGAGACAAACAGGGAAATTACATTCTGCTTAAAGGCACCATAGACAAAGAAAAAAATAACATGATGTATCTATGCACCAAGTGCCATAGAATCTAGTTCTAAAAAAAAAAAGAAAAAAAAACTAAGTAAATGACGAAAAGATTATAAGACCATAGATTTAGAGCTGGAAGAGCCCTCAGGAGTCACTTAGTCCAATGGCCTCATTTTATAGATGAGGAAACTGAAGTTCCTAGAGTTTAAATGACTTGCCCAAAATCATACAGGAAATAAATGATAAAGGCGATGCTTGAATCTAGAGCTCCACCCCCCCCCCCTTAAAACGTGTGTACTTTCTACTGTACCATATATTCCCAGCATGGGAAGTACCATAAGGCTACCGGGGATAGAGATTCTGGGGGCTGTCTTGCATCTAGTACAATGTGACTAGAGGGCAGTTGGGGGGGGTCACCATTGAGTCCAAAATTAAGTTGGTTTTCTTCTCTTCCTTGCTCCTTTTTGGAGTGCTACTCTCCAGAAAAATACAGGCCACAGAACAAACCTAAATGTTTTCTGGAATAGGTTGACCCCGTAATTTCTCTCTCTCCTGAGTATTTCCAGGCTAGGTCTAAAATCCATTAACACTGAGGGAAAAAGGCTGCTTTCTGGACAAACAAAAGGGTAGTTATTTATGCTATCCTGCTTCTGTGGGCAAGTTAAGACTTTTTTTTTTACCTGAGCTATAAAATCCAAATCCAAATAGAAGAGAAACAACAATAAAGACTTCAACTGCTGGATGTTAGCTCTGAAAAGGGACCGGGCTCTTGTAAAAATCCCTTTATACAGATGAGGCAAAACTGAGGTAGAGAGAGGGAAAGGTCTCCCCCCACTCAAAGTCTCACAAGCAGAAGCAGAGCTGGGACTAGAAGCAAGCTTCTTGTGACTGAGCAGAGAGTCCTTTCCACCACATGGGTTAAATGAATCGCCCAAAGTCCCCCAGTGACAGAGGCAGGACCACAGCCAAGGTCTCCTGATTCCCAATCTTATGTTCTTTCCACTGCCCCTAGCTTGTTTTCAATTAGCAGCAGATGTTCCCTCCGGCAGCTCCAGGGCAAGCGCTGGGACACCAGCTTCTTCCATCTGAACTCAGGTCGACAGCAATGTCAGCACTTGAGAAGATCTACAAATGGGAATGGGAGATCTATGAGAGGGAGAAATATTTGCCACAAGGATATGTGTTTGTTGGGAAGTACACCACTTGAGCATCTCCCTCAACAGCAGGGAATGAAGGTTCCAAGATGGGCTGCTGTTTTCTTAGCTGTTCCACATCCTTCGTAATGCTCTCTACTGATGTGCCCCAGTACAAAGTCGCTGCATTAAGCCTCATTATAATTATCTTTGTTATGACAACTCCTCTTCCAATTACTCAAAATATTTTATTCCCAAGGTTGGCGATGCAGTGAAGACGCTGGGCCACATGTTTTGGTATCATTACGGGGCTCTTTCCCTACTTAAATGAAAGCCTCGGGGAGGGGGGCTCAAAAGGCTAGTCGGGGCTCATGAGCCAATTTCTGGCTGAGCATTCTCTAGTTTTCTGTGCTCCCTGATCTAAGAACAGACACTGAGCCTGCCTGCCATTATGGGCAAAGCATTCACGCCTACACGGTCTGTTCAGAGCCCCAGTGCTGCCAAACTGCTGAGTGAAGCTCAGAGTGATCGTGGCCCGACATCCGACAGAGGGTGGGCCTCCAGATTCAAATGGTTGTCTTCCTCGGGGAAGAGATCAAGAAGATGAGATGTTTGACGTTCAATGAAGTTCGAAGTGTGGGGAACACAAGGTAAGTGAGGGACTCTTGAATCCTAGCAGTGATTCTCATGTGATAATGGTGACAGATGTCCGTGTGAATCTCTCTGTGTTCCACAATGTAGGTTGAAGTTGCCAAATGGTGGGAAGAACCGCCACTGCTTGACTAAATGACTGGTCTTCTGGCTTGATCTTCTTGCTTCTAGTCTCCCCCTCTCCAATCTATCATCCTCACAGCTGTCAAAATTACCTTCCTAAAACAGAGATCTCTCATTCCCTTGCCCTCCCCACCAAACTTCCATGGCTCCCCATTGCCTTGAGAATCATATAAATTCTTTAAGCTGGCATTTAGGGCCCTCCACAAACCCTTTACAGTTTTATTTCATGAGTTCCCTTCACCCATTCTGTATTCCACCCCAACTGACCTACCAGGCATTCCCCGACTTCAACATGCTATCTCCCACCTCTATGCATTAGCACAAAACATTCCCCACACTTGGAACAAACTCTTCATCTCTAGCTCTTAGAATCCTTGTCTTCACTCAAGGCTCAGCCCAGATGGCCCCTCCTCCAGAAATCCTTCCCCATTCTTAGATGTCAGTGCTTTTTGCCTCATTAGTCGCCCTACTATACTTATCTTTTTTTTTCCCTATGGAAAGCCAAGATTGTTTTATCTGTATCTTTGTACCCTCGGTACCCGGTGTGCCCCGATCAATATTGGTTGAACTGAACTGAACCGAATTGGTCTCCTCCTCTTGTCCCAAGAGGCTCCTTGATGGTGTTTATTCTACTCAAGTTTAGGGCTCTGAAGCAGGCTGAGAGTTGGAAAGGTTACCACTAAACAACCATCATGAAATGACCTCTTCGTGTTTTTTATTTACCCTCTTTCTCAATGACCCTCAAGTTAGTCGAGCTCCCTTAGGGAATTAGTTTTTCCAGAAGGGGGCATCTGACGGAATGCCAAGAGGACCCGACGAGGGAGGGAATGGGGGGACTTGACAAGCTACACAAGCAAGTCGTATCATTTGAGTACCTCACTTGTAAAGTGGCCCTCTACCTCCCATGGTTCTGGAGAGATAAGAGATGTAAAGTACTTTGAAATATCAGCTCTCATTCCTATCGACCTTTCCCAACACCTCAGATTTAGGAAATACCGATATGCTCTTTTTAAGGAGAAGCTGACCGAGAAAAGCACATATTTCCCTGAAGAAAGGTGGGTGTGAAAGCAGGACTAGGGAGTCTATTAGAGCCAGGGGCCTAGGAGATAGTAAATGTCTGCTAGGCACAAGGGCAAGGCCAAAAGAACAATCATTTAACTCACGGACGAGACTCGGTCCTGAGAATGCAAAGATTAAGAACACCCCAGCCTCTGTCCTCAGAAAGTCTCCACTGTGCCAAAACCACAAATAAAGTATGACTCAAGTGAAGGATATTGTGATAAGGACAAAGGAGTGATCCAAACCGAGTGCTGTAAGACAATTTTTGGAGGGAGAGATGACTCTCCCCTCGGTATCGG
This sequence comes from Sminthopsis crassicaudata, assembly GCF_048593235.1. NCBI lineage: Eukaryota > Metazoa > Chordata > Mammalia > Dasyuromorphia > Dasyuridae > Sminthopsis > Sminthopsis crassicaudata. The sequence goes on from NC_133623.1 coordinate 32,291,798, forward strand.
GGGTGGAGTGGGGAACCAGGGAAAGCTTCCTAGAGGAGGTAGAATGTGAGCTCAAACATGAAGAAAGAGAAGGATTGACAGGTGGAGAGGAGGAGGAATGAATTCCAGGCATGGGGGAGATGGCCTGCATGGCTGTGGGAGAAAGTAGGACAGGACTGAGGAGGAGCTGAGCACAGGGAAAGGTGTGGGACTCCTCCTAATTAGGGGGTGGGCGAGCTACAGAGTGAACTGGAGGGAGCAACAGGAAGGGGACAGACGGGATAGAACATCCAAGTAAACTGGCGAAGGGGGACGGATTCAAAGCAAAACAGAGGGAAGAGACGAGAAAGCGAGGTCTCTGCAAGCTCTCCAATTTTGTTTCTTTGATTGTGTGATAGCAGTATGCAGGAATCCAAAACAAACAGAACATGGCAAGCTCAAAGGGAAGTTCAAGGAAGAACACCATTCCCCCAGATTGGCTTCTCCTTCAGACCTCTCTCAGTAACACAAATATTCACCCAGTTTCCCAGATTTATAACAACCCCGCTATCTTTGATCCTTCTACCTCCCTCATACATAGCCAGTCACCGAGTCTTATGAATTCCTCATTTGTACAAAAATGTCTCCCGGAGCCATCCCTTTTCCTTCTCCTTCCTTTTTTGCCCAAGAAAATTTTTATGTGATTCCAGGTATAGGAAACAGGTATACAAATCAAACATTTACTGATAATAAGGCATAATTTTGTGACCCCCACACATTCACTTACAAGACTCCCTCAGGGGCCACAACCCACAGTTTAATTAACTGTGTTACCCACCCTTCCCATTGAAGCTATTTTCTTATGCCTCTGGTCTGTCACTTCTATGCTCCAAGACCTTCAGGGGCTCCTTCTGGCCTCCTGCGTCAAGTTCAATTCCTCTATCCCCACCCTATTTTTCTCCACAAGTCATCAAGTTCTTTTCCATTGAACATGTATGGTACCGGTCCATCTTTGTGTCCTTTCTCAGACTAGTTCCCACGCCTCTAATGGTCTTTCCATCTACTGAACTCCCATTTATTTTTTAAAGCCCAACCAAACACCACCTTCTCTATGAAGCCTTCCCTGATTTCCCCCCCCCCACACACACACACAGTCATTTTCTTCCCACTAGATCTAACATAACACTTTGTTTTGTAACTCTCTAAAGCACTCATCTACATTGACATTATGAATTGTAGTTATCTGTTTGGATCACATCCATGAGCTCTATGAGGGTAAGGGTTGTGTCTTAATTAATATCAAATCTTCTCTGACACCCGGCACATGGTTTTGCATACAATAAGTACTCAATAGATGCTTGATAGTTGAACAAATAAATGCTAGCATCCAGGGACTCAAGTCAGGCAAGTATCATGGAGAGGCGGGAAGTGAGATCCTGTTACACCTGAGGAGGTCCATGCTAAATTATACAACAGGTTCTGAACTGCCTTTTGTCTTATATGCCCTGATGGCAAGGACAAATAGGGACTGACAGAAGGGTGGTGGACATTAGGGAAACTGGTGATTGGGGCAGATGCTACTGTCAGGGCACCCCCAAATAACCGAGTCTCAAATCTCTGACATCAAGTTGCACGAAGGGCGGGAGATTCAATGATAATAAACATTCGTTCAGTGTCTACTCTGTTCAAGGCACTGCATCAGGCCCCAAGTAGACAGAGAAAAACTAAGCAGGTCCTGCCCTTGAGGAGCTTACGTTCTACTAGTAAGATAACATCATCTTCACCAGTAAGAATAATACAGAGTAGTCCGAGGAGAGGAACATAAACCGGGACAATTGCAGAAGGCCTAACTGAGAGCAGAATCATGGTAGAAGTAGGGGTTCAGAGAGAAAGAGAGGAAGAGACCTATTTCAGGCATAAGAGATGGCTAGTTCCCAAGACTTTCTGGAGGTACTAGATAGTACCTATCTAGGACTAGATAGAATGTCTGATTTGAGAGACAGCTAGTGGTCCTGTTTGGCTGGATCCTATTCTTTTTGAGGGTGTGAAATCTGGAAAATCTGGGCAGCACCAGTACCTTCATTCTCAGGAAGGAAGTCACAAAGAGGTTACAGGATATACCTGGACCTGTATCTAGTTTTTTCACTTGACCCTCAAGGTAAACTGAGGTCCTTAGTGTCTCACTAGTATTAGCTAGAGGCTAATGGTCATGATCCTCCTGGCGTACCCACATCACTCCAGGTCTCATCACAAACATTTTGATCAATGGTAAGCTCTCCAGGGGATAAGTCCCAGACTTAGAGAAATCTTTGGCACTCACAGAGACTATTTCAGGATGGTGCTTTTCTCCCCCCAGGTGACTCCTGGGTTGTTACATGGCATGTGACTTAAAGGCGAAATGCATTCTCAAGTACACAGCAAAGATTGAGGAACAAGGTTATTGCTTCAGAGGGGCTAGGCTGACTTGCTATCCCTGCTGGCAATCTAGTAATCTTAAAATACTGAGATGTTGAGCCTAGGTGGAGATGGGATTTAAGTTTCAGGACACAAAAAACTTTCATACGGGATGGTAAAGCCAGGAATTAGCTAGTCCTGAAAACAGGTGCAGTTCATGCCTTTCCTAATGGACTGTCACATTCCCCAGAGCAGCTGTTCCAAACTTTTCCTTCTCTCCTCAAACCTCCCACAATACCCCCTTCTCTCTCCTTCTCAGCAGAGGACCTCATCTCATAATTTAATGAAAAACAATGCCATTCTACTACAGTGAGCTCCCCTGCCCTATACCTAAAAACTCCTTGACATCATCCCCCCCTCAATATCTGCCCCAATCTCTGCTGAAGAGGTTGGCCAAAGTCAAGGCTTTCACTTGTCCCTTTACTGCCATCCTTTTCCATTCCCTCCAGAAGTTTGCCTCCCCAATCATTACCTTTCTCAACTTTTCAATTTCTCTTCTGACTCTTTTGCTAGAATCTACAAACATGCCCAAGTTTCCTCCATCCTTAAAATAGTCTTCATTTGACCTTATGCTTCCTCAATCTTTTATTTGATAATCTCTTCTCCTTTATGCAATCAAACTTCCAGAAAAAAGCCATTTCTACTATCCTCCCTTTCTTCTCACTTCTCAGCCTCATGTAATGTGGCTTCTGATTTCTTTCCTCAAATAGAACACCACTTTCTCCACTGACCAATATAATATGTCAGATCCAATGGCCCTTTTTTAGCTCCCTGAACTTAATCCTTCTGGCCTATGGACTTCTCCTCAGAATGTTTTTAAAATGCCTAAAGTAAAATATATAGGATTACAAAGGAAACAAATTATATTGAAATACAGATGTGATTTTCCCCAAGTCCATAGATCCTCTGAAATCTATACATATAGCCGCCTTAGGATCCTGGAAAACCCAGGTTAAACACCAAGCTACTAAAGGATTACTTTTTTAGAGTTAAAGAAATTTCACAAAATCCATCAGAATGAACAAAAGATCGAGAATTTCAAAGGAAATAAGTAATATTATACATCAAAAGGCAAAAAAGGTTTATAATCAAGAAAGCTGTGCTATAAAACTGAGTATAATTCTATAGGGGAAAATGTATCTTTAATAGAATAGAAGACATATAAACATTCCTGTTGAGAAAACCAGAGCTTGGAAGAATCTTGGAAAAAGATGACAGGAAATAAGCAATTTGAATGGGCTAAAAAGGATCAAGTGTTAACATCCTAATAGAGGGGAAGGAGTTCCCTGTCCCTTCTAAACCCCACTATCTTGAAGAGGGAAAGAGCAAAGAAATACAAATTCAGAGTCCAAATAGAATTGAACAAATAAAAAACCAAGGTGATATTATGGGGGGGGGAGGTGCATGCCCCCCACACACACACAAGGGAAGAAACAAGAAAGAAGAAGAAAGAATTTATTAATTCTTATAATTGGGACCACCAGAAGAACGTGCAAAACTGGAAGTTGGATCTTCTCATGAATATCACTCTTTTTTTATATAGTATTTTATTTTTCCAAATACATGCAAAGATAGTTTTCAACATTCAAATCTGCAAAACCTTGTGTTCCAAATTTTTCTCCCTCTCCCCACCCCTTCCCAAGATAGCAGCAATCCAATATAGGTTAAACATGTGCAATTCTTCCAAACATATTTCCAATGAATGTCATTCTTAACTGTACTAGAAGAAGGATGATTGAACATATGTATACATATACATAGAGAGTTCAGTATAGAAATATTTCAAAACCCAGAGGGAAATAAGGAAAAGAGGAAGAGAATTTAGAAAAAATTTAGAAAAAGAATTGAGAAGAAATAGTCAAAAGCAAAACAAAATTCAACAACAAAGGAAGGGTAAGACTTAGTCACTTAGCTGTGAGTTGGGTAAAGGGCACAGGAACAGAGAAGGATCGGACCACACCAAGTATATTATTGCTAGTATTGATTTTAATCCCTTTTTTCCCACCAACTTCTTTGGCTTCTAGTATTTTTTTTTAACATAAATGAGTGTTGTACTTTGTCAAAAGCTTATATCTATTGATATCATCGTGTGATTTCTGTTGTTTTTCTTATTACTGTGGCCTATCACATTTTGAGGTTTCTTAAAGCTGAACCAGCCCTGCTTTCCAGGATAAATTTAACTTGATTATAGTGAATCATCTTTTGAATATGCTGTAGCCTCTTTGCTGATATTTTATTCAATATTTTGTATTGCTATTGATTAGTGCTCTTGATTTATAATTTTCCTTTTAGTTATTAAGATCATATTTGTTTCACAAATGGAATTTAGGAGAATATCTTGCCTAATTTTTTCAAACAACTTAAGCAATATTGTAGTTAATTGTTCTTTGTTTGAAAGAATTTACTTATAAAGTTATCTGGGCCTAGATGTGGTGTTTTTTCCCCTTTGCAAATTCATCAATGATGACACAGTCAATTTCTTTGTCTGAGACTGTGTTCCTAAAAGTTTCTATTTCTTATTCTTGCTAATTTGGGTATTTTATCTTCTTGTAAGTACTCGTCTTTTTTTAAGTTATAAGTTTTGTTGGCCTCTAATGGGAAAAACTGTTTCTAAAAGGAGTTCAAGTGGAGACTTCTACCACTCACCTGGTAGAAGCTTGAAACCTTTGATTCAAAACTAGCTTCCTGGCTTTATCGGAGCCCCATAGGACATGATCAAACCTCAACTAATTGAAACAAACTCAGTTGAAATGTCTTGGTCCACAATTCACACCTCTGATGAATGTTTTGGTTGAGATGTATTCTCACCTCATAAAGGTATTTGTTAGTGTCTTATCAATTACTTTAATTATCTACCTGGACACATACAGAGGATTTATGAATACTACCACGAAACACTTTTTACAGAAATAAAGGAAGACAAATAAATAGAGAGAAATGAATTGTTTGTGGCTCTGCTGTGCCAATATAATAAAATGATGATCTGACATATTATTTACAGATTTAGTGCCACATCAATCAAATTATTAAGTGTTTATTTTCTAGATCTAGACAAAGATGATAACAAAATTCTTCTAGAGGAATAAAAGACCAAGAATCTCAAGGGAGATGATTTAAAAAGTAGGAATGAAGGTGTTTTTTTTTTTAACCTGGACAGACCATTATGCTAAAAAGTAATACTCATCCAATTTGATACTGGTTAAAAATGAATGGAATGGACCCTATTGAACAAGACTCAGAGGCAACTAAACATGGTAGCACAGTTCAATAAACCCAAGGATGCCAACTATTGACGTAAGATCTCCCTATGTGATAAAAACTGCTGGGAAAACTGGAACGTGGTCTGGCAGAAACTAGGGATCTAGATCAATATCTCATACTGTATGCCACAATAAGCTCCAAGCACTTGTTGAAGGGGTTTGGGGAGGATATTTGCCACCCCCGAGACTTGCTCTTACTTGACACTAGGCTAGGATTCTGGACTAACCCAGGTCACAGAAACATTTCATGCCTTCTTTTCTTAGCACATCCTGAGGCCCTCAGGACAAACACGGACAGGGCCTGCTCTAAATTGCTTCAAGAATGGGCTGTAAAAAATTGCACACTTATCAGAAACTTAGGAAGATGTGACCTGGTAGCAAGAAGTTGCCTCTTGGGGACTGATCGATATCATATCCCTACATTACAATACAGATGTTAAATGTGGAGAAACCAACCAATAAACTGCTGGAACCAGAACATCCTCACAGACCAAACTGCTGCCCACAACCACTCAGTCACAACAGGGACCCATAAAAACTTAAGAGCAACATTTTTAATCGATGCTGCCATGCTAAGAACTCAATCTCCAACCTATATGGACAAAAAGATTCCACAACATAGAGATTGTCAGAAGAAATAAAAACCCCATGGGAATGGATTGAGGTACATTCTGTATAGCTGTGGTCCTGTGTGCTACATGAATTACAGGCAAGCAAATAGTACAGAAGACAGAGTGCTAAGGCCTGGATGAGGAGGATCTGGATTCAAATATTTCCTAGCTGAGTCATTTTCACCTGTCTGCCTCGGTTCCCTCAACTGTAAAATGGGGGTGATAATAGCACTTACCACTCAGAGTTGTCGGGAGGATCAAATGAGAATATTCATCTTGTAACGCTTAGCACGGCACCTAGCACACAGTAGGTGCAATATAAAGATGCTAGTTATTGTTGCTGTTATTCTAAGGATGCTTTCATGGAGCACACAGAAAAATGAGTTTACGACCCAATTGGGTTTGGAGTCAGGAAGACCTCAAAGACACTTACAAACTATGTGTGATCCTGAGCAAGTCACTTAAACTTAATTATATACGCCTCATCATTTTGAAGATATCTCCAAATGATGAAAGTTGCATGGGTGTGATGACTTTTATTTTTGGCTTTGTATCCTCAACTCTGTACACACAGGAGATAATAAATAAATATTTCACTAAAAATTCCACACGTGAAGAAATTTCCTGATGTAGAACTTTTCCTTATAGCAGAAGTTGGGTGTCTACAAGATGTCAATCAATTTCATAAAAATGGATTTTTTTGGCTCTTGGAATTGTTCTGGCCATAATCATGTTCTGGCTAGTATTTGGGGACTATGCCTCTTTTGGTAGACTGCAACCAAAAACATCTGCTCAAAGAATCAGAGGTCAAAACTCGGTGCTAACAGGATCCAAAAGCCCACAGCCACAACCAATACAACCAATAGGAGGGTATGAAAAAGCAGTTTACTCATATATTCCTTTATCTCAGCTCTACTGAGATTATCTCCCTCAAGTCTCTCTTCTCATTTAATCTTTTCATATGTCCATCTATTTGTGTCTTCCCTCTCTCTCCTTCTCTCTCCCTCTCTTCCTCACCCCCCTCTGTGTCTCTTTTTCTTTCTGTCTCTCTCTTCTATCATTCTCTGTCTGTCTCTTTCTCCCATTTTTCTCTGTCTCTTTCTCTTGTCCTTCTCTCTCTGTCCCTATCTATCTGTCTCTGGGTCTCTTTCTCTCCTGTCTCTTTCTCTGTCTCTCTCCTCTCTTGCTCTTTCTTTCTCTCTGTCTTTCTCTCTCTCCATCTCTGTCTCTTTGTGTCTCTGTCTGTCTCTCTATGTGTGTCTCTTTCTCTCCTATCCTCTCTCTGTCTGATCCTCTCTGCCTCTTTCTTTTTCTGTCTCTTTCTCTCCTCTTTTTCTTTCTGTATCTTTCTTTTTTTCCCCTCTGTCTCTCTCCTGTCCTTCTCTCTTTTTCTCTGTCTCTGTTTCCCTCCCTTTCTCCCTCCTTCCCCCTTCTCATCTTATTTCCCTCCCTTTTTCCCATCTCTCCCATTTCCTCATAATACTTGCTCTTTCCTGTCTTTATGCTCTCTCCCTTAATGTGCAACAGAGCTGAGGCTTTTGAAATTTTTTTTGCTGTATTTGGTGAAGTCGAGAGTTTGTGTTCCCTGTTCTTAATTTGAAAAGCAGGTTAGGCAAAAGCTTTTTATTTCTTAGAAAATAAGTTCAGCTATTTGTTAATTTTGTGTGGCCAATGATCGTTTTTTCTTCTTCTTCTTTCTTTTAAAGACATCTATTTTCAACAGAAAATTGGTTCCCTCCTCAGCTCGTTGGCACAATTTATAAAGTGAAAACTCATTGCACTGTACACAATGATTTGTTCACTACTCTGCACTGTCTTAACAATTGATTGTGTGGTGATCAAGCAGACTGACTCTGTAGCTAAAATATCTACCACGCTGACAGGTTTTCTTTGGGGGCCTGGGATTTAAACATATGACACTGACCTCAGTAAAAATGGTCTATCTGAAAATGAATTTTTGTTAATTAAAAACGAAATTGTATTTTTAGAAAATAAAAAAAATGGTCTATCTGGTGTTTCTATAAGATTGAATCAACTGCAGGGCACAAATGCATTCAACTGTGCAGGGATCAGACTGTTAATATAGAGAAGACTGTGGCTGAAATAACGAGATCTGCCACACTGACAGGTTTTCTTTGGGGGCCTAGAATTTAAACATATGACATTGGCCCCAGTAAAAAATGGCTTGTCTGGTGTTTTCTGCTCAAGTGGATCAACTGCAGGGCAGAAAGCTGATAAATTGTGCAGTATTAGACTATTAAAATGCTTAAAAATATAGACAAGGGAGCCAGGGGTGGTGACCCACAGGCCTGTAATCCCTGCTCCTGGGGAAGCCAAGGCTGGCAGATCTCTCAAGCTTTGGTATTCTGAGCTTCAGTATGCATCCGTTAGTAAGTAGGTAGGTAGGTAGGTATGTGTGTGTGCGCGTGTGTGCATCTGTGCATATACAAATAGAGATGTGTACACACACAAAGAGATCCAACAGCAAATTTTCAAAAGAATTTCTTCAGAAATCAGAGGATTTCGGTAGCCCTCCAAGTAGAAGCTAGGAGGAACGATTCTGGAAATGGGCTAAATCTAGGAATGGCCCTCAGGCCTCATTCCTGAAGGGTCCGTTCATCTAAAAGAAATCTACAAACTCTTCAGCAAATCCCTGAACCATGGCATGAAGATGACCCCGGTTTCTACCAGACCCTGTCAGGACATCATCAGCTCTGGCAGTTCCTAATTAAACTGGGAAGGCTCGGGGCCCAGCAACAGACTATAGATCTGTTGTTCGGAGAGCTAACTTAGCCAAGTATAGAAAAGCTCATTGCCACCTTGGCCAGAAAGAGATGCAGTTTTTGACCACGGTGACTTTTGAAGACGATACAATGACACATCCTTAAAATTAGGAAAAAAGTCAGGATTGGTTAAGGATCATGAAGGGTTGAATAAATGCTCCTTTTTTCCTTTCTGAAGGTGGACTGCTGTGGCCCGAGGGATTACGGAACAGTGTCGGGACTGGAAGGGACTGTCTGGATCAACTAATCCAACCCTTTCACCCTACAGATGGGAAAACTAAGCCCCAGATCATCTAGAAGCTGTTTTGGAAAATACGGGTCAACGTTTCCATAGCTCAAGATGGATAGTTCTGTCTGGTGGGTGTTAAGCTCTCTTCTAAAAGGATAGAGGCATCCCAGCTGACTCGGGAGAAGCCCGTGCTGTTTGGAATTCCTGTTCCATCCACATACCTATGTCTTATTGCAGCATCCAGGGTCCCCACTGAAAGGGAAGGGCTCCAACAGACTAAATGCCTGGCATCTCCAGCTGTCAGGATGCCTGCAGAAGGGGCGAAAACAAGTTTGTGGGTGGAGAAAATAGAACAGTTGCTGGTCTGGCAGGGAGGTCAAATCAAATCGATGACTTGGCACTTGGCAGCAGTGGCCAGCCAAGGCCTCAGAATGGCCGCTGAGTCATCAATTTCCTTACCTGACTGGGAGACAAGACTTACACTCTCTCTAGATAAGTCTCCTTTCCAGAAGGCTTGGAAAGGATCAGGGAGATATGGAAGAGGATGAGCTTGGCAACTGTTCAGAGCCAAAGCACTGTCCTCTAGTTCTTGTCCTGTAACCTGGTGTTAAGCTGAGAGGGCAGTCCTGATACAGATCGGAGAAAGAGCAAAAGAAGCTGGCATTTATTACTGTCTTTGCCCTTCTGGGATATTTGGGGAAGCCATTTTGGAAGGGAAGCTGGTTGTTGTTCACAGCCCCCTGGCTTCCTGCCAGCCAGCCCTCAGAGGAACAGGATTTCTTCTCGTTTTTATTTTAACAGAGGTGGGGAATCTGAATGCCAACTTGGCCGCTGCGTATCCCTGGGCAAATCATTTCCCCTTTCTAACACTCGGGTTCCCCTCTGAATAGTAAGAAGTGTGAACTAAATGATATCTAAGGTCCTTTCTACTTCTAAATCCTACAATCTAGATATCATCTGTTGAGAGCTGTCACCATCAACCTGAATAAAAGCTTTTTGAAGTAGCCCCTGTAACGAAACTGTTTGGATCATGGGTCAGGTGGGACAGCTCCAGTGACATGAGGAAAAAAATCGAGGTCATGGCTTTGGCCTCCTCCCACCTTTCGCCATCTTTTGGTCTTCCACCTCCATCTATACAGTCCCTGGGCCAGAGACCACACCCTCAGCCCATCTCCAATGCCTTCTCTGGCCTCCTGATATTCTAAGGTCCTGGTAGCTGATTTCCTGCCCTTTCTTAAAGGGTCCAAGATTGGGAGAAGAGGCTCTCCTGAATTGGACTCTAGCAGGATGGGAACCCAAACTTCAGAAGGAAACTGAGACCAGATCAATTTCCTCTCAGTCTGTTTCATTCTCAGAAGCTCAACCAATGAGTCATAGAGATGGAGTGTCGGTGATGTTACCGAACCGCTTGTTGGATGGATGGAGGCAGGACAGCGGGGCTGGCTTGATAATTGAATTCTGGGCACCAGATGAGATCACAAAGTGAGAAAGAATAGGAAAAAAAAAGACATGAGGGCCCAGGATACAGCTTTGGGGTATACTCACAATTGGGACAAATACAAACGATAAGCCAGCAAAGGAGACAGAGGAGGAACCCTCAGACAGGTCACGAGGAAAACCAAGAGAAAGCAAGTCACGAAGAGCCATGGAGAAGTATCCAGAAGCTGCAGGGGGACTGAGGATTGAGAAAAAGCCAAACAGCACGGGGGTAAATCTGCAGGGAATCTGACTTGAGCGAGTCAGACACAGAGGATTTCTAGTGCTGACTGCAGCTAAGGAGATTCTGCCCCGTGCCAGTGTGGCAATGTGACGGATGCAATACTGCAAGGAAAAACAACCAGGTTCAAATCCTGCCCCTGACAGTTGTGAGCTGTGGGCCTAGGAACAAGACACTGCATCTCTCCAAGCCTTAGTTTCCCCAGCTGTACAATGGAAATAATAATGAGGTAGTGATTATAAAGCATTGAACATGGTACCTGACACACGGGAGGTATTATATAGATGTTAGCTATGATTATTATGATTAAAATGAGAATAAAAATAACACCTGTGTTGGCGAGCTCACAGGGATAGCGTGATGCATGTCAAGTGTTCTGTAAACCTTACAGCGGTATGTGGGATGTCCTAGAAGCCTTCCTATAATATTAAGCTTTGTAGAATTGAAAACTGCACTAAAATTTGGGGGACACCTTGTATAAACAGCAGTTGTTAGCACTTCCTTACATGGCATGACTCTGTGTGTGTGTGTGTGTGTGTGTGTGTGAGATTTTCCCCACCGGGAAAGCTCCTTGGGGGCAGGGATCTTGGGATCCTTTATAAAGGCTAGTTCAAGAGCCAACACACAGGAACTGTCAAACAATGTCCTAGCCTCTACACAAGGCTGTGTGTGTTGGCCCATCTCTGTGAGCTCACCTCCTGTTTCCTGTCCCTCACATCCCAGGTGCAGAGCCAGCCTTCCAAGAATCCAAGGATAATCAGCACACTCAGTGCCTTCCTTTGAGCCAAAGGGGATTGGAGAGAAAACATTCAGCCAGGGTGTTGATCATAAGGCAGCGTTCCACCCACCTCTCACTCCCTAGAGATCCCTGGCCTCTCCCGGGCCACACGTCTGTCAGGCGGCCACTGGTGACGAGCTGCTTGGCAGTTTTGTTCGGGAAAGCTCTCTCATTCCAAAATTTAGGGTTTGAGCGTCATCTCTGATATATATGATCACCACAACACTATCCCTGCCCCCACCTATACATTAAACCCCGGGTCTACAATGGACTTTGTAAAAGAGGAATTGGAGAATGTTTGGCCTATGTTCCTGAGGCATTATGGGAAAACCACAGACATTATGGGAAAACCACAGAACTCCGATTTGTGAGCTGCAGTAATACCTTCCCACTGACCCCAGCGGCCTTCCCCAACCTTATCTCGTCCCTTAAAAAATGGGTGAAAATGTGTCCCGATGCTTTGAAAACTTTCTTATTTTGAAAGGATGCTTAATTTAAAACTGTTTCCACTGCTGTCAGCATGTCTAGCCCAGGACACATCAGGCCTGCAGCTGTCAGCTTGCAACCCTCTATCAGTTACAGTGGCTCGGCAGGCCAAGGCAGGCCTGCCTCTCTGTAAGCAAGCAGCTTCCTGATAGCAGCCACAGATGTCAAGATGAAGCCACGCCTTGTGGCCACATTTAACGTGCCAGGGAAACCATCGTGAAATCTGAGTTTCTTTTCCAAGTTATTTTGAGGATAGTGCTTTGAAGAAAACTGGCTGTCTCAGAAAGACAGTGTAAAATGTCTAGGCAGCATGGTGCAGTGGTTTGAGTGCTCACATAGAAAGCCAGAGAGTCGGGGGCGCCTCTTCTGTCAAATAAGACAGGTGGTGAACTTGCCCCCAAAATGAAGAATGTTAGCAGAATGGATCAGAAAGCAAGACTCGATAATATGCCATTTACAAGAAAAACACTTCCATCTAAAGATCTGCAAAGAGTTAAGAATGAAGGATTAGAGTAGAAGCCATCATTTCTTGGCTGAATCCAAAAACTACAACAGCAGCGGTACCGGGGTGGCAATCATGATCTCAGACCTTATGTTTCAAGGTGCCATAGAAAGCGAAACAACAGCAATCCCAAACATATTAGTTTACTCTGTTTTATATGCTAGCATACTGTCAGAGACTTAAAAGAAAATCCATCCACCGATCCACAAGCATTGTTAAATACCTACTCTGTGCTTTGAAGGAGAATGAAGATGAGGAGGGCATTCCAGGCACGAAGGAAACAAGAGTACAGAGATAGAGACGGAATTAGGGGCGAAAATCAGAAAAGAAGATTTGATCGGATCATCAGATGTGTTAAGGAGAATAATTTCTAATAAGCCTGGAAAGGTACATTGAAAACAAGTTGTGAAGGGATTTCAGTGCTGAACAGAGAAGTGTGCATTTGATCCTGGAGGCAATAGGAAGTGGCTGAGGTTTATCGAATGGGGAAGTGGCATGGTCAAACATTTTCTTTAGGAATATTACTCTAACAGCTGTGTGGAGGATAACTAGGAGAGAGAAGACACTTGAGGCAGGAAGACTATCTGCAAACTATTTCAATAGTCAAAATGCTAATGGCCTGAACTGGGGTGGTGCCGAAGGAAGCAGTAGTAAACAGGGGACATCTGGGAGATGTCGTAGAGCTGTAGAAGTGAAACTGACAAGACTAGGCAATGGATTGGATGACTATGAAGGGCAGGGAGAGGGAAGGATGCAAATAGGAAAGTTCTACAGAGGGATGAGCCTGGTGGGGAAAGAGAATGTTTTGGAGATGCTACGGGGCATGCACCTGAAAATGTCCACCAGGTTGAAGAAGTAACAGCTTGTGGCAAAGCGGTTCAGAAGGTGAAGGATTCACATCAGATGTTATTAGGCACAGAGGCTTTTTATTGACATGGAAAGGGTCATGGGCAAAATCAAAAATGATTCAGCAATGGACTGAGAGGGAGTAAAGGGGGCTTTTTAAAAGTCAGAGGGAAAAGGAAGGAAGGGCAGGATGTAGAGAGTTAGGAAGAAGATAGGGAGGATCCTAGTTTAGAACAAACTCAAATGCACGTCGTGTCCGTGTGAGCAGCTGCCCCATAGGGCAGGAGGAGGTGGGTGTGCATTTAGATATGTTGACAAGACAGTGCTAGGAATCCGGCCTAGCTCAGCGTGTGACGATGGGAACGGGGTGGGCTCGAGTTCTACGTCATTCTTGACAACCGATGGGGTGGTTAAAAGTTCTGCTCCACATCAAGGTGATGTAGCACTAGGGTTCAGGAGAGAATCTAGGGATGGATATGTCTACATGGGAATCATTAATATGAAGATGATAATTGAACCCAGGGGGTCTGATGTGATCAGCGGATTTGAAAGAATGGTCAGAAAAGAACAGAGAGCACAGGAGAGGTCTGGGGTACACCCATAATCAATGAGTAGGGTTCAGACGATATTCTAGCAAAACATATTGACAAGGAACACATGGACAGGAAGAAGGAGAACCCAGAGAGCAGTTTCATCAAAACCCTGAGAAGAGAGAATATTTAAAGGAAAAGGTGGGTAGTCATATCAAATGCTGCAGAGAGGTCAAGAAGAATGAATATTGAGGGAATCTCATCTTGTTTGGTAGTTTAGAGAGCACAGGTAACTTTGGAGAGATACTTGACAGTATCAGGTGAGCGGTGAGGTCAGAAACCAGACTGGAAGTTGTTGAGCAGTGAATGGAAGGAAAGGAAAGGAAGGCAATCAGTACAGAAGGCTTTTTCTAGGAGTTTGGCCATAAAAGGAAAGAGATATAAGGTAGAAAAGAAAGTCAAAGCAGAAGAAAAGCTAAGCAATAATTGTCTAATATAATAATAATACGTTAGACAAAAACTAAACAATAATTACTAAGGACTTCAACGTTACCCCTCTTGGACCTATATAAATCTGATAAAAATTATACATATACATATATCTACATTTATACATATATTTATATACATATATGTGTATAAAAATGTTATGTGTATAAAGATGTTAAAGGGCTGAATAAAATTTTACAAAAATTAGATACAATTACACTTTGCCAACTACTGAGTGATTTTTCAGCTTTATGTGGCATCTTTACAGAAAATGATGTTTTAGATCACGAAGAGCTCACAAACAGAAAAGGAGAAATATTAACACATTCTTTATGTGTTAATTCCATAAAAATTAACAAGGAGAGTTTGAAGGATTTAATTTTAAAAGGAGACTCAAAAATGTAATTCTAAAAAATGAGTGGGTCAAAGAACAAATCATAAAAACAATAAATAATAACATGAGAGAAAATGATAGGATTAAGAAAACATACTCAAACTCCTTGGATACAAAAAAAAGCTGTCCTTGGGGGGAAATGTTTTTCTTTAAATACTTTAATCAACAAAACAGAGAGATCAATGAAATGAACATGCAACTAAAAAAGACCTAGAAAAATCAACAAATGAATTTTAAAATGTAAATTATAAAATAGAGACAAACAAAAAATTTAAAACTATTCAGATAATAAAGATAAGAGCTATTTTTACAGCTAAAGAAATAAACCAATAGTTTATTTAACTTTTTTTTTTTTAACTAAGGGGAGAACTAAATTACTAAAATCAAAAATGAAAGGGACTCCATGACAGGGAAAAGGAAATAAAGGATACTGTCTGAAACTTTTATGCCTAATTATATGCCAGCAAAACTGAAAAGTTAACCAAAATTGAGGATTATTTACAAAAATTCAAAATAGGCTAAGAACACAAGAAATAGAGAATCTAAATAACTCAATCCTGGAAATAGCAACTGAACAACGTGCAAAGCAGGACTTCCTAAACTGAGGTTTGTGAACTTGTTTATTCTAATAGTTTGATAACTGTATTTTTTTTTTTTTACTAAATTTTATTTTTTTCAATTAGCAAAAATCAGCCTCTCTCACCCACCTCTTTCTCCTAGCCCCTAACTGAGAAAGAATGAAAAACAAAAGCCCTGTCACAAATATACAGTCATGTAAAACATTGGCCATGTTCAAAAAAGAAAGCGGCACTCATTTGGCACTTTGGAGTCCTTTATATCAGGAGATGGGTAGCACGTTTGTTAGTTCTAAGGAATCTTGGTTGGCCAGTATGCTGATTAGAGTTTCTAAGCCTCTCAAAGTTGTTTGACTTTACAATATTGTCAGTATATAAATTGTTCTCCTGGTTCTGCACGCTTAACTCTCAATCAATTCACAAAAGTTTTCCCAAGTTTCTCTGAACCCATCTTCATAATTTCTTACTGCGCAATACTTTCCCATCATATTTATATCATAATTTGTTCAGCTCTTCCCCAATTGATGGATAACTTCTTAGTTTCCAATTCTTTGTCACCTCAAAAAAAGCTGCTACTAATATTTTTGTATATCCAGAGATAGAATTTATTTTTCTTAGGACTTAATCTTACTTTCCTTAATCTACCTTCCCTCTTTTCCCCCCTTCTCCTTTCTATCATTCTACTGAGTAAAATGTATTTCTGTAGTTAACTGTGTGTATGTGAATTCCAGGCTTTGACCAGTTCAGCTGAGAATGAAGTTTTAAGAGTCATATGCTCTCCCCTTCTCATTCCCCTTATTTGTATGGACTTTTACTTATACAACTCAAATGTTTATGATGGTTTTTTTTACCTTCCTCTCTGTTCCCTAGTATATTTCCTTTCCCTTCCCTTTCTATTTCTCTTTTAAGATCAAGACATAAATCACTCCCAAGCCTTCTGAAACAGTAGACTGACTCTCTCTTGACCCTTGATGATATAAAGTTCAGAGAAAACACATGTATCATCTCCCCGTTAGAATGTAAGTCATTTTTTCTTGTTTGGAGTCTTATAATTGTTCTTTCATGTTTTCTTTTCTATGTTTTTTCTGACTCCTGAATTTGCACTTCAAAGTTTCAGTGTGGCTCTGGTCTTTTCATAAGGAATGCTTCTATTTCAGTGGCGTTAAACCCAAATAGAAATCGGGAACACTAAAACATAGGAAAGGATCCCTGTGGACTGCATTGTGGCTTAGAAAACCACATATTGACATTATCTATGTTCTATTTTATTTTTATTTATTTTGTTACATATTTCCCGATTACATTTTAATCTACTCCAGAATGTGGCAAGCTTCAACGAAGCCCATGGACTGTATGTTTCACCCCTCTGCTCTCTTTTATTAAAGATCCATTTTTTTTTTATCTTGTGGGATTATACTCAGTTTCACTGGAAAAGCTATTCTTAGCTGTAAGTCGTATCCTTTGCCTTCTGGAATGTTGTATTCCAAGCTCTCTACTCCTCCATAGGAGTGGCTGCTAAATTATGTGTGTTCCTTGGTATTTGATCTTCCTTTCTGGAGGCCTACAATATTTGTTCTCTGCCCTGGAAGCTCTGGACTTTGGCTAGTATATTCCTGGGAGTTTTCATTTAAGGTGTTCTTTCAGGAGATAACTGATAGATTCCCCCCCTGCCCCCTATTCCCACTTTGCCCTCTTCTTCTAAGTGATCTGATCAGATTTGTTTTACAATTGACATACAATGTCTAGGGGGGGGGGTTAGTCACTGCTACTAATTTCTTGAAATATTGAGTGTTGTATTATTATAAACTCCCAGATATAACTCAGGCTGAGGACCTGCAAGTTGTCTGTGTTCCCCAATGGTGTGATACAGAGAATACATATATACATATATATATATATATATATGTATATATATATATATATATATATATATATATATACATATATATATATATATATATATGATGATCTTCTGATCTGAGCTCTGTAAGTTCCCAACGTGGGTTTGAGACAAAGCAACAGGCGTGTGTCCTAATCTACTTTGGAATTTCAGTACTCAACTGCTAGAATCAGCCATTAAACATACAAAAAAGACTATAACAAAAAGGCACAAACTTATATGAAAACCCGTTTAAAAGAAATATAAATCGACCCGGGTTCATCTAGATAAAAGTAATTTTGTTTAAAGCCAATGAGGAATCTTCATTTATCTTCAATGGGGAAAACATTAAAAGCTTTTTCAGCATAAGCAAGGATAAAGCAAGGATGTCTACTGTATTTGTGGAAAGTTATTTGATAAAAAGCTAGAATGCTAGTTATAGTAGTAAGACAAGAAAGTGAGATGAGTAGAGGCAATGAGGAGGCAAAATGATTTTTATGTGCAGGCGATGTAATGTTTTAGAGGACTTACAAATTCAACAACGATATTAATCAAAATAACTAGTAAAATTGTTAAAATATCAGGCCCATAAAGACAATTTTTTTAGGCAGTTGGGGTTAAGTGACTTGCCCAGGGTCACACAGCTAGGAAGTGTTAAGTGTCTGAGATCAGATTTGAACTCAGGTCCTCCTGATTTCAGGGCTGGTGCTCTATTCACTGCGCCGCCTGGCTGCCCTGCATAAAGACAAATTTTGATACTATCTAAATTAATTTATAGACTTAGTGTCATATCAAACTACTGAGGAACTAGATTTTATATAATTAAAGGAATCATTTAAAATATCATCTAGAAGAATAAAAAGTCAAGAATCTCAAGAGCAATAAAAGAAAAAAGTAGGAATGGCAGAGTCATAATATCCAAAGAATAATTGTGCATATCTTTTGTTCCGACGATACCATTACTAAGCTTATAGCCCCACAAAAGATCATGGAAAATGAAATAACTCCATGTGTTTAAAAATGCTCATGGCAGCTCTTTTTAGCATCAGCAAAGAAGTAGAAATCAAAGGAGTGTCCATCAGTTGGAGAATGGCAAAAAAATATCATGGTATATCAAGGTAATGGAATGCTATTGTGTCATAAGAAATGACAAAATGGACAGTTTCTGCTCCTGTGGGCTCCATCTCCTATTGGTTAATTCCCCCTAGAAACTTCCCTTTTGAATAAAGGTCCCAGACACCTTCCCTGATTCCTTGGACCTAACCATCTGTCCTTAGCCTGGATACCTTGGTCTTATTCCCTGATTTTCTACTCTTCTTTTATATTCTGTTTTTCCCAATTAGAAGATAAGCTCCATGAGGGCAGAAGCTATCTTTTTTTCCCTTTCATTTATATCCCCAGAACTTCACATAATTCCTGGCACACAGAAAGTGTTTAATAAATTCTTGTTGACATAGCAGTGGTCCTCAAACTTTTTAAATAAGGGGCCAGTTCACTGTCCCTCAGACTGTTGGAGGGCGGGACCATAGTAAAAACAAAACCTCACACTCTGTCTCCGCCCCTCAGCCCATTTGCCATAACATGAACGTCCTCACAGGGCCACATCTGGCCCACGGGATGTAGCTTGAGAACCCCTGACTTACTGACTGATATTACACATTTTCAATCATCTCACTAATCTGCATTGATAAATAAGTTCTAGGACATCACAAATAACCTAAGTGGGAACAGCTAGATGGTGCAGTAGATAGAGTACCAGTCCTGAAGTCAGGAGGACCTGAATTCAAATCTGATCTCAGACACTTAACACTTCCTAGCTGTGTGACCCTGGGCAAGTCACTTAACTCCAATTGCCTCAAGAAAATAATAATAATAATAATAATAACCTAAGTGTATTTTAAAAAATATTTATTTATTTTTACAAAAATTTTATGCATAGGTAATTTTCCAGCATTGACAATTGCAAAACCTTTTCTTTCAACTTTTCCCCTCCTTCCCCCTACCCTTTCCCCCAGATGGCAGGTTGACCACTACATGTTAAATTTGTTAAAGTTTAAGTTAAATACAATATATGTATACATACATGTCCAAATAGTTATTTTGCTGTACAAAAAGAATCGGACAATTAGTCTGTGAAGGAAGTAAAAAATGTAGGCGGACAAAAATAGAGGGATTGGGAATTCTATGTAGTGGTTCACAGTCATCTCCCAGAGTTCTTTCGCTGGGTGTAACTGGCTCAGTTCATTACTGCTCTATTGGAACTGATTTGGTTCATCTAATTGTTGGAGAGGGCCACGTCCATCAGAATTGACTAAGTGTAATTTCTAATGGCAATTACCTGTGCTGAAGTGCTATCATAAACTTCTCCATTTTAAGAGCTGAATTTTTTTTCCTGTTTGAAGTATATGACTAAGCCATGAGTATAGAACTGAGTCAAAGGTTTTATAGAAATCAATAAATGCAGTATAAATGTTATAGCACTTTGGGGCAACCTGGTTCAATAATCACCAACGTGACAAATGTGTTTGCTCTTTACTCTCAAGGGACTTTTTGGCATATAGTTTTTGCTCCTTGGCCAATATGTTGTTTTCTCACGTTTATAGATTTTTTGAGTACAACAATTTATGAATGCTTTGTATGAAGTACTTAAACATACAATTAAGTCTGTATTTGGAGAGGTCACTGATGTTTTCATCTTTTGGTAATAAATATGGATTGCCCTCTGTTAAGAAAGACAGGATCAGGCTTTCATCAAAGAGAAAAATGGTAACATGTTTTGCTAATAAATATTGTACCTGAGTGAAGCATTTGAGCCAATAATTATGGCTTTTATTCATACTAGTCACTTTCCAGTTATGTAGAGAAACTAAAGTTTCCATTACCTTATGAGCTATAGTTGTTCCATATTTCATTAGATTAAGAGAGTATAAGTACTGTACTTCACATTTGATCTAGCTTCCATTTTGCTTGTGTTTGAATCTTGTGATCATAGAGACGGTCATAATTTCTTGAGACCCTCTTTTTTCAGAAATGTCTTTTTCTTCTAATTTCTTTGCTTTTTGCTTCTAGATTGATGCTGTTTATTTTATCCTTTCTATTGTTTTGATCATAGCCTTATTGTTCTGGTTTTTGCTTTCAGTTACTGTTTAAAAGTATAAAGAACTTCTGGTATACTTTTGTTTTCTAGATTCTATTCCATTTTTGTTTTATGTTATCTTTGGGCAATACGAGGTTCAAGTTTTCTACTATATATGCCATCTAGATATTGATATAATAAAGACCTTTCTTTAGGTCTTTAATGATTTCTTTAAACTCCTTATATGACAGTATTTTATGCCTTCATATGAATCAAGTCATTTTCACAATTTCTCCTATAGTCCTTAGCTGACCAGTGGTAAGAATATATATTGTTATGTACAGGTCTTGAAATGTTTTTATACTATGACATGTATTATGGGAGAATGGTTTTGTCCAAGATTGTTATAGCAGATATAGGGAAAAAATCTTTACATTGGGTTTCTCTAATATAAGACCTTGATGATCAAGAAATAACAAAACAGATTACAAAGAATGAAAAAATAGACAGAGTATGAAATATCTTAGAAGAAAAATGACAGATCTGGAGAACAGATGAAGAAGAGAAAATATAAGAACTAGTAGATTGTCTGAAAGTTGTAATCAAAAAAAGGATCTTAATACAATAATGCAAGAAATACATCAAGAAAATTGTGTGGAAGGGATAGGACATGAGGGGAATATAAAAAGAGAAAAAAATCCACTATCACCAACTCACCAAGATCTTTTGTGGAAAACACATAGTAACATTATGGCCAAATTTCGAAACCCTCAGATCAAAGAAAAAATTTTGCCAGAAACAAAAAAAAAATTTCAAATGGAGCTACAATTAGAATTGAACAGGACTTATCAGCAGCCACAATAAAAGACCGCAGGTCCTGGAATCATATGTACTGACAATCAAAAGAACTAAGCCTGGGGCCAAAAATATCATTTCCTGCTAAATTATCTATGATATGGAATGAGAATAAGTCCATTCAGTGAACTTGCAGATTTTCAGGACTTTCTATCAACCAAACCCGAACTTAATAGAAAATTTAGCATATAAGAGCCAATAACAAACATCAATTTCAAGGAACGTAACATGGACAAATGTTTTATGTTTTGTTTTGTTTTTTTTTAACATGGGAAATGTATAGCATATGTTTCAGATTGACATCAATAATAGGGCAACTCAAAGGAAAGACTGGGACAGAGTTAAGGTAAAAACAGTAATTATGTCATACCAATGAGGTGAAGAGGAAGAATAGATATAGAGATGTTAGAGAGGGGAGCTGGGCTCATAGTTCCCCAAACCTACTCACACTGGGAATGGGTTAAATAGGCAACACTGAACATATATTAAGATGGGGATAGAACCCTCCAAAATCTATAAAGAAATAAGGGAGGAGGGATGGGTGGATGGGAAAACAAAGGGTGAAGGAAGAAGACAGGGGAGAGATCTTTGTGTGGAGGGAGATTAGATAACAGCAAGGCAACTTATGGAACAAAATTTAATTAAAAAATCAGCAGGAATAGAAAAGACGTGTGTGTCTACGTGATGGGTATGTGTGTGTCTACGTGATGGGTATGTGTGTGTATGTATATGTACATGTCTACATATGTATATTAAATATATCCCTTCTTAACTATGGCCTGCTTAGGGATGGGGGAGATGAAAGGGGAGAAAAAGAATAAAGTAAAAAAAAAGCAGAGAATAATTTAAAAGGAAGTAAAGAAAAGATGTACACTCAAGACTATAATTTCTTCTAGTAATATATATATATATATGTATATATATATATATATATATATATATATATATATATTTCCCCTCTTGAACTATTATTTCTTGTTACATATTTTGAATCCTTCCTGATATTCTGCTGGGCACATGACAATGTTCTCTTTTGTTTTGTATTCCTTTTCTGTTTTTTTCTTATTCTGTTTCTTTAAATAAAATAAATTTGGGGGAAAAATTAAAAAAATAGAAATATAAAAAAAGAAAATTACAATTGTTGGAAGAGCTGTGGGAAAATAGGCAACTGGTGTACCATTTGTGGAGTTGTGAATAGATTGAGCTAGCTTAGAAAGCTTTTAGGAACTGTGCCCCAAAAGTCACTAAAAGATTCATACTTACTTTGATATCATTTCTAGGATTGTCCTAGTTTATCCAAGAGAGAAGGAAAGGACTCATATGTATAAAAATATTCATAGTAACAAAGAATTGGATACCAAGATGATGCCCATCTATTGGGGAATGGCTGAACAAGTTATGGTTGATGAAGGCAATGGAATACTGTTGTGTCATAAAAATGATAAAATGGTTTCAGAGAAACTTAGAAAGATCTATATCAAATGATTCAAAGTGAATTAAGCAGAACTGGAAGATCAATTTATACAGTAAGTGCAACCTTATAAAAAATAAAATTCCATGGGACTGAATATGTATTACATTATATATTTTACTTGACTATACTTATTTGGTATAAAGGAGAATAAAAATTTTATTTTAGGTGGGGAAAATGGATAGGGTATAGGGTATAAGGGTATAAAACAGTGATACCTCAAAAAAAAAGGAAAGAGAGAAAAGACAAGCACTGAAGCATTTTTAAAATACACAGAAAAAAAACAGAAGAAATTTCAGAGGGAGACACAGATAAACAGGACAGCTTTGAAACTAACATGAATTTATTATATACCTTTAAAAAAAACAACCCAAGCTGTTATGCAAGAGAAAGCTGCAGTTTTGTATATATATGTGAAGAAGTTCGTGTTTACTGGTTTTTCTCAAGTTCAGAATAACAAAAAAAATTCAAGAAGATGTGAAGAGCAGAAAACTCAATTAGAACCCTGGGCCTATTGAAAACACATTTTTTTTCTCACGTCCGCTGTTTCCTGATTAGCCCAAACACCATCATTCCTCATTTGGAAGCTCCTTAAATAGTCAAGGACATCTGGTCTCTCTGCCAGTGGACATTGTCATAATGGCAGCTGCTTACCAAAGTCATCCACAGTGAGGCTGGCACTGGCTTCATACCATCCTCCCTGTCAAGTAAGTCACTTAATGTAGAGTCAGCACTACCCATAACCACCAAGCCAAGGAATGCAATCTCCTCTGCCATCAGAAAACTCTGTTTGGTTATAGCACGTCACTCACTCTCTGTCTCCTCGACTTCCTCTCTTCTTTCAGAAGTCTCCCAGCAGTCTTGCTTTTTGTGGCATTTGGTTTCACAAAGAGTCAGATCAACCCCTGGGTGACCTTGTTTGTTTATCTTAGTCATGCTACGCTCACAAGATCTATTATCCAGCTCATGACAAGTGCTTCCAATATTCTCTTTTTTCCCCTTCCAATGTCCTTTGCTTCTGATCTGTTGCAGCCACAGAAATGTTGCTGTTTTCCATTTTCTCATTTGATACCTGCAGTGCTGAATACAGGCACACCGGTTGTTTGAACCTCTGAATCACCCAGCTCATTAGGAATATGCTGAGCGAGAAACTCTCTTTCACCTACGTAGCCCCCCTGGAAACTTTCTCAGAAGCAGCAATATACCAGATGATAGATGAGTCATGGATGCTGGGACTAAATGGGAGAGGGTGGATCCTTGGTCATCAGCTTGTGGGATTTTAGTGGAGGACCTGGAGACTTTCTGGGGGTTGGTTAAAAAACACAGTGAAAGCTAGTTAGCAGTTAGCCGAGTTGCTCTTGGCACAACACTAGGATGTTACATGCATCATAGGATGTATTTCTTTCCTAGACCTGGTCATTTTTTCTCAGTTTCAGCCATACTAGTAGCCACCATATGGGAAAGGGATAGAAGGTCCAAAGCAACAGGCTGGCCATCAGGTGTAAAGGCTGCAAGTACAGCTAAATGAGAGGGGTCTGTCACATACTAAAGATCTATTCCAACAGAAGTCAAGGTCGAGGCGGGGGGGGGGGGTGAAAGTAGGGCAGAGTCAGATACCATAGGTATAAGGCGGGCAGTGTGAGTCAAAGGTTATGGAGGTCAGGGAGTCAGCAAGAGCAAACAGAGTAGGTGAGCTCTGATCCCAGGGAGGAGGTTAATTTCTTTCTGCCATTTTTTAGACTCCCTGCTGGTTGGATGTGGACCTAGCCCCCATAGATTATATCTGGTAGGTCAAGGACCTTGCAGAGGAGTCCTGTCTCCATTGGAGGCAGGGACAGTTCTAATGGTTCTGTAGCCAGCCACAAAGTGCATCACTAACTCAGCCAAGATGATGCTGGTTGGGGGGGGTGTCCCCCTAAGGTAATATGACATGTCTATTCAAAACTATCTCTATTGTAAAATAATTCAAAGTGAACCACAAAACTATAAAATTGCAGAAGTGGCAAAGAATCAAGAGTCAGGTCCTTTGTCAATTCACAAAGGTTTATGCAAAGGAACTTGTATGACTTGCCCAAAGAGCCAGGATTATAAAGCAGCTCTCCTAATTCCAAGGCTCTTTCCTATACACTATCTGGCCTCCCTATTGACACAGATGATATATCAGCTTCTTCCATGATGATAGGAAATGATTAGATCCTCCACCTTCATATATGTGCAAAATCACATTATTACAAAAATTCAAAAGATCTGTAACTGATAAATATGTATATGTGTGTATTTGTGTGTACACATTTTATGTATATGTGTGTGTATATATAGAGAGATATATACAAACACACATAAGCACCTACATAATAATAAACTCATTTGGACTGTTTCCTCAAAGAATGAACTTTTCTTTTTTTATTAAAGCCTTTTGTTTACAATATCTATACATGGATAATTTTTCAACATTGACCCTTACAAAACCTTCTGTTTTAAATTTTCCCCTCCTTTCCCCTACCCCCTCCCCTAGATGGTAAGTAATCCAAAATATGGTAAACATATTAAAATATATGTTAAATTCAATATATGTATACATGTTTATACAATAATCTTGCTGCACAAGAAAAATCAGATCAAAAAGGGGAAAAAATGAGAAAGAAAACAAAAAGCAAGCAAACAACAACAAAAAGAGTGAAAATGCTATGTTGTGGTCCACACTTAGTTCTTCCAGTCCTCTCTCTGAGTGCTGATGGCTCTCTTCATCACAACATCATTGGAACTGTCCTCAATCATCTCATTGTTAGAAAGAGCCTCGTCCATCAGAATAGATCATCATATAATCTTGTTGTTGCCGTGTACAATGATCTGCTGGCTCTGCTCATTTCACTCAGCATCAGTCCATGTAAGTCTCTCCAGGCCTCTCTGAAATCATCCTGCCAATAGTTTCTTATAGAACAATCATATTCTAATGCCTTCATATACCGTAACTTATTCAGCCATCCCCCATCTGACGGATATCCACTCAGTAGCCAGTTCCTTGCTCCCACATAAAGGACTGCCACAAACATTTTTGTACATGTGGGTCCCTTTCTCTCCTTTAAGATCTCTTTGAATTATAAGCCCAGTAGAAACATTGTTGGTATGGACAGTGCGATAACTTTTTGAGCATAATAAGGAATGAACTTTTCATATAATTATTTTTCTGATTTATTATAACTGATTTTTAACTGCCTACACTTAATTTTTCCCTTATTTTTACCATTCTGTAAGTAAATCTTTCAAAAATGTATGACACTTTTATGCCTTCTTTTAAAAAGTTAGATAATAGTACAAATAACTAAAATTTCTTATTAATTATTTACATTTAAATTAATTTATTTCAAATCATAAAGTACCATTAATGCTTGTTTGATTCCCTTTCGAGGTTTCACTTAGAATTCAAAGGATTATAGCTATAGAGCTATAGCTCATTTAGTCCTACTGCCTGGCTCTACAGGTGAAAAAGCTGGATATAGAAAACTTCCATGATTTGCCTAAGTGCCAGCAATGGGATTGGAACCCATATTTCTTTGATTTCAGGCCCAGTCTTCCAGCCACTGTCCCATGATACTTCTCCTAATTACCACCACCACTGATAACAATAACAAGAAGCCAGGAAGTCCCTTCCAGTCTCAAATCCTACAGGATTTGAATCAGAACTAAAGAATCATTTGCTTCTAAAGCATCAAAGGAGCTGTGTTATTGTCATGAGCCTAAATATGATGCTGACTCAAGGGCTTATCTGAGCATGTAGATTTATCTGTCAACAACAATAATAATAATAATAAGGATCCATCAACCTAAGGCAACATAAAAGATAAACGCTTCCTCACCACCACTACTCCCCACCCCCCAAATAAAGGGGATTAATAGATATTCTTAGGGCATAGGTCAAAAAGGCCAGAAAGCTACAGAAATAACAAGCAAAAATCATATTAACAAGCAATAGTAAAGGTTCATGACAAGTACAAAATCTCTTTGGATTTGTCGAATCTAATAAAAAGTGGTTTACCTCCAGATAAAGCCTATAAACAGTAAATATTCAATAAATGAATCACTCAATGCTCCATTGGAGTAAAAAGTCAACAATATGTCAACAAAGAAGTATTTTTAAAAAGGGTTGGATTTGTTTATGGAGAGAGGAGACCAAGTCATTGCTACAAGAAATACAGAAAAATTATCATCTTCAAAGAGTTCTGAGATTATGATCAAAGTAGATTGTACAAGGAAATGAAAGAAAATGTATAACATCACTGAAAGCTAGAAAAATTTAGCACTTACCACACACTTTACAAGATATGACTTGATAAGTATAATTTTATATCAAAACCATGCTTTACTTCATGGACTAACAGTAAATAAAGACTTATACTACAAATATAGACCTGAAAATGTTCAAGAAAACTCAACTGAAAAATTGCACTGGAAGTAAAACATCATCACAGACCAACCTGTTTCCCACGATCTTGTGGACAATTTAATGTTGATCCATAAAAACTTCAGAATGACATTTTAATAGATATCACCATAGCCAATGTTCCTCATCTCCAAGCTACATCAAACAAAAAGCTTTCAACATAGTAGCAAAGGAAATAAAAATCCAAGGAGTAAAGGGTACTATGTAAACTTTCAATATATAGAGTCATAGCAAAGCAAATAAAAATCAGAAGAGCAAAGGGTACGATGTATATATTCCTCTCCTCCAAGCTACATGTAACAAAAAGTTTTCAATATACTAGCAAAGGAAATGAACATCAGAAGATCAAAGAGTACAATGTATATATTCTTCATCTCCAAACTACATGTAACAAAAGCTTTCAACATAAAGTGATGTAGCAAATGAAATAAAAACCAGAAAAGCAAAGGGTACAATGTATACCATTCTTTTTGCCCTGTCCTTTACATGTTTTAAGTCATTCTACAAAGGATGAGCTTACATCTTAATGATTTTATTCAACTACAAAAGTCAGTTATCTTCACATAGTTGATAATCCATAGAACATTAAATATACAGGAACAATGGTAGGATAGTGGCTTGCTCCAGGATTATCCAATCTGAACTTCATTCAAAAAGATAAGAAAGATAACAAAAGTTGGAAATAGTATTGTAGGCATTGTGGGAAGATGGACACTATAGTACCTTGTAGAAATTAAGAGTATAATCATTTTTGTAATAAATTTGGAATGATGCAAATAAGGTAATGAAAATGTCCATATCCTTTGATCCACAGCTTCCAGTACTAGGCACATATCCCAAGAAGGTAATTAATATGAAGAAAGTTTACTTTTTTATGATAGTAAAAAACTGAAAACAAAACTCATCGATTGGGGAATGGTTAAACAAATTGTGGTATATGGATGGAGAATTGCTATGCTGTTAAGAAATAATGAAAATAATAAATACAGAAAAGCATGAAAAGACTTAAATGAACTGATGACTAGTGAAATATACACATATAATAACTACAACAATGTGAAAAGAAAGCATAATAACCACAAAATAATTAAAAGTGAATGTTTCAGGATTACAAAAAAATGAGTATGATCCCAAAGAAGGCACTATGAGAAGACACCTCCCCTCACTGCAGAGGTGAAATGTCCACAAGTGTGAAACATGGTATATACTTTCAGACTTTTTCAATATATTATACACAATAATTTGTGTGATTTCTCCCCCCCTTTTCTTCTTCTTTTTCTTTTCTTAAAAATATCATCTGTAACATAGTAATGCTCTCTGGGTGGGGGAAAAGAGAAGAGGTAATGAGAGCAATTTATACAAGATGCAAGAAAAAAATAAAATTTGTTTTTAGAAAGGAAAAATATGAGGATAAAATGGTGGTGATGATAACAGACAACACATCCCCATACTACAAATACAGATTCCAAAGAAATACTGAAAATTCAGCCAAAAAAACCCAACTGTTCTGGAACTGAAATATCACTGAAGGCAGAACTATTATCCACAACTTTCCAGGCATAAATTTAAGAACAACATTTTTAATAGATGTTGCCATAGTAAATATATATAACCCCCAACTCTAAAAGAAATTGAAAAGCTTAAAAAATATAGAGACCTGGTGAAAGAAATTAAAAATCATGTCAGAACAGGACAAGGTACACGTTATTCTTATCATCCTCTCTTCTGTTGAAGTGACCCCAAAATACTTTCAGCAAGTTTACAGAAGATAAATACGCATCTCAATGGTCCGGTTTGATGGCTAAAATCCATTATCTTATTCACGTGAGCAAGCATTAGGAGAACATTTCAAATGTAAGAATTCACAGTTGCATAACAGCAACCTGTCCACAGACCACTTCTACAAGGACCATCAAAAAAGACAAGAAGAATAAGATAGCAACAGCAACTTGCATGAAGAAAAATTTTCAAGTTTCAAAGTACTTACTTTTCTAAAGTCCAAACTTGCTTCCTCAGGGGAGCAAGAAGGTGGATTCTCAAAGGCCATACTAGTGGAGTACATCTTCCACCAGACCCTCTTCAGCTGGAAAAAGCTTTAACTATAGACTTAGTGCCAGACTGTATTATTTGAGGACCTGCCCACCTACCTACCTATCGGTGCAAGCAGAGGCTGACTACCAAAGGCTTATTTTTTTGGATGTAGTAAGCCATGAAACAGATAAAAATACAAGGTAGCTCTAAATTCTGGGCAGCCCCTTTTTGCTTCTGCAGTGATGAAAGGGGGATTTGGGGAAAATAAACTATAGCATCTGCCTATAAAGGAATAGAATGGTACCATTTAGAACTGCAAATATGAAGAATTCAGAGAAGTATGGCAAAGATTATATGAAACTATAGAGAGCTAAAAAAACGAAGAATCGAAATGAATAATATATACGATGTGTACAATGATGTAAACGAAGAGAACAGCTTTCAGGTCAAGTACAATAGCCAATATTGGCTCCAGATGACTAATGGTATGAAGTATTTCCTTCCCTTCTGTTAAGAAAAGTTAAACTAAGAAAGCATTCAATTACAAGTATCAGTTGCAATCACTATAGAAGCAAATCTTGCTTAACTGTTTTCAAGGGAAGGTAATATGGCTACTGAGAAATAAACATGTTAAAATAAATTATTAAAATTGTTTTCCACTTTAAAGGGGGCAAAAGGTACTAAGAATCACAAAGGCATCACTAGACCATCTACAGACTTTCATTTAATTTAACTGCTGGTAGTCTTAATCATAAGTTGAATGCAATATAAAATTGAGTACAGACCAAAGAAGTGGCTTATTACTGAAAGACCTAGCCTACATAGCGGCTCTATTCCTGTTATAAATGAAATCAGAAGAAATGATGGAGTTGCAGCTAGGTGCTCAGAGACACCTCGCAGGTTCTCCTCAGAGAAATGAATAAAGACATTGACAGAGTTGGGTTTTGCCATTATCTCAAAAGCAACGAGAAATATCATGTCATAGGACATTTGAACTTCTGGCTTTGGAGTGGTTAAAAGAAGCATAAGTAAACAGACTTTCCAAAAGATAACTGCAGTTTACTCATTAACATCCATTGCAGAAGATGAAGAAGCAGAGAATCTCTATAAAGAATATGAAAATCCCCCCCCCCCAACCCGGTCTCACCATGAAGTAAACATATTCTTTGATACTGGGTGACTTCAAAGAGCAAATGGGCCCTAGGGAAAACAGAGAAAACTATGTTGTAAAAATATGTTTGGGGATCAAGAAACTATTCAGGCTATTTGCAATGTGCCTCAGAACTGTACATCATGAATACTTTCTTGAGGAAGAGAATGTAAGTTCTGAGAGAACAGGGTCTTTTTCACTTTTGTTTTTGCACCCATGATGCCAAAACAGTGCCCTGAAAATAACAGGCATTCATTGTTTGTTGAATTACATAAAAGTAGAAGACACTGACTGGATGTGGCGAGTATCTAACAACATCGGAAAAATGAAATTGGCTCTATCCTAACAGACAGGAAACTGATTACAGATGTAGCGGTCATTTTAGAAACAGCTGTCTATGTGAAGTCAGATCATCAAGTGGTAGGGGGAAAGGTCAAAGTAAATACCATATTGGAAGAAAGGATATGGATGAGAAGACAACACTTCATGTGATTACAGCTGCTCGAACTCAACTTGTTTAAACAAGCCATTGACACTAAAAAATTAGAGATGGCAAAAGGAAAAGTAAAGTTATTGGCTCTATAATCATTTCTTAGGAAAATGTAATTGATGCAAAATAGTCACCATGTGAAATAGTCACTGTAAGTAGCAATCCCAAAGATCCCCCCCCCCACTGCCAATGGCCTTTTAATCTCTGTACCGAGACAAAGAGCAGTCAAGGGAAGCAAGAGTGGCGAGCCTGAGAGAATCGATCGACAAATATTTATAGTGTCCAGTGCCGGGGATACAAATACAAAAGCAAGACAGTTTCTGCCCTCCAGGAGCTTCTGTTTCTCTGGGAAGGGTGTTCACATGTTCACAGAGAAGTAAATACAGGATGTGTGCAAATGAATACACTATTGATCCAAATATACTTCCCATAATGCTTGATAAGCAGGGCAAGAGCTGAAATTCTGTGAAGTATTTGCCTATATACAAAAAAGCTCCATCAGGAGGCTACTTGATGGTGGAACCAGGGAATTTTGGAAAGGAGAACTACAGGGGTAGGTTGACCCTGGCCTTGGGGTGGGAGGGAAGGTAGACAATCAGCAGCTTCATTGCATTCTTAGATTCACAGATCACAGTGGACCTCAGCCATCTAAACCTACCAAACAAAATCCTTCTTGAATCCTTCACAATTTATCTGAACACTGTACCAAGCTAGCAGAGCACAGGAAGAGTGTACCTTTTAAAGTAAAACATTTAACCATGATGGAAACAAATGATTAAAAGAAATACTTGATGTACCCATGTTCAGGACAGTCAGGTAACCAGCCATTCTGAAAGAATAGGCAAGAAGGAAACACAATCTACAGAAAGACATATGTTGTTCCTTTTGGGAGCAGAAAGTGGAAAAGACCCAATTATTCTGCCTCCTTCTCCTCTCAGTCTTCTATCAGTAGCCCAGATGAAGGCTACTGGCTGCTATTTGCTCCTGTGCTTCAGGATGGTACAATTACACATTCACTCAGTCTCTTCTCTTTGCTTGAGTCTCCAATTCCACAGAGTAACTGCCTCCTAAGTTGTATTTCAGGGCTAAAATCCCACAAAATGTGTGCCTGGACATAGGAAGGGGGTTTCAAGGAATACATCCCATGGGATTTCAGGCCTGGAAGCCCTAATTAAAGATCATGGAAAGCAGAGAGGCAATACAGTCTATCTCCTCAGAACTATCCCAATTTCTGGACTAAAAGCTCAGATGCAAAACATTACATCAGGGGGTAAAAGAAGATTAAGAGTAAAAATCACCTTTCAAGATAGCAAATAAACAAAATATGAGATCCAGCTACACTAAATCACCCAAAAAGCATTCATAAGCGAAGACGAAGGACACAAAAAAGACACCAAATGGAAAAGATCTGCCAGAATTTCTAAAGCTCCATTCTCATCCAGTCAAATCAGACAATAAGTGCATGTTAAGCACCTCCTGTGTGTCAGGCACTGGGCTAAGTTCTGACGATCCAAAGAGAAGAAAAAGACAGTCCCTTGACCTCAGGGTGTTCACAGTCTAATGTGAAAGGCAAAATGTAAATAACTATGTAGAAACAAGCTACATATACACGATAAATAGGAAAGAATTTGAGTCCCCTTTTAGAGTCTTCAATATGTGACTGACTATGCAAATACTTTAGATGAATATAGAATGTACTATCGGACACTATGCTGCTTAGACTAATCAAAGATGAAGTTGGGAAAAAACAATTAGATCTCACTAGATACATGTTTTTCCCCCTAGATTCGTGATTTGATCAGTATAAACAACTCCCATTGCAGAGGACATTTCTTCTACCAGTGCAGAATGGTATATTCTCAGTATTTTAGAGAGTTGCCTGAGGCACTGAGAAATAACTGTACTTGTCCAGGGGAACACAGACTTTTTGTGTTGGAGCTGGAACTGGTATTCCTGATTCCAAGGCCAGTTCTTTGTCTACTACATCATACTGCCTTCTCCAATGAAATGCAAACAGGAAAAAAGATCATTCAGACTGGACACAACACCATCTTCAAGTTACTCAAGATATTTCAAAAAGGGGGAGGTTACTTTTATTTAAAAAAAAAAAGTAACCAAAAAGACACTATCAACTGGCAATTGTTATGAATCCATTTTAATTTGTATGAAATCTTTATAAAAAGGTCCTGTTTGGCAGGGTAAGGGGAGTTAGTGTATAGGGGTCATACAGAAAAAAAAACCAGAAGAAAGATCATCAATTAAACTTTTGAAAATATAGAGAAGAAAGAAATAAAATATAAAGAAGAAAGCAGAATCAAGGCACTACAGATAAAGGTAGTTTTGTTACTACCATGATAAATTTCATGTCTACTCAGTTCACAAATTCACATACAATCCTCGTTTCCGGTTTAGGGTTTTTTTTTATATGTTTGTTGATGTTCATACCAAAAAAGAAAATGCATATCTAAAAAAGAATGCTCTGTATACACATCAAGGATATCCTTAAGGAGGAAAAAAAAAACATGAGAAGAGAACAAGGTTTTTGCAGCTGACTTTTACAGAACACAACAATTGCAGTTGCACAACTGATGGAGAAGTACAGAGAATAAAGGATTCCCTGATTTCTATTGTTTGTTGATTTCTTTTTAAACCATTAGACTCGGTAGAACAAATCTCGACTTTAAAGGCTCTCTTCAAACAAATCGTATTCCAGGCATCTGTTACAAGATCCTATGACAGCTGCAACTATGGAGATAACTTTTGGCAATGACCTGCTGAGTACTATTATCAGGTGGGGCATAAAGCAGAGAGACATATGTTCATCTGAGGTGTTTGTCAAGAAAGATGTGGCATATGCGGTATTCAGACAGGAGGGTTCCCCATTGATAGGCAGGTTCTACAAATGTGCCCATATACAAATCATATTGTACTCATTGAAGTGAGCCTCAGGACACCAGAAAGCCTTCTCCATGCTATCCATGACCTGAAACATTGAGCCGGAAGGGACCCCAGAGGCCATCGAGTCCAACCTCCACCTGAACGAGAAATCCCCTTACCCAATTTCCAACAAGTAGTCATTTAGCCTTCCAGTGATGGGAAAGCCATTTCATCCCACGGCATCCATCCCTTTCCACTCTGAGCTAGCTCTCATTGTTGGGGAGCATCTGCTTAGATGAGTCTGAAACCTAATTTCATGAAGTTTCCATGTCTGCTGGTCTTACTCCTGCCTTTCGGGGCAAAGCCAAACCAGTCTCGTGCTCTGCCATGGGACAGTTTGAAATATCTGAAGGCCGCTCTCATGTCCCATTTCTGCTCTTCCCTACCCCCAGGGCACCCCCTCCCTAGGTTTTCTATGCTTTGGGCCAAACATTTTCAATTTCTCCTTCTGGCTGATCCTCACAAGGCATGATCTTGCTGACCAGATGGTTTATGGGAAGAGGAGGGGAGGGGAGCGAGCTTCTTCAACTTTTTCCACTCATAACCCCCTTGGCACCAAGACATTTTTATGGGATTCTATGTCTATAGGCATATAAAATAAGTAGGCAAATCAAATACTTACTGAGAGTAAATCATCATTTCACAACTCCCACATTAAGTTATACTGAATATACTAAATCCCATGGGGGGTTGCAACCCACAGTTTAAGAAGCCAGGCTCTATAGTAAACTCTGATGACTCTCCGTGTTGTTTCTATCTCCATTAATCCTCAGCCAAATGCTCTGCACCTCTCCTCCTGGGTCCTGGATTTCCTCAAATGCCTCTTCTTAGTAGCCAATGCTACTCCATGTCCCCTCTTTTCTTACCTACACTGTCATTTTGGAATGAAATACACCCATCCAAAGATGCATTCCGGCCACGGTCTATCCCCAAGTCTCAGTGACGGCTATGATGTTCAGCTTGTCTCCTTGTCTTAGGCTGTTCACTGCATTGGGTGCATTTATATATAGGCCTTTGATGCCCTGGCTTTTCCTGCGATCTCCTCTCTTGGAACTCCGGCAAATTTCTGGATGTCCATTGCTATGCCTCCTACATTATAATTCTGGTAGCATAGTTTGGTTCATATACAAATGCAATTTTCTCCTTTCCCTTTCCTTTTCAGTTTAAAGCCCTTTTCATTAGACTTGCAGGACCTCAGGCAAATACAGTTTTTTAAAAAATTTTTATCTCATTTGTATTCATATCTTTTGTTTCTTTATCATCTTCATTTCTGAATGTAACTCTACTTCTACCCAGCGAGTCATCCCTTATGACACACAAAAACAACAACAAACAAACAAAAGGAAAAAGTTCCATATATACTGGCAGCACTTTGGGGGAAACAGAAAATTGTAAACAAAATGAGTGCACATCAATTGGGCAATAAACTGGGCGTGTGAATGTGTGGAAATATTGCAAGGATGAATACGAAGGATTCAGAAAAACATGGGAAAATCTGAATAAATTTAGATGGTTCAGTAAGCAGAGCCAAGAGAATAAACTATACAATGACCACAATGATGGAAAGGATAATAATATTAACAACATCAGAATTCAGATTCATTCAATGATCAGTCTTGATTTCAGAGTACCAAGAGGGGCAATGATAAAACGCATTTCCTTCCTTTTGATACAGCTGTGCTAGGCAATGAATGCAGCTACTAGGAGACTTATCAATTTGTTTTCCTTAAAAGTATTTACCTTTGTCATGAGAGGCTTTAATGAGTCTGGGGGAGGAGAGGGGAACAGTGTGGGAGAAGTTACCAGGAAATGAGAGTAATGTTCAAAAGATGCCCAAAGCATCAGCAGCACATCTCAAAAGGGAAAAGAAAAATACCACAACACACATTACCTGCACAAATGTAAGTAACCTTCGAATCGATCACCTTGTCCTTTAATTGTCCCCCTCTCAAATCTGTTGTATAAGGGAAGTCAGAACTGATCATGTCATTTTGTCCCTTAGAAAATTTTTGCTGGGTCTCCATCATTAAGATAAAATGCTCATTTCTTTTCTTGGCATTCAAGGCTATTCACAATTGGACTCCAGTTTCTTTCTTGGCCTCGCTCCTGGTATCTTGCACCAGAGCAGGTACCATGGCAAAGGCTGAAATCCACATGGCCAAGAAGAGGAAGACCACAGTTTGACTCCTGCCTTAGAAAATGAACTGTGTGACCTTGGGCAAGTCATATAATCTCAATCTGTCCTAGTTTTCTTTATTATTCGAATGAGGATAATACTCCTTACCTCACTGGGTTGCTTTCTTTTATCACTGCATAGTACAATAAACCAAAGTTGGCAATCATGAAAGAGGTCGCACAGATGGTATTGTTTAAAGAGATGGTTGGATATGTTTTATTTTTAATGGTTCTAAGCCTTCATTTGATTTCTTTGTTTCACTTTTATGGTGATTTTTTTCATCATTTTCATTTCCAGATATATCCCTCCCCAATGCAGCAGGCTATCCACTGTTAGAAAGAATGGAACAAGAAGGGGGAAATGTGGGGCAGCAAAGCTAAACCCCATATCCACATATCAAATTCACTATGGGGAGATGAGTCTCAGACCATCTACCATCGCTGCACTCCATGGCCGTAAGTGGTCTTGTCTCACCTTCGCCTGTCTTTGGGTATTTGAATCTATCACTCTTACAAATTCAGACTCTGACAATTGTTTTATAAACTGTCGCTTGCCCAAGAAATACTGGAGCAGGAGTTAAGAGGCCTAAGCAGTGGTCTTGGCTCTACCCATGCATGTGCTTAGAAAAATCTGTCTCTAGTGCTTCAGTTTCCCCCTCACTAAAATGGAAGCAGGGCTGGACTCCATGATATTGTTAAATTTTACCTTACCTCTGACCTCCCTCTGTTCATCTACTTCACTGGGATTCCCTGGGCAATATTTTTAGGGCACACAGCAAGCCTTATAAGAGCAGCATTTTAGATCAAATGGAACCTTCATGAGCAACTCTCCAAGAGCTTCACTGTGAATAGGATCTCAGCCTATCAGGGAAATATATCTCTCTTTTTTGCCTTTTTTGGGGGGCAAAAATGTACTTTGTGTGGCCAAGGTAAACACATTATTGGTTTCCTCCTGTATTCTGGGAGGTCCCTGATGTCCCTTTCTCCTAATAACTCAGGGACACATTGCAATTACATTGAATTGCTTCCCCACCCCCATCAGATGGCATTAGATAATGGTCTCCACTGGAGGAGGAAACTGACAGAGCAGGGACTCAGTTTTCAGCAGAGGGTTTATATGTAAATTTGGTACAGTGGGGACAGAGGAAAATGGAGAGCTAGCTTCATAAGCCTGCCCAAATAAGGAACTCTATCTAGTATGGATGACATTCAGAGACTAATTGTTATAGAAACAGGATTTCAGGCTAGAAGAGATGGAAAAGAGAGATTATTTAGTTTAACCCCATCATTTTCCAGATAAAGGAAATGGGGCCCAGGAAAGGGAACCGACTCTCTGAGAGCATAGATGGAAATATCAGAATACATATGAAAACTGTGGCTATCTAGTATGTAGACCTTGCTAATTTTTTAATATATTGAATCAATTCAATGCACTAGTTTCAAAGCTATTGTGATTGTATCTTTCTCTGAACTTCCTTCTGTTTCTTCTGTGCATATTAAAAATAATTCAATGACCTTCTTTTCCCTCTTTTGAGGATATCATGAACACTAGTCCCTCTTCTCCCTTCCTGATCACAGTAAATGGGGAAAAACCATACAGCAATTGAAAGTGAATATGACAAAATTACAAAGAAAAAGCGTAGTTCCCAAAGAAGAGATAGGAAAAGATGCTTCCATCCTACTTCACTGCAGAGGTGGGAAGTATATGAATATAACACATGGCATACATTATCAGACTTTTAATGCAGTGATCAGTTTTGCTGATTTTTTTGTTTCTTTTCATTTTTCTTCCCTCCAAAATATTTCAGAGGAGAAACAGAGCCAAGATGTCAGAGTAAAGAGGCAGGGACTCATCTTGTTCTCCCAAATTCCCCTCCAAACAGTGTTAAAATAAAGTCTTACAATAAATTCTAGAGCAACAGAACCAACAAAAGAAGGGGGTACAACAATTTTCTTGCCCAAGACAATTCAGAAGGTCAGCAGGAAAGATTTGTCTCACTGGAGTGAGAGGAGCACAGCCCAGCACAGGTTATACCAGTGCAGGCTGGGCCTGGTAAGCCAGCAGTGCTTGGGAGTGACTGAATCAAGCCTTCCAGAGCTCTTAGCCCACAGAACATAAGGGAGAGAAGGAGATTATTGGGAACCCTTTGTTGGAACTAGAAGCAAGACTCTTGTATTGTTCATACCCAGTTCTGAGTTACAGTCCTAAGGGAAGGAGACGCAATAGCAGGAGTAGGAACCTTGGCCACAATTCCAGGGTATAAAAAAATGCTTCTGGTTGTTCACAGATTAGAGAACAGATCTGAATAGCAGTGACCACAGCTGGCCATACATCATACCACTTTGGAAAAATTAAAAACTTACAGACCCCCAGAACTAGATCTGAAAACAGCAGCACAAAAAACTTGAAGTTTGAGAAAGTGTCCCACTCTACCCCAGAAGCAGGGCCCAACTTTAACATGAAGTTAAAAGTTAAGAAACAGGCAGGATAATGAGCAGACAACAAAAATTGACCTGCCCATGGAAAGCTAAAAGGGTGACAGGGAAGGTCAAAACAGAAACTCAAAAGAAGACAACAAAGTTATAACAGCTACATGCAAAACCTCAAAGAAAATTGTGAATTGGTTTCAGTTTCCTCCCTCCCCCCCCCAAAAAAAAAAAGAATTCTTGGAAAAGGGCAAAAAAGATTTTTAAAAATCAATTAAAAGAGGTAGAGGAAAAATTGGGAGAGAAAGGACCAATTTTTACCACACACACACATACACACACATATCTAGTATAAAAAACTTCTCATTTGACTTACATCAACTGTTGCTGAGTGAAATGAGCAGAACCAGAAGATCACTGTACACTTCAACAACAATGCTGTATGAGGATGTATTCTGATGGAAGGGGAAATCTTCAACATAAAGAAGAGCCAACTCACTTCCAGTTGATCAATGATGGACAGAGGTAGCTACACCCAGAGAAGAAACACTGGGAAATGAATGTAAATTGTTAGCACTACTGTCTATCTACCCAGGTTACATGTACCTTCGGAATCTAATGCTTATTGTGCAACAAGAAAATGGTATTTACACACATGTATTGTATCTAGGTTATATTGTAACACAAGTAAAATGTATGGGATAGCCTGTCATCGGGGGGAGGGAGTAGAGGGAGGGGGGGATAATTTGGAAAAAGGAATACAAGGGATAATATTATTAAAAAATATATAATAAAAAATTAAAAAAAAACCTTCTCATTTTAGAAAGAAATAAGAGAGTAAGGTGATAGGGAGGAAGAGAGAGGATAAGGGAGGGATTTTTAGAGGGACCCCTACTCACACCAGATCAGGGTTAAATAGAGAACAACACATACATTTAGAAGGGAATAAAAAAATCTAAATTCATAAAGAAGAGGATGAGGGAATAGGATAAAGTGGGGGGGGATAAAGAAGGATGTATAGATTAATGGGAAGATGATAAGGTGTGTAGATTAATGGGAATGGGGTGAAGTAGGAACAACATATATATTTGGGAGGCTTAAAAATTTCTAAATTCAGACATAAATAAGAGTGAAGGGGGAAAGTGTGGTGAGAGGATAAGGGAAGGATCCTTGGAGGGGGGAAGTTAAGTAATAGGAGAACAAAATAGTATGTAGAAGTAAAGCAGAGGAGTCATGAGGGACAGGACACAAGCATAAACTAAAGATCAGGAGTAGAATTTATTAGGTTAAAAAAAGCAGGGGTAATAATCATGATCTCAAAGTTAAAGATAAAATAGACAAAGGAGAAAAAGAGGGAAATTATATGCCAGCCAAATGAATCAATTTTGTTTTAGACTAAAATAATTAGACAATGTAAGGCTGGAATATCACTGTGGTATGGGAAATGATAAATTGGTTGATTTAGAAAAATATGGAAAGATTTGGACTTATGAAGGAAGATGTTATCCACCTTCAGAGAAACAAGAGGACAAACAAGTGGAGTACAGCCTAACACAGATACATATGAATATATGTAAATATGTGCGTGTACTATAAATATCTATTTAGTTATATTTGTATGTATGTATATATATGTTTGTATGTATAAGCGTATCTATATGTATATGTGTATGTGTATAGATACACATATACATATATCTATGTTTAATTTCAGCCTTCTTGGAGGAGAGGTAAAAAGGAAGGGGGGAAAATAAAGCAAAAAGTGCACAGCAAAGAATAAGATAAAATCAATGAAAAATCAAAGAAAAGATGGACAGCTCTGAACATAATGTACAGTATTTATCATATTCGCTTTCTTGACATGGAAATTTATTGTTTAATTTGAGTCCTCTCTAATGTTCTTCTGTGTACATACGTGGCCATGTCTTTTTTCTTTGGCTATTTCGTATTTAAATTTCAAATAAATAAAAAATGCACACGGTAAATGAAAAAATAGCACCCATCTCAGTGTTACTGTAAAGAAAAAAAAGCATACTAATGATAACAGCTCATTTTTTAGTTACACAGATCTGCCCTTACATGGGTATAGGTTAAGTTCCACTGTGGAAAATCCTTTTAGCAATATGTCCCAGCACCTATTTTGCAACTTGTGGTCCAAGAAAGTTTTCTGGGGGCATTGAGAGATTAAGCAATTAATTTGCCCTGAGTTACACAGTCTCTATTTGTCAGAAGCAGCACTTGAAACAGACACTACTACCTCCAAGGCCAGATCTCCATCTATTAAACCACATTGATGCTCAACTTTATATAGATTTTGGGGATCTGCAAAAAACCTTTCATCTATTTATATCCATTTTCTTATTTGCTCTTCCCAACAATGCTGCTGGGTAGGGGCTATTATTCCCATTTTACAGATGAGGCCAGAGGGCTAAGTGGAATATGCTGGGTCAAACAGATGATAAGTGTGTCAGGCAGGATTTGAATCTTGGTTTTCCTGACTCCAAGCCCAGGGCTGTATCCACTATGTCAAAAGGACCAGTGCTTTACATGAAATAATCAAATCGCCAAATCAATCAGTTGTTTTTTAGACAAAGTGATACCTACAGGACAACCAATTCAAGATATCCAAAAAGCAGCTGAAGCTGTATGACTGAAGATCAGCAAAGAGATTATAGATCTGGAAGTCATTTGAATAGAGTTGATAGTTGAGCCCATGGGACCTGACGAGGTCATCAAGAAGATAGCATAGAGTTAAAACAGAGACATATCAGCAACAGAGCCTTGAGGGACACTCACAATTAGTAGGAACCAGCAAGGGAACTAAGGAGTGATGGGACAGCTAGAAGGAAGACAGAGAGAGATGAAAGGAACGCACACACACACACATACATACACACACAAAGAGACACAGAGATAAAGACAGAGAGAGACAAAAGAGGGAGAGATAGAAATACACAGAGAGAAACAGAGACAGAGAAAGAAATAGAAAAAGAGAGACAAAGAAACAGAGACAGAAAATAGACACAGATAGAGACATAGAAAGACAGAGACAGAGAAACATACAGAGAGAAAGACAGACAGAAACAGGGGGAGGAGGGGGAGGGAAGCAGAGAGAAAAAGAGGGAGACAGAGAGACAGAAAGAGAATGAAAAAGGAATTATGGGGGCAGTTTACTGAAAAGATAGGATGGGATGAGATCAAAGGAGCAAAATCAGGGACAGACACAGAGAGCAGACTCAACAGAGACAGAGACACAGACACAGAAAGAGACAGAGACAGAGAGACACACAGAGAGAAAGAGAGAGAAAAACACATACACACACAGAGACAGAGACAGAGGCAGACAGACTGACAGAGAAACGGAGAGCAGATTCAGACACACAGAGACAGAGAGATACAGGGAGAAAGAAACAGACAGACAGACAGAAACAGAGAGGGGGAAGAGGGAGAGGGAGGGAGAAAGAGTAGGAGACAGAGAGACAGAAATAGAGACTGAAAGAATGAGGAAGGAATTGTGGAGGCAGTTTACTGAAAAGATAGGATGGGATGAGATCAAAGGCACATGTAGAGAAGGGCTGACCTTGGCAAGGAGAAGAGCCACCTCTAATTCAGAAACTAGAGTATAGGAGAAGATAATTGTGGAAAGATGTATGAATGATGTGAGATGAGGAGGAAGGGAGAAGGGAGAGCTCTTAACAACTGGACTTAATTTTTTCAGTGAATTATGAGGCAAGGTCCTCAGCTGAGGGAGTGAAAGGAGGGGGTCCTCTAGGAGACTTAAAGAAGGATGAAAAGGTTTGCAACAGCTGCTATGGAACAGATCAGGGAGGAACAGAATGTCTGCCTTGCTGCAGTGAGGGTCCGGTTGAGATTAGATAATATAAATTTATAGTTGACCCATGATTTCCTTCAGTTCCATTTGGCCACATGTGAATAGAAGGCAAGGAAGCAGATGGTGAGAGTGATCCAGGTTTGGGCTTTGCTGAGACATAATCTGAGAGAGGACAAGGGGGCAAAAGATTTGAGAGAAGAATTTTGTGTGGAGTTCAGTTTGGGGCAAAAGGATAGTCAGGGAAGAGGTCATGGTCTGGGAAAGAACAGAGCAGGGAAAGGAATCATGGACCCATGAGAAAAGGACATGAGGAAGACTCTGGAAAGTGGAGGAAAAACTGTAGTAGGCAGGATGTCATTTTTCACACAATGATGTCATGAGAATCAAAGTCATCTCTCATTCATGGAGACAGCAAAACCTTTTAGCCTCATTTTTTGTGGTCCATATAAAAGAAAAAATTTCTCTGTGGGCAAACTCCATGGGCAAGCTCTTTGCAACAACCCAGAGCCTGGCAAGCTTTGAAAGAGCAAGCAGAAATGACTGGGTGACAAGCTTTATATGTCATCTAGATCATTTGTTCCACCTAGTCACAAACAAACATGTGGTCTTATTCTGTTCGGTACATACGCAAAGCCAAGCACATGGCTTCTTGTTCTTCTTGAGAAAGGTTGTGTTTACCAGATGGATTTCTCTGAGGGAAAATACATGAGCCTGTTGAATAGACTAGATTTTATGGGGGGGGGGAATGATGGGATCATGTCATTACATACACTCATTCAGGTATTCGACAACCATTTGTCTTCCTACTGTGTGTAATACATTGGGCTTAGTGCAAAGAGGAAAGAGAGGTGATTAAATTATAGTTTCATAGCTGACTTCATGGAGCATAATAACAAAAATAACCATTATAGTAGCTAACATTTCTATAGAGCCTACTC
This sequence comes from Sminthopsis crassicaudata, assembly GCF_048593235.1. Taxonomy (NCBI): domain Eukaryota; kingdom Metazoa; phylum Chordata; class Mammalia; order Dasyuromorphia; family Dasyuridae; genus Sminthopsis; species Sminthopsis crassicaudata. Next base: position 32,335,112 of record NC_133623.1, read on the forward strand.
TATGGCAGATACTACATTAAGTGATTTCCGAATATTATTTCAGTTGATTCTTACAACAACCTTGGGAAGAAAGGGCTGTAATTACTCCCATTTTATAGTTGAGGAAATAGAGGCAAACAAAGGTGAAGTGACTTGTCCAGTATCATACTACTACTAAGTGAACTTGGGTCTTCCTGACTCTAGGCCTGGCCCTCTACCTAATGTACCATCCCACTACTTCCTAAGATCTTATGATCTAATATGAGAGTCCATGTGGAATACTAACACAGAGACATGCAAAAACCATGGGAGTGAACATAACTGTAAGATATAACAGAAAATAAAGAATTTAAGACAGGGTCAATTTCTTATTTAAGTTTCAAAGGGGGAAACTCAATTTTTGACCAAAAGGGAGCAGGGAAACTAACATTTTTTTAAAAATAAGTTAGTCAAGAATGCAAAGGAATAGTATAGTTCTATAAGAAATGACAAGCAGACTGATTTCAGAAAAGCCTGTGGAGACTTCTATGAACTGATGCTGAGTGAAGGGAACAGAACCCAGACAACATCATACACAGCACAACAAGATTATGTGATGATCAATTCTGATGAACGTGGCTCTTTTCAATAAGTAGATGAATAGACTTGGATTGGAGAGAGCCACCTGCATCCAGAGAGAGGATTGTAGGGACTGAATGTGGATCACAACATAGTCTTTTCACCTTTTGTTGTTGTCATTTGTTGTTTTTTCTTCCTCGTGCTTTTTTTCCCCTTTTGATCTTATTTTTCTCACACGGTTTAATAAATATGGACATATGGTTAGAACAATTGCACGTGTTTAACCTATATCAGATTGTTTGCTGTCCTGGGGAGGGTGGAGGGAGAGAGAAAATTTTGGAAAACAAGGGTTTGCAAAGGTGAATTTTTAAAACTATCTTTGCATTGGTGTAGTAGAGAGAGCACCAGCCCTGAACACAAGAGGACCTGAGTTCAAATCTGGCCTCAGACACATAACACTTGCTGGCTGTGTGAACCTAGGCAAGTCACTTAACCTGAATTGCCTCAGCAAAAAACAAAAACAGACAAACAAACAAAAAAACAAACTATCTTTGCATGTATCTGGGGGGAAAAGCTATTATAAAAAATTAGCTAGTCAAGCCAAGTCACCAAGTACTGGACATGGAGCCCCCAAAAGGTTCAAATCTCACTTCTTGTGATCATGGAGAAATCACTGAACTTTTCTGATCTCCAATTTCCTCACCTCTGAAATAAGGATAATAAGATGTCACAGACTTATTATGAAGATAAAACCAGAGAATGTAAAGTGCTTTGAAGATGTTCAAGCCTTGCACCTAGGTCTTTAATAAATATTTATTGAATCGAAGGTTTGAATATAAATGTCAGCTGCCATTATTGTTCAGTCCATAAGCATTTCTGAAGTCAGTGCCCCCCCCTCCTGCTGTGTGCCTAGCACATCACATAGGACTAGCTAGCAAACACATCTGAGCCTCTACCAAGGTCAAAGTCCTAGCAGTCTCTGTAAGTCACCCCCCGTATTAGTATTACTTTTTTATGCTGTACAACTAAATACTTAAGCCTAGCCATAAAACCATTGTCTTTTCATTATAAAAGGCACACACATTCGTGATTAAAGAATTGTTCATCATAGCTTGTAACTAATAATTAAGTAAGTTAAAAGTCCTGAAGCATTTGTTTGGAAAGGAAAAAGAAATTTCAGATCAGAGAAATTATGTGACCAGTCCTGTCCCAAAATGAGTTAAGTGAGGAAAAAGAGCCACTCTGGATCAAATTTGGAAGACGTATAACATGGAGAGTCCCTTGCCCCCTATTTAGTTAAAACTGAATTAATCTTTAGTCAACATGCTTCAACACAGAACAATATTTCTTCCTTGCTTTCCTCTCTATACAATACACATGGCAACGCAAATAGTAGGATAAGAGTTTGATTGCTTTTCACGTAAAAATGGCAAAGTTAAAAGGTGTTTGCCTTCCACAGAGCTGGAAGATAAGGATTTTTCACGATCTCTATTAAAATTTCTTTCTTCTTTCTTTTTTTTTTTTTTTTTTTTTTTTTTTTTTTTTTTGCTAAAGCTAAGATCTATATGATATAAAGTATTTTTTTTCTCCTCACCTCGCCCAGGGCTCCTGTTCAGATGTTTGCTGGAAGGGGTAGGCAAATGGTAGCTAATGAAGGCAACTTAAATCAGAAGCCACACTATTTCCAGCAACAACTGTGGGATTGGCTCTTTTGTAGATAGAGAAAATATTCTCCAAGCCCCATATTTTGGCCATATGAACATATATAAACTTGAGTAAGTTCTGCACACATGCCAATCTGATCCTGCTTAAATCTTTAAGTCCTTTGCTACACCCACCTGACCAGTGCAAGGAATCTCTGCCCCACTCCTAGGGTCATAGGTACATATTTTCTTTTAAATATAGTGTTTCATTTTGCACCAAACTATGGACCTCATCAACAACACTCCCATTCCTCCTATCGGATTAAATGAACCACATGGCATCCATGTGACTTTGCAAAGACATTCTCACTGCCATAAAAATAGCCTGCTCAAGCATCTGAAGGCACAGTTCTCACCTCTTCTAAATTGGGGACATTGCTCTAAAATAGTGTTAGAAACATGGTTCATTAAAAGAGATGTAAGGGAGGGGTGTTTCTCCTTTGCTAGAGCAGTGACTCTGAGGACTTTCCCTGATCCAGGTCTTCAGCTCAAAGGTCTATCTTTGAGACTATATTGCCTTGGGTTTGTTGCAAGTTTACTGCAAGGTGAAGCAACCCCCTTTGTAATTACAGTTCTTTCTTAAGAGCCTTGAAGATAAAAGTATGGGAAATCGATAACTGAAATTTTTTCTGTTGTTGTTGTACTCATTAATTAATCGATGCTATTTACTAAGACACTTTCAGACTCTTTCAATGACAGCAAGACCTAGGATCTTACACTACAAAGCACTGCAGGCTTTTGCATATGTGGCTGGATTCTTTAAAGGACCCATAATCTACTTCCGATCTGTGAGTTTTCCCCAGCACTTGAAAACATGAAACCGGATCCATTGCCTCAACGGCACATCACATGTCCCCGCAAAGGAGAATTTGGCGACGTCTCGAGCGTCAAACTTATTTTGATCACTAGCTATCTAGGCTAAATGTGCACTTGGAAAGTCAAAGCCTTGTTTTTCAGACTTGTCCACATGCACAACAGCAGAAACGCTTCACTACCATGTATCCTGCACCTTGTGGATGCCCATAAATTCATTGAACTGAATCAGCTCTGACTGTAACCTCCAGTCTAATCAATCCACAGTAGCCTGCCTACACAGAGATGAGATTGGCAGAGACGGGGAAGTATCAAGCCTACCAATCATGCCATCGTATAGGCAGATCGTGGCCAATCAATTTCCTCGAAAGTTACAGAGGGGACAGCTCTGAATCTATTCTGTCATTATGTGGAAATGCAGCCATAAAGTGTTATGGGATTGAGAACTCGGTCTTCCTCAGTGGGGAGGGGAAGAGGAGGGCGAGAGAGATTTTATTCAGTATTCCCTTTGAAGGATGATACTACTAACAGTGATTATAATCTGTGTGTGCAGGTGTGGCTGAAAAGACCAATTCAGAGTGGACAGTTCTTCCCACACTGAGTTCCCTTGAAATGTTCCCTTGATTAGCATCAGCAGCTGTTCTCCAAAAGAGCCTGTCACTATTTGAAACTCATGGTCTCAGTTCAAATGAAAGTAATTCCATTTCGTTGGGACAAGAGAAGACTTGTGGAGAGGACATGATTACCATCTTCAAATATGTAAAGGGCTGTCACATGGAAGAAGGAATACATTTGTTCTGAATGGGTACAGAGGGCAGAACCTAGACCATTGGTGGGGGGGGGGGTGAAGTTCCAGAGAGGCAGGTTTTGGCTCAAGTTAAGGCACAATTTTCTAACAATTAGCCATCTAAAAGGGGGATGAGCTGCCTTGTGAAACAAAGTTCCCCATCAATTGGGAAGTTCAAGCATATGCTGGAGAATTAAGCATCAGGAGATGGTAGAGACAAGCCTTCCCGCCCTGGGTAAAGATTGGAATTAGACAGCTTCTAAAGTCCCTTCCAACTTTGAGGTAATTTGACTCTGGGATTCTTTAGCAATGCAGGTCAGGCTGAATTATCAGATGCTATAATTCCTGAGTTATCCATAATTAGACTGTACTGGCTAAATCTGTGTTTTCATAATCTCCTTCAACATAAGTTATTAGAATATTTCTTCAGCCCTTTCTGCCTTGGAATCCCAAGCACTTCAACCCATCATTACAATAGCTGCTCAGCCTTTTGAGGTCCTTTCTTTAGGCATGGGTCTAGTCCCAAAGAGGTAGAAGACAAAAAATATCTTTTTTCAGTATTGCTGCCCAGAATGCATTCCAAGCCATTGTTGCCCTACCCTCTGAAGCTCAATGAGGATCACAGATGACTTTGTTGAAGTTACTCAAGGAGCCAAATCTGATGTGAGGGAGAAGCTTGGCTCTCCAAGCCATGTTAGAAGATGGAAAGTCTGTGATTCTAAAGGCTGATGGTTTGGTGTGGCGTATGCCACCATTCTCCCACAGGTCCCCAAAGGGACAGATTGGTGGATTGTCACGGGGAATCGCAGTGTACATGTTTCCAGTGATGCTAAAAGTGATTGGCTCCTGCAGGAATGGGATATAGTGGACATAAAGGTCTATTACTTTTGCTCAGCAAGTATGCCAAACACCAGCCTGGAATCACTAACTTTTTTCCACCCACTGAGCACCTGAGCTTTGAAAGCTATAAGTGTATTGATTGCATTCTAATTTGTCAGGGAGCCCAGACAAGCACAGTATCTTAATTGCTATGGGGAATCATGGTACATATAGCAGGCTAGGTAGACTCTTGTCTGATATACCTCAAATTTTGGTGAAAATCATAAACTTGATGCCTAGATTTGGTACTATGCAATTTAACTATTCTCAGATTCTTTTGTATACATTAATCTAATCCTCTCAGTTAGATTTGAAACACCGTGAAGGCAAGAAGCTTGTCTCTCAGTTTTTCTAGATTGCTCAAAAATGGTCGGCAAAACACATAATAGCTACTTGATAGAAATCTGTTCATATATCAATGACAAAGGAGCACGAGCCTTAAACCATGACAAAACTTGAAGAGTTCCTTTGTTTAAAGGCTTCCTGTCTTGCCACCAGTTGAAAGCGTGGAGCATTTTAAGAGGGACGCTGGCAAGCCGGAGTTCATCAGGAGGAGGGTGACCAACCTAGTGAGGGGTCTGAAAATCATGTCATAGGTGAAGGGACTTGCAATGTTTCATTTATAGGTAAATCTGACAAAATGGATTGGCGTAAAGACTGGTGCTGAGGAAGATCAGTTAGGAGGTAATTCTAGTAGTCTGGGCTTGAGGTGAGGACGGCCCATGTTAAGGAGCACTCACAACTACCTGTTACGCTCATTACATTTTCCTCTAATGCCACATTCTGTAATCGCTGCTATATGTGCCTCATTATACATTCCCTGAGGATATGAATCATATTTTATTCTTGCCTATAATACCCATGGCATCCAACCCAGAGTTGGTACTTGAGGCATTCAGAGGTTGACTGAACAAAGAAGTTCTAATACCTGTTCCACAGCAATAGTCTCGAGAGAAGAGAGATTCCAATGAGGTGAGACCTCGGGATCCCAGGATGTAGAGCGTGGAACTTGAAAGAAGTAGGCTTGAAACAAGGTGTTAACTCAGTGAATTGATGAGACAATGGTTATCTAATTTACATATACTTAGTAGTTAGCATGGTGATGTAATAGTTCTACAATTTGTGTCATTTTTTTTTGTTTTTTGTTTTTTTTAGAATTTTTTTTCCACAGTATATATGCATGAGTAATTTTTTTTATAATATTATCCCTTGTATTCATTTTTCCAAATTATCCCCCCCTCCCTCCAATCCCTCCCCCCGATGACAGGAATTGATGTCATTGTAATAGGGTATTTAAACTGGGGACAAAATCAGACTAAGAAGTCAGGCTGGCAGAGGAGACTGGGTCAGACTATGACAGACACAGACTGTGAAGGGGACAATAAAGACTTTTATTCCTGACTATTCTCATGGTGATTATTCTGCTGAGACCAAGGCTAGTTCCAAGGCCCTCCAGAAAGCTAGCCCGGATATTACACCAGGAGGGTAGGCTTTGGAGCTATGAGATCCAAATGCTACAGAGTAAAATCAAATCGACCTCACTGTGACATTTCTCACTGACACAGACAACCAGGTAAGAATTTAGTCTGACTGGAAAATGGCACCTAGTTTTAAAGACACTGGCTCTTTAAGATCAAAAAGTAGCTGTCTCTAAGAGAGAACAAATTCTTGGTCTATTCCCAGATAAAAGAGTCGCATTTACTTAAGCTCTCTGACCCAAGAGTAGCTACCTTTGGAACTATCCACGGTGCTTGCCTCTCACCTTGGCTTTCCATCTGCCAGGCGGCTCAAGCCTGCTACTCTGCTGAGCCCATTTAGAAAGTGCTTCTTGATTGCCTTCTGACTCTTATCTCTGCTAAGCTCCTTCCCTAGGTTGCCCATCACCTACATATTCATGTCTGCCATTACTCCCACAAGATTCTGACTTCTGTTTACCTAACTGCATTTCCCTCTATGTATCATCTCTGTTATGACCATGCCTAGCCCCAGGACTTCCTGATTTCATTCGTGGCTTATATGCCCCACCAATCTTGTCCCACTTTCCTTCCTAAAATTAGCAGCCATGTACCAGGAACTGGCGGAAATCACGAGAGAGCACAGTCTGTATTCACAGGAAGCTTCCACTCCAATTCATTATAATGCTCCCCACAGAGTCCATGTTCTGGAACTGTTGTTGGTGAGATAGCATTGTGATGACATCCCGTTACATTAGTAATGAAGCCCTCTTGGATGAGTCAAACTGATGCTGCTGCAGCTCTCGTGTAGTTGGTAACAGCCTAAAATCTTGGGAGATTAATCTGAACTCTCCAATTATTATCTTAGAATCAAAGAATTTCAGTAAGAAGGGACCCCAATCTATGAACAAGAATCTCCTCCAGAAATGGTCATGCAAATTACGTTTGATGATCTTCAGTGAGTGTTAACCTTCTACATCCCTAGACTCTCCATTCCACTCTGGGATGGCTCCAAATGTCAGGAAAGTTTTCCTTCAGATAGAAAATCCACTTCAGGATGACTTCCAGCCATTGCACTTCATTCTGTCCTCTGGAGTCAAGGAGAACAATCTCTCTTCCACTTAATACAGTCAATGAAAATTAATGAAAAGAAATTTACTAAGTGCTTATGTGCCAGGAACTGTGCTAAGTGCTAGAGATACAAATTCATGCAAACAAGGCAGTCTCTGCTCTCAAAGAGCTGACATTCTAACAGAGGAAGACAGCCTATGTAGGGGACTGGTGGCCAGGGAGGGCTGTTTGTTGTGGAAAGTCACAAGGATGGTGACTAGAGCCACAGGGCAACATACTGGCTTGCCTTTCCAAGATGGGTAGCGTTGGCTTGATATTGCATCACGAGTGAGAGGAGGAAAACCGGGGGAGGGGATAGTGGGGAGGCTGGAAGAATATAAGCAGTGGTGTTGGATGCAGGGGGCCAGAACAGTTTGGAAGGTCCGGGTTTGGGATAAATATGGACAACTCTCACCAATCAGAAGCCCAAATCCCTGCGTGAGCTGCCTTGGAGGTGGGGGGGGGGTCTCTGGCTTAGCAGTGTCCTTCATTAAATGTTACACCCAAAATGAACATCATATTCCTAAGGTTCTCAGACCAGGTCAAAACACAGATGGACTGGGACTTCCCTAGTCTTGGAAATTTTTGTCTCTCTTAATTTTTATCACATGACACTGGAAGAGGCAATATGATGTAGGGGAGGGAGAAAAGAGGGGAGCTAGGAAAACTGGGTTCAAGCCCAGCTGGTGGCCCCTATCGACTGCAGGATCTTGGGCATATAAACAACTTCTCTGAGTTCTAGGTGACCCTAGACCTAACAGGACCCTGAATCTAAGTCCCTTTGGAGTAGCAATGCTTCTGATCTCCCAGGCCTCAGCCATTTTTCTGAAAAGCACCCTTGGGAGGGATGCAGCCTGGCAGCTGCTCCTGCAGGTGTGCCACCAGGCAGCCACAGCTTCCAAAGGCCCAGAATAAAGATTCTTGTCACTAAAGTCCACGGCACTCTCAGTGAGTCGATGGCGAAAACAGCCGTATCCCTACGCATAGAAAGGACACTAAAGAAGAGGTATTTTCTGCTCTATGCTGAGGACCATGAGACCTCCCTATCTGACTTGCAGCTTATTTGCCTTCCTTTCGCTCTTTCTTTTCTATGTGTATTCCCAGACCTCAGCACAGTGCTTTGCATAAAGTCAACACTTCACAAATCATTCACTCATTCGAAGACTCGAAGTTGCAGACAAAGTGCCAACTTTGCTTTAGTGCAGAGAATCTCCTTCCCTAGGACTTCTCTACACTGTGGGTCACAACCCCATGTGCAGTGACAAAAAAATTGGCAACAGTAAAAGGTATCAAATATTCCTCTTAGGTTTAATATTTTATGTAAAAGTAAACAAGCACAGCCATCTCGTCAGTAGGCACATTTGCTTTTGTCTTTAATACATTGTAAAATTATATGTATACCAAAGAATTGTTTGAAAATAAATTTGTTTATGATTTATTATCAGTAAATTTGGATTTGAGTACCGATTTGATATACCTATATACCCGGGATTACATAAAAATTTCTTGGGAGAAAAGGGGTTGTGAGTGGAAAAAATTGAAGAAATCCTGCCCTACATCAATAAAAACACAGAGCCAGACCTCAATGCCACTCATACCACTCTGCTGACCCAAGTTGAGTTTTTTAGTCCATTGAAACCCCAAGATTTTTTCAGAATCTCTGCCATCTAGCTATACCTCTCCGACCTTATGCTTTCGAACTTAATTTTTGAACACAAAGAGAAGATTTTCATTTATCCCTGGTTCATCCCAGTAGATTCAGTCGACCACTCTAACCCTTAAGATCTTTGCTCTACAACCAACACGCAAGCCATCCTTGATAGTTTTACACTATATCCAAATCTGATAACGATGTCGTCTATCCCTCTAGCTATATTATTAACAAAAATGTCAACCAGAACCCTAAAGCACTCCACTAGAGACTTTTCTTCACGTTACTACTCAACCATTTTGGCAACTCTCTGAGTCTAACATAGCCATTTCTGAATCCACCTAACTGAACTATTATTTAACCCATTTCTTGTTATCTTGTCTATAAGAGCATGAGAAACTCCATTAAACAGTCTGTTCAAATCGAAGTCACCGCCAAGCATTTGCTGGACTTTCAATCAAGACCTCGGATACTAGCTTGGATTCAAATGCTAAGAATCAGCAATGAGCACTAATATCTACCCGGCTTCAAGCCAGTTCCTGTTCACTTAGATAAATCTGGTTTTCTCTATGTTGACCCTTCTACTCTTCTAGTCACAGATAATCTCGATTATGCTACGGGGGAAATGGAAGGACTTGATTCTGTTGATCACCATGTGGTTTTAGGAGGTTTTTCTTTTATTTTTTGTTTGTTTTTTAATGATGGAGTGTTTTAACTATACTAATTTCATTTGTCTCCTCTTGAAAAAAACTAGAAAATTCACATAAACAATGTCAAAAAACATTCCGCTCTTCCCCTGTTCCTTTTCCATCTCCCAGCTCCTCCAGATGTTAATATGTGGCTAAAGGTATTTTAACAGTGAGAAGCAAATGAAACTCCACAGATCATGAGTAAAAGAAACACTTCCCTTAGGATAATGTTGTCTTCTGAAATATAGTGGTGGGGGGGGGAGAGTATTTGTGGATCACCACTTTAAGGACCAACCTTCCCCATCCCTACCCCAGCTTCCACCCTTTCCAACCAATGTGAGAAATATTTAACGTAATATACTCCAAGCACCCACATCCGGTGGAACAGTATGACAAACTCAGAACTAATAAGTATTAGCAAATCTCAGCGGCGCAGCCTGAATATCCCAGCAAATGATGACAATCCCACAGCCAGTGTTGTGGGGGATGATGCGTATTTCCCCCATCCATTTGAACTCATCGTTTTGCAGCTTGGTAAAAACTGACCTTTCAAAGGCTTCTTGGGGAGAGCTAGTCAACAAATTCTCTTTTGCCCTTTCATCTGGACTCTAGTAGTTTTTCATGTAGTCCAGGCTGCCTTAAAGGAAACCAGAGATCTTTTCTTTTAAAGGTACCACGGTGGGATTTAAGGCTCATAAATTAGTAATAGGCTATACTCAAATCTGTAGGCTCTTGGCCATGTGAAAAGTTTCATGAGTCAGACAGGATTTCAGGATGTCTCCTGGCCAGACCCAGACCTACTGGTACTTCTTCTATTTACTAAGATCCCGGAAAGAGTCGGAGGTTCTAGTTTGAAGATGGGCACTCCCCTATACTCTAAACAAACACTAAGGAGGTTGGCCCTAGGGTTCTAGAGAGAAAGCAGTTCCAGTTGGTGTATCAGTAGCCACATTAATAGGTAAGGATGAACAACTTCAGTGAGCTGGGCCTCTGTGCAGTATGTGACTGAACCAGGTGCCCATCTCCCGCAGATCTCACAAATAACCAGAAAGTGTGAAAGGTCCCCCGGGAAAGGAGAGTATGAGATCATTTTGTCCTCAGTGGACTGGGCATCTCCTTTTTTTAAAAGAGAAATGTCTCCTATTACCTAAATTCCAATATGCCTATCATGTCAAAGAAAAGCTTTAAAAACTATAAACTTGGTCTTTGAATCTGCGTGTATAGATGTATACACGGGGCTTCTTATTGAGTTACCTGGGCCTGACTGTCTATCCTCATGCAGCAGGTGTGTGCAGCTGCATCTAGTAATAAGGAAAAGGGAGAGGGGGTAGCCTGAAGCTGGACCATCTCTGCCACTCAAGAGTCTGTCCATGGCTTTTCTTTGTTTTCAGTAGTGTCATCTCCGGCCTCTTCCTTCCTCCCCACCCTGAAAACACACACACACACACACACACACACACACACACACACACACACAAGGCACACACAAGTGTACACTCAGAATGTACGTGTGTTCACATGTGTGTCCACATGCATGCATGTGCACTTGGGTATGCATGCACATGCACACACACACAGGCCTTTCTTCTCACTCTCAGGAACTCCCAGGGTTTATATTGAGAAACTGGTCCTATGACAGCCATCTATTTTTCACTCATCGGGCTGGCCAGAATTGGAGCAGCAGCCTCTTCGGTGACAATCGATGCAGGTGGGAGTCATTTCACATTCACTTTTCCCTTAGATTCCCTTGGAATTGAATAACTACATTTCTAACTCGTTTCATAAAACAACATGCCATCTTTAGTGTCTGAGTCTGCAATTTTGCATGACCGTTTCAGATTCGCTTAGGAAAAAAGCCAAGACAGGAGAGAGGGAGAAGCATCTGAGTACAGGAAAAAGGGGGACTGGGTGGGAATTCCACAGCCCCAGCTACGAAAAATACTTTTGCTTCTCGTGTCGTGTGTGACCTTGACCAAGTCCCTTCTCCTCTCCAGGTCTCAGTGTCCTCCTCTGTAAAACGAAAGGGCTGGATTTTCCGGTCTCTAAGGGCCCTTCCACATGTAAATGCTCCGACCTTATGTTACTGGCACAACTGCTAACACGGTGGGAAATCAACAGTCATATAGTATTGTCTTTGTTTTTTCAAGAAATCTATCTGTAAAAGGAGGAGTGAGGGTTGCTGGCTCTTTATCTTTCACTAAAGAGCTAAAAATACATTCGCTGCCAGTTCAGAAAGAAAGTACCATGTTTAATATATTCTGGGTTATGGTTTTTCTTGATAAATCAATATTGGGAGCTCCCCAAGGTGAAAATATACATTAGAAGGGAGAGACACCAGACAAGACAAGCTTTTGTTTAAAAAAGAAGAAGAAATCTAGCAGCACGCAGATCAGCTTTTGTGTTTGCTTGTAGTCTGCGGAGGTGGCTTATATCTCTGGTGACACATCAGCACACTGTGCGACAGTGTTACCGCAGAGAAATGACAGTCTTCCCAGTTTGATAACACAATGCTTACATTCCCATTATTGATTCTTCCACATAGATGGCCTGTATAGAACAGAACATTCTATTTGGATTATGCTCTGCTGTGCTAGAGACGGAAGGAACCCAAAAAGCCAGAGGTTCACCGGTTCCATAAACACAGTCCCTGCTTACTCCCCGGTGTCATCCAAGGAGCAGAGGTCCGGATCGGCCCCGACCAAAAACCGTTTCAGCCACAACGAGACTTGATTTGTGTAACGGAGTCTGGAAACGTAAATTTGCTCTGACTTTCCGAAGGCATGAAGCCAGAGCCAGGCTAATAGGTGGTACAAGCTGCAAAACCCCCTCGACTGGAGGTTTTCCCTGGGTGCTGACTCTAGTAGCTTCACTTATGATATAGCAGGCATTCTTTCCACTTCCTGGATCTAGGATGTAGGGCACGCTAAATCTGTTTCCAATAAGACTGGGGCCTAAGGGACTTTCGGCTTCTGAAAGTTACAAACCAGTGAAGTGAAAGTCATCACTATGGTTTTATTTAGACCCAGGCATATTTGTGGGGAGCTTTCTTCTCCCTCTGGGCTCCTCCTCACTCCAACCCATTATCAGTCTGGTTCTAACAGCATTTCATTCTCCTCCATGCCTCCCTCCCGCACAGCCTCACTACCACCTCATTCCCATTACCTGCCTCATACCTACATCTATCAATGGTTTCCTCCTTCAGGTTCACATCCCATCCAGTTAACCACTCTGGCTGGCTCATCCAATGCCTGCTGCTGCTGCTCCTGCTCCTGCTGCTGCTGCTCTGGTCCTCCACATCTGGATCAGAACCCTCACACTAGACTTGCTTGACACACTTGGACCTTCATTCCCAGGTTTTCTTGAATACCTGCCCCAGTATGTGGCCAAGTTAATCCACATATTTTTGAGGCTCCTGATCTGGGGCACTATCCAGTTGATTGTTGCCTTGGTGCTAACAAACAAGCCTACTTAGCCCCCGGTAGCTACTGCCCCGAATGGCAGATTATGCTTCAGCTCCATATCATGCTCAGTAATCCACCCTCTCATCCTTCTATCTCCCTAGAACAAAACTCTCTTCTCTGGCTGCCTCTCTCTTTTAGGTACTGTCTTCCTCTATTTGAATGTAAGCTCCCTGAGCAAGAACTGGTTTTGCCTTTCTTTTATTATTAAATGTAACACGGTGGGCCAGGCACACAGCAAGTACTTAATAAATGCCTTTTTTAGGAGGCAGCTAGGTGGCATTGCAGTGGATAGAGTCATCACTGGGCCCAGAGTCAGGAAGACCTGAGTTCAAATGTGACCTCAGACACTTATTAGCTGTGCCGTGCAATCGTGGGCAAGTCAATTGACCTCTTTTTGCTTTAATCCACTGAAGAAGGAAAGGAAAATCCAGTGTAGTATTTTTGCCCCCAAACCGCCAAACCTATGGATGGCAGGATCCACAGCATCACAGAGCCAGACATGCCTGAACAATGACAACAAATACTTTCTTTTATCTTTCCTTCCTTCCTTCCTTCCTTCCTTCCTTCCTTCCTTCCTTCCTTCCTTCCTTCCTTCCTTCCTTCCTTCCTTCCTTCCTTCCTTCCTTCCTTCCTTCCTTCCTTCCTTCCTTCCTTCCTTCCTTCCTTCCTTCTTCCCTTCCTCCCTCCCTCCCTCCTTTCCTTCTTTCCTTCCTTCCAATATATTAATGGATCCATGCTTTTACCAACTAGTTGATGCAAAATGGCTAAACCAACCCCCTCTTGCCTTCTTGTCCTGGGAAATTCTCATCAATGTATTTCTATAAATAGCCAGAGAAAATTTGCATAATGCACCAGAAATCTTCCTTTGGTTCATTTAATGTTTAGAAAGTATCACTGGAGTATTCAGATTATCCATCAGTTTTCTTACAATCTCAAAACATGACCAGCTTGCCTCCCTGAAGAAGTCTTTTATTCAATTCAATAAACTTTTTTCCTTTATTTTTGAGGGAGGGGGCAAGGCAACCAGAGTTGAATGACTTGCCCAGGGTCACACAGCTAGTAAGTACTAAGTGTCTGAGACCACATTTGAATTCAGGTCCTCCTGCCTCCAGGGCCAGCGCTCTATCCACTACCCCACTTAACTACCCCAACAAACTTTTATTAAACATCTACTAAGTACCAGACATTATGATATTTTCTCCTTCCCCTGCTCTTATGGTCCTGAAAAATTTTATGGGGTTTCATTGCTAGTGTGATACTCAACCACTGCTCTTTTATGGGCCTCCTTATCCCTCTATCTGTTGATAACAGTAACTGGATTTCAGCCCAGATGTTTTTCATCCACTTTATTTTTCTAGTGCAAGCAAATGAATCGATATATTCTGAATATTGTGAAATTCACTGAGGAAACTTATGGCATTCTGGACCTTGAAAACATATCATGTACCAATTAGAGCATTTGGAGAAACTTGCCCCGCACAGGGAATCCTTCTATCAGTTGGAGTTTTTGCAAGACATACTCTATGATATTGGGGAATACCTCACGAAAGCATTTATCTCCACATTTCCCATTTCATTTCATCTTATTGCTCATCAGGTCACCAAAGAAAACTTAAGCTATTAAAGAAAATGACCGTTCCTTTTCTCACCAAGTCTTAAAACAATAGAACATGTAGGAGAGAGTCCTGGTTTGACAAAAGCCCATCAAGCTGCATTTTATTTTACGGAGTCAAATACTTTTTAAAAAATGGACAATCAACACAGTGGAATAGTATATTATTTCCACTTCAGTCATCTGTGTGACTCTAAAGATATGGCCTTCTATAGAAAATAAACCATGAAAAAACTACAGCTCTATTCTCATATTTTCATCAAGGATACCCTCAATACCCATTTAAACCAGTCTCAAAGATTTTTATAAGGATGAGGAAGCTGCTAGTACTTTCTAAAGTTATCTTTTTATGAGTGATCTTTTCAATTCTTTTCAAATTTTCTCTTCTTTGAGATATACTGAAAATGTATCCCTGTGGTGGGAAGAAGGAAAATGCTGGTGATGTAAAACATAAAAAAAAAGTCATAACAACTAATTTTTAAAATGTTGTCCCCGAGGGCATTAAAAATAGTGTTAGTCTCAGCACATATTCCTTCTGCATGTTTTTCTCTTGCTAGCCAAGAGCTGGGCTTGGGTTCCGGCATGCTGAGATTACATAAGTCGTTTTACCCTCCTGGCCCTCAGTTTCCCCATCTGTAAGGGTATTGGTCTAGCTGAGTTCAAGGACCCCTTCCTGTGAGGTCAAGGTGCTTTTCTCAATTTTGTCTTAAGTGCCATTGAAATCTTCTCACATCAGCTATTAGAAAGCTTGTTGTTTTATAAAGTTAAACTTATTCAATGCGATAGAATCTCTATATGTGATGGGCGTAACCCAGGGAGCCCCGGATCAGGCTGGGGTACTTCCCAGGGAGCTGAATCTCCGTCCCGGCCCATTCTGCTTAGCCTCATACCGCCACCCCTTACTAAAGGACACGTCTGACCAGATGCTCCCAGTTGGTCCCCTTGAGCTCCAGGACCAGCATCTATGTTGATTAAGCAGAAACAACACCTATTTTGCTAACTTTAAGGAAAAAACGCTCCCCTCTTATGAGAGCTCAGTGGACTCAGAGAAGGCCATAGATACAGAAACCCACGTTAGCTGTTACCTCCATTGTACTCTCCCAGAAAGATTTTCAGGAGGCTTGCACTTCCATCTGAGCAGCAATTCCGGGGCCAGGTCTTCTGGACGGTCAAGTCATGGCTTGGGCTTTCAGGTTTTAAGATGATCCCATGAGCGATCCTCCCTCAAAAGGCCCACTTGCTTCAGGTCGGCGCTGAGATTCCCAAACATCCAAAGCTCAGATGTCCATCTCCAAATTGCTATTTGGTCACACGCTCAGGGAAAGAAATACAAATAGAAGAGGAAGCTAGGCACTGGAGATCCAGCTGTAGGCTCACCTAAGCAAACACATATACTTAATGCCTTGTGTGTATAGTCAGCATAGCTAGTTCTGGGGAGGGAGAGGGAAAAAAAAATCTCTCTCTCCCACCCCACCCCCACCATCAGGAAGTTCAACAGAGAGCTGTTAGAGTGACAAGTCATACATTTGAAATAGTAGAAGAAACAGCAATAGTGGAAGTCATTTGTCCTTTTAAAGCCCACTGAGCGGGTGGTTATTCTTGCTCACTCAGCGGTCGTCTCCAATGTAGATGCCAGTAATGTGGATTGGTCATGGAGGTCCTTGAGCCAAGACCCCAAGTATGGGACGAGGGGGCTCCACGAGAAGTACCGCAATCCAGTAGTTCCTGATAATTACTCCATTACATTTAACATATACAAAGAACTAGGTCTAGAGACTCCGTTTCCTCAACTGTAAAATGGAGATAATAACAGCACCTCCCTCACAAGAAGTATCAAATGAGATACTATTTGTAAAGGGCTTAGCACAGTTGCTGGCGCACAGGGGGGTACTGCATAAAAGCTTGCTAGTATTGCTATTATTATGATCACATAGACATAGATCAGAAAACTGCCATTTTAGTAGCAAAAGTTGTTCTTTTCTACCCATAATCCCACCATTGAGGAAAATGATGACTCTTCCAGGGCTTAATAGACAATCTTAATGAGCTGCTTCTTTAGGGGGAAAAAGTCCGTTGGTCCCCTCATGGCCACTGATGATGGCCGACCGGGTGATGAGCCTCTGTGCCCTTGCAAGGCTGGCTCCTCGGACCACAGACACACAGTGTGCTGCTGGGTCTCTGTGAAGCCTTTTCAGCTTCATAAGCCCCGTCAGAGTTGGAGGGCCATTGGCACGGCCTTCCAGAGCCTGGGGGTCACCGCCACATCATGATGAGGCATCAGAGATGGACTTTTGCATAGGATTTCTATAATTTGATTTCTGAGCCAAGTCTCTAATCTTCTCTCTGGTTAGTTTTCCTCCAGATCCCCCTTTCTCCCAAGAATGAGAAAGGAAAGAAAAGGAACGCTAATAAAAGCCGTAGTATAGTCTTCAGGTACACAAAACCCAGCCATTTACAAACGACAAAACCCCTGCCAGAAAGGAAAGCTAAGTGCCATACAGTGGGCAAAGCAATCCATTTGGATAAAGCACACGCCTTTGTGAATCATACTCTGACTTGCTACCAAAAACAGTCTCTCGCTCCTCTCCTCTCCCAGCTCCCTGAAGGGGGGAAAGGAGGGGGGGGGGGCAATTTTCACTGCCTGTCAGTTTATCAGAAAGACCAAAGTATCAAATTTCAGCTCTCAACTGTCAGGTCTGATCTTTATTTTCTTTCAAATTCCAAAATACTTACATGTTGATTGGAGTTCATGATATCAGACAGTAGCGTTTAAGAGACATTCAGGCAAAAATATAGTTTCTGATCTGTCGGAGGGGGGAGAGGGAGCCCTATTGTTGCTGTCTGAGTATTGATCTGGGACTCATTTCTCTATGAGTTTCACAAAGTAGTGGGAAATTCACTCAAATGAAACAGTTCTTTTGTGTCTCTTCTTTTTAAAGGGACCCTTTACAGGAGGCCCAGGGAGCTTAATTTGCAGAGCAGTCCCCTAAAGCTTCCCAGAATTGAGTATTTCTCTGACTTCCCAACTGGAAGTAAGAAGCAAAAACAAACTGCAAAGAAAAACAAAACACACAAAAAGGCCAGGAAAAACCCCTTCATAATAATAACAACTCTGATTTCTAAACACTTTAAGATTTTGAAGGCCGACTCCACCCTGAAGCTGACGATGCCTGGGAAGTCCTTGCCGGGATCCACCATCTCATCCCAAGTCCCAGCCCCAGGGTTTACTTCCTCTGCTTTACTTACTCTGCTCCAAATACTCCATACTGAGCTGCCTTGCACCATGTAGGCTCCCCCCCTCCCACCCACCCTTTTATGTGTTGTTTTCTTTTCCCCTATTGGAATGAAAACTCCTTGTCAATAGAGGCCATCTTGCTTTTTTTTTTTTTTCTGTTCCTGGAGCTTAGCACAGTCCCCGGCATATAATTAGTGCTCAAGAAGCGCTTTTTCTCATTTTAACCTTCAGGTTTCCAAAATGTTTTTATCACACAACGTTCCTGATAGGTAGAGACTACAAATATTATTGGCCCCATCTTTAGTGTCAAGTGGAAAAAATCGACACCCAAAAGTTAACTGGTTCAGAGACACAGATAGAGTAAATGGCCAAATGAGGATGGGAGCCCAAGGCTCTCTCGTTTCAAAACCTGACCTTCATATAGCATAACTACAGCAAGCTACTCCAGAGGGAGTCAACCGAAGTTGGAGGCACACTAGTTGGTATGAGGTGAAAGAAAGATCCCAACAGTAGTGTGTGTGCACTGTCAACTGGGTTAGAGAAAAGCTCCGACATCATAGAGATGATAATAATAATACCGGCTGCCATTGGTATAGCCCCACACCTTTTCCATTTGCTCCTACCACTTTTATTGTCATCCTCGTTGCCCTAAGCAGGATTCTAAGGCTCAGAGAGTCTGAATGGCTTATCTGCCAAAGGGCATATAATTAATGAGTATCTAATGTGGAATCTAAACCCGAATATTTCGGGCACCAAATCCACCACTCAAACTCTACTCACACTTGCCTCTTGACCTCTCCATGGCGCCTTGAACTTCACAGGACTTAGACGTGGAAGATATTTTAGAGACTTTACAGATAAGAAAACTGAGGCTCACAGAAGTCAGATGACTTACCCAGAGTCAAAGACCGGCCAAGGGAGGCCCAGAACTGAGCTCCTCAGACTCCTAGCTTAGTGTTCTTCCAGAATGCTGCAAACCCTCTCCCTGTGGTGTTTTTTTCATTGTCTGTCTACTCTATGTAAAATAATATTCTTGATGAAGATGAATTTCAATGTTATTGATAGCATAATCTTCAACTCCATTCCAAGTCATTCAAAACATAGAAAAATAATCTTTGAATCTGGAGAAATATAACCTTATCTCTCCAGCAACAGATGCAGCCTTGCATCTGCCTTTCTGAAAATGCCACTAATGTGTTTGTTCTTATTAGACATGTAAGGATTTGGTTGAGACCCAAATGTAGCTTCGTTTTCACAGGTTGCACACTGCTCAATAGAGAGCCTGGCACCCCTAAAACTTCATTAACTATTCACAGCAATGATTTGGGGGGCTTTGGCGTGTTTTAGGATGCACACTGAAAATACAGAATATAAATCTGAACCCGGGGATGGAAGCCAAAGGAGTCTTTCCCTTTAAAAGTCCATTCACTTATGGCCCTTATTGATTAAAAAAAATTCATTGCAAGCACGGTTGCAGGACATTCTGAAGGCTAGAGGAAAAGTGAGCCCTGAATATTAACAATGAGAGGGGAAGAAGGGGAGGAAGTGAGGTTAAGAGATTTGAAGCCCACTGTTGTAACCAAACCCTGAGTGATAAGAAGGCAGAGAATTCCAGTTCGACTTTAATAGGCTAACTGGAGGTGCCAGACAATAAGGTCACGGAGAGAGCCACAAGGAGTGTTTTTCTCCTCTCCTCTCAAATTCCAACATCTCTGGGGGGCACCTTTATTGTCATCACATGGCACTGATGAAATGCCTGCATGTACCCTGCCCAATTAAACAGCTGCCCATGAGACATTAACATTTACCAAAGGGAAGTTTGGAATGAAAGCATGAAGCCTCCCCCCACCCCCAATTCACAGCCTAAGACTGAAGGCCCTGTAGAAGCTGACCTCTTCAGCTCAATCCCTCAGCTTTTGCTAATTTCAGGCAAGGCCTCAGCCAGGTACTTTTAGACACATGTGACCTGCCTGGAAGATTCTTCCTCTTTGGTCACACCTGCAATCGTCCTTTTCTTTCACCTTGGGAAACCATGCTCTTTGGTGCCGGGTCCTTCATGAGGCCCGAGGGCTCCTTTGTGCTGTCACCTCACCTCAGTGACAGGTGAAAAGCAGAGGACATCGGTGCTAACGAGAATGGCACTATCTGAAGAACCCTAAAATCTGACAACAAATCAAAATGGTTCAGAATTGACAATCTGAATCATGGGAGGATTACTGGGTGTTGTGCATGAGTTTACCTCTTCCCATTTTTCTGAACCTTGTAAAGTATAAAAAGGAAAGACTCCACCTAGACTCAGTTCTACTTGTGGGTTGCTTATATTTTGGCTTTACTTGAATTCAACATAGGCAGAAGCCTCCATAGTATTTCAAGTAGAGTGGGCCAGATATTGAACCTGGAGTCAGGAGACCCATATTTGAATGCTGCTGACACCTTGGAGGTGTGTGATCTTACACAAGTCATTTCACTTTCAAGGCCCTCCCCACCTTTCCAATCTATAAAATGAGGATAATGACGTTGGTTCTCTGGACTTCACTATCTTATCATAAATATGTAACGCCCAAAGCAGAGATATCAGGGCAGAGGTTGATATTCTCATCTAGGCTTTGGCAAACTGTGGCCTGAAGAGCAGCTCTAGCCTGCCATCTGTTTTTGGACACCCAGACCTAAGAATTTACATTTTTATAAACAATGTTTACAATTTTAAATATGATAAAACTTTACATTCTAAAATGTAAAGTGTTTATATTTTTCAATATAACCAAACTTTATTTAAAATATGAAAAACCTGCTTAGCTCTGCGGGCTAGCTACAGTTTGCTGACGTCAGTCTAATCTCTGAGCAAATGTGTGTCCCTCTGCCTCATCTATATACATGTGACCCAGGACCTGTGGATAAGAATCCTATGAATTGTATTCATTGATGGGGAAGATGGGATCTATGGTCTACTCATATGCTGGTCCCACTTGGTTTTTCTTGCTCATTCTACATACATTCTAATATTGGACTCCATTTCCTTCACAAGGAATGGGAAGAAAATCAGAATATCCACTGTAACATTGACAAAGCCACTAAGAATGGACTGGGTTCTCAGACTAGATTGCAAAAGTCAGCAGGCTCCAATACCCAGCAATGACGTCACAAGTGTCTTTGATTCCAGGTTGAGGAACAATATGTTCACCATATTGCTGAGTTTCATCTCTACATGGATAGCTTGATGGCAAAGTAGATAGAATGCATGCAGGAAATCCTGCCTCAGATGCTGAATTAGTCATGTGACTTTGAGTGAATCACTTTAATCTCTCGGTACCTTAGAGTCCCCTCTGGAAACTGGAAACATATGTAATATAACTATATTGGTCAACATGCAGGTATATGTTTATAATATGACTGAAAAACAATAAAATGATAGAATTCTGGGCCTGAAGTCAGAAAGACCTGAATTTACATCTGGCCTCAGACACTTCCTAGCTATGTGACCCCGAGCAGATCACTTCACCCTGTTTGCCTCAGTTTCCTCATTGGAAAAATGATCTTGAGAAGGAAAGGGCAAACCACTTCAGGATCTCTGCCAAGAAAACCACAAATAGGGTCATGAAGATTCAGACTCAGCTGATCTATCTACATAAAACAGTACACACGTCGTAGGGCTGTTGTGAGGATTGAATGAGTGCTCTACAAAAGTTAGCTTTTATCTTCATTAGCCAGGCCTCCCTGAGAGCAGAGACCATCTTTTCCCTTTCTTCATATCCTCAGTGTTTAGCACAATATCCCAGCACACAGTAGGCACTAAAGAAATGCTTACCAAAGGCCAAAATTATCCTTAATAACAGTGGTAGAAGAAGAAACCCGATGAACAGTTCCCAAATTTCCATCACTGTGACTGAGTAAGATACCACTCAGAGCTCCACAGGTCTGTTTGACCTTGGTCCTTTGCTGGCCTACTCCGGTAGCTGAGAGACTATTGGAGGCTGGCAGACCATAAACTCTGATGGACCAGCTATTACCAGAGAGGTGAAGCAGGTAAAGCAGAAGGAGATGAACATTTTCAGGCATGGTCAATGTGGGAATTTGTTTTGTTAAACTCTGCCTGTTTATAATGAGGGCTTTAGTTTTCATTTTTTATTTGCTTAAAGAGGAGAGGGCAGTGGGATAGATTAAAATGCTTGCAAAAATATTTTTTTAAAAAAAGAGATCATTGGTAACTTTGGAGAGAGCACTTTCACTTAAATGATGAAGCTGTTTGTTCCATCCCACTGACCCCAGCCTGTATGAAATAACAACAACAGCAATAATGATGATGATGATGATGATGATGATGATGATGATGATATTTCTGTTGATGTATATAGAGGGATTTGTAAATGCTGAAGTGCTATATGAATTTAAGCTTTCAGTTATGATGTAAGTTCCCCTTCAATGCCTCATGGTGGCTGGAAAGTGACCTTGGCATTTCAAAAACTATGGAAGCAAAGAATGTGGCAGCTCCTACCAACCTAGAAGGGCTTTGAGTACAATCCTAGGAATAAATTGCGTCTGCTGTCCGAAGATCAGTCACGTAAAAAACAGAAAGGCTCATTACCAGTAGATTGGCCCTATTTACCCATTTATTACTATATTGCGCACTATGGATTTCCATATGAAACAAATAAGACCCCCAAAGGTTCTCAGGCTACAATTTTGGAAATACTAGGGATGAGTCAGAGAGCCGTTAGCTCTCTCCTAAAAAGGCCACATTTTCTGAAATGTAGTTAACAGTAATTTGGCCTAAAGGAAGGGGCCCACCTGGCATCGATGTTTCTAATGGCCAGCTCCATCTCACAGGGCAGCTGGAAACAGGAAATCACATTATGGAGCTGAATAGGTGATTAACCTCTGCATCTGTGTATTCCTGTACGCCTTTGTGTTTGTAGAGGATGTTCAGAGGTCAGAATGGTCCTCCTTGAGCAAGCCCTGACTGGCTGATATTTGCAGGAAGTCTCTAGCTGTGGATCCCAAGATGGGTGGATGTCCCCATTCCTCAGTAGCAGCAAAATGCTGGCCTTTTAAAAGGAAAGGGCAATCGAGTCTTCCGTTGAATTAAAGGGAAAATGTGCCTCTAACACACCTAGAGTGCTTTAGCTTATGCCAAGATACTGTGCAATTTGTCTTGTGACCAAATTATGCAGCCAAGACTAGAAACAAAATGCCAACTTTTTAACACATGCATCATTTCATTCTTGTAAAAATATGTTAATTTAAGAAGACAGATAATAACATGGTTTGCATTTAGTTTTGTATATTCTACACTACAAGTAAAGTGGGAAACCTTAAGTTGTTGTTTTTTTAATATCAGAAAGATAGAATTAGAGTTGGAACTTTAGAACTTAGCTAATCCAAAAAGCCATTTTGTTCAAATGGGGAATTGTGACCAGAAAGGTGAAGCTGTGTTTTCTCTAAGTTCTTGCACAAAAATAAATGAAAATAAAGAATGTTTCCCATTTGTAGGATTTATTCAATTCTACAAACATTTACTAAGCATCTGTGTACAAGATCTTTGCATACAGAAGACACCTAACAAACATTTAGGATGTTTGTTGAATACTAGGCGCTAGGAATGCAAAGACAGATCAAATATACCCTTCTCTGGAGAGGTATAGATGAATACAGACAAATGCAGATGAATAACTATTATTACATAAGCAACGGCTCAATGTAATAAAAACTACCTAACAACAAAGTGGAATGGCCTGCCATGCAAGGTACCGGATTTCTCTTTCACTAGGGGCCTTAAAGTTAAAGCTGAGACTACACCTCAGATATATTGTACAGTGAATTATTGATTATGGATGGGTGGAGCTAGATGAACTCCGAGGTCATAGGGCATCCTGTGCCAAGAACAGGCGTAGACAAGGTGCCTTAAGACACATGGAGAGCAATTACTTTTGTCAGGAGGTGAGAAAATGAGGGAGGTATGAAGAGCAGACACATCCAAATAGAATAATATAGTAGGGGGGATAAATGTGATTGTTAGGTAATCAAAACCATGAATGTGAAAGGGATGAACTAACCCATAAAATAAAAGAGGATAATCAACTGGATTAGAAAACAGGTTTGCAAGCAGTAGACTTTACTTTTAAACTGGCTTTTCTTTTTATTAGGAACTTATAAATATCAAAAATGACTATTTGATTAGAAAAAGAACATAACTTGAGAAATGTATATGTTATGGATTCTCTACTACTTATCACTTAATTTTTAGATAAATCTTTAATGTAACATAGCTCCAACACTTCCAAGTTTGTCTATGTTCTGTTCTGACCTTTCTTTTCTCACCTAGTTATTTTCACTGATGCTTTTTGGTATCACTAACACTCTAGCCCTTGATTATCATCCCCACAGCGTTATCCTCCACCAAAAAAAACAAAACCAATCCTCTCTTGTAACAATTATAATTAGGTAATATGAATCCACCCAGTGACTATGTTTGAAAGTGTTCCAATCTGTATCTCTAGTCTAACACTTTACTGCTAAGAAGCAGAAAGTATAATTCACCATCAGTCTTCAGTAGTTGTGACTGCTCATTCCATCAATCAGAGTTCTTAAATCTTTCATATTTGTTTCCATTTACAATGCTGTAGTCACTCTACAAATCGTTCTTCCACTACTATTCATTTGACTCCATATCCATTCATACAAGCCCCCTCAGGTTTCTCTGAAAGTTTTTTTTTTTGTGGTTTCTTAAAGGACACTAATATTATATTAATAGATCATGATTATTTATAATATGACTTTTTATATGTAGACCAAGTATTCATTTGGAATTTTTCTGGTGTATAATGTGAGATGTTAGTCTAAATCTAATTTCTACTAAACTTCTTTTCAGTTTTCCAGAAGAATTTTTTAATTCAATTTTACTTTAAGTTCTAAATTCTCTCCCTCCCTCATCCCCAACCAGCCACTGGGGAGGCAAGAAATATAAAGCCCATTACAAATAGAAAGTCACACAAAACAAATTTCTACATTGGCCATAAGCAGTGAATCTTTACCTAAATCTGTGGGTTTATTGAATTACATGCCACTATGCTGGATTGCAACTAATTTGTTTCACAGATCAACTTTCCTATTTTTTAACCAATACTATATAGTTTTGATGACCAATGCTTCTTGGTATAATTTAAGATATAGTTCCTCAAAGTCTACTTCTTTCTCACTTCCCCCCCCCCACTGTTTCTCTTGAGATTCTTGACTTTTTGTTTTTCCAAATTAATTGTTATTAATTTTGTTTAGGTATATAAAATAAGCGCTAAGTAGTTTGATTGCTAAGATATTATTTTTATAAATTAATTTAGTCATTCGTTTTACAGAAGGAATTTGGTAGGATCTTCTCTTATTCTAGCTTTGCAACAAATTATACAATATTAGACTTAATTGTTCTTTATTCAAAAAAATTCACTTGTACATCAGCATGGTCCTGGGATTTACCCCCCACCCCCTTTGGTATTTTATGGCTTGCTCAATTTCTTTTTCTAAAGTTAGTTTACTTTTAGTGATTTAATATTTTCATTTTTCCCAATTATATGTAAAAGTTTGTTTTTACATATAATTGAGAGAAAGGAAAATATTCAATTTTTTAAATTCTGAGTTTCAAATTCTCTCCTTCCCCCACTCTTATTGAAAAGGCAAACAATTTAATATAAGTTATACATGCGCAGCCATGCAAAAGAGGTTAGTTTATTTAAATTCTCTATTTCTCATTCTGTTAATC
This sequence comes from Sminthopsis crassicaudata, assembly GCF_048593235.1. Classification (NCBI taxonomy): domain Eukaryota; kingdom Metazoa; phylum Chordata; class Mammalia; order Dasyuromorphia; family Dasyuridae; genus Sminthopsis; species Sminthopsis crassicaudata. Next base: position 32,360,790 of record NC_133623.1, read on the forward strand.
AGAGTATTTTTTGCTTTTGTAAATATTCATCCATTTTTCAGGTTTGTTGGCATATTATATTTGAACAAAATTGTATCTAATGATTCCTTCTCACTTGTTGTGAATTCTTTTTCTCATTTCTGAAATTGGCAATTTGGTGTTCCTCTCTTTTTAAAGATCAAATTAACTACTAGCTTATATATTTCATTTGTTTACAAAACAGATCTTAGTTTTACTTATACATTCTATGAATTTTTATTATGAATTCTATTTAGCTCTTCTTTAATTTTCTGAATTTCCATTTGGAGGGGGTGTTCAGTCATTTATTTGGAGTTGTTTGTTGCTTTTCTAGGCTCTTTTTAAGTTCTATGCCCAATTTGTTCTTTTTTTTTCCTTTGTTAATGAAAATATTTAGAGATATAATTTTTTTCTGATATTGGCTTTGGCATATTGCATCATTGATATAATTTAATTTGATGAAATTATCATTTCTATGATTGTTCTTAAAATTAAATGATTGAGTATCCATTTACGTTGGAATCTTCTCTTTAAAGGATCTTTCCTGGTTTTAATTTTTATTGAGTTATATGGTCACTGAAGTATGGGTTTAATATTTCTGCTTTTCTGCATTTGTTTGTGATATGCAATCATAAATGGTGACTTTTTGTAAAGGTGACATGCATAGCTTAAAATGTGTATATTTGTTCCCATATTTATACAGTAATTTCCCAAGACTTCTTATATATCACTTTGTTGTTTATCTTTTCATTAGATTTGTCTATCTGTGAAGGAGACACATTAAGTTCCTCAACTATTACAGTGTTGCTGCTTATTTCTCTCCATTATTCAATTAGCTTTTTCTATAAAGTACTGAGATGTTATACCATTCATTGCATACATTAAGTACTGATATTATTTCATTACCTGTTGTCTTTAAGTATAATATCTCTATAATCTCTCTCTCTTTTAGTCATGTCTATTTTTACTGTTTGCTTGTCTGAAAACATGAATGTTACTCCTACTTTTTTAATAGGTCTGAAGCATAACAAATTCTGACTGAGTCACTGATGTTAATTGTTAAGCAACATACAGTTGGATTATGCTTTCTAATCCAATCTTGTGCTCTCCTGTTTTATAGCTGAGCCCATTCCATTCATATCTGGTGTTATGACTCTTATTTCTGTGGTTTCCTCCATCATATGCTCTCATATTCTTCTTCTCTTTCCCTCTAATACACCTCTTGGCAAAGAGTAAGAAAATGATAGAAAAAAGAAGAAATCTAACAACACTAATATCTTTTGAATGGAGTAATCTGTCTATACTTCTCTCTTATCATTGTGATTTCCAGTACTCTAGACTATGCAGTGATCTATGAGAAAGGATCTGTCCCTCATTTCTGTTCTGAAAGGCCAAGGCTGGGATCCAACTTCAGGTCTTGATTATTGTAGTTTATGCTGCCTTGTAATTTCCATCAAGACTTATACAAATTAGCCTAATGTAATCCCTCTCCCAGATTCTACCAGCTTCTGGTCATCTTTTCTTTGCAATCCTAAAAGCCTAGAAGAAATTCCTTTTACTTCTCATTAGTTTTCTTTATCTATGCTTCATCTAGGACCCTTTTTAGATATTTTCTGGATATGTGTGAGAAACCTGAGCTCTACTACTGCATTTCACATCACCACCTCAACTGGAAGTCACCAAGCAGTACATTAGGAACAAAGACTCACAGGGTTTAAAAAATGAGCAGCTGGAATAAAATTTATTGTGCCTCAGGTGAAGCAAAACAAAAGCAGGGGGTGGCAAACATGATCTCAGACAAGGCACCAGTAAAAATAGACATACATAGTTAAGAGATATAAACAGAGAGATTACATTTTGTTTATAGAGACCAGAGATAATGAGCTTATATTTTATATATGTGTGTGTATGTATGTACATATATATATATACATATAATATACATACATGCATATGTATGCACCAAACCACATAGTATGCAAGTAATTAAAGGACAAGTGAATATTACTATAGGGAGAAACAAAAAGTAAGGCAATAGTTAGAGACTTAAAGGAGATCCTGATCAGACCTAGACAAATTAACAAAAAGTTAAACAAGAAATGGAGGTCTTTTAGAAAAGGTAGAAATGGTAAACTCTAGCAACTAATAAATAAGAATTATAGGGAATATATGTTCGTGTGTATACACACACACATATACACATGCACACATGTTTCTTGGCTTTATATGGTACCTTTTAAAACTTACCCTGTATTAAGGCATAAAAATTCAAACAAATACAGAAAAGCAGAAGTCTTAAACACATCCTTTACTGACCACAGTACAATTTAAATTATAGTCAATGAGGGCAATCTAGAGAGAGTATTCAGACTTCAATAGAGACTACCAATATAATTTTAAAGAATGAAATAGCACAAAGGATAAATCAGACACAATAAATAATTTTACCAAAGAAAATTATAGCAATAAGACAACATAGTAAAACGTTGGGAAGACAGCCAAAACAGTCCTTAGGGGAAAATGTCCATCTCTAAACCCTTTCATCAACATAAGAGAGAAAGAAAAGATCAATGAACTAAGCATATGACAAAAAAAAAAGAAAAAGAAAAAAGAAAACTAGAAAACATCAAAAAACTAAATAAACACAAGAATAGAAATTCTGAAAACCAAATAAGTGATAAAATGAAAACAAAAAAATTATAAATAAAACTAGGAACTGCTCTTTTGATAGACTAAAAAAATAAAACAAGCTATTATAATTAAAAGGAAAACCAAAATGAAAAAGAAGTCACAATAGATGAATAGGATAGAAAATAATTTTTGGAAACTATTTTGCCCACATACATGCCAAAATAATTGATAACAAATACAATTGATGAATATTACAAAAGTATAAACTACCAAGATTAACAAGACAATGATAAAGATTTTAAATAATTTAATCTAAGAAAAACAAATTGAACAAGCCATAAAATAACTAACCACCAAAAGGTAAAAATTCAGTCCTGGATTTACAAGTGAATTCTATCAAATATTCTAAGAAAAATTAGCTCCAATATTATATAAGTTGTTTTCAAAAATGGGGAAAGGGAGAGGTGGAGCAAAGATGGATAAGTAAAGGCAGGAACACCACCAATCTCTCCCCCAAACTGCTCAAAAATAGAGAAGACATCTTACCAAACTCCATCTATGAGACAACTATGCTTCTGATACCCAAGCCAAAGAGAGGTAAAAAAAGAAACAGAAAAAATAAACCACTATCTAGCTCTAATGAATACTGATGCAAAAATAGTGATGAAAAAATAATCTGAATAATAGCTAGCATGTATATAGTGCTTCAGGGTTTTCAAAATGCTTTGCAATTATGACCCTGGAAGGTAAGTACTATTGTTATATCTATTTTACATATAAGGAAACTGAGGCAGACAGAGATTAGATGATCTCTACAGTCTCTACTTCTAACTTTCTAGACTATTTTCTCCACCATATCACAGCAGCTTCTCACTCTGGAAATTCATTCTGTTTCTGATAGGTCTGTTCTATTCAGATCTTCCATTTTAAGGATAGCACCCAGGTCAACCATACTCACATCTTCGTTCCTTTCTGGATTCCACCTCTGATTCTTTGGACTTCTTCACCAAGTCTCTGCCTTAGAGAAGTCTCTTCCCAATATCACGTAACCCATGTAACACATACACTCGACCCCCCATCACTGTGTTTTCTAATTTTCTGCTTCCTTTTATGTGTCTTCCCTCATTAAAATATGTCTTTATTTTTGCCTGTATTCCAAGAATTTAGCGCAGTGCCTGGTACAAAGGAAGTACATAATAAATGCTTTTTAATTGACTGACGGATCTGTCTAAGCTCATACTGCTAGCTAAGTGTCTGAAGTCAGATTTGAATTCAAGTTTTCCTGACTGAAGATCCAGCATTCTATCTATTGAACTATTTGTTCTATTTGCTAAATTGTCAACAAAGAGGTGGCAGCAACATATTAAAAAAGATTATTCACAAGATGATTTGATTTATGCCAAGAATGCAGGGATGATTCAAAATTAGATAAACCATAAACATAATATAGTAATAACAAAAATGAAAAGCATGATTACATCAGTACGTATATTAAAAGCTTTTGACAAAATATAACACTTATGTACATTTAAAAAACCAAAAAACATAGGAATAAATGAATTTTGCTATCTGTCTAAAACTAAGAGCTAAAATTAACTGAAATGGAGACACAACAAGCATGTCTACTGTTACCACTATTATTTTCTACAATTCTAAAAATGCTAGCTATAGCAACAAATAAAGAAAAATAAAATTGGGGTAAAATTATGTCTATTTGCAGATAAGAATAGCTTATTTTGAGGACCCTAGGGATTCAACTCAAATGTAATTGAAGCAATTAATAACTTCAGTAAAGTAGACAGAAAATAAAAACATAAAAATGGTCAGTTTTTCTCTCACCAAAAAACCCAGAAAAAGGATATTGAGGTAAAAATTAATGCAAATCAGCTAAAAAGTATAATTATCTGAAGTCAATAAAGCAAGACATACTCAGGACTAATATGAATATATCACAACAAGAATTTTTTAAAAATTAAAACAGACTTATATAATTAGAGATACATCAATTGCTTACAGTTGGTCTGTGCCAGTATAATAAAGGTGACAGATAACAGAACCTAAATTAATTTATAGATTTTGTAACATACCAAGCTACCAAGGTGTTATTTTACAGCAACAGAAGAAATAATACAATTCATCTGGAGGAACAAAATGTTGAGAATCTCATGAGAAATAATGAAAAAAGTAAGAATGAAGATGATGTAACAGTACCAGAATTCAAACTATAGACTACAAAGTAGGAATCATCAAAATTATTGAGCACTGCCACTACTAGGTCTGTATCCCAAGGAAATCATAAAGAAGGGAAAAGGACCCACATTTGCAAAAAATCTTTTTGTGGTAGCAAAGAATTGGAAAATGAGGAGGTGCCCATCAATTAGGGAATGGTTGAACAAGTTGTGGTATATGAAGATAATGGAATATTATTGTTCTGTAAAAAATGACAAATAAACTGATTTTAGAAAGGCCTGGAGAGATTTACATGAACTGATGCTGAGTGAAGCAAGCAGAAGCAGAAATATATTGCACACAGTAACAGCAAGAAAGTGTGATGATCAACCACAAAAGACTTGGTTCTTCTCGTTGGTTCAGTGATCCAAAGCAATCCCAATAGATTTTGGACAGAAAATGCCATCGGCTTCCAGAAAAAGAACTATGGAGATGGAATGCAAATCAACACATGCTACGTTCACTTCTTTCATCTGTTTTTTTCCCCTTCCAGGGTTTTTTCCCCTTTTGCTCTGATTTTTCTCTCCCAACATAATTCATAAAGTAATGTATATTACAAAGAAATCAACTTTAAAAACTATTGAGCACTGGTTTGAAAAATCATTAAGATGATCAATGGAACAAATTAGGTATAGGTGACCCAGAAGCAATTGAACTTCATTCTTTGTCCTTATAGCTCCAGTGACTAACACAGCATCTGCCTATAGATCGTATTCAATAGCAAAATTGAAGAACACTAACTTACAGGAGTAGGAACTCCCCAATTAACAAAAACTACTGGGAAAACTAGAAAGGAGTTGGGTTGAAAGTAGGTTTAGACAAATATATATGCCTATATACACGTACACACACACACACACACACACACACACACACACACACACACACACACACACACACACACATATATATACATGCTAAATTAAACTTCTACTGGCTATACAACCTAAATTTTAAAATTCACATGACAAAAAAATAGAAATTTCGCCTTTGATCACTATGGACTGGGAGAGATTTCCTAACTAAACAATTAGAGTTGTAATCAGAAAAGATGAAATGGACAATTTTGAGTATACAAAATTTTAAATTTTTTGCAGAAAAAAAAGTAAATTCTGTTAAAAAGTAAAAGATAAACAGTGAACCAGGGGGGAAAAGTTTGCAGCAGATATCCTTGATAAAGTTTTAGTATCAAAAAAGAGTTTACATATTCATATAGATATATAAGAATGGTTAAAAGATAGGAACAGGCATTTTGCAAATGAAGAAATGCAAGTTATTGATAACCATATGAAATGATCCTCCAGATCCCTAATAATAAGTGAAATACACTCTGACATTCTGCTTTATACACATCAGCCTGGCCAAAGATGACGAAAGAAGAAAATAGCCATTTTGGGAGGAACAGCTACACTGATGCACTGTTGGTGGAACATGAATCGATCCAAACCTTCTGGGAAAAGATCTGGAAATATGCCCCCAAAGTTACTTAACTTTGATCCAGCAAAACCACTGCCAGGCATATAATACAGGGAGGCCAATGACAGAGGGAATGGACCCATATGTACAAAAATATATTTATAGCAGCAAGGAATTGGAACCGAAGTAGGCGCTGATCAGCTGGGGAACGACTGAACAAATTGTGATGTGAATACTATGGATTGTTATTGTACAATTGCAAGAAGACCACGATAATATAAAGGAAAACAACTCTAAAAGGCTTTACAGCTTTAATCAAAGCACTGACCAATTATGACTTCAGATGATGATGAAGTGATAGACGAGAGGTGCAGAATCAAGACATCCATTTTCAGACAGGCCCAATATGTTGATGCGATTTACATGAACCAGGGAAGGATTCTTTTGGGGAGAGGGGGTTGACTCTAGTAGGTTGTGAATAGAGATGCGAACAAGAAAAATGCAACAACCAAACAAAAAATACCTCAGAGAACAAAAGTTTAAAGACAAAACGAGCGTATTGAATATTTTTTAAACTACATGCAACAAGTTAATGGCTTTATATTACTATCTTCTTGGTCTTATATTGTGTATAATAAAATGTTTGCTTTTATTAATGAGGGGAGGGGAGGGGAGGAGAAAAGAGAAGAGGGGAGAGGGATAGGGAAAGACAGTGAGAAACCATTGCACCTCTGCCTAACATCAAGTCAGAGAGCTTTGGGAGAGCGTGAGCAACTAGGCTCAAGACTGCTCTTCAAACAGGCAAGCTGGCACACATGGGAAAGGCTGCTTTTAAAGAGCAGCCCAGAGAAAGTGGACAATCACAACAGTCATGTTCTGAATTGATCTGAAGACTTTCTCCAAAGAGGACAATGAGCTCTCCAGTCATTCTCTCATTAATCCTCCCAGCACCCCTGTCAGGTAGGCCGAGGCTATTCTCAGAAACCCCCTTCCCTCCCTGAACGCCAGGCTGCAGGGCCAACCTCATACAATGGCAGGGCTGTTGCAATGGGAATTGAAGGAAGTTTCTGAGGCCCATGGTCCAACTCTGCCCAACTATCATAACAGCTGGGCCTTTGTTTGCTTGGTTAGTTGCAGAGCAGATGAGCATGGGTGGTCATTTAAATATTGTGCATTCCCCCTTCCCCCTCCCACTCCCAGCTTGCACAAAGACACTTTTTCCATGCCTGTAACGCGGCTGATGTTGGGGGGGGGGGACGGAGAGAGAGGGGGATTCTCGAGGAGACAGAGCACAGCCAAAGCTCTGTGGATGCAAAATGTTAGTCTGGGTTTAAAACGACTTACAGTTTGGTTTTAAAATGAACATTGTTAGCTATTTGTACACACAGCTAAAGTGTGCGGATGTGTGGATCTGCACATGTGTCTATATCTGCACACGTGTAATCTTCAGGGACGCAGACATATGGCCATGTGGATTAAAGGCTCCTTTTTCTGTCATTGGCCTTGGCTTGGCCCCACACTTACTCAACTCGAAGGCATTAGGACTTCTATTTGTGAACCAACTCCAGACAGCAGACCTGCTTCCCCGCTCGTTTAAGGTTGCAGGGGTGCAGGGCAGGAATGGGGTCTATAATTGAAATAGAAATCTTGAGTGCTGTGGTATGTGACGTGACATTCTCTCCTTTGTCAAGGGCTGTTAAATTTGTTCCAAAGCTGTTGCATAGGATTTCTGCTCTTTGGGCGGGCACCACAGGGCAGACGGAGACCTGGAGTCAGAGTACCTAGCTTTGAGTCACACAATCACAGACTGTTGGAGTCTGAAGGGATACTGGGGGCCAATGACACCAAGTTGTATTGTCTCCCCCCCCAAAAAAAAAACAACCAAACAACACACCTAATGGGTGGCTGCTTGAAAATCTTCTGTGTGGGATAAACACCATGGCCTCCTAAAGCAGCCTGATCACTTTGTGGACAGAGGGAGACTTTTTTTCCCCAGCATCAAGCAACTTCTACTCATGGTTCCTAGTTCTCTCCTGTGAGGGCAAGCAGAAACATCTCAGGCCCTCATTCTCATGTCAGCCCTCATGAAGACAGCTGTTAGATCTCTGTACCCAATCCCAGTTCCTCCAATCTTCTTGGAACATAGATTCTTCACCCTTCACCGAGCCAGCCGGCCTCCTCTCAATGCTCTTGAGGGCTTGACAGAGCTCTTTGGAAATTATGGTGGCCACCTCTCTGGGCCTATAAAATGATAGTCTTGGACTAGATGATCTTAAAGGTCCCTTTTCCCTCTAAATCTAATGACCATCGATTTAATTGTCCTTTCATCTTCTGGACTCTTTCAGGAAATGAAAACTGATTTTTTTCTCCTCCACTGGTTTGATTTGTGGATCATCGCCATGATGTTAGGGAGACAACTGAAGCTCCTGAGAATGACTGCCATTTCTCTGAGGCTTAGAAGGTAAAGGTTAACCATGGCATAAGAAACCACTCAAAGAAAATCATAATAGCTGGGGTCCAGTCAAGACAATAAAAAACCAGAAGCAGAGGGCATTGCAATTTAGGGCAAAGTCTTGTTCCAAGATTGAGAGCTAGAAGTAACCTTCTCATCTTATAGAGGAGATAAACTAAAGCCAGGATGCTCAAGTGACTTGTCCAGAGTCTCATAAATAGAAAGCAACAGATCCAACCTCAGACCTCCCAACGCCAAGTCCGGTGTTCTTTCCACTATCCCATAAGTCACCTGCTGGTGATCTGGCAGCAGAGATAAGACTTGAATATAGGTCTCTTAACTCTCAGTCATGCTCTCCACTACATCACGCAGTCTCTTTGTAGGGTGATAGGGATAGGCATGAACAAGGGGCTGAGGCTACGTGGGGGGTCGTTGCTTTCTTGGGTCAGGGTTAATCACAGAATGGGCCAGAGTGAAGAGGGTCCAAGGTACAGATTGGTCAGAGACCAAGTAAGGCTGACATCCTCTGATTGCCCCAACTTCCTTTTGATAGGCCCAGAGTACTTTTAGGGCCCTTTTCTCCTACCTGACTGGGCCCTGACACTTAACCTGCCTAAAAGGCGGATGGACAATGTACTTTGAGGCTATCTGGTTCGAGGCTAGAAGAAGGTAGGATTAGAACTCTTATCTCCTATCTCAAAATCTGCAGCCCAACAATTCCCCCATTGAGTTACTTGGCTCATGGACACAGCTGTCTGAATGCTATTTCTGGATGGTACCACACCCTTCTCATAACTCATTAAGCCCAAGAAGCAGCTCCTGCTAGGAGCGCGTGGGCAGGGAAAGCAATGGAGCTCACTGTTTTGCTCAGCGGCAGAACGAGGACATCTGCACTCTCCCCGAGTGTGATTCTGGCTTTGGCTTTCACACGCCTTCCAACTACCCGCCATGGGTGGCATGCTGATGGGATCCCTTACTGGTGAGTCACCAGTTGGAACTCTTTCTGGTTTGACCTACAATGAAAGACTTATGGCCCAAGAAGCCACTACTCCTTTATGGGAAGGGGGGGAGGACTGGGGTGGCCCAACCCTAGCCAGGTAGACACCTTTTTTCAGGTACTTGATTGTGCTTGCTGCTTCCAGGACTTATAGGCTATTTCAGTACAAAAGGGAATGGGAGAGAGAGAGAGAGAGAGAGAGAGAGAGAGAGAGAGAGAGAGAGAGAGAGAGAGAGAGAGAGAGAGAGAGAGAGAGAGAGAGAGAGAGAGAGAGAGAGATGAGGAAGAAATAGATAAGGGTGAGAGATGAGGAGGAAAGAGATGAGGAAGACAGAGATGAGGAAAAGAGAGATGAGGAAGAGAGAGAGCTGAGGAAGAGAGAGCTGAGGAAGAAAAAGATGAGGAAGAGAAAGAAATGAGGAAGAGGGAGATGAGGAAGAGAAATATGAGGAAGAGAGATTAAGAAGAGAAAGTTGAGGAAGAGAGATGAAGAGAGAGATGAATAGAGGGAGATGAGGAAGAGAAAGATGTGGAAGAGAGATTAAGAAGAGAAAGATGAGGAAGAGAGATGAAGAGAGAGATGAGGAAGAGAGAGCTGAGGAAGAAAGATGAGGAAGTGAGAGATGAGGAAGAGAGGTGAGGAAGAGAGAGATGAAGAAGAAAGAGATGAGGAAGAGAGATGAAGAAAGAGATGAGGAAGAGAAAAATGAGGAAGAGAGATTAAGAAGAGAAAGATGAGGAAGAGAGATGAAGAGAGAAATGAAGAGAGAGATGAGGAAGAGGGAGATGAGGAAGAGAAAGATGAAGAAGAGAGATTAAGAAGAGAAAGATGAGGAAGAGAGATGAAGAGAGAGATGAGGAAGAGAGAGCTGAGGAAGAAAGAGATGATGAAGTAAGAGATGAGGAAGAGAGGTGAAGAAGAGAGAAATGAGGAAGAGAGATGAAGAAGAGAGATGAGGAAGAGAGATGAAGAAAGAGATGAAGAGAAAGATGAGGAAGAGAGAGATGAAAGAGATGAAGAGAGAAATAAGGAAGAGAGATGAAGAAGAAAGTGATGAGGAAGAGAGAGATGAGGAAGAGAGAGCTGAGGAAGAAAGAGATGAGGAAGTAAGAGATGAGGAACAGAGATGAGGATCAGAGATGAGGAACAGAGATGAAAGAGATGAAGAGGGAGATAAGGAAGAGAGAGAGCTGAGGAAGAAAGTGATGAGGAAGAGAGAGATTAAGAAGAGAGAGATGAGGAAGACAGAGAGATGAGAGAGAGAGAGAGAGAGAGAGAGAGAGAGAGAGAGAGAGAGAGAGAGAGATGAGAGAGAGAGAGAGCATTCCCTCTAAGAATTTTCAGCTCTAGAGAGTTGCAAACGAACAGCATGGATGCTAAACTCACATGCTGGGGAAGGGGGCAGGTGCCAGGCTAAATAAAGCTTTGTGAATGCATATGCACAGAGCATACTTGCCTTCATTTCCACAGGGAAGCACAAAGCAGTATATTAATGAGGACGTTGGACACCAAGGAATAAAATAACAGCATCAACATCACAGTAAACACCAAAGCCCAAGAGGTGGCAGTAATCATTTGTTAGGGAACAAGCAGCAGGCTCCTATTTGCTCCATGCTGTGGAGCTCAGATACTTGGAGAGGGATAGATGCCCAATTTCAAAGGGGTGTCTGAAGTTCTCAGAGCTAACTGGAAGCTCCTGGGGCAACTTGGCTAAAAAAAAGTGGGGGGGTGTTGGAAGAGTACCGGGAAGACATTTGGGGTGTTTCTATATGTGCACACAAGGTGAATGTCGCCTACGCACTTGACGCTCATTTCAGTTTCTTCCATTGAAGGACATATCTCAACACATCCCTTAGATGTGTAGCATGAAAAAGAAGTAAAAAAGAGCTACTGGTTCAAGGAAACAGCTTCTCCACCCCCAACATCCCAATACAGGAGTATCTGTTGGAATCGTTTCTGTGCCTTTGATGGGGATCGTCTCTTCTCTGTCACCTGAGGATTGGAAAACATGACCCTGAGGGCCCTTGAAGCTCTGAGATTCTTCAAATGAGAAGCGGGTTCTTCCGTATCTGTGGGATCGTGTACTGTCTCACTGTGCGAGGCCAAACTCTTCCTCTGCCCCACCCCGGCACCTGTCCCATTTCAGCACTAGTTCTTCCTGCTCATGAGAAAACAGAGGAAATACTATAAAGTTGACAACACGTGTCAGGCCTCAGCCTATACTGTATTATAGTCAAAATTGTGGGTGGCCAGAGCCCAGAGTTTGGCGGACCCACTGAGGCAAATCCCAACAGTCAGCCATGACAGGAAGAAGTAAGTAGGCAGTAGGTGTAAAGGAAGACTGAAAGGAGCTAACAAATGAAGAACGTGGGCAGAAATGGCTGTATCTGAGGGATTTGGCAGGAAGAACTAGGAGGGCTGAATTCCAAGATGGGACTCCGGTCCCAGGAGGAGTAAGGGAAGCCAGACAGAGCCTTTACAAAACTGCAAAGAGGAGAAATGGAGCCTTACTAAAAACTTAGAAAAACTTCCTAACGATGAGAGCTATGGCTAAGTGGGATGGACTTCCCGGAGAGGTGGAGGCTTCCCCCCTCTGTAGAAGTCTTCCAAAAAGGCTAAATAACCATTTGCTGTGTGCATCATCATGGCGAGTCCTTGCTGAGTACAGTTCATGGCTCCTAAGGTCCCTTCCAACTCTCTAATTCTATAATCATGCGAACCCAGGAATTGAAGGAAAAAGCCAAAGTAAGGGCTCATTTGGGGGAAACAAAGCAAAGGCTCACTTGTTGGAATTAGACCATCCACACAAAGGAAAGCCAGCAGCAAAGCCGATGGGATCCCAACTCATTAGGCTATGAGGAGACAGCATGGCAAGAGCGCTGAATCAAGGAGCCGATAAGAGCTGAGATCCAAAAGTGACTCTTTATAAACCTGGGCAAATCACGTAAAACTCGAGTCTTTGCATCTGTAAAAAAAGGGGAGGCACATGATCTCTAGGTTTTACTCACAATTCTAAGACTACCTTAGAATGAGGATCGAGAACTTTGATTTTCTGTGCCTGAAGGGCTAAATCAGCCCCAGAACCCTAAGTGTTGCCAGGCCCCTATATGGCATTAAGTAGGGCCCAGTAGGGCAGATTGCGGGAGTGTGGGCCTAGGGAACCGGACAAAGTATGAGCAGATGCAGGCTCTCTCTTAAAATTGTAGGGAGAAACATGATGAATACAGAGAGGCCTGGAGAGACTTGCATCAACTGATGCTGAGTGAAAGGAGCAGAACCAGGAGATCATTATACCCTTCAACAACAATACTGTATGAGGATGTATTCTGATGGACGTGGAAATCTTCGACAAAGAGAAGATCTAATTCAGTTCCAGTTGATCAATGATGGACAGGATCAGCCACACCCAGAGAAGGAACACTGGCAAATGAGTGTGAACTGTTTGCACTTTTGTTTTTCTTCCCAGGTTATTTTTTTACCTTCTGAATCTAATTCTTCCTGTGCAACAAGAGAATTGTTCGGTTCTGCACACATATATTGTATATGGGATATACTATAACATATCTAACATGTATAAGATTGCTTGCCATCTAGGGGAGGGCGTGGAGGAAGGGAAGGGAAAAGTCGGAACAGAAGTGAGTGCAAGGGACAATACTGTTAAAAATTACGCAGGCATAGGTTCTGTCAAAAAAAATTATAATAAAAAAATTTGTAGGGAGAATCACACTGTAGCTGATGGGCAAAACTACCCTCTCCTCCTGTAAATCTCACTGATACTTTTGATTCTAACTCCCTTTTTGTTATCTTTTCTCTATAATTCTCTCTCTCTCTCTCTCTCTCTCTCTCTCTCTCTCTCTCTCTCTCTCTCTCTCTCTCTCTCTCTCGTCCCACTCTCCTCTCTGTCTCTGTCTCTCTCACTCATGTCTTTGCCTCTCTGTTTCTCTTTTTCTCTTTCCATGACTCTTTCTGACTCTCTGTATTTTTCTCTGTCTATCTCTGTCTCTCTGTCTCTCCCTCTGCCTCTTTGTGTGTTTCTGTCTCTTTCTCACTTACTTTGTCTCTCGTCTCTGGCTCTCTCTGGTTCTCCCTTTCTCTGTCTCTGTTTCTCTCTTTCTCTCTGTCTCTCTGTGTCTCTGTCTCTGTCTTTGTCTCTCTCTCACTCTCTCTTTCTCTGTCTCTGTCTCTCTCTCTCTCTCTGGTTCCCCTCTCTTCTCTGTCTCTGTCTGTCTCTCTCCCCCTCTCATTCTATCTCTGCTTCTCTATCTCTCTCATTTCATTTCTCTCTCTTGCTTGCTTTCTTTTATCCCTCTCTCCTCTCTGTCTCGTCTTTCTCTATCTTGTCTCTGTGACACTTTCTGTCTCTTTTTCTGACTGTCTCTTTTTCTGTCTCTGACTTTGTTTCTGTGTGTGTCTCTCAGTCTCTGTGTCTGTGTTTGTGTCTGTCTATTTCTGTCTCTCTCTGGTCCCCCTTTCTTCTCTGTTTCTCTCACTTACTTCGTCTCTGGCTCTCCCTTTGTCTGTCTCTTTGTCTCTGGTTCCTCTCTCTTCTCTGTCTCTCTTACTCACTGACTCTGTCTCTTTGGTTCTATCTCTCTCTGTGTCTCTCTGTGGTCCACCTTCCTCTCACTCTATCTATTTTTTGCTCTGTCTTTCTGTGCATCTCTCTGTCTCTATCTCTCTCTCTGGTCTCACTCTCTTTTCTGTCTCTTTATCTATCACTTACTTTGTCTCTGTCTCTTTCTCTCTGTCTCTGGTTCTCTTCTCCCCTCTTTCTCTGTCACTGTTTCTCTCTTCCCTTCCTCTGTCTCTGTCTCAGTCTCTGTCATCCCCTTCTCCTCTCTGTCGTGGCTCTATGACTCATTCTGTCTCTTTCTTTGTCTCTGTGTTTCTGCGTGTATCTCTCTCTCTCTCTCTCTCTCTCTCTCTCTCTCTCTCTCTCTCTCTCTCTCTCTCTCTCTCTCTCTCTCTCTCTCTCTCTCTCTCTCTCTCTCTCTCTCTCTCCCTTTTCTGTCTTTCCCTCCATCCCTCCCCTACCATTTCACTCCCTCCCACCTTCCCCACATCTCTGTCTCCCTCTGTCTCTTTGTCTCTCCATTTCTGTGTCTCTCTCTCACCCCCCTCTCTTCTCATTCTGTCTTTTTCTCTCTTATCTATGACTCTCTCTCTGGTCCCCCTCTCTTTTTTCTCTGTCTCACTCGTGTCTTTGTCTCTCTTTTTCTCTATGACTCTTTCTTTCTGACTTTGTCTCTCTGTGTTTTTCTCTGTCTCTGTATCTCTCCCTTTCTCTGTCTGTCTCTAGTCTCCTTCTCCTCTCTGTCTCTGTCTCACTCTCTGAGTCTCTCTTTCTGTCTCTCTCATTTTATCTCTCTCATTCATTGTGTCTCTGTCTCTGTCTCTCTCACTCACTCTGTCTCTCTGTCTCTTTCTCATCCCCTTCTCTCGTTCTTTCTCACTCACTCACTATGTTTCTGTCTCTCTATCTCTCTGTGTGTCTCTCTTCCTTTCTGTCTCTTTCGGGCTGTCTCTGTTTCTGTCTCAGTCTCTCTTTGTCTTTCGCTCTCCCTCATCTTTGTGACTCTGTCTGTGTGTCTTTGTGTGTGTCTCTGTGTGTGTGTTTCTTTTTTCCCTCTCTGGTTCCCCTCTCTTTTCTGTCTCTCTCACTCACTTATTTTGTTTCTGTCTCTGGTCCCCCTTTTTTGTCTTTGTCTATATCTCTCTCTGTCTCTTTCTGGTCCCCCTCTCCTGTTTTTGTCTGTCTTTGTCTCTTTCACTCTCTTACTCTGTCTCTGTCTCTGTCTCTCTCACTCATCTCTCTCACTCACTTTGTCTCTGTCTCTCATACCCCTCTCCTCTCTCCCTCTCTTTCTCTGTCTTGTCTCTGTGACTTTTTATCTCTGTCTCTGTCTTTTTCTCAGTCTCTCTCTCTCTGTGTCTCATTCTTACTCAGACTCTATCTCTCTTTATCTCTGTCTCTCTCTGGTGCCCCTCTCATCTCTTTCTTTTTCTGTCTCTCACTCGTGTCTTTGTCTCTGTCTCTTTCTCTCTGTGTCTGTATGTCTGTGTCTCTCTACCTCTCATTGTCTCTTACTCTCAGTCTCTCATTCTGTTTCTCTCTCTCTCTTTCTCTCTCTTTCTCTCTCATCCCCTTTTCCTCTGTCTTGATTTCTTTATCTTGTCTCTTTCTGTCTCTTTTTCTATCTCTGTCTCTATCTTTCTGTCTCTGTGTATGTCTCTGTCTCACTGTCTCTGTGAGTGTCTCTGTGTGTGTCTGTCTCACTCACTTTATCTCTTTCTCTTTCTCCCTGTTGCTACCTCTTTCTCTAACTCTCTTCTCATCTCTTTCTGTCTCTTTTTCACTAACTCTACCTCTGTCTGTCTCCCACTCCCTTTCTTTGTCTTTCCATTTCTCTGTCTCTCTCTTTTTCTGTCTCTCTCTCTCTTTCTCTGTCTCTCTCTCTTCTTTTCTGTTTCTGTCTCTTATCTCTGTCTCTTTCTCACTCCGTCTTTCTCCCTTTTTCCTCTCTCTGTCTCTCTCTCCCTTCTTTCTGTCTGTTTCCCTGTCTCTGTCTTCTTTTCTGTCCCTGTCTCTGTCTCTGTCTTTCTCCCCCTCTCCCTTTCCCTCTTTCTGTCTTTTTCTCTGTCTCGTCTCTGTAACTTTTTCTCTGTGTCTTTCTCAGTCTCTCTGTGTCTCTGTCTCTTTCTGTGTCTTTCTCCCTTTCTCTGACTCTCTTGCTTTGCCTCTCTCCCTTTCTTTGTCTATCTCTGTCTGCCTTATCTCTCTGTCTGTCTATTTCTCTCTGTCTTGTCTCTTAATTTTTTTTCTCTGTCTCTTTCTCAGTCTCCATGTGTCCCTGTCTCTTCTCTGGTCCTTCTCTCCTCTCTTTCTCTGTCTCTTTCATTTTGTCTCTGTCTCTCTGACTCTCTCCCTTTTCCTGTTTTTGTCTCTCTCTATGGATATAACTTTCTGACTCTGTCTCTCACTCTCTCTGTTTCTCTGTCTCTTGCTTGCTCTTTCTCATCCCCCTTTCCTCCATCTCTAACTTGTCTCTGTGACTGTCTCTCTGTTTCTGTCTCTGTCTTGTTGTCTCTTGCTGTCTCTCTCTGTCTCTTTCTCTTTCTATCTCTGTCTCTCATTCCCCTCTCTTCCCCTCTCTTCCCCTCTCTTCTCTTCTCTTCTCTTCTCTTCTCTTCTTCTCTCTCTCTCTCTCTCTCTCTCTCTCTCTCTCTCTCTCTCTCTCTCTCTCTCTCTCTCTTGCCTCTGTGACTTTTTCTCTCTCAGTTTCTGTGTATCTCTCTCTATTTGTCTCTCTGTCTCTGTCTCTGTTTCTGTCTCTGTCTTTCTCGTCTCTCTCTCTGATTCTGACTCTCTCTGTCTGTGTGTGTGTGTATGTTTCTGTGTCTCTTCCTTTCTCTGTCTCTCATTGTCTGATTCTGTCTCTCTGCCTCTCTCTTACTCACTCTTTTTCATTCCCTTTTCCTCTGTCTCTCTTTCTATATATTGCCGCTATGACTCTTTCTGTCTTTCTCTGTCTCTCTTGTTGTCTCTGTGCATGTCTGTGTGTGTGTGTGTATGGGTCTATCTGTCTGTCTGTCTCTCTCAGGTCCCCTTCTCTTCTCTGTCTCTATCTCTATCACTCCCTTATTTTGTTTCTTTCTTTGTATGCTTTTTCTCTATTTCTGTTCCCGCCTTCTGTCCCTGTCTCTGTCTCTGTCTCTGGTCCCCTTCTCTCCATCTCTTTCTCCGTCTCTGGGTCTGTCTCTGTCTCTGATTTTCTTTTCTTTTCGATTACATGTACAAAGGTTTTTAACACTTTTTAAAAATTGTGATTCCAAATTCTTTTCTTCCCTCCCTCCCTCCGTTGCCTCTCCTCCCTTCCCCTTCCTCGAGGAGGCGAGTACTTTGCTAGAGATTATACACGTGCAGTCATGCAAAACCTATTTCCATATTAGCCATGTTGCAAAAGCACAAGACCTTTGAAAGCAGTGTGCTGCAATGGTGAGGGCTGGGAATTTGAAGGCAGGCAGCGTGTGCTCAAAGCTCAGCTCTGTTTGTACCTGTGTGACTTCCCACAAGTCAACTGTCCTTCTGGGGCCCCTGTTTAGTGTGTGGAGTGAGGGTATTGGACTAGATCAAGGCTTCTTAACCTGGTGTCCCTGACCTCCGCAGGCCACATGGATGGATTTCATGGGGTCTGTGAACTTGGATGAGGAAAAATGACATCTTTATTTTCACTCGCCCTTGGTTTCCTTTGCGATCCTCTGTATCTTATTTCATGTATTTATAAGCAGGATTGTGAGCAGGGGTCAGCAGGCTTCACTGCTCTGCCCCGGGAGGCTGGGACACACACAAAAGGTGAAGAACCCCTGCTCTAGATCGTCTCACTGATCTCTTCCAGCTCCAAATCCTGTGGCTAATGAGAGGAGGCCAGAGCCCACTAAGGACACGTCCAAATAGGGGCGAGAAAAGCCTCCCTGTGAAAGGAGAGGTACTTCTCTGCTCCCCTCTGAGAGATCTCATCCCACAGAGAGAAAATGCCTGTATTACAAAGACTAAGGGAAAGAGGCCCCAAAAGGGGGCCCACAGGCCTCCTTCAAAGGGAATCCAAACCTCCTGAAATAACAAAGGGAGCAGTTTTAGGAAATGATGGAGTCTCTGCTTCATCTGTTGCTGTGGTCCTGTCATGTGGTGAGAGCCCACAGTCACTGGGGTTTAACTCTTCACAGATGATCTTGTCTCTGGCCGTCCCCAGAAAGAACACGTTAGGAAGGGGAGGAGTGATGTTCGGAGCAGCACGCTCGTGGCCGTCATCGCTGACCTAACTGTCTCTGTGGCTCAGCATTTCGAGAGCCAAACAGCCTACTGGATTCTCTCAGCTGGGCCTGCCTGGTCGTACTTCCTCTTCTGGTATGGCTGAACGGATCAATATGCACATCTTTTAGTCGATCGCTAATGTGGGAGATTTTCCTTTGATGAAAGGCCAGATTCTCCCGCCCCGACCCAGTGGAGTGAGTCAAGATATGTGCAGAAGCTGCCACGGGGAGAAAACTTGCCCTTTTCCTTCTCGGAAATGGGAAGGAAAGGGATTCTCCTAACCCTATCTAAAACCACAGTGAGCTTCCTTGCCATAAGCTTAAGACAGTCTGTCCTCCCACACATAAGTTGGAGAAATAGGATGTGTGAAAGATTCTGATGAGGTTAAATCAGCCTGTAAAGAAAGGGTTATGTTTCTGACAATGCTGGAGAACATGCAATCCTGAAGTGGGAGAGAGAGCCACGAAGACAAAGAATCAGGGGATTTAGTCCCGGAAGGCACCCGAATGGAGAAGCGCCTTGCCCAAGGTCACCCTACTAACTAGCTGAGCCCAGGTTGGTTGGAGCCCAACTCCAGTGCTCTTTCCCCCACACCAGGCTAGCTCCCATTTATTGACTTATTTTTAGCCTTATTCTGCTCGGCTCCAGAGGGAGAACTAGAATCAATTGGCAGAAGTAACAAAGAGGTAGGTTTCAGCTCAATATAAGGAACTTCCTAACAATTATGATTTTCCAACAATGGAACTAACTGCCTGCCTAGTGAGCTGGGGAATTTCCTGTCCCTGGAGGTATTCGGGCAGAATGACCACAGTGGTGAGGCCATAGAAAGGATTTGGGTATCCGGTCTGCACTTGGACTAGATGACCCCGAAAGGGTCCTAAGATGACGGGGATTCTGGAACTTGACGTAAGCGTGTCTGCAGAATACATGCACGTACACGTACCTATGCATGCACCACCGCCGCCGCCACCAAGCCTGGTTTTCCTCCATTGCCATGTCTTGGGGCAATCTCCAAGAGAGCTGCTAATATTCTACTCATGTCTGCTTGGGAGAAGAACACTGACTTCACAGCCAGCGGATTCTGAACCCGAATCCCCACTTAACCAATATATAAGATCACATACACAACTCTGCCAGCCTCAGTTTCTTCACCTGTAAGATCATGGGTGGGACCAGATGATCTTCTGAGATTCCTTCCAGCTCTACAGGTATAATTCTGGGATCCTACAACACTCTTGGTTTGGGCAAGAACCTTAAAGTTAGAGGGCTGTACCTTAAGGTAACTAGATCAATTTGACTCCAAAAGTAGATATGGATGACCAGACTCTCTCCAAACCAGTCTCCTTTCCCTAGCTTGGTATATGGCTGCCTTTTCTAGTCCCCAACAGTGGGGACACGTGGTGAGGATGAAGTCTCTTTTCCAGTACGTACTCCAAGCTGACCAGCTACAATCTCAATCTCTCTCTCAATCTCTCTCAATCTCTCTCTCTCTCTCTCTCTCTCTCTCTCTCTCTCTCTCTCTCTCTCTCTCTCTCTCTCTCTCTCTCTCTCTCTCTCTCTCTCTCTCTCTCTCTCTCTCTCATTTTAGATTTCTCCTAACCAAAGAAGCTTGAGAGAAAAAGATATTCCCAGATGGCTCACCAGAATCCTATCACTTCCTCTCATCCCTTACTTGTCTCTTCCATTAGAGTGTGGGCTCCTTGAGGGCTGGAACTTTGTTTCCTTTTCTTTGTGTCCCAAGTACTTAGCATGGTGCTGAGCTCTTAAGACATGCTCTTGAGTGATTGATTGCATATCTTTACGTTGCCCGTTCACTATCAGTATGTTTCGTGGCCAAAACCAACCTCCATTCTGTACCTCCATACATTCTAGCACATGTGCTCCTACTGTAAGGAGAGGCAACTAATAGACTAGAGTCACAACCCAGACCTGCCTAGGCGAGCAATACATTGGAAAGCACCAGGATAGGAAACAGGAGCTTTCTCCTCTCTTGGTCTTAGTTTCCCCACATATAAAGAAAGAGAGTTAAACTAGAGGGTCTCTTCAAACTCTAACTTTCTAAGAAGTGATTCTAGAATGCCTTAAAACTTCCAATGGGCTGAGCGATTTTTCTTTTTATTTAAACTCATCAGTCGTTTCAAACTGTCCATGCTGACACGATCCTCGGCCCGAGCCCAGTCCCAACCAAACGTTCACGTTCAAGCTATAAAGACCCTCATAGTCTTTATAGACCCCAAGATGTTCATGGAAATGCTGACGCTTTCCTGAGCTGAGGAGCTGGGCAAATGGTGACTCTGTGACAGTGAATGAGATGCCCATTCTGGCTATAGACCAGTCAGTCTCCCCTGACTTCCATCCAAAGGCTCTGCAGCAATTTTCAATCTAACCTGAAAGGTTTCTAAAATATGCCCCCACGACACTGCTGGCTTTAGTTGCCTTGGGGAAGCAAAGGCCTCCCTTGCTGACTCTGCACATCATTATCAAACATAGAGCTCTGATGTGATTTTTACCTCCTTGACTGAAAAAAAAAGAAAGAAAGAAAACCCAGTGCAATTACGTAGGCTCTCAAAGGTGTACTAAAGTAGAGGGCAGCAATGTGAAAGCTGCTAGTGTGCCATGAGCTTCTGGGATCTCCCGGTTTTCTAGAAATCATGGCTTCTTTTGTGAGCAGATAGCTGAGTGTGGAGGGGGGCGGAGATAGAACCAGTGCACTAAGTGTCCAAGTTTGGGTTCCCTAAGTAAAATTACACAAAAAAGGACGTCCCCTCCCCAGCAGCTCCCCATTTACACTTATGTCCTTGCACTGTGTTTAAGGTCGGGGACGTAATTACAAATCCAGACTCTTCTACGTACTAGATATGTGACCTTGGGGCAGCCACTTTAAATGAGAAGGTTGAACTAGGGAATCTCCAGAATCCTTTCCACTACTAAATCCTATGATTTAGCCATCTTCACAGGCTTTATGGGCCATCTCCCATCTCTCTTGCCCCGGCCACTCCCCATGTCTAGAACGTAGACCTCTTAGAATCCCCAACTTCTTTCAAAGTTCAGCTCAGATACCACCTCTTCCACGATACCTTTCTCAATCCCCCCAGCCATTAGTGCCTCGGCCCCATCCAAATCATCTTCCATTTGCTTTATAGATATTTTGCATATAATACACTTAAATGTATACCTCAATTGAACAAAAGTTCCTTGAGGACAGGGATCATTTTGTTTTCCCTTGGCATCCCCAGCACCCAACACAGAGCCTAACACATAGCAGGTGTTGATCCCTGTTTGTTGATTGCTTTGTTGATGATCCTATAAGCCCTACAGGACCATCGGAATGCCCAGTCTGCCTTTGTTATAACAGTCTTCAAATGCTGCTGGTATTTGGTTCGGCGCATCACTTCCCCAGCTTTGGCCCTCTTTCTAGCATGATCCATTGTTCTATGGACTGCTGTCTTCTTTACAGAGGAGTGTTTCAGTCCCAGACTCCCCGGCTGGCCTTAGGCACAAACTGCTGGTACTCCCTGGCAATTTGCAGGGAACCTGAAACACACATTACTCCCACATTAGTAAGAAGGAACTAATTTTCTCCCCCTTGGGAACCAATTCCCCTTTAAAAGAGGGATGCTTATAGAAGTCTCCTGTATACAAGGAAAAGAATGCCAGAAAAAAGTAAAAACCAAAAAACCCAAACTACCTGACCTGGCAAAGTATAGGGAATTTCCTACTGAATCCACACAATATCCAACAGCTAAGACATTATTTGTTCATTTCTCTGCTGCTTCCTCAGCTGAGATAGTTATAGAAATCTGGCATGGAGAAAAAAATGAATCTCAAAAGCACACAGCTTGCCAAGTCTGCTTTGCTCAGATCCCAAACTATTAGTAGATCTACATGGAGAACTATTAAAAGGCGCGCGCACACACACACACACACACACACACACACACACACACACACACACACACATACCTTGCATGTGCAGAGTTTTGTGACCCTGAGAGGTCCTGGGACTTCTTTCATGCCTGACATGTGCTGTTAGTTTTCTTTCTCCATCCAGATTGGCAGAGGACTACTTGAGGCACCTTGTTCTGGCTCTATGCTCTAGCCAGTGAAGGATAATGAGATAACAGAACCATAAAGGGGCTCCCTTGGCATTCAGAGGAAGCCTTGAGAGATGAGCCAACATATTTGCCTCTTATCACTTTACTTACCACAGTTTGCCCTTGAAGCTCTCTCAAAATCTCTCTAGGCCACAAGGACTTCAAATCAGCAGACAAACTGTTTCACTTAACTAGTTAATTGGCACTACAAAGTACCACTCAGAAAAAAAATAGCATGACACCAGAAACTGACTGAAAAGGGGCCAGTAATGAAGGGCGTATATACTGCCATATTTCACAGCATCACATCATAATGACTAGTGCCCAGGGTAATCATGTGTCCTCCTCCCACTCCGGAAACTGTATTTTTCAGCAGAAACTAGGAAGAGCTCAAACCACACAACTGGGATACCATATACATGGCAGAATTGGATTTGACAAAGTTTTCATCAAAGCTCTCGCCCGGCTAGTATATGCTGCTTGGCCAAGTGATGGAAGAATAGCAATCGGGACACAGCACCACTTCCTTATACAGTTCTCCTCAAATACCCCTCCATTGTTTGGCACACGACCACTAAAAACACCCTCACACCCAACGCACTTCTCAGGCACTTAACTCCTTTATTCTCCATCGCACAGCAACATGTGTCCAGAAGGCACACTCTGTAACCATCATCCCTTGTTCATTGGTCTTTCCATAGCTGGTTTGAAAGACACCAGATCTTTCTAACTTTTTTTGTCATGAGCCTCTCAGGCAGTCTAGTTGACATCTACAGAGCCCTTCTCAGAATGATGTTTTTTAACATATGAAATGAAATACACAGCATTACAAAGGAAACTAATTATACTGAAATAGTTATCAATATAGTCTTAAAAAAAAAACAAGTTAATGGACCCTCAGTGGAGAATTTTTCTATTAACCACCAGCAGCCCAAAGGAAACTTGTTGTTTTTCTTTAACAATCCAGCAGAATTGTAAGCATTTGTATCCCTTTACCAATGCCCAAGGATCTGTGTCTCTCCTTTCCCCTTTGGCTCCTAAGCGCCTGACCACCCTGAAGTACACACTGTTCACCTTGAGCATACGCTACACCCTCTGCTAATTGCTTTCCACAACACCCAGAGTCCTCACTGGACTTCATCTAGATCAATATCTAGTGAAATCAAGTCGCTGTAAGCATCCTCCAGCAGAATGCCATTTATAAAGATGGGAGTCCAACTCTGAGACTCTGGGAAGCCTGATTGTTCTGGAAAAAAAACCTGCCTCCCAAAGCTGCAAAGCCAAAAGGTGACTAAGGCTAAGAAAGTCAGATAGATTAGGGGAGGTGGGGAGTGAAATCCATGCTCTCATTTCCTATGCCCCTTCTGGCAGGGCAACTACAGGCTCCACCATTGATGGTTCCTCTTTATATCATTTCGGGGTCCCTGCCCCCTTTGATTTAGCTGGGAAAAAGTGTTCTGGGAAAAAAATAATAATAAAAAAAAGGTCCTTAGAGAGTCTGGCAACACCCAAAGCCTTTTCAGTGATCGGCAGGAAACAATTGCATAGAGACTTAAGACTGTGGCTGGCTCAGAATCTAAGAATGACAACAATGGACCAGATGCTGTAGCCTTATACATTTCAAAACGACTATGAATAGCCAGCTGTAGCAGGTTTTTTAACCCATAACCCATAAACACCCAGAGTTTTTGAGATCATGTCATGGTCTTGTTCATACATCAAATGGTTTCAGCACCTGTTTCTTCCTATCGGTGTCTCCCTTAGATTTTTCCTATTATTAACTCTAAATGGAAATCTGCTGCAAACAGTTTCTAGCCTTGGAAAGAAACTAATATTCCAGTTTCTCTTCCTACCCTTTTCAGAAATCCACTCACTACTCGTCTCCTCGCTTTCAACTTCCTGCCTTGGAGTCCCAGAAAGCTGACTCATGGGAGCCCAGTTTTCGGCTCTTGCCTGTTGTGTGGGGATCAGCTTCTCTTTGCTCTCCTGGCACCATATACCATGGTTTCAAAACAATACAAACGTGTTTTGAAAAAGGAACCCCAGCATGGAATCTTCTCAGAGAGCCAGCAGCTGAAGGTCAACAACTGTGGAATGAGCTTCAAGGGATGCCAGTGTCGGAGAAGTTGGGAACAGATGTCCCTCCTTTCCCCAGGTGCTCCACTGCAGGCACCCGGTGGGAATGTCTACAAAACGCATAGAAATCAATGCACTATTTTTAAGGAGAAATAGAGAAAGCAAAATTCTGGGAAGCCCAAAACAAGGATCTTTGGACCTGTTGCCTCCTCTGTGAGATAGGGATAATCAGATGTAGGGTATGATTGAGTAGATATGTATGTATGTATGTAGAGTATGATAGAGTACAGTGTCTACTTCTCAGGATTACCATGGGGTCCAGATGAAATCAAGTTTGTGGAGAACTCTGCAGATCTCAAAGTGTTCTAGAAAAGCAAGCTCTGACAATTATTTCCTTCCTACATCACAACTGGCATAATCCTTGAACTTTTCTGGGAAAAAGTGGCAAATTCTGAACTATGGGCAGCGGCCTTCAAGGAAGCTTTCATTGCTGCTGCCCACACTATTTTTGTTGTGAGGGTAAAACAGACCCCAGAACTCTGTGTTTTCAATCACTTCCTGGCTGTCTCTACCTATATGTGCCAAGGGTACCTCAAAATCAACATGCCATAAAGCTCATCTACCTGCCAAAGCCAGCTTCTTTTCCCGATTCCCTTTTTTGTCAATGGCAGTGCCGATTCTCTCACTTACCCTGGCCTATTACTCTGGAGTCATCTTGGGAAAGCTTAACAAATGTGTGATGCCTCCCAAATAAAGTCTAAATTCTTTCAGTTGGTGCTCAAGGTCTCGCATTTTCTGGTGCCAGATTCTCTTTCCCCTTTGTATCATCTCCTCCCACATAGAGACACGATCCTGCTTTCACACAGGACCATTTGATTTCCAAAAAACATTTTATGCTTTCCCACCTCTCTACCCTTCCCCGTCTGTCATCTCCACCCAGAAAGCGCTCCTCACCTGAATCCCTGCCCACGCTCTAAGGCCCAATTCAAAATGTTCCCTCTATCTCTGTCTGTCTTCCTGTTTGCTTTGTCTCTCCCTTGTCCTGCTCTCTCTTCCTGTTTGCTCTGTCTCTGTCTCTGTCTCTGTTTCTGTCTCTCTCTCCCTGTTTGACTTCCAAAGCACCTGACTCTCTGATGGTGCTTAATACATCCTGATTTTTATTATAGCTATCTATGTCCATCTTACCTCCACTATTGGGTTTTAAACTCTTTAAGGTCAGAAATCATGTTTTATGCACCTTTGTAGACCCCTCAGCATTTTTCTACCATGGGCCATTCAGCAAGGGTCTGCTGTATGAATATTGACTCATCAGATATGCAAGTTCCAATGCACAAAGTCCTTAAATGAATTTATTCCTTATCCTGGAACTATTTTCAAGGAATGTTACTTGCATGTAATATTTACCAAGTGGCCAGGATGTCATGTGACTGGGCAAACATTTCTGTGACCAGCCTACAGTCTGCAGACATATCCTCAAAATATAGCCATTGATAACTTTATCTGTGAGAACTGATCCTAACCATCACTCAGGTGTAAGAAAGCAGGGAACTTTTCCAAGTCCTACAGTTTGCTAATCACGAACTAGTTAATGACAATATCCATTCTCTGCTGGGGTCAGCAGAGTTCCCCCTCATCTCTCTCCATTAGCTTCTCCCCTTTCTCTCATCCCTCCGATCTAAACAGTTTCCCAGTCTTATAAATTCTCTCTTCATGACATCTGTCATATCTGGCTCCTTCTCTCCACTCAAATGGTCACTACCCAAGTTTAGACCCTCAGAACTTTTTAGCCAGACTACTGCAATAGCCTCTTAATCTGTCCCCCTGCTCCCAGGCTCACTATTCTTTAATCCATTTTCCACATGTGTTCAAAATTGATTTTCCTAAAGCAAAATGCTCTATTAGTCCCCGCTCAAGAAGCTTCCATGGCTCCCCATTAGAGAGAAAAAGATAAGAACAAAACAATCTGCACCCTCAAGGAGTTTATATTCTCCAGAGAGGAAAATACAAATTCCAATTTGGCATTTAAAACTCTTCACAGTTAGGCTCCGGCCTATCTTTTCAAACCAATTTCACACTTTTCTTCGTGCACTCTATGTTCCAACCAAAACAGCTTGACGTTCCCTAAATGCAATATCCCAGATCTCACCTTGAAATCTTTGCACCAGTTGACCTTTTTATGCCTGAATGTTTCTTTCTCAACTTTACTTTTTCCAAGTCTCAGCTCAGGTATGAGTCTTGTATGAGGCTTTCCCTGATTTAACTTTCCATAGTTAGTGCTCTTCTCTCCCCTGAAATTATTTTGTATTTACTTTTTATGGATTTTCTAATTACCTAGACACACACTATCCCCCACTCCCTAATAGAATGTGACCTCCTTGAGGTAAAGGACTAGTTAATTGTTCTCTCTGCACTTCTCGTACCTGACTGGGCACTTAATGAACTTTCCTAGCACATCATAAATGTGTTTGAAGTGAACAGAATTGATAGGTTCCAGTTGCCACACTTCAGGGATCTGCTTTCTGTGTCAGATAGACTTCTCCCTTCCTTCTGGAAACATCCCTTATGGTTGCCACTTCACTGCTGTGGGGCCATCCTCAGAGTTTCTTCAGATCCACATCATTCTTCTCTTTGTGGGAAATGTTGCCTCTGAAAGCCTTTTTAATTGCTTTTATCTCCATATATCTACCTGTGGGGCCCAACTTCTACCATAAATAACATAGAGCAAAAAATCAATTCTCGTGCCTGTCATTTGAGGGAACCAATACACCCCTGCTATTTCCAAAGTTCTTCCCAAGCGTCTGTCTTTTAGGATACTGTGGCAGCTGGAGCTGTCATTTGCATCCATTTTAGAAGATTCCTTCCAAAGTAAGATGCCACAGTACCTGCTCCCGTTTTATGTCTCTGCTTCCACTTTATTGTGGGGTTGGTTCTCCTTCTCCTGCCTTCTGCCATCAAGCCCTAAGCCCAAGGCAGGTGGAGCTGAGCCACTTTGGGCACTGTAGCCCTGAATAGGATTTTCAGGCCCTGACACAGAGATGACACCCACGGCAGCTCTTTTCTGAGACTAAAGCAGTTGCTGCCTTCCATTTCAAAGAACGACCTTGGAATCTCTGCCTCCGACTCCATCTGTCAAAATGCCATCCATTCTTCAAGTCCCACCCAGTAAAAATGTCCCCTCTTCCATGAAGTCTTCTCTATTTGTTCTGGCCTCCAAATGACCTCTTCCTCTTTCCAGCTCTTAGAGCGCTTTGCTCATAAAACTCACGGAGTCCTTCCTAAATTCTGTCTTTTGTTTTGTCCTATAATTATGTGTGTAAATACTTTATCCTCTACCAGATCCAAAGGCATTAGATAGAGAACAGTGAAAAGAACGCCAGAGGTGAGTTCAATTCCTGCCTCTGACACCAGCTATGTGATCCTGGGTATCTAATGACTCTGTCCCTCAGGAACCTCTTTAATATAAAATACTAAATTCCAGTTGCACAGCAAGCTCTTCCTCCTAAACTCTGCCATGTCGCCAACTTTCCTATTCCTTTAATGGCATCAGTCATCCAGACTCAAAATTCTGCCTCAAGTCTCATCCCAGTCTAATCCATCTTCTACTCAATTGCCAAAGTATGAGTCTGGCCACGTGATTTCCCTTGGTCAATGAGCTCCCCGTGGCTTCCCATTACCTCCAGGGTCAAATAAAAGTCTTTTGTTTGCCATTTAAAGCCCTTTACAAGCTGGCCTTTTCCCACCTTTCTAATCAGCTCTCTTCCACTTAACTCTGTTTCCACACTATATAATCCAGCAGCACTGGCTTACTTGGATTCTTCACAATACTCCTCCATTCCCATGTCACGTGGGAAAGCGTGTCACTTCTGCCCCTTCTTTCAAGACACAGCTCAAATGAGGCCTACAGGAGATGCCTTTTCTGCATTCCTCTCTCCTCCTGCCAGTCACTTCCCTCTGAGATCATCTCCCACCTACTCTGTAGAGATCTTCATACCAACCTCTTTATATGTTATCTCCCCTCCCATTAGAACAAAAGCTTTTTGAGAGCAGAGAATGTCACCTTTTTTTTATATCCCCAGTATTTTAGCCTGGCACACAGTAGTTCTTCAACACTTGTTGACTAATTATTAAGTCATAGCCAAGTGTTAGGAGAGAGTTAACCTACTAGTCAAATCACAGATCTGTGATATATGACCAGCCAATATTGACCGACCTTCACAAGGGCAAGGCCCCTATCTGATATTTCACTGTATCCCACGGAGCATCGAACTCAGTGACTTCTATACACTAAGTACTCCATAAATATTTAATGAATAAATGAACTATAATTGAACTGATGTTCAACTTCTCTACCTCCTTCCTCATGGCAGCTCCGTCTAGCCCCTCCTTCAATGTTTAGCCATCAGTATTCCCCAGGTAAAGAAGAAAGCAATATAACTTTGGTAGCAGACAAAAAAATAATACCTGAAATAACAGGGTCCTAAATCACCACTTGTCAGAGTTTCCAAAGCCAGTCAATCTACTCCAACTCATTAAAATTGCCAACAAAACACCTATTCTAACTGCAACGTAGTTGGATGGAATAAACTGAGTTAAATACATTCATCCTTTTGGAAGTAAAATGCTATCATATCATGAAGACAAACCATGAGCTGGTCATGAGAGGCCGTGCCCAAAGCCAGGCTCAACCTGTGGGGTAGGGTGAAGAAGCCTGGGTAAAAGTAAAAGTAAGAAGAATATCATCTGTGAGGTCGTAGACTTGGGAGAGGTCCTACAATGAAGCATTCCAGACCGGGGATTCTTAGCTCGGTATTGATTTCCTTTACAATCTTCTGCATTTTATTTTATGCATGTACAAACATGGTTCTCAGAAGGACTCCAGGGGCTTCACTAGACACTGCCCAAGGTGTTCACGACACAAAAATAATGGCGGCCTTCTGGTCTAGAGGGTACAGTCTCTCGTTAGAGATCAACAATCCTATAGCTGTCAGAATCTGGAGTTCAGTTCACAAATTGAAAAAGTGATTCTCCGGGACAGACTTACGGCCTCAGGCCAAAATGGCCATGGTTCAAAGCTAGAGTAGGCAGGCAAGAGGAAGAGCAGTATCCAGAGCTTTAGATTAGATAGGCAGACAGAGACAAAAACCCTGACTGTAGACTTAGGCCCAAGTCACCATCCAGCATCAAACTAGGAAGAGTCTGTCTCTGGACTAGGAGACTGGCAAATGCATCTATGGATGCCAGCCAGAACAGCATCATGGAAGTTTAAGGGTTGCTCCCTGACCGGGGATGAGGTACACCCTTGGCCTTGACTCTAGTGCCCTTCTAAGTGCCCACAGAGAGGGGTTGCTGTTCCTTGGAGTAAGGCAGGCCTCCACAGGTGCTTGTGGTTGGTGATTACAACCTAAACAAAAGGAGGGCCCCTGGGGAGTTCCAACAGTTCTAAAACATATTTTAAAGAAAATAATTTCTTCCAGGCATATTAGATGGGTCCCTGAGGACAGCCTTTTCAACGGCATTACATTTGAGGTGTTTTTCGGTGTTCTCTTCACATACTCTTTGAGTACATACTGAGCTTCGAGTGATTCTGGTACGAGGGCACAGCGTTAGGTCTCTGTCTGGCTTTATCCTGTCATTGTGTGTGGCCCGACCTATCCCACTACAACCAGAAGGCCCAAGGCCTACTGAAGAAATAGGGACAGAGAGGATAAGATTGCTCACTAAAATTTCTAAGAATCTCTGGGTCCCCAGGTAACTTAGAGGCTGAGTTCAATTCTTAACTGAAGACAAGTCCCTTTTGCAACATACCCGACACATAGTCATCTAGCATCTGCCTGAATACCAGTAGTAACAGGTAGAAAGTTCCTCCAGAGGCTGACTGTCCCACTTTTGGACAGTCCCAATTCTTAGGAAGTTTTCATTTACATGGAGTCTAAATCTGCCTCTTCACAACTTCAATCCACTGCCCCTGGGGCAAGCAGAACAAAGATTGTCATATAACAACCTTTCAAAGACTGGGAAATCACTATCATGTACCTCTCCTTCCAAGAAAGAATACCTCCAGTTCCTGCGACTGATCCCCCAATATGGCATCTCCTACTGCATCTGGGGCCATCTCCAGTTGTCCTGATCTCTATCTGGCCCCAGATGGCTCTGGAAGGGCAAGTGAGGCAGGTGACCTCGAACTTTCACTTCACTGGCACATCACAGCATGGCCTCCCTGATGCCAAGGTCCTTTTCGAGAATGAAGGATAAACAACAGCAGCCACATATGGCCTAAACACAAGGCTCTGCATTATCCTGGTTGTCCTCCTTTTGACAGTCTGAAGCTTATCAGAGTCATCCCTAAAATGTGATACTAGATAGGGAACGCAGTACTCCAGATGTGGTCTGACTAGGATGAAGGAGGGGGAACTGCCATCCCATTAGTTCCCTTTATTATGTCTCTCTTAATGCAGCTTTTGATTTCAATATTGAAACTACTAACCCACCCCCCAAGCTATTATTTATGTAGTCAGCATGACCTTTCCCCCCTAAGTTTATATTGGTAATATTAACTTTTGGACCTCCAAATAAAATGACATTTACTCTTATATTTAGTCCGATATTCTAACCTGTCAACATTTTGCCTGTCAAGATCAGTTTAAAAGGTTGTCAGGATTCAACCCTTTGGTTTCCCTAATTTAACTGTCCTGAATAGGCTTTTTGTTTGGTAAGAAGTTGGAAAGGCTATATTAGGTGGATCATCACTGGGTTACTTGCAACCTTCTCCTCAGGAGTCCCATCCACTCACGAGGAGGGGATAACCTCCCCATGCTACTAAGGTGGCAACTCATTCTCCCCAGTCAGGTGGGAAATGAGAGTGGGATAGGCCTGCCTTTGGCTATCCCTTCTCAGGATCTTAGACTGAGCTTATGGGATATATGGTTTAGAAATGAAAGGGAGAAAAAAATCACAAAATACAGAGGCTCCTAAAACAACAGTTATTGATTGGGAAGGTGACACTGTTGGCAAAAAGAGGTCTGACTCCATAGAGTACTGTGGGTTCATCATTTCGCCTCCCAAAGGGAGAGGAAGAGGCAAAAGCAGATGAAGCTTAATTAAATCAATTCAGGCCCTCATTATTAAGACTATGGACTTGTGCCTTGCACAGTGTAGGTACTAAATATGTGTCTAACCCTGGAATGTAATGTTAATGAAAACATCACATTTATATAGCACTTTAAGGCTTGCAATGCACATTTGATGCACTTCATTTTACAAATCTTAATGAACTCTTTCATTTTACAGATGAGGTCTCATAGCAAGTCTAGCAGGAGGAAGGTCCCTCAAACCCTTGCACTTTCCACTACACACAATAGTTCTTTCTGTGGTGAGTATATCTTAAAGCTCTATATAAACCCAACCTACCATGATTCTTTCCTATCTCAAGTCAAGGAAATAGGTTTGAGACTTAATCACATTCACCTCTCGGACAGGTATAATCACAAAAAGACATATCCGGAAATTCCATGAACTGCAAAAGGATATTGGAGCAAATGGTCCCGGAAAACATTATAGAGAACTGCCCCGAAAGTTGACCAAAGTCATCACAGATAGGTCGCCAGGCCCTTTACCTACAGATTATTCCCCCCTCACAGAAATTCTGCCAGCAAAGGCCAGAGTAAATCCCAGGACCGCTTTCGTACTGCTGCCGGGGAGACAAGAAGGAAGAAGGTGTGCTGCTCTTGGCCTGGGGTCTCTTGCAGGAAGAGATTGAGCCGGTGATCGATAATAATCACAACAACAAGCTGATACCTGAGTCCCAGCTGATCACAGCAGTACAGTGGGGGTGTCTGCCCTGGCCAGACTTGCTTTTTGTTTTCATTTTGCACAGTCTCTATGTTTCCTTTTTCAGCCCTGAGCAGTAAATGAAAAGTGAAAATTAAATAATTGACCAGTTTTTGCTTCTGAGCAGCAACTGGTGAGGGTCTGTCAGTTTACCCTGCCGGGCACTGTACTATGCTGACATTTGAGGTGAGTGATAAGCTGGGAGATAACCCCCCCCTCCCAACTAAGGAACATGGAAATCCTTTCCATTGGGAGGGGGGCAATGAATTGGTCCAGTTCTTGCCTGCCTTCTCTGTCTGGTTCTAAATTTTCTCTTGTGCTGCAGCTTAGTCTTTTCACAGAAACAAAAGGGGGGAAAATCCCTCTGGCTTAAATTTATTGCCTATTTCTTGTGCATAATGAGATTCAAGCTGACCACCACAAGAAAGGGTTGGAGAAGAATAGCTAGCCAGTGAAGACACACCCGATTCTGATTACCAAATGGCGCCATCTACCGGTCCCACTTTGGAGTTTGAAGCCTCTTTTGTCAGAACAAGATTTATGTAACCCCTCGGTTCTAATTGCTTACCCAGGAGGAATTCAGAGGCACAGAGGAAGCCAAATTGAGAACGTCTCTGCTTCCATGTAATTTTTAGAAAGTCAATGGTTGTTGCCAGCTATTGGATCTTAAACACAAAAGCCTCCATTATCCCTCACTGCAGATGTAAAGACTGAGGCCAGGAGAAAGGAGGTGGAAGGGAGACTCCTATAACAGGAAAAAGCAATGGATTTGAATTCAGACAATCTAAATTTTGCTACTGACTTACCTGGATGACTTTCGAGAAATCACTTGCCTTCCTCCGGCCTCATGAACAAAAAGAGGGAACTTGAAATAGATGGCCTCGAAAGTGCCCTTGTCAGCTCTAAGTTTTATGGATCTAAGTTTTTAAAATCCATCAATATTAACACCATGACCAACCACAATTCCAGAGGACTAATGATAAAATACACTACTCACTTCCTAAAAGAGAAGTGATATACTCAGAGTATGGACTGAGGCATTGGGGGGGGGTAGGAGGACGGACAGTTGGTATGGGAATTTGTTTTGTCTGACTAGGTGTGTTTGGAACAGGAGTCTCTGTTTTCTCAATTGAGATGGGAATGGCAGGGGAGAAGGAGAGAATTCAAATCTGAAAATAAAATCAAATCTTATTTTTCAAGAAGAAAAAAGAATACATCAATGACAAATATTGGCATAAAAGAGAAAATGAACACTTAGTGCAGTTTGGTTTGGAGTGGGTAGCATTCTCAGACCTTGAAGTGCTACTTTTCCTTAAATAGATAGATCAATGAGTCATAGACTCACAGATGTCAGAAATGAAAAGTCCAGTTTTTCTTCCAACAGCCTCATTAGACACAATAGAAAACTGAGGCTCTTACTTAGACCAAAACAACCTCCCTGTTGGCTTTCCTTCTCACCCTGCTTTATTCTTTCCTATCCTCAGAAAGTGAGCCCAGAACAAAATTCCTGTCCTAATAATAAGAACCCATTTTAAAATCCTTTAGATGTTTACAAAGTCTAAGAAGTGCTCACAAACTTTACCAACTCCCTCAAATCCTAGCTTTTGCTGCTTGAAAGAGATTTTTTTCTTTATTAAAACTGTTGTTACTCTATTCATTGCCAGTACACCCCATCAACAGTTTAGTGAAGACTGTAAATTGTAAAAGAGTCTACAGAGTGGTGAGTGTTTTATCAGTAAATCCCTCAAGCCCTGACATTTCTATGACTTCTAGTTGCAGAGAGTTATCTTAGACCCACAGTCAGTCACACAGCTAGTAAGGAACAGAGAAAAGAATTGAAACCAATTCTTCCTGACTCCAACCCCAAACTTTATCCACTATATTACACTGCCTCTCTTATCAATAGATAAGAAATTCTTCAATACAGAAACACTGGCAAGATGTAAAATGAGATGAGGGAATACATGAAGCAACATGTTTTTGTTTTCCTGAACAAAGTACTCGAAACTTCACAGACTAAATGGAGATGGAAAGGTAAGGGTTTTTTAAAATTATGTATTCCATGATGGATATTTTAAGTATAATACTTTAGTATCTGAAATATACTAAAAATGGAGATTTAGTAACCTGTGTATTGAAGTATCACAGCCTTTCAGAGTTGGAAGGGACTTCAGATGCCACAGCCTTTGAGAAACATCCAAAAATCACTTAGAATCACATCTGGTAAATTAGATGAGTGATAACACTGGATTACCAATGCCATTTGAACTCCAAACTCATGAGACCAGTATTTTTTGTTTCATTTTGTGGACATCATAAAGTGCCCTCAAAGGCAAAGACGAGATCCAAAGATGATTTGAGCATTGACATCTCCTGAAAAAAAAATGCTGTCTTTTAAATATCTACTTCAATACTTTAGAAGAAGAGAAAGGGCTGGTCTGAAAAAGTTGCTCCTAAGAGCCACTCAACAAAACTATGGAGTTCTTGCTTTGGCCCACACCCACCATTAAGTTCTTTCCTCTTGTCCATCCTCCCATCCCAAAGAACCCCTTTCTCAGCTACTTACCCTAGATCACATTCATTCTCTTTTCTAAGTATTAACTACAAATCAAGAAATTAACTACAAATTAATGGACAAAGTGTGGGCTATGAGTTCTCCCAGGAGCATGTTTCTAAATTGGACCCAGACTCTAGTTTTAACTTTTCTGTGAGCTTGGGAGTTTGATAAAAAAAAATTAGTGACTAAAGGCGCTAGAAAAACCTTCCTAGGGGAAGCCGCCCACAATCAAAGAAGGGAGCTCCCTATGGCAACTTCTCCACATGGGGTTCTATATAATATGAAGAGATGGAGTAAGTGGAGAAAATTCCACTGTGAAGAGAGAGAAAAACACCTTTAGTAAAAAAAAAACTTTAGGGAAAACTTTAATTTCTCTCTAAATCCCTCATTTCACAATGAACTCATTTATATATTACTTCTCTGTCATCCCCAAAGTCAAATCCCTCATTCAAGTCATCTAGGAATTCAAACACTACTCTTTTCTCAGTGGTCTTCCAGCTCCTTTCCCTCCCATCTATCTTACTGCAATGGGTAAAATTATCTTACATGCACAGTGCTAAAATCATGCCATTCCAAACTAGGCAATGCTATATCCACTTTGCTCCAGATCAAGCACAAACCCCAAAGAACCTAAGAAATGCCATAAGAAATTCATGCTATGTTGTGCAATTGCTCTTGCCCCACACTCACTTGGCATTTCTAAAATCCTTGGATTTCAGCCGATGTCATCCTTACTCATTTGGAGCCTGGGCTCCAATCTGAGGATTTATCTTTCTTTTTCTGGTCAATGGATATCATCACATGCTCATTTATGAAAATGCAGCTTAAAACACTAGCTGCTCTAATCATGCTCCCATGATTCTTAACCATAGACAGGATTATATGATGACTACTTTAACAATCTGATTTCGTTATCCTGTGTGCTTTCATCTTTCCCTGTGCCTTACAACCCTTAATCTTGATCTTTGTACTCACTATAACCTCCATTCTTTCTCCTCTTCTCAGTTCTTTCCCAGGTCATCATCCCTACACTAGCTATGCTCTTCTTTCTTCAGCTCTCTTCTCAACCCCTTGGTGAACCAACTCAACTCTAGACTATCCTCCACCCTCTTATCTTCAATCTTTGCCCATCTTCTGGTTCTTTCCTTCATGTCTCTAAACATACCTATGTCTCCCACATTTTTCAAAAAGATCCTACTTTGATCCTCCCATTCTGGCTAGCTTCTCTGTCCTATGTCTCTCTTACTCTTCTTGATTAAACTCATTGAAAAAGTTGCATACACTAGGTACCTCTATTTATTCTGCTCTCTCCTCTATACCCTCTGCAATCTGACTTGACCTCATCATTCAACAGAGATTGCCCTTTGCAAAGTTACCTGTGATCTCACAATTTCCAAATGCAATGACTTTTCTTCATTCCTGATCCTTCTTCAGATGATTTCTCTTCAGTCTTTGACACTGTTGTATAAAACTTTTTCAAATCCAACTCACTTGCATGCCATGCATCACCTCCCTGATGTCATGGTTGTCTCTGAGAACAAAGGACAAACCTTAACAGCCTCAAACCAAGAGGACTCCGATTCTCCTTGATAGGCCACCAAGAGGTCCCAGGTCAAGCCCCATCCTATATGTGTGTGTGTGTGTGTGTGTTATACATAAATATTTTTGGACTAGGTGAAAGAGATTCTTTGCCTCAGTTCTTACCAAGCCTTCATCACTGAATGGGCATTGACTCAGACAAACTGAGACCTGTTAAAGACCTTAGCTTAAAAAGGCCCAGGTCTCCCACTGTCTCCGGGGCCATCGCCAGTCATCCTGATCTCTATCTGGCCACTGGACACCGAGGACTTTGGAGGGGAAAGTGAGGCAGGTGACCTTGCCCAGCCTCCCTCACTTCAGTCCAATTCATTTGCCTGTCATGGTATCACCTCCCTGATGGCATGGTGCTCTTCGGTGACAAAGGACCAACAACAACAATCTAAGTTTTCATGACATTTCTCTCTACTGATTCTCCTCCTATGTGTTTGACCATTCCCTTTTCAGACTCCTTTGCTGAATCTAGTCAAGCCCACTAATTTGGGGTATACTCCAAGGGGCTGCCCTGGGCTCTCTTTTCTTTTCACTTTATACTATCTTTTTGGGTGAGCTTATCAACTCCCATGGGTTCAATTGTGGTGGGTGGCACAATGGATTAAACCTAGAGTCAGGAAAATCTAGTTCAAATCTGGCCTAAGATGCTAGTTCTGTGACCGTGGGCAAGTCAATTAATTGCTATCTGCCTCCTTTTCCTCAATTGCAAAATGAGCATAATAATATGATAGGGTTGTTATAAGAATCAAATGAGATATTTGTAAAGCACTTAGCTCAGTGCCTTGCACATAGTAGGTGCCTAATAAATGCTTATTTCTTATTTTATTCTCAGATCTACATATCCAGCCCTAATCCTTTTCTGGAGTTATAGTCATAAGTGCTTCTTAGAAATCTCAAACTGGATGTCCTGTAGGCATCTTAAGTTCTGCAGAGCTAAAGCAGAAGTCATTATCTTTTCCCTCAAATCCTCCCAGCTGGGCTACTTCAATGGCCTTATAACTGGTTTTCCTGCCTCAAGTCTCTCCCTACTCCAACTCTTCCTTCATTGAGTTGTGATGATTTTTCTAGCGTCATCCCCATGTTCAGTGAGCTCACTCCAGGGGCTCCCTGTTTTCTCCAGGATCAAACCTAAGTTCCTCCTCTATTGTTCCAGTCTTCTCTCACTTTATTATACACAGACTCCATCATGCAGCTACACAAGATTGCCATCTCCAAGACTTTTTACTGACTGTCCTTGGAATTACCTGCATCTTTATCTCTAAGTTTCCTGGATTTTGTGAAGACTTGACTCAAAAAGAGCCTTCTGAAGGATCTCAGAATTTCCCAGTCCCCCTCCTTCCAGCGCCTCACTTTTCAGAATGCTTTCCTTCTTTCTATATTTATCAAGTGTATACAAGACATATACAGTATTATAGCGTAATTATTCACATGTTGTCTGTCTCCCCATTTGAATATTAGCTCTTTGAAGACAGGCACTGTCTTTGCACATAATAATATATGTAGTCATATGTCTGACACAGTGAGCTCAATGCTTGTTGACTGACTTTCTTCTCCAATGCTGACCCACAATTTCTCTATTACAGATTTAGTAGATGGTCTTTGAGAGTTTCTGTGTTTAAAAAAAAGTCATCATACTCTGACCAGCCCAGTGATAAGTTTCTGTAAACATAGCTAAGCTGGACCACAAAAGGAGGTATGCAATCCATCAGTTAGTTAGTCTGGGCTTGAAGCTTTTCGAGCATAGAAGCACATGCTAGAGTTTGGATCCCAATGATACAGCCTTTAAGACGCTAGTTTATCTCCATTCCAGGAGGCACTGTGACAGCAGTTTGGTAGGGGTCCATCACTACTAGTTGCTTGCCAATATTAATTTGTGTATGTCATTATCAAATATGGAAATCTGTTTAGAAGAATTAACCTATATTGGATTGCTTGCTGCCTTGGGGAGGGGGAAGGGAGAAAAATGTGGAACACAAAGTTTTGCAAAGGTGAATGCTGAAAACTATGTATTTGGAAAAAAAATAAAATACTATTAAAATTTTAAAACAAAAAGATGAAAATGTATATCAGTATATGTGAGGTACAATTTATAAAGCAGGGGTTTTTTTTTTTTTTGTTTTAACAGATTTTATTCATGTCTTTTGGTTTTTTTTAATGTCTTTTATTTTTAAAGAACCTAGATTCCCCCTTGAAGACTTCCCCCTGCCTCTCTCAGAGAACTATCCCTTATAACAAGGATTTTTCGAAATTTTACTCTGTCTTTTAAATTAACAAGCATTTGTTTCATTCCATCTCACCACATCCCAAAATCTCCCTCAATTGAACCATCATAACTAATATGATAGTCAAGCAAATGTATGTCTTAGTCAAGAGATAAATAGAACATCTTATCTTTGCCCTCTGGAAACCTCTGGTTTTTCATTTCCTTGATTGGAGTTATTAACTTTTTGAAATTTATTTTTCTTTAGAATGCTGGTGCTATGGTATAAATCGTTCCCATTTTACTTTCAGGTGATACAAGCATTCCCAGTTTTCTCCGTCTAGCCATTCCCCAATAGATGGATGCCCTCTTGGTTTCTAGTTTGATCCTGAAAAGACAACTGCCATAAATCGTTTTGTACATGTGGGTTCTTTTTTTCTTTCTTTGGTCTCTTTAGGATATAGGCCTGATAGTAGCACTGCTGGGTCAAAAGGTATATGTAGTTTATTAAAAATGTAAAAGAGGAAAAGAAAAAGATCAGCAAAACCGGTCAAGACGTTTACTCCCGAATCTGACATAATATGTAATATTCCATACCTACGGACCTTGCCCCTACCTTGGAAAAGGAGTGGGAGGGGTTTGGGGGGCAGGAGAAAAGCATCTCACATCTCTGTCTCGGAGCCAAGCTTGCTCTTTATAAGGTTACATACAACGTTCGTTTTCAATTTTTCTGGGACTGTTCTTTTCATTCATATTGTGTATATTGTTTTGCTTTGTCTTTATTGTTTCTTACAATACATTCATGTGCCACAATTCCAGGTCTTTACTACCACAAAAAGTGCTTCTATGAATATTCTGGCATACAATACCATAGTGTAGACTTCCTTTTTGGTCAATGACCTCCTTAGAGTATATGCCCAGCAGAGGAATCTCGAAATTAAAGAGTACGGATATTTTAGCCAATTTGCCAATTCCAAACTGCTTTCCAGAATGGTTGTATTAATTCCCTGCTCTTGGAATTAGAGTTAGAAATGCATGAAATCTCCCCAGGACCTGCCTTGCTTGGACCCCTATAATGCTTACAGAAGGCAGTCTGCAGGTTTGCTTTGCCCTCTCCAGACTGACATTATTTTCAGCCACCTGCAAGTTTTCAGAGCCTACTTTGCCAAGGCTTGGACACCCTCCACATAGTCTCAACCCACTCCCTTTCCAACCACATACAGCCTGCCATATGCAAGCTGATAACTTGTCTGAAGTCATTCCTCAATGATCAACATACTTTCATCCAGTCATACCCACATCCCAGTGATTCTGAATACCAGTTTCAACTGTTCAAACTCCTGCATTCTCCATCCTGCTTTGACTGCTCCTTTATTCCCATGCCCTTTAACTCATTCCCCATCACACACACATACACACACACACACACACACACACACACACACACACACACACACACAAAATCTACCTACATTTTCCTCCATGCTCTCTAGAATGCCTGCTCCATAGGTAACAAACTAGATTTCATCTTCAACCATTTCATTTTCCACTCCCTCTTTCTTGTAAGCACTCATTGAGATGTGGCTTCCTCCCTGATATCACAGTTTCCTTAATTACCCATTCTAGCACTGGTTATCATTTCATTCATTCAGATTTACTGGTTGGGGTAAGGGAGGGGGGGTAGTTAGATTATTCCTCGCTTCCCCACTGCCATGTCCAAGCTCTTCCTCTACCAATATCACTCTAAGCTCTCCTCCTTTGAGGTCCATTCATTACGTCCAGTCAAGATTGTGGTTGCTATTGTCTACAGAGACTCCAAAACACACTCCTTCCTTTATCAATGAGCTCAGTGACTGACTCAGTCTCTCTAAATCACATCCTCATCCTAGAGGACTTCAAAAATACCCTAACCTCCAAACCTATTCATTTCTCATGACCTATTCGACCAGCTCACCACAGCTACACACAAATATGGTTATACCCTAGATGTTGCCTTCACCCCCAAATATTCCACATTCATGTTCACGAACTCTGAAATTTCCTCATTTGATCATAATTTGTTGTAAATGCACTTTTCTCTCTAGTTTATAGCACTAAAGCTAAAAAATAACTTCAGTAGCATCATCATTTTTATCCTATTACCATGGTCCAGCTTCTTAAGTTGGGTTTGTGTGTTTGTTTTTACTAAAGAGCATTTATAACTGAATCCATACAAATATTGAGTGTGCTTTAGTAGACTGGCTTGCAGATATCTGATGTATTTTGTAGTTATTTTAAATGGTATTTCTCTCTCTATTACTGACTCTTGGATTTGGTTTTTATTATAGGAGAATGCTTTTGATTTTTATAGTTTTATTTTGAAGCCTGCAACTTTGCTGAAGCTATCAATTGCATCAATTAATCTTTTATGCTGAATCCCTAGGATTTTCCAAGTAAATTGTCAAGTCATCAACAAAGAGGGATAGTTTTGTCTCTTCTTAGCCTATATTTATGTCTTTAATTTCTTTCTCTTGTCTTATTACTATTGCTAGCATTTTTAGAACTGTGTCAAATTATTTGGGGAAGAAAAGGCACACTTTATTTGCTGCCTTTATTGGAAAAGCTTCTAGTACCTTCTCATTATAAATAATTCTTGCATTTGGTTTTAAATAGAGACTTGTGTGATATTATAAAAGATACTTCTATTCCTGTACTTTGTAAGGCTTTTCTTTTCTTTTTTTTTTTAACACATATGAATGTTGTGCTTAGTCAAAGCCTTTTTCTGAATCTATTGATATAATCATGTGGTTTAGGAATTTTACAAATATCATTAATTAGGTTAACTGATTGATTTGCTAATATTGAAACTTCTTTGCATCCCGGATATAATTCAGATTGGTCATAAAGAACGATTTTCTGGATCAACTGTTCTAGTCTGTTTGATAAGATTTTATTTTAAAAATTTTTATCATATTCATTAATGATCTTGGTCTATAGTTCTTCTGTGTTTTGTATATAGATTAGGTATAAGGATTTTATTTATCTTTTTAAAAAGTTTAGTAGAGTATTTTCTTTTTCAATTTTTGAGAATCATTTGTGTAGTATTGTTATTAATTGTTCTTTAAATTTTTTGATAGAAATTTCCCATAAATCCATTAGGTTCAAGATTTTTTTCCTCCCATGGTAGTTCCTTTACAATTTGTTCTCTTTCCTTTTCCAAGATTAAATCACTTAAGATCTCTATTTGCCCTATAGGTACTTTCAGTACTTTGTATTTTCTAAGTTATTCTTCTATCTCTTTTGTGAGAGCAGTTATACTGGCATATAACTATGCATAGCAGGTTCTGATGATTCTTCTTGCTTTTAGTTTTATGGTTGTTTCATCTTCCCTTTTTTGTTTCACTGATTTGCCACCTCTTCTTTTGTTCAGGTTGGTTGATGGTTTATGAATCTTATTAGTTTTTTTCCAAAGAAACAGCTTTTTGTTTTATTTATCAGTTCTATAATGGATTGGTTTCCAATTAATCTACTGCTAATCTTATTTTCAAGATTTCCTCTTTTGGGCTTATTTTGGTATATTTGTTGACTTTTGAATTTTTAAAAAACAAATTAATCTACTTTTCTATTCTATTAAAGTACATTTTAGGGATATAAATTTTCCTCAGAACATTGCTTTACCTGCACACCCCCAAAACTATGAAAAGTTGTCTTATCATTATCATTATCTATGACTTCACCATTACTGTTTCTGTGATTTGTTCTTTGACCTTATTTAGGATTTTCTAAATGGGAATTTAAGTTTCTGCTTTTATTTGTTACCTAAATTTACTATTCTTTTTAATGTGTTATGGTCTATAAAGTGCATATTTAGTATTTCCACCTATTAACATTTATTTGTAATTTCTATATGCCTGGATGCATGATCATTTTTTAAACTGACAGGCAGTGCATTTATACATACATATATATGTACATATATATGCATATGTATGTATATCTTTAGTGGTCTCATTCAAAAAGTAAAATAAAAATTTTAATTCTATTTTCTCCAATAATTTGTTCAATTCTATATTTTTCTTTTTGTTTAAATTTCTCTTAGGTTTTCCAAGAAGAATATTCAACTTTTCTACTACAATTATGTTACTATCTATGTCTTTTAGAATTTTTTATGAATTTAAATGCAATGCCAGTTGGCATACATGTTTAATACTGATAATGCTTTAAAAAAAAACCTATGGTTTCTTTTAGTATAATGCTATTTCCTTGTTTATCTCTATTTATATTGTGAATTTTTGGTTTTTTGCTTTGCTTAATAGCATAATTGTGACTTCTGCTTTTTTGAATTTATCTGAGGAATAGTAAATTTTGTTCCAATCTCTCATTTTTATTTTATGTATGTCTTTGCTTTTTAGATGTTTTGTGTAAGTGTCAGATTGTGATGTTTTGTTTTCTTCTCTCATCT
Organism: Sminthopsis crassicaudata; assembly: GCF_048593235.1. Lineage (NCBI taxonomy): Eukaryota > Metazoa > Chordata > Mammalia > Dasyuromorphia > Dasyuridae > Sminthopsis > Sminthopsis crassicaudata. The sequence goes on from NC_133623.1 coordinate 32,404,110, forward strand.
ATTACTCTTTTTTTTAATGGGTTATTTAATAATCAACATTTAAAATAAAACCTAATTTAAATTTTCCTCCATTGGTGTCTGCAGTTGTTTGGTTTTTTTTGGGGGGTGTACTCATTTTAACTCAGTATTATTTTCCTATGGAAGTTTTATTTAAACTATTTTAAAGTAATCCTATACCTATAAACTCTTACTTTTCCCTCAATGTCCTCACCACCACCACCACCACCACTGGTTTTAGTTTTACTTACTGATTTTTCTTTTTTTTCCCTTTTATCCATTTATCTAGTTCTTCTCCTCTCCCTTTTCCTTCTTTTTCCCCCTCTAGATTATATGATTAATTCTATATCTCCTGTCCAACTACTTTTGTTGGTTTTTTTTCTTTTTTCTGTACCTTATTATAAGAATTTCTTTACATGGTTCTCTTCATTAATTCTCTTTTCTTATCTATTATGAATTTTTATTCTCCACTGCACGGTCTATATACTTATTTGTTTGTTTGTTTGTTTTTTATTTTGTGTTCTTTATGGAATTGAAGCTTTTAAAGTACCAAGTTTGAGCTCCTTCTTCAAACCAATTCTATTTATATTATTTCACAATGCCAGGCATATTGTTGTTCTTCAGTCATGTCGGATTCTTCATGACTCCCCTGGATAATAGCATACCAATGTTGTCTGTGGAGTTTTTCTTGGCAAATACCAGAGATATTTGCCATTTTTTTTTCTAGAGGATTAAGGCAAATAGGGGTTAAGTGACTTGCCCAGATTCACACAGCTAGTAAGGGTCTGAGGGCACATTTGAATTCGAGTCTTTCTGACTATGGTCCCAGCATGCTATCTACTATACCACCTAGCTTCCTGGCACATAGTACATGCTTAATAAATGCTTGTTGATTTATTGCCTTTGTAGATCTTCCCCCCGGGGCCATTTTTCTCTCTTAAGAATATAAATTCATGCAGGAAATAATGAGGATAGAAGCATTGCCTATGGTTAAAATTTCCCTGTGTCCCAAATTGTAGAGTCCATTTCTATCCCCTACCCTCCCCATGACTGATCTCTTTCCAATCTACAATGTAGTCTCTTCTCTGGGTCTATGTCCCCCAACCCTTGGGGATGCCAGTTGTTCCTAAGAGCTCTGATTTCTTTTCTCCTAGTGCAGGATGTCAGTCATAAAGGCACAGGAGACTATCTTAGAGAACAGAATCTCCCTATGTACCAACTCCCTGCAGATTAGACATACTGCTAGGTCCCCATTTCCCATTACAAAATATATCTCTTTCTCCATGAGAGTGTGCTTCAATAGGATTTCTGCCCTGCATTGGGTCAAGACATCCCCCTTTGTACCTATTTAAATTCCTTCCTTTGAAGCAGAAAGCTGGGAAACAATTTTTATATGCAGCATTTCTGAAAAAGGCTTAATATCTAAAATATATAGAGAACTGAGTCAAATTTAAAAGGATACAAGTTATTCCCCAATTGATAATAGTCAAAGCATATGAACAATTTTCAGAAGAAGAAATTAAAGCCATCTATAATCATATGAAAATCACTCTAAATCACTACTGATTAGAGAAATGCAAATTAAAACAACTGAGATACCATCTAACACCTATAAGATGACAGGAAAAGATAATGATAATTGTTGGAGGAGATGTGAGAAAACTGAGACACTAATGCATTGTTGATGGTATTGTGAACTGATTCAGCCATTCTGGAGAACAATTTGGAACTATGCCCAAAGGCCTAGCAAACTGTGCAAGCCCTTTCATCCATCAGTGATCTCTACTGGGCCTGTATCCCAAAGAGATCATTAAAATGAGAAAAGGATCCACATGTGCAAAAATGTTTGTCGCATCCTTTTTGTCAGTTCCAGAAAAGGAACTGGAAACTGAGAGGACTCCCTTCAATTGGGGAATGGCTGAATAAGATGTGGCATTTTAATATAATGGAATACTATTGTTCTATAAAAACTGATAAGCAGGTTGATTTCAGGAAAGCTTGGAATGAGTTACATGAACTGATGCTGAGTGAAGTGAGAGAACCAGGAGAACACTACATATATATATATATATATATATATATATATATATATATATAGTCACAGTAAGATTGTATAATTTTCAATGCAATGATCCATTAGACTTGGAATAGAAAATGCCATCTACATTAAGAGAAAGAACTATGGAGACTGATTATGGATCAAAGCATACTATTTTTACCTTTTTTGTTTTTTCTTTCTTGTAGATTTTCCCTTTTGTTTTGATTTTTTCTTTCATTATATTAATATGGAAATATATTTAAAATGATTGTACATGTATAATCTAAGATTGTTTGATGTCTTAGGGAGGGAAGGAAGAAAGGGGAAAAACTTGGAACTCAAAATCTTATAAAAGGGAATGTTGGAAATTATCTTTACATGTAATTGAAAAAAAATATAAAACTCATTAAGTGAAACAAATAAATAAATTCCTCATTTTGCCATCTCTTGTGATTCTTCTTTCTGAGAGATTACAAGAGCTATTTTTTCCCTTTGGTGTTTATTCAAAGACTCAATTAGGGTACATGATACATTTCCCCTCTATTCTCCCCTTCACTTCTCCTCTCCCCTTTATGCACCCTTCCAACCTGAAATTTAGTCTCACAAAATACAATGATTTACCTGTTAAGGAGCTTTAGGGTTTAGTCTATGGTGTTTTAGGCCTTTTCCTCTTTACTGTCATATTTATTTCTTTAAGTTCCATTTCCATCATGATCTCTTTTATACTTTTAAAAATAAATCTCTTAAAAGGGCTGGCTGCTGTCTCAGTTTTTTAACTCAAGAGATGTTTTTATCTTTCTAATTTTTTTTTACTTTTACTTTACTTTTACTGTCTCAGAGTTATGGTAATTTGTTTCATTTCTTGTTCTTCCCTTGATGTCTATATTTATTTAACATTTTTATATTTCTGTTGTTTGGGGGTATTTATTCCTCGAATAATCTGATCAAACTTGTTTTCTTTTTAAGGAATGTTTTAAATGTTTCTCTTTTATTTAATATTCATCTTTTTTAAAAAATCATCAATAGCCTCAGGTTTGCAGGATATGTCATTTTGGGTTGCACCTTGAGCTTCTTTGCTTTTCAGATTACATTATTCCCATTCTCTTCTGAGATCTCTAGTGGGCATAGAATACTTTCCAGATATTCAAATTTTATTTCTATGAAGTTTTATCCTTCTTGAAATCTTGGGGAGCGAGGGGGGAGAGAATAAGCATTTATAGATATATAATAAGATATATAATAAGATATATATATATAATATAATAGATATATAATAAGATATATAATATAATATAATATAATATAATATAATATAATATAATATAATATAATATAATATAATATAATATAATATAATATAATAGATATATAATAATATATATAATAAGCATCAGGCACTGTGCTAAGCCTTTTAAAAATATCATCTCATTTGATACTCACAACAACCTTGCCAGACAAGGATTATTAGTCTCATTTTATAGCTGAGGAAACTGAGGCAAACATATAATTCCAGAGCCAAAACTCATTAGTATGGAATACTCTCCTTAATTCACTTCAAGTTCGAGTCACTGCATGCCCTGCAGCCATTCTAGAATATTCTGACTTCCACCTTTGAAAGATTGAGAAGGCCAGCCTCACTTCAGCTTGTTGAAGGAGAGGATTCTGAGAAAGGATGAGAGGAGCTGACAGTCTCAATCAGGTTTCATAACTGGAAGCCAGGAAGCCTGATTGCAGGGTCCAAAGTGACTTGAAGAGAAGTGAACAAGAACTGAAGACCCCTCCTCTGTGCTCCCCTCTTGCCAACTCCACCTGGCTCCTGACCTGGGACACTGATCTCTACCATTAAAGAGAGGGTCCCATATCAATGGGCTTTGGGCCTAGGATTACACATAAATTAAGTAAATTGTTCAGGATCACACAGCCAGTAAGTGAGTGAATTTGAACTCAGGTCTTCCTGATTCCTGTCCCAGTTAAGAGTTATCCCTTTGGTACTTTCAGCTTTTTTCCATATATTTGTTCTTTTGTTGCTCAGTTTTTTGTATTTGTGTTTGGGTGCATCATATTGTTTTTCAAGAGTAGATTTTCATATTTCATTCAAGTTATAGGTGCAATCCCACTTTTAATTAGCAGAGAAGCTTTAAATTGCTCTGTTTCTGAACTAGGCCAGTTTGCCCTTCCTACGTAGCCCATGGTCTCTCTTTTGGGCTTCTTGCCTTCATGGACTGTGGATTTCACTATTACTGCTCTAATACTGGCACATACTTCCTCTTTGGGGATTTTGTAGTCAATGAGGACTGGAGAAAATATCTTATTGTCCATCTTGTTGTTCACATAAACAGATGCACCAAGCCTTTAAAAAAAAAACAGACTAGAACTTACTATCCAAATGAGTGTTGACATTCAATGTACCATATGATACAATATATACATATATGATACAATATCAGAGGTGGTTATGGAGTCTTCCCCCACATATTCCCATTTCGCTGGAACCCAGAGTGGCAAAGTAAGTTGTTCAAGGTAACAGGAAAAACTAAGAAACAGAAGGGAAACTCAGATCTAGTTTGTACAACTCTAAATCCAGGGCCTTCTCAATGCCCTTGGACGGTGTATCCTTATGACAATGATAATGTGACTCCTCAAAATAATTCCGAAACTTCTCTTTTTCAATGGCTGGTATACAAGGCAAGAACATGCTACAGATTTCAAGGGTCATTTTCAAAGAAAAGTTTCAGAAATATATTTGTTTGGGACAATCTTGTAATAAGACTGCAGAGCTACCTAAGAGCAGCAATTCTTTTGGTTGGTTGGTTTCTTTTTTGTTTTTCTATCCCCAAAATTGATCCCAGTGCCTTGCACACGTAGGCATTTAATAATTGCTAGCTGAATTGAAGGAACAGCAAGGTGGTTCAGTGGATAGAGCAACAGGTCTAGAGTCAAATCCAGTCACAGACATTTACTAGACCCTGAACAAGTCACAAGTCTGTGTGCCTCAATTTCCTCATGTATAAAATGATCTGGAGAAAGAAATGGCAAATCACTCCAGTATCTTTTCCAAGAAAACCCCAAAGAGGTTCAGAGAGAATCGGGCATGACTGAAATGACTAAACAACCACAAGATGTTGAATTGAAATAAGTGGGTTTTCTCCCATGGTAGCTAATTTTGAAGTAAGAAATTAAGTGGTTTGCCCACAGTCTACACAGTTGGACCAGGATTTAAACATCAGTAGGCCATCTGACTCTAAGTACTATACTCTCATCATTACACCACAGTGTTTATCAATAGTTATAAAACGCTTTAAAATGGTACAAGGATTCATTTGGATATATTACTTTCAGTCTAGTCAATATTCCATTATCTACTCCTTACTTTTGCTGGTGGTACACACTGGGTCTGGAGTCAAGAAGACCTGAATTCAGATCTTGACTTTAACACTTACTAGCTGTGTGATGATGAGCAAATAACCAAGCCTCTGTTCACTTCAGTTCTCTCACCTTTAAAATGAGGATCATAATAGCAATTATTTCCCAGGATTACTGTGAGGAGAAAGAGAGATATTATTTATAATATGTTTTTATAAAACCTTACATGTATATAAATGCTAGCTATTATTATTATTAATTGCTCTCTAGGAATATTTAAAATCATTTACTGATATTTGTCACATCTCAAGACTATTAAGCTTAGTATACAATGTTAGATACTCAATAACAAATTTTGGGTGAGAATGATGATCAAACATTATTGACATACAGAATGGTGATCCTACTGCAGAAAAGAGAGTTAAACTTGGATTCACAGGATCAGGATTCAAATACCAGTTCATTTATTTACTCTCTGTGTAACCTTGAAGAATTCTGTTTTCTCATTTGAAAAATGAGGGAGTTGGATTTGATAGCGTCTGAAGTTCCTTCCATTTCTAAAGCTAGGATCCTATACCTTTAAAGTTTTAGGTTGTTGTGGTTTTTTTTTTTTTATTTTCATGGTCTTTCCTTACTCTGTTTGTAAAACTGAGATAATAGGAAGAGAATGAGGATAATAATAGCTCACACTTAGGAAGCCCTTTGCTTACAATAACACTGTGAGGTCAGGATCACAATTTTCTCATGTATAAAAATGAGAGGTTTGGACTAAATGGTATTGAAGGTCCCTCTGAGCTCTAAAATCCCATAATTCTAGGTATTCTCTTCATTTTAATAATAATAATAGCTTGTGTTTATAAGCACTTAAGGTTTACAAAGTACTTTACATACATTATCTCTATTTGACACTTAAAATAACCCAAGGGAGCCAGGTTCTTCAGTTCACACTGAGACTATTTTACAGGAAGGAGAAGCTGAGGATCACAAAAGATAAGTAACTTCCCTGTAGTCACATAGCTCATAAAGGTTAGAACCAGGATTTAAACATAGGCAGGGCCCTGACTCCAACTACCACACTCCCACCACTGCACTACAGTGATCTATCAGAGTCAAGAAAGGGCTTCGGAATATTACAAAGACACTTTTGTGAGAAAGATGGAGGGGAATAGAGACAGAAAGAGAAACAGAAGGAAGATCAAACTAATAACATTTTAAAAGGAGATATGGGCCTCCTAAAGGAAATGAAATAAATAAAACTCTCAGAAAGTATCATACACAATTACATACTAAAGACACTGGAAACTTTAATGAAATGGATGAATGCTTACAAAAATAGAAAATACCCCAGTTAACCATACAGGAAATAAAGAACCTAAACAATCCCATATCAAAAAGATAAAAAGAGCAAGTCATGAGTGAACTCTAAAACAACAACAAAATCTGGTCCAGATGGATATACAAGTGAATTCTATCAGACATTTAAAAAACAAATAATCTCTTTGCTATATAAACTGCCTTAAAAAACACAAAAAGTTATTCTACCAAAACCCTTCTATGAGACAAATATAGTCCTAATACCCAAGCCAGGTAGGAATAAAAAAGCAAAAAAGAAACTACACAGCAATATTACTGATACAAGTTATTTCAAAAAATATTAAATATATCATGAGCAATAAAGCTACAGTGATGTCAAAATAATCATTCTGAATATATATATAAATACAAGTTATATTTGTCACAGGAATGCAAAGATTTGAAAAACTGCTAGCAAAATTACATAAAAACAAATTACTTTGAATCAGGAAGTTCGAAATTCAAATCTCAGCTTCCACTTAGTATCTAGGTAACTCTCTGAGCTTCAGTTTCCTCATCTGTAAAATGGGATAATATAATAATAGCCCCAATATACAAGGCTGTTTGGAGGGATTTGTGTAAAACACTTTGCAAATCTCAAAGTATAATATCAATGTTACTTATTATGCTGTTATCAATGGGTGTGAGAAAAGGCTCCAAAAATACAAGTCCTTTATTATAAAACAAACAGACCAATTAAAAAGTAAATAAGTAACACCATATTTCTTATATATGGCTAGGTTAATTTACCTAAAACTAATATCTCTAATGAATAAACGAATCCTTCCCAATCAAGTAGGTAGAACAAACATGCCCAATTACTATTTGCTATAGCAATAAGTTAAAAAAAATTAAGGACACAGAAAGGAAAAAATAATCCCTATTTGCAAACAATATGCTAGTTTACAAAGAAAACCCCAGGGAATCAAGAGGATATTAATTGAGACAATTAACTGAATGAATAAATCATAATGAGTGAAAGAATAAAAACTCAAGAACATCAAGGGAAAATGTAAAAAAAAAAAAAAAAAGAAGAAGAAAGGAGGCCCTAGACATCTGATCTCAAATTACCTTACAAAACTATATCTACACTATCTGGTTCTATGTTAAATAATAGAAAAGTAATCAGTGGAATATATTAGACCAACAAGACCTGGAGCCAAACATTTAAAATGGGTTTGTGGTTCCATATATTCAAGAACACTAACTGCTGGGAAACAGATTCTTTATATGACAAGAATAACTAAACAAATTGAAGAGCAATTTGGTACCAGAAATGGGTGTACTAGATCCAATAGATTAATTTTCGTTTATCTTATCAGGGTTCAGGGCAGCTAGGTTGCCACCTATGTTGGATAGAGTTCTGGGCCTGGAGTCGAAGTCCCAAGTTCAAATCTAGCCTTAGACACTTACTATCTCGGTAACTCTGGGCAAATCACTTCATCCAGTCTGCCTCAGTTTCCTCATCTATAAAATGAAATAGAGAAAGAAATGGGAAACCATTCCAGGACCTTTGCCAAGGAAACTGCAAATGGGGTCACGGAGAATCTAACATGATTGAAAAATAACTGAACAACAACAAAATAAAGGTCTAGGTCTCCACACCACTTTCTGTACAGCTCTTCATCACGTTTTCTCAGTCCAGACTGATGAGGAGTAAACTGAGGTTCTAAACCGACATGGGTCAGTTCCTTTTCTCTCTCTCCTTCCTTTCCCCAAAGTAACCAAGGGCTGATTCGGCAGCAAAGGAATTCGCTACTTATTGCTGTATGGAAACAAAGTCTTTATTGATAGTAAAGGGATAGACAGGCATTTGGCCTTCAGGAAGACCCAAAATGCCTGAAAAGGGGGACGTCAGTTGACCGGCATTTGGCTGGTATATACCAAATGCAAATATTTCATTTTTCAGCCTTCCTTATATACATACATGATGACTAGAGTCATCAAAACAATGTTTGCACAGAGATGTTATCAAGAGGTTTCGAAGATATTTGTCAATAATACAAGAATTCTCTGTTGTTGTAAATAAGACAAAAATTCTCTATTGTTATCTCCTTCAGTCTCTCCCCAGAAAGGAATTTCAGATCATTAGAATGGGGACTGAACACCAACACTAGCCCAAAGGAAGTTGGAGATTAAACAAGAAATATCAAAGGGGGTTACCGCCCCCAACACAGACCACCATCTTCATTTCTTTCCCAGCATGGATAGGTAAGTTTTTGCCTTATCAAATAAGGGCCCAAGCCTCCACTTTACTTTCTGGCCATGTACAGGAATGTACCATCTTCCCTATCCACTTTTTTTTTCCAACATCACTTATGCATTATCATTTCCAATAAAATATAATCTCCTTGAGGGCAGGGGCCATGTTATTTATTTGCAATTGTATCCTTAGAATTTAGCACACACAGAACCTGGTACATATGAAGAGCTTAATAAATCTTTGCTGATTGAATGATGAAAGAGTGATAGTCTGAAAATCATTTCAAAAGTCTAAGGAAAACTTTTCCTTTACACTGGGTTTATGAAATTAGAACAAAGGCAGGGTGAGAAAGAGTGAGCAAGTGCATTAACTTATTCTGAAGGGAAAAAATAGGACATTTTAGGATGGAACAAGGCCAGAGAGCCCGCTGAGAGTTGTCTCCTCCTCTCAGAGCTGCTAGTCCTGGCACAGTATAATTTTCTTCCAAATGCTTGTCTAACTATTTTTAAAAAAAGCAAAAAAAAAAAAAACCCACCCTATTCATCCCATTTGTTTCTATTATTGCCTTTGGTAATTTTTCCCATGTTTTAGCTCTTCTTTGAGTAAAGAGATTTCCTTTGGTTCTTGGCTTATTAGAATCAGTATTTCTCCACAAGAGCCTGCTAGCATTCTTATATTTTTCCTATTCTAAGTTTTCAATACTCACTGGTGATCCAGATGAGCCATTTAATTTGGAAAATATCTACATATATAGTGACCACACATTCCTTGTTATCAAAGACAGTCTTGAATTCAAATCTTCTATTCCACTGCAATTACAATGGCAATATTGTAAACTATTACAATGTCAAGATTTTAATAAAAATTATAATGAATACTAATGACATCCTGGAAATGCCAATATTTTAACGAAGAGTAGCCAAATGAGCCAAGTCAATGATCATTATTATAAAAAGCATAACAAAAGACTGATAGCCACAAAACAGGAAGAATGAAGAAATTTCATAATTACTCAAGAAAAACATATGTAAGGTCTTCTGGGTCATGAAATAAACAAGATGGAGTCCTAGAGATTTTTTCTATTCTCTCTACTTCCCAAATCTCTCCAAAACAGAAATTATGTACCAAAGATAAACTTCAGATATCTCTATGATTCAGGACACTCAGAATCCAAAAGAAGGTTAAAAACAAAAGCAAACAAAACAAAAATAATGTGAACTGACATCTACAGTGAGCAAACTCAGCACTCTTTGCCCACATCCCATCCTAGCAGGGAGGCAGCACTAGCTGACCCATATTAACTCACAAGTAAATCCAACCCCACAGCCCTTCTCCCCTCCCTCTTTACTGTACAGCAGAGATCCAGCTCTAGGCTGACAGATAACTGATAGCCTCTTCAATGTTCTAGGCTGGTATAGCAAGAATTACACAGAGAAGACTAAGAAATTTTGATATTCATCCCCAAGAAAAGCAACATTGGAGGGGAAGGAGTTAAAGAGTTAAAAGTGAATGACTGGGGGAAAAAAGGGGGGGAAGGAACTTAAAATTGTCAAAGATCTCAGGAGTAAGAAGATTCAAAGACTTTGGACACAAGTAGAGTTCAAGCATCTTTGAATAATAAATACTGAAAAACAAAGGAAAATGATCTGATGTTCAGACAGAAGACCCTGTGGAATCTGAGGAGAACATGCAATCATAACACAGTTTCTGAGTGATTTGAAAGAGAAATGAGAATTATGAGAGCAAAATTTATGTTGTGCACAGCAAAATAATGGGCAGAAAAGAAAACCTAGAATCTGTAATAACAAGTTTCACCAAAAACAAAACAAAACAAAAACAAACAAACAAAAAAAAAACAAAACAGCAAAGACAGAACGATAGTTTGGGAGTACAAATATACAAAAGAAAAGGAAGTCTAAAAAATAATATTAACGCAAGCAAACCATACTGATCTTGAAGACAGGATTCAAAGAGAGAATATAAGGATGATAGGTCTCCCAAAAGAATATGACAGGACAAAAAAACCCTTAATACTATAATGCAGGAAATAATAAAGGATAACTGCCCAGTACTTAACATCAAGAATGAAATACCAATTGCAAAAAGGTATTGATCTCTTCTGGGAAAAAGCTCAAGGCTGCAAACTCTAAAACACATAGCAGTTAAATTTAACAATTCAGTTCAGAAACAAGTTTCTGCAAGCAATTAGGACAGACTTCAAATACAAAGAAAAGAAAATTTAAATAACACAAGACTATTATGAATCTACCGAAACTAAAAAAGGGATTGGAATGATGGGTTCAGAAGAGCAATGGAGCTCTGCATACAGACCAAGATGACTCATTCTAAAAATCTGAGTTTAGCCATAAAAGAAAAGAGATGAAGGTTTAATAATAAAATGGCATGTGAAACATTCTTAGAGGGAAGACCAGAAAAAGACATACAAAGACAGAAAGTGAAATGTGTGAGAGAGAAAAAGACAGAGACAGAGAGTGTATGTGTGTGAGAGAGACAGAGACAGAGACACAGAGAGAATGTGAGAGGGGGTGAAGGAAGGAAGGAAGAAAAAAAGAGTGAGGGAAGGAAGAATAGAAGGAAGGAAGGAGGGAAGAAAGGAAGGAAGGAAGAAAGGAAGGAGGAAAGGAGAGAAATAAAATTGTGATCGGCATGAGGTTAATGAAGGGTTAGAATGAGGGGAAGGTGACCCTAGTTGTTTCAGGAAGGGAAGAACTTTCAGGGGAATGGGTGAAAAGATGGGAAGAAGTATTGAAGAGGAGGAGGAAAAGGAGGAAGGCCAGGCTTTAATAGTGGAAGTGGGTTCTAGTGATAAAGGCTTCTATGGGTGGAAAGAAATGTTCTGTGAAAGGATATAGGAATCTTATGCTGGGTCTTATCTGGGGTATTTGGTACTTTAAAAGATCCCTTGTTTTACATCAAGAGGAAGTTAGATGTTATTGGAACAACAGGCACCTGGGAGACTGAGAAGACATGGACCTAGGGAAGAGATTTTGAGGCAAATGGAAAAAAGAAGATAACCAAGAGAGAGGTATAAATCAACAGTGAGCCTCATAATTAGGGACAAAGGGGTGAGTCCTACCATAAGGCAGCATCCTCTCTGTCTCCTTGGGGCAAGCTCGACAAAACAGTGGCAGAAACTGCCAAAAAGGGAGAGCTTAGAATGGATGTCTTGGAAGTGATGACCCCCTTAAGGAATATAGAGAATAGCGACTAGTTGAGCAGCATTAGGAACATCATGTTCATCAATTGAATGATAATATGTTCAACACTATCACTGGTCCCCATAATAAATCTGAGCCATTAGCATTAACACAGTTAATAGGAAAAAGGACTCTTGCATGCAGCCTACTCTGGGGTCAAAGATGTAAAGAGGACTCACGTCACATTGCCATCATTTGTTGTTTCCAGGTCCAATAGCCACAAGCTGCTTCTCCTTAGGGCTCCGTTGAGTAGATCCTATCAATTTTGGCACCTTTAAAGATACCTTCTCAGGGACTACCACCTTTCTGTGTTTGATGAAGAATACCCTTTAATTCTAGCCCAGGGTCCCCCAAACCCTTTCTGGGAAGGAATTATTCTAGACCATCGAGAAGGACAACTTGCAAATTAAAAGTGCAGTGTGAACCATTTCCCCAGGATGCATATTCCTCAATAGTAAACAAACAAATCTGTAATTTCTTTCCTGCAGTGATCTCTCCATAAGTTCAGACTTTGACCTCTCTGAGTTATTAGATATTCTTGGAGAGCTGGTGGATCTGAAAGATTTCTAACCCTTTGGCCAGTCTGCTCTGATTTATTTGGCTAGGTTCATCTTTAAATGAGGAGCCAACCAAATGGCCCATACTCTCAAGTTTTTGCAGGTTCGTTGATGAATGTGTCAAAACTTACACTCTGCAGTCATCACATTTGAGCACCCAGGATCATCTCCATGCCATGATGAGGCACTCAATTAGAATATATGGAGAATAGAAGTTTAAAGGCAGATACTGGTTCACCTTAGCTTTGGAATCCCCAGCATCGGACACCGTGATTCGCCCTTAGATATTTAACAAAGCTTATTGAACTTGGTAAATTGATGTTGGTGGATGCAACAGCAACAACAATAAAGGCTGCTAAGCCATTCATATAGCACTTAAAGGTTTGCCAAGTGCTTTAAATTTTGATCCTCATAACAACCCTTTGAAATAGGCAGTATAAATACTATCTCCATTTTACAGAAAGAAAGTAGAAGGCCAGAGTAGTAAAGAAATTTCCCTAAGATCATACAGCTAATGAGTGATAGAGCTGGGGCTGAAACCCACATGTTCTGATTTCTAATCCAATACACCTTCCTCTCCACAATACCTGCAACACCTAAAGGCAGAAGGGGTGGTGGGGAATTTGGTTTCATTTCACAGTTGCCTGTTTAGATTGAATAGACTGTCTCTATCACAATATTCCTAGTTTTTTAGATTCAACAGTTGAAATATTATAAATGAATTTGAATTGTATCATTTTCCAAATCTCTTCTCTGTTGGGATAAACTATTTACACTAGGAGGAAGTGAAGTGTTTGTATGGAACATTATACCTCTAACACCTTCCAAGTGTATATTCATTCTGAGGTCAAATGAGGTTCTGTAAGACTGCCAGAAATCTCATCTGATTTCTCATTTTTCTCTATGATCATTCCAGTATTATGCTGGAGGACCTGACTCTTGCCTCCGTGCCCCTGGTGTAATAACCATCACTAGACAAATAGAATGGGGAATTTGGGGAGATACAGCCAAATTAAACAAGATGACCACACTGACAAACTATCAAAGGCATTTCCTTCTAGCACTTTATCATTACCCACTCCATCGGTGCAGAAATGCCTTAGAAGAATGTTGCCCATGATTTTTATTTCCTAAATTAGTGTTTAAGATGTGTGGAGAAGTATTAGGGGTAGAGTAAAAGCATTAAATTCTAAATAACTTGTCCTCAGCCAAATAACTGTGGAAAGGAATTGTAGTTATAATTTTTTTCTTTAAAAAATTGTTTATTTTTTCTCTCCTTGTCACTCCCCTTCTTCTTTCCTCCACCCTCTGCAACTGAGCAAAGGAAAAGGAAAATCCTCATGATAAATATGTACAGTCAAGCAAAACAAATTCTCACATTATGTTCAAAAATATGTGTCTCATTCTGCGTTTTGTGCCTATCACCTCTCTATCAGGAAGTGAGTAGCATATTTTGTCTTTGGTCCTCTAGAACCAAAATTTGTCATTGAATCGACGAGTTCTTAAATCTTTCAAAGTTATTTTTTCTTTATAATGTTATATAACTTGTTCTGTTTACTTCACTATACATCAGTTCATAAAAGTTTCTAAGCTTCTTCTGAAATAATACATTTCATCATTTCATAGGCTGCATAGTGATGCAAATGATGTATGGTAATTTGCCTAGAAACTCCCTCATAGGAGGGCATCCACTCAGTTTCTAGTTTTTTGCTATTACAAAAGAGATGCTATTGATTTTTTTGTACATATGAATCCTTTTGTTCTTTCTTTGAACTTTGGGGATATAGGCCTGATGGTGAAATCACTAGGTCACAAGTTATGTCCAGTTTAGTGACTTTGAGTGTAAAGTTCCAAATTGCTTTCCAGAATGGCTGATTTGTGGTACTCGGCCTATTGATAGCTTGGATTTCTTCCTTTGAAAACTAATTTACTTAGAGATAACCCAATAGTCTATAAGATATCATTACTCTCAGTTGTTTATCCTTTTTTGCTTGTTGTTTTTGTTTTGTTCTTTTATGAAACCTTTTTTTTAGCCAATTTTGCTAAATTGCTTAAAGATGTATAATGCTAAAGAAAAAATACAAAGCAAATGGTTAGTTTAAGTTGTGGTGGCCTTTTTAAAAAAAATAAATGTTAAGTTACTATCATTTTTTTAATCCAAATATTTTTAAGGCCACCAATTGTTTCATTAGGATTTTTAATTATATGATTTCATTTAAAAAGTATGGAATGTGCAAGTGCCATGTTTGTAGTAGAATATATACTATTGACAGATTTAAAACTTGTAAAATGTGATGTTACAACTTTTTCTTTTTACAGTGGAAACAAGGCTTCTACACTTCGTGGAAGAAAAAAACC
Organism: Sminthopsis crassicaudata; assembly: GCF_048593235.1. NCBI lineage: Eukaryota > Metazoa > Chordata > Mammalia > Dasyuromorphia > Dasyuridae > Sminthopsis > Sminthopsis crassicaudata. Next base: position 32,419,197 of record NC_133623.1, read on the forward strand.
TAATCTCTTAAATGGTTTAATGTAATAAAGAGCATGCAGAGTTTTGTCTTACATAAATAGCCTATGGTCTCAGTCACTTCATTGTCAATGAGAAGTGGGAATAAGTCATCAATAAAATATACTTATTTTCATTCCAAAAAAAATCCTTTCACCATTTACCTATTGGAGAATGTCTCTTATTATTATAAATTTTAATCAGTTCCTCACATATCTTGAATATTAAACCTTTGTTAGAGAAATTTGCTACAGAGATTATTTCCAAATTGTTCCCCTTCTAGTTTTCACTGTCTGGTTTTGTTTGTGTAAAATCCTTTAAATTTCATATAATCAAAATTTTCCATTTCCCCCCACAATTCTTTCTATCCTTTGGTCATGAATTCTTCCCTATCCATAGACTGGCAGGGAGTTTCTTCCTTGTTCCTCTAATCTAATTATGATGTCACCTTTTATATCTATTTAGCAGTTATCCTGGTACTTTTACTGATACTGTTTCTTGTTCTAGGAATGTCCTTTCTCTTCTCTATCCATCAAAGTCTTTTCCATTCTTAGAAGTAGAGCTCCAAGGCTACCTCCCCCCCCCCAAGGCTTCTCTCATTCCCTCATCCTAAGTGATCTCTCTCCTTCTGTTTGAACTTTTCAGCCCACATTTAAATTAGTGCTTTCCTTCCAATCATTCTGCAAGGTAGATAGTACAAGAATTGTAAGCTCATTTTGCATGTTCATGAGCACATAGCTAATAAGTACCTGAGGCAGCACTGGAACTCAGTCCCATCTTCTACCCACTAGACCACATAGCCATCCTTAATATGTGGGTCTACCCCCATGTATCCTTCGCCTTCCTGCCACACTATCTTTTATACAGTAAGGTTATGCTAAATATCTGCTAAACGAATGAATGAGCATGGGGTTTTGTTTTGACTGCATATTAAAATGATCCTGTTATACAAAGAATAAAGCCCGTATACCAGGTGATGAAAAATGGGAAGCAATTTGACTGTAGTAAAACCAACACTTAAATCTGAAAATTTTAAAAACAAAACTTTTCATCCAAGCCACATGCCCTGTTAAGTGATAGTCAATGAAAGTTTAATTAACGGCCTACAAGAGTTCAACATGATTTAAACAGTTGACCAGAATGGAAGGACTGTTCACCCTAAGAGAAATTACTCTGCCTAATAGCGTTAGTCATTGGTGCCTTTGCATCTCTGGCTTCATACTACATAAAAGACTGTTTTGAGCCAAGAAGAATCCCACTTTATCTTTGTAGTGCCATTCCTTTGCTGTCCATTTCACGCTACCCAGGGGCACTGACTAAGGGTAGGATAATTGTGTACACTTAGATCTCTTTTGGAAAATCTCCCCAGAGCAATTGGGAGTGTCTAGGGACCATCAGCACCAGCAATTCCTTTCACTAGTGTTATAATTCCTTGTTTGACTCTTGCTGAGTCAGGGAGAAAAAAAAAAAAAAAAAGAGTTCTTCTATTGTCCTGCTTCCCTTCAATATGTAAATGTAATCCCTGGTAGGGGTCAGGAAAGCTGCAGCTTTAGGGGGAAAGTTGAAAAATGTCCTTGGACTACTTATGGACCTCTGAGACCTTAAGTGCAGAAGCAAAGGGTTTATCATTTTGACTGAATTAACCAGTCAATGTGGCTGACTCAGTTTACTGGCAGACTAAAGTGACCCGTCAACTTGTCTAAGATGAGCCAAGACAAAAATACAGTCTGAGTGCTTTACAATTCCATATTACTGAGACTACCAACTTTGGACATTTTGTTTTGAAACAGAGTAATTTGTTAAAATACTTCTTTAAGAATATGTATAGACAGCAAAACAAATGTTTGGACATGTTTACATATATTGTATTTAATTTATATTTTAACATACTTAAAATGTATTGGTCAACCTCTCATCTGCGGGGGGGGGGGGCGGAGAAGAGGGGAAAAATTAGAACAAAAGGTTTGGCAATTGTCAATGTTGTAAAATTGCCCGTGCATATATCTGATAAATAAAAATTATTTTAAAAAGAATATGTATAGAAGAATTGTACATGTTTAACATATATTAGGTTACTTGCTGTCTAGGGGAAGGAGTTGGGATGAAGGGAGGGAGAAAAAGATTTGGAACTCAAGAAAATTATTTATGCATGTGTTTTGAAAATAAAAAAATACTTCATTAAGGTTTCTTATCTTCCAGAATACAGATTGTCATAAATGTAAACCTATTTATTAGTGAAATGTGTAGTATATAAGTTTTGTGTTATTTTATGTGGTCAAAAGCAGGGAATCACTGGCTGGAATATGAAGCTTAAATTTTGACTATATAATGTGACATCTGGCTGAAAAGATAAGTGGTAGATCTGAATATTTTAAAATACATGAATATGTGGTATTCCATAGCACATTCTAATGGAAACTTAGCTGCATCTACATACTCATGCCCAAACTTTTTGAAAAGGGAGAAAAAAAGGAAAAAAATGATTAGGTGATTTGATCATCATTTTTAGAAATCCACTCAGTAACTGTAATGACCAATCTTGGTCCAAGAAAGGAAAGGTAGGACAACTGAGGCTATGGGTATTAACAACGATAATATTAAGGGTATTAAAATACAGTGTCCTACACGTGTACTATGGCCATTGGTTTTGCTTACCATTTTTTTCTTTGTTACAAAGAAAGGCTCTTTTGGGGAAAAGGTTTATTGAAAACACTGTGATATAAAAACAACTACTGTATTATTAAAAACAAATGGCATGAAATAAAAGGTACTTTTCTCTCCACTCACACAACCACCCCTAAAGTTTAACACCTTATCAGCTAGAGGATTGCAGTGGCCTCCACCTTCCCTCCCTGTAGCTTTATATTGGCTTTTCTCTACCCCTCTGTTGTACTTCTTCCTTCTCTCTACCTCTTGGAATTTCAGGTCTCAGTTCAGGTAATCCTTCCCTAGTCCTCCAAACTGGGCAAGTTTGTGTAATATCACATGATTTATGTGATTTCCCTTCCAATGAGATTGTCTCATTTTTGTCTTTATACTCTCAATCCTTAGCACAATACCTACAACATAGAAGGCACTTAATAAATATTTCTGCATTAATAAATGATTGAACTCTTTTGACTAGTTTTTTTTTTTGGGGGGGGTCTGGTCTTTTTCTTTGTGATACATTCTTCACAGGGTTGTGCAGCTATAGCAACAGAAATGTAAACTGAACACGAAACACAGCAGTCCTAGTTATCTTTTCTTAAGATATGTAAAAATAAAATAAATAAAATATATCTTAAGAAAAGATAAATTTTTATTTATTTTATTTTTACATAACTGCCATCTACACCCACCCCCATCTCCAAAAGAGCCAAGCATCCCTTTTAAGGAATTTTTTTAAAATAATCAAAACTGATCAACAAATTGAAACAAGTGAACAGCCCATAAAATGTTTCACATCTTTGGGACCTCTTACTACCTGTGCTGGGGAGGGATCAGGGGATGCGTTTATTCACAGCTCATCTTTAGGGCCAGCTTGTTCTTTGTGATTCTGCAGCATTCATTTTCTATTGATTGTGATTGTTGTTCCTTCCATTCATGTTTCCGTAATTATTGTGAATATTTTCTTCATGCTCTTAACTTTATATCAGCCCAATTAAGTCTTTGTATGTTTATACCACAGTAAAACTCCATTATGTTAAATAATGTTCCATTATTTTTATTCTAGTTTTTTGCTACCACAAAAAGTGGGATGTGTGCATGTAATATGATGCTATACTATGCTATGCTACGATAATATAAAAATACTCTGGTATTAAACTAAGCTTTTTTATTTAACATTGACTTTTGTGAGGTATATGCCCAGGGGTAAAATATCTGAATCAAAGGTTATGGACATCTTAGCCACTTTATTTGCATAACTCTAAGTTGCTTTCAAGAATGGCTATACTCATTTTTACCTCCATCAACAAAGCATTGTTGTCTTGTCTTTATATAACCACTCCAAAAATGATTATTCCCATCTTTTGCATCTTTGCCAATTTATTAGGTATGAGGGAAATCGTCAAAATTGTGATTTTGTGAGCAGAACTAGGAGATCATTATACACTTTAACAACAATACTGTATGAGGATCTATTCTGATGGAAGTGGATATCTTCGACAAAGAGAAGCTCTAATCCAGTTCCAACTGATCAATGATGGACAGAATCAGCTACACCCAGAAAAGGAACACTGGGAAATGAGTGTGAACTGTTTGCATTATTGTTTTTCTTCCCAGGTTATTTTTACCTTCTGAATCCAATTCTTTTGTACAACAAGAGAACTGTACTGATCTGCACACATATATTGTATCTAGGATATATTATAACATGTTTAACATGTATAAGACTGCCAGTCATCTAGGGGAGAGGGTGGAGGGAGGGAAAGGAAATGTCAGAAGAGAAGTGAGTGCAAGGGATACCCAGGCAAAGATTCTGTCAATAAAAAGTTATAATTTTTTTTTAAAAAAAGATTGTGGTTTTGAACATTCTTTCATACAGTGATCAATCATATGCAGTTCCTCATTTGACCACATAGTAGGCACTTAATAAATGTTTTCTAGTTGATAAACAAGGACTCAAAGTAATGTCCAAATAACCAGTAATATCTGTCCACTGACAACAACCAACAATGGAATGGCCTGCACGAATATGCACGTCCTCTTAAGGAGCTAAAGCAGGGTGCAACATGGTACTGGATTTCATGGTGTAGTGACTATCACATCTGCTTTACCCCCAGTAGGTCCTGGGTTTGATTCCCAGTGGGACCACTGGTCTAAATTTTCTCTGTCTAAACTGTAACGACCTTATCAAATCCTTACAAAGGTTTTCTACAGAGATTTTTCCTCAGCTAATCAATCCTCTGCTTTTGCTAGATGCTTTCATTTAGTTCCTGTAAAACTTGTTCAATTTCAAGTAATCAAAATCATCTATTTTATTGAAAAATGATATGAACAGGCAATTTTCAATAGAAATTAAGACTTTCTAGTCATAGGAAAAAATGTTCTAAATTACTATTGTTTAGAGAAATGCAAGTTAAGGCCACTCTGAGTTACCACTATAAATGTCACAGACTGGCTAAGATTACAGAAAAAGTTCATAACAAAAGTAGCAGGAGATGTGGGAAAACTGGAGCATTAATTCATTGTTGGTGAAGTTGTGAAATGATCCAACCATTCTAAAGAGCTACTTGGAACAATGCCAAAAGACTATCAAACTGTGAAGACCTTTGATCAAAAATGTTTCTATTGGGTCATTATGCTAAGGAAATCATAGAAGAGTAAAAAGGATACCCATGAAAAAATGTGTGTAGCAGCCCTTTTTGTAGTGGCACAGAATGGGAAAATGAGTAGATGCTCAACAACTAGGCAATGGCCAAATAAGGTGTGGGATATGAAAGTAATGGAATATTATGGTCCACAAAACATTGTGAATAAGCTGATTTAAGAAAGGCCTGGAAGGATTGACTTGAATTTCTGTAGAGTAGCAGAGCAGATCAGAGGGTCAGACTCCAGGTCAAGCCCATAAGGCAACATGTGGGAGACCAGTCTGTTTCCTGGAAAGAGTAAGGAGCACTAACTCTGCTGTGAGCCAAAAACCAAATACTTTGTTTGAAGGCCCATGTTCTCAAAGCTAAGGCTCAGAGCTACTCAGGAAGTTGAGGACAGGTACCCCTTTACCCCAAAAGCAGGGCTGGGCCATAAAAGTAAAAAGAAGATGAAATACCAAAAGAAAGAGGAAGAAAATGAGCAAAAAAACAAAAAAGAACCTTGACCATAGAAAGCTACTATGGTGACAGGGAAGAACAAAACATCAACTCAGACCAGGATAAACTGCCCATAAAGGAAATCTCAGAGAATTAGATGAATTTTACTGTAAAGAGGCTTCTTCTAAGTGCACCAAAAAGACCGTAAAAAGGCAATTAACACAAGTTGAAAAAATGGGAAAAGACCTGAGAAGTACGCAAGAGAGAGTCAAGAGCTTCAAACAAAAGGGCTATTGCTGAAAAAAATAATACAACCAGCCAAATGCAAAGAAATCCAAAGAAGAAATCAATCCTTTAAAAAAATTGCCCAAATCTAAACAAGAAAGCAACACCTTGAACAACAGCAGAATTAATCACATGGTAAAGGAGACAGAAAAGCTAACTGAACAAAATGACACATTAAAAACTAGAAATGGTGAAGGGAAGCTAATGACTATGAGACATTAAGAATCAGTCAAACCAACCAGAAAGAATGAAAAAACATGGAAGAGAATGAGAAATACCTCACTGGAGAAACCGCCAACCTAGAAAACGGATCCAGGAGACACAATTTCAAATTATTTGTCTACCTGAAGGTCCTGAAAAAAAAATACCTGGAATGGCATTGCTGCAGAGAACGTCAAGGACAACTGCCCAGATATACTGAAGCGAGATGGTAAAATAGTCCCTGAAAGAATCCATCATCACCTCCACAAAGGAAAATAGAAAGCTGTTATTAAAAACATTTAAAAAGTAATACATTTCAGTCTTATTTTAATGTGACATTCATTGGTCTTAAAGCAATACTGTGGTATGTATAAAATCACCACAAACAGTTACGCACCCTTTCACTAAAAGAACAGAAAAGTTTAAATAAAAAAATCATCTATTCTGTTTTTTTGTACTCATCCCAATCCCCGCCTTGCTTAAGAATTTATCTCCTGTGCAATCCAAGACTGTGAAAGTACATGATTTGGTTCTGTTCTAATTTTTATGGTATAATCTTTAATACTCAGGTCATGCATCCATTAGGAATTAATTGCAGAACATCTTATACCATATTAGCCTAAACCTAATTTTGACCCCACTGCTTTTTCCGTTTTCCCAGCAATTTCTATCAAATGGAAAGTTGTTTCCAAAGTATTGTAAGTTGACTGATTTATCAAACACTAGGTTACTGACTTTCACTATTTCTAATTCTTCCTTATTTAGTTTATTTTAATAACTTGTTTTTCTATTTTTTAACCTGTATCAAATGGTTTGGATGACTGCTGCCTCATCATGTAGTTTGAAAACTAGAAGTACTTGCCCACATTATTCCTCCCCTTGTTTGGTTATTTTCTTTGCTATCTTTTGTTCTCGCAAATGAATTTTCATCTTAATGGATCAAGTTCTGGAAAGTATTACTTTTGTAGTTTGATTGGGAGAGCATTAAAATGATAAATCCATTTTGGTTCTGTTGGCCTGTCCTCCAGATAGTGACACTGTTCTCTATTTTTTCAGAGAATTTGGTCAATGTATCTCTACAAGGATTGTGTATGCTTTATTAGACTGAGGAGGCAACCCCTGGGGGCAGGGGATAGCCTGGAGTCAGGAGCACTCCTCTTCCTGAGAGCAGATCCAGGCCAGACCCTTACTAGCTGATTGTCACTGGTCATGTGATCTGACCCTATGTGCCTCAGCTTCCTCATCTATCAAAGGAGCTGGAGAAGGACGTGACAAGCACTCCAGTATGTCCCCCATGAAAACCGCAGATGGGGCCAAAAAAGCCTCATGGACATGACTGATTCAGTACCCCAAATGAGTAACAACTCTGAAAGTGATCCTGCCTTATTCCAAGCTGTGAGCAGCCTGGAAGATTCTGCCTGCTCTGCCCTGACCTCTGACCTCCCTGTCCTCCTTTAAGCCCCAACCAAGACCCCACCTTGCACAGGAAGCATTCCCTCAGCCCCTTAATTCCAGTGTGTTCCCTCTGTTAATTATTTGTGACTCAATGGGCAGACAGACTGCTTTGTATATATCTGTTTGCCTGTTGTCTTGCCTGTTAGATTACGAGCTCCCTGGGATCAGGGACTATCTTTTTCCTCTTTGTGTATCCTCAGCCTTTCGGCAGTACCTAGTACATAGTACACAGGTGCTTAATAAATGTTTCCTGCTTGATTAACAAGCTCTCAAAGTCATGCCCGAAGCACAGCTTTGGAACGTCCACTGACAATAACGGTATGGAACGTCCGGCAAGGAGGCGCAGATCCTATTAAAGAGTCAAAGCCAAGCAAGGATTTCACCTGGGTTCCATGGTGTAGTGGTTATCACAGCTGCTTTACACGCAGTAGGTCCTGGGTTCGATCCCCGGTGGGACCAAGGTTCACATTTTTTCCCTGTTACTTGTCTGACTACACTGGATTGCAAACACTTATAAACATTTTCTACAAAGACTATTTTTTTCCTCGGATAACCAGTCCCCTGCTTTTACTACATTCATTTGTTTGGTTTCTATAAAAGTCCTTCAATTTAATGTAATCAAAAGCAACTATTTTATTGTCAAATGAGATGAACGATTTTCAGAAGACATTAAGACCATTTCTCTTCATAGGAAAAAATGCTCTACATCACTACTAATTAGAGAAATGCAGATTAAGAACGCCCTAAGGTACCACTCCACACCTCACAGATTGGCTGAGAAGACAGGGAACGTTCATGATAAATGTGGCAGGGGATACGGGAAAACTGGGACATAATGCGTTCTTGGTGGAGGTGTGAAATGATCCAACCATTCTGGAGGGCAATGTGCCAACCATTGTAGAGAGAATTATGGTGAAGTGCTATCAAATTGTGCAGGCCCTTTGATCCAGCCGTGCTCCTGCTGGGTCTGTGACCCCAAGAGATCATACAACACGGAAAAGCACACACACGTGCACAAAGGTTTGTAGCAGCCCTTTTTGTAGTGGCAAAGAGTGGCAAAATGTGTACATGCCATCAACTAAGATATGGCGGAATAAATTGTGAGATATGAAAGTAAGGCAATATTGGGGTCCATAAAACATTGTAAAGAAGCTGATAATAGAATACCCTAGAAAGATATACACAAACTGATGCTCAGGAGCAGAGCAGACCAGTGATGCAGGCTCCAGTTCTAGGCCTGAAGGCAAATTCTGGGAGACCGGTCTGTTTCCTGAAAAGAGCATGGAGCATTAGCCCATGCTGTGAGCAAAACACTAATGGCAAACACACACCTGTCCTTAAGGCTGAGGCTCAGAACCTCATAGGAAGATTAAGATAAAGAGCCCTTTATTCCAAGAGCAGAGCTGGATCATAAAATTTAAAAAAGAAGAAATGGGAAAAAGAAAGGGAAAGAAATTGAACAAGAAGCAGAAAAGAACCTTTACTGATTGAAAGCTGCTATGGTGACAGGGAAAATCAAAGCCACCAACTCAGATGAGGGGAAAATGCTCACAGAGGAAACTCAGAGATTAAAAGGAATTAGTCTTAAGGTCAAAGAAGCCCTTGGAAGTACTAATAAGAGATTGTGAAAAGGTAAATAAGAGAGGCAGAAGAGAAAATGAGAAAAAGAAATGAAGTGTGCAGGACATAGTCAACACCTTGCAATAGGAACGTAATTACAAATCACCAAATGCAAAAACATATCAAACCCTTAAAAAAAACACAATAGGCCAAATGTATTTAAATATTCAATGAAGAAAACCACATTTTGAAAAGTAGAATTAAAGAAATGGTAAAGGAGAAACCAAAGTTAACTGAAGAAAATCACACTTTAAAAACTAGAATTGGGCAAATTGAAGCTATCGCCTTTATGAGAATTCAAGGATCAGTCAAACAAATTACAAAGGATGAATCAAATTGAAGAAAATGAAAAATACCTCATTGGAAAAACAATCAATCCAGAAAATAGATCCCAGAGAGATGATTTAAAAATTATAAATCTACCTAAAAACTGCCCTGATATTCTGGAACCAGACAGAGAAATGGTCCGCAAAAGAATCCATCATTTAATTTCAGAAAAGGAAAATAAAAAAGATATTCTTGAAAGAAAAGAAAATACATTTTAGTTTATTTTAATGACACATACTCATTACACTCTTAAAGCAAAACTGTGGTATGTATAAAATTTAGCCCAAACAGTTAAGTATCTTTTCAATAAACAAACAGAAATCATAAAAACAATCTATTTTTATTTTGTAACCACCTCAATCCCTTGTTTGCTGTTTTTTTTTTGTTTGTTTTCCAACTGTTGGGGGCCAAGAGGTCTAGGACACAGAGGTCAGAAATATGTGCTGAATTAAGAACAGGAAAGTATTTTCTGCAGTTCCCCTGATAACTATGAGATACAGGGGCTGCTGAGGTTGCTGATTCAAAGAGGTCAGAGTGACCCAAAATATGCATTGTTAGAGCATTCCTCTTCCTGAGAGCAGATCCAGCTCAGATACATACTAAGGGACTGACCCTGGTCATGTGACCTGACCCTGAATGCCTCAGGATACAACGATCAAATGGGCTAGAGATGAACATGATAAACACTCCAGTATCTCTCTCAAGGAATCCCACCGAAATGACTGACCAGCCCCCAAAATTAGTGACAGTTCCGAAAGGGATTCTTCCTTATTCATAGCCTGTCAGGTGCCTGCAAGGCTCTCCCTGCACGACTCTGACCTCTAACTTCCCTGGCCCCCTTTAAGGTCATACAAAAATCCAACCTCCAAGAGGAAGCCTTCCGAATATCTTTTCAATTCCGGTGTTTTCCCTGTGTTATTTCAGACTCAAATGGCAGACTATTTGTACATAATGGTTTCCATATTGTCTTCCTTGTTGGAGTGTGAGAGTGTGAGCTCCTTCTGATGGGGGACTGTGCTTTTCCTCTTTGTGTATCCCCAGGCTCAGCCAGAGAGCCCAGCATGGAGTAGGCGCCAAATAACTGTTTCCTGCTTCTTTAACAAACACTCCACGTCCCTCTGGAACGCCCAAGTATAACGGCCACGGACAAGGAATATGTAATGGCTGGCCTGAATCTGCATAAGTTCCATAAGACCGAATGGATGCCCCCCCGCCAGACCAGGTTCCATAGTGTAGTGGTTATCACGTCTGTTTCACGCACAGTAGGTCCTGGGTTCGATTCCCAGTGGGGCCAAGGGTCATACATTTTTCGCCCATTACTCTAAATTGCAACGTGGCTATGGAATCTCTCTAAACTTTTTCTCCAAAGATTGGTTTTCCTCAACTAACCACACCCCATCTTTTCCTACCTGCATTCCTTTTGTTTGTGTCAAAGTTGTTCCATGTCATAGAATCAAAATCATCTCATTAATTATCCAAGGATACCAAGAGAGACTTTTCAGGAGAAATTAAATCCATTTCTAGTCATATGCAAAACATGTTGCACATCACTACTGACCAGAGAATGAAAGATTAAGGCAACTCTGAGGTACCACAGCACATCTCTCAGATTAGCTCGGATGACAGAAAAAAACTTTATGATGAATGTTGGAGCGGATGTGGAAAACCTGCGACATTAGTAAATTGCTGGTGGAGTTGGTGTCTAACTCAATCCACCATTCTGGAGAGCAATTGGCCAGTACATCCAAAGTGCTATCAAATCATGCAGACTCTTTAAGCCAGCAGTGCCATTACTGGGTCTGGACCCCAAGGAAATCATGGAGGAGGGAAAAGCACACACAGGTGCCAAAGATATTTGCAGCAGCCCTTTTGGTCATGGCAAAGAATGGGAAAATGAGTAGATGCTCGTCACTTAGACAATGACTGAATAAGTTGTAGGATGTGAAAGTATCGGAATCTTATTGTTCTATAAAAATGAGGCACAAGCTGATTTTACAAAGGCCTGGAAAGATTTACAAGGACTGATCAGCAGCAGCACAGCACACCAGTGGGGCAGGCGCCAGTTTTAGGCCCAAAGGCAAATTCTGGGACAGCAGCCTGATTCCTGCAAAGAGCAAGGAGCACTACCCCCTGCTGGGAGGAAAACACTAAGCACAAAGCCACCTGTGCTTGAGGCTAAGCCAACTTCACAGGAAGCTTAGGACAGGGACCCCTTTCCCCAAGAGCAACAGTGGACCAGAATAGCACAAAAAGAAGAAATGCCCAAAGAAAAGGAGAGAAAAGGAGCAAGAAACGGAAATGTGCCTGGGCCGGGGAAACCTCCTGGGGTGGCAGGGAAGAAACAAACTACTCAGAGAGGGACAACATCCTCAGAAGAACTCTCAGAGAGTGAGCTGTGAAGAGGTCTCCAAACGAAAGAAGCTTCTTGGACGTGCTGTGAAGAGATTGCAAAAAGGCAAATAAGAGAGGTACAAGAAACAATCAGAAAACAAATGAGAGGGATGCAGGAGACCCTCCACGGTTTGGAAAAGGAAGGCAATTCCGGGAGAAAGAAAAACACAATCAGCCAAAGGGACAAACCATGCACTGATCAAATCAATCCCTTAAGAAACACAATAGAGCAAATGTCAAACAATCCCCTGAAGAAAACATCACCCTGAAAAGTAGAAGTAATTAATTAGTAAAGGAGAAACCAAAGCTAACTGCAGAAAATCCCACCTTCAGCACTAGAATAGGGCAAATGGAAGCTAATTCATTTCTCAGGATATCAAGAATCAGTCAAACAAACTACAAAGGATGAACCTAATGGGAGAAAACGAAAAATACCTCATTGGAAAAAAAGCCAACCTAGAGTATAGATACACAAGAGATGATTTAAAAATTATAGGTCTACCTCAAGGCAATGATCAAAAAAAGAGCCTGAATAGCATCCCTGCACAGATCACCAAGGAAAACTCTCCTGATATGCTGGAACCAGATGGAGAAGTAGCAATGGAAGGATGCATCAATCAACATCAGAACGAGAAAATACAAAAAAAAAAAAAAAAAACCACTATTGAAAAAAAAATACATAAATTTTAGCCTTATTTTAATCCTACATCAAAACACCACTGTCTTAAAGCACCACTGTGGGATATATAAAATTATCCCACACCGCTAATCCTCTTTACAAATAAAGGACTTGAAACATTTTTTAAAAACTCTATTTTATTTTGTAATCACTCAATCCCTTGTTTGCTTAAGAATGACTTTCTTGCAGAAGATACAACAGTGACAAGTACATGATTTCCTTCTCTTCTAAATTTTATGGTATAACCTTCAATATTCCGGGCATTTGTTCATGTTTAACAATGACTGAATTTGGAATCTTAGTCGAAGCCTAATTTTTTCCCTGTTGGTTTTCAGATTTGCCTTTGCATCAGACAGGAAAATGTTTTCAAATGGAAGGTTTTTGATTTATCAAGCACTGTGTGACGGAATGGCACGATTTCTAATGCCTGGTCGTTGAGTCTATTTGACTGATCTCTTCTTCTATCACTTCAACCAATATCAAATGTTTTGGATGACTCCTGTTCCATAATGCAGTCTGAAACCTGGAGGTCCTTGCAACCCTTCATTCCTACCTCTTTTCTTTACTTCCTTTGCTATCTCATGTTCTGGAAGCATTCTTTTCATAGACTAATAAATTCCGTAGTCCTCAAACTTTTTAAATAGGGGGCCAGTTCACTGTCCCTCAGACTGTTGGAGGGCCGGACTAGAGGACAAACAAAAAGTCACAGTCTGTGTGCGCCCCTCAGCCCATTTGCCGTAAGCCGGAGGGCCGCAGAAGCATCCTCAGCGGGCCACATCTGGCCGGCGGGCCGTCCTTTGAGAACCCCTAATGGTAGAGCATTAAAATGTGGAATAAATGTTGGTTCTGTTACCATGAACTCCAAACATTTAAAGTGTCCTGTATTTTTTGAGGGAATGTGGCAACTGTGTCTCTACAAGTATTGTGTGTGTATGCTTTACTAGACAGAGGGGGCAACCCCTGGGGGCAGGGGATAGCCTGGAGTCAGAAGCACTCCTCTTCCTGAGAGCAGCTCCAGCTCAGACTCTTACTAGCTGATTGACACTGGTCCTGTGACCTGAGCCTGTGTGCCTCAGCTTCCTCATCTGCCAAGGGGGCTGAAGAAGGACGTGACAAGCACTCCAGTATCTCTGCCGAGAAAGCCCGCATGGGGTCAAAAAGCACCACGCAAATGACTGATTCAGCACCCGAAATGAGTGACAGCTCTGAAAGGAATCCTGCCTTATTCCTAGCCTGTCAGGTGCCTGCAAGGCTCTCCCTCCTCTGCTCTGACCTCTCACCTCCCTGGCCTCCCCAACTAAAACCGCACCTTCCACAGGAAGCCTTCCCTAAGGCCCTTAATTTCAGTGTATTCCCTCTGTTGATTATGTCCCCCTCAACTGGCACACAGACTGCTTTGTACATAACGGTTTCCGTATTGTCTCCCACGTTAGAGTGTGAGAGTGTGAGCTCCCTCTGATGGGGGACTGTGCTTTTCCTCTTTGTGTATCCCCAGGCTCAGCCAGAGAGCCCAGCATGGAGTAGGCGCCAAATAACTGTTTCCTGCTTCTTTAACAAACACTCCACGTCCCTCTGGAACGCCCAAGTATAACGGCCACGGACAAGGAATATGTAATGGCTGGCCTGAATCTGCATAAGTTCCATAAGACCGAATGGATGCCCCCCCGCCAGACCAGGTTCCATAGTGTAGTGGTTATCACGTCTGTTTCACGCACAGTAGGTCCTGGGTTCGATTCCCAGTGGGGCCAAGGGTCATACATTTTTCGCCCATTACTCTAAATTGCAACGTGGCTATGGAATCTCTCTAAACTTTTTCTCCAAAGATTGGTTTTCCTCAACTAACCACACCCCGTCTTTTCCTACCTGCATTCCTTTTGTTTGTGTCAAAGTTGTTCCATGTCATAGAATCAAAATCATCTCATTAATTATCCAAGGATACCAAGAGAGACTTTTCAGGAGAAATTAAATCCATTTCTAGTCATATGCAAAACATGTTGCACATCACTACTGACCAGAGAACGAAAGATTAAGGCAACTCTGAGGTACCACAGCACATCTCTCAGATTAGCTCGGATGACAGAAAAAAACTTTATGATGAATGTTGGAGCGGATGTGGGAAACCTGCGACATTAGTAAATTGCTGGTGGAGTTGGTGTCTAACTCAATCCACCATTCTGGAGAGCAATTGGCCAGTACATCCAAAGTGCTATCAAATCATGCAGACTCTTTAAGCCAGCAGTGCCATTACTGGGTCTGGACCCCAAGGAAATCATGGAGGAGGGAAAAGCACACACAGGTGCCAAAGATATTTGCAGCAGCCCTTTTGGTCATGGCAAAGAATGGGAAAATGAGTAGATGCTCGTCACTTAGACAATGACTGAATAAGTTGTAGGATGTGAAAGTATCGGAATCTTATTGTTCTATAAAAATGAGGCACAAGCTGATTTTACAAAGGCCTGGAAAGATTTACAAGGACTGATCAGCAGCAGCACAGCACACCAGTGGGGCAGGCGCCAGTTTTAGGCCCGAAGGCAAATTCTGGGACAGCAGCCTGATTCCTGCAAAGAGCAAGGAGCACTACCCCCTGCTGGGAGGAAAACACTAAGCACAAAGCCACCTGTGCTTGAGGCTAAGCCAACTTCACAGGAAGCTTAGGACAGGGACCCCTTTCCCCAAGAGCAACAGTGGACCAGAATAGCACAAAAAGAAGAAATGCCCAAAGAAAAGGAGAGAAAAGGAGCAAGAAACGGAAATGTGCCTGGGCCGGGGAAACCTCCTGGGGTGGCAGGGAAGAAACAAACTACTCAGAGAGGGACAACATCCTCAGAAGAACTCTCAGAGAGTGAGCTGTGAAGAGGTCTCCAAACGAAAGAAGCTTCTTGGACGTGCTGTGAAGAGATTGCAAAAAGGCAAATAAGAGAGGTACAAGAAACAATCAGAAAACAAATGAGAGGGATGCAGGAGACCCTCCACGGTTTGGAAAAGGAAGGCAATTCCGGGAGAAAGAAAAACACAATCAGCCAAAGGGACAAACCATGCACTGATCAAATCAATCCCTTAAGAAACACAATAGAGCAAATGTCAAACAATCCCCTGAAGAAAACATCACCCTGAAAAGTAGAAGTAATTAATTAGTAAAGGAGAAACCAAAGCTAACTGCAGAAAATCCCACCTTCCGCACTAGAATAGGGCAAATGGAAGCTAATTCATTTCTCAGGATATCAAGAATCAGTCAAACAAACTACAAAGGATGAACCTAATGGGAGAAAACGAAAAATACCTCATTGGAAAAAAAGCCAACCTAGAGTATAGATACACAAGAGATGATTTAAAAATTATAGGTCTACCTCAAGGCAATGATCAAAAAAAGAGCCTGAATAGCATCCCTGCACAGATCACCAAGGAAAACTCTCCTGATATGCTGGAACCAGATGGAGAAGTAGCAATGGAAGGATGCATCAATCAACATCAGAACGAGAAAATACAAAAAAAAAAAAAAAAAAACCACTATTGAAAAAAAAATACATAAATTTTAGCCTTATTTTAATCCTACATCAAAACACCACTGTCTTAAAGCACCACTGTGGGATATATAAAATTATCCCACACCGCTAATCCTCTTTACAAATAAAGGACTTGAAACATTTTTTAAAAACTCTATTTTATTTTGTAATCACTCAATCCCTTGTTTGCTTAAGAATGACTTTCTTGCAGAAGATA
This sequence comes from Sminthopsis crassicaudata, assembly GCF_048593235.1. Lineage (NCBI taxonomy): Eukaryota > Metazoa > Chordata > Mammalia > Dasyuromorphia > Dasyuridae > Sminthopsis > Sminthopsis crassicaudata. Next base: position 32,435,599 of record NC_133623.1, read on the forward strand.
CAACAGTGACAAGTACATGATTTCCTTCTCTTCTAAATTTTATGGTATAACCTTCAATATTCCGGGCATTTGTTCATGTTTAACAATGATTGAATTTGAAATCTTAGTCGGAGCCTAATTTTTTCCCTGTTGGTTTTCAGATTTGCCTTTGCATCAGGCAGGAAAATGTTTTCAAATGGAAGGTTTTTGATTTATCAAGCACTGTGTGACGGAATGGCACGATTTCTAATGCCTGGTCGTTGAGTCTGTTTGACTGATCTCTTCTTCTATCACTTCAACCAATATCAAATGTTTTGGATGACTCCTGTTCCATAATGCAGTCTGAAACCTGGAGGTCCTTGCAACCCTTCATTCCTACCTCTTTTCTTTACTTCCTTTGCTATCTCATGTTCTGGAAGCATTCTTTTCATAGACTAATAAATTCCGTGGTCCTCAAACTTTTTAAATAGGGGGCCAGTTCACTGTCCCTCAGACTGTTGGAGGGCCGGACTAGAGGACAAACAAAAAGTCACAGTCTGTGTGCGCCCCTCAGCCCATTTGCCGTAAGCCGGACGGCCGCAGAAGCATCCTCAGCGGGCCACATCTGGCCGGCGGGCCGTCCTTTGAGAACCCCTAATGGTAGAGCATTAAAATGTGGAATAAATGTTGGTTCTGTTACCATGAACTCCAAACATTTAAAGTGTCCTGTATTTTTTGAGGGAATGTGGCAACTGTGTCTCTACAAGTATTGTGTGTGTATGCTTTACTAGACAGAGGGGGCAACCCCTGGGGGCAGGGGATAGCCTGGAGTCAGAAGCACTCCTCTTCCTGAGAGCAGCTCCAGCTCAGACTCTTACTAGCTGATTGACACTGGTCCTGTGACCTGAGCCTGTGTGCCTCAGCTTCCTCATCTGCCAAGGGGGCTGAAGAAGGACGTGACAAGCACTCCAGTATCTCTGCCGAGAAAGCCCGCATGGGGTCAAAAAGCACCACGCAAATGACTGATTCAGCACCCGAAATGAGTGACAGCTCTGAAAGGAATCCTGCCTTATTCCTAGCCTGTCAGGTGCCTGCAAGGCTCTCCCTCCTCTGCTCTGACCTCTCACCTCCCTGGCCTCCCCAACCAAAACCGCACCTTCCACAGGAAGCCTTCCCTAAGGCCCTTAATTTCAGTGTATTCCCTCTGTTGATTATGTCCCCCTCAACTGGCACACAGACTGCTTTGTACATAACGGTTTCCGTATTGTCTCCCACGTTAGAGTGTGAGAGTGTGAGCTCCCTCTGATGGGGGACTGTGCTTTTCCTCTTTGTGTATCCCCAGGCTCAGCCAGAGAGCCCAGCATGGAGTAGGCGCCAAATAACTGTTTCCTGCTTCTTTAACAAACACTCCACGTCCCTCTGGAACGCCCAAGTATAACGGCCACGGACAAGGAATATGTAATGGCTGGCCTGAATCTGCATAAGTTCCATAAGACCGAATGGATGCCCCCCCGCCAGACCAGGTTCCATAGTGTAGTGGTTATCACGTCTGTTTCACGCACAGTAGGTCCTGGGTTCGATTCCCAGTGGGGCCAAGGGTCATACATTTTTCGCCCATTACTCTAAATTGCAATGTGGCTATGGAATCTCTCTAAACTTTTTCTCCAAAGATTGGATTTCCTCAACTAACCACACCCCGTCTTTTCCTACCTGCATTCCTTTTGTTTGTGTCAAAGTTGTTCCATGTCATAGAATCAAAATCATCTCATTAATTATCCAAGGATACCAAGAGAGACTTTTCAGGAGAAATTACTTCCATCTCTAGTCATATGCAAAACATGTTGCACATCACTACTGACCAGAGAACGAAAGATTAAGGCAACTCTGAGGTACCACAGCACATCTCTCAGATTAGCTCGGATGACAGAAAAAAAACTTTATGATGAATGTTGGAGCGGATGTGGGAAACCTGCGACATTAGTAAATTGCTGGTGGAGTTGGTGTCTAACTCAATCCACCATTCTGGAGAGCAATTGGCCAGTACATCCAAAGTGCTATCAAATCATGCAGACTCTTTAAGCCAGCAGTGCCATTACTGGGTCTGGACCCCAAGGAAATCATGGAGGAGGGAAAAGCACACACAGGTGCCAAAGATATTTGCAGCAGCCCTTTTGGTCATGGCAAAGAATGGGAAAATGAGTAGATGCTCGTCACTTAGACAATGACTGAATAAGTTGTAGGATGTGAAAGTATCGGAATCTTATTGTTCTATAAAAATGAGGCACAAGCTGATTTTACAAAGGCCTGGAAAGATTTACAAGGACTGATCAGCAGCAGCACAGCACACCAGTGGGGCAGGCGCCAGTTTTAGGCCCGAAGGCAAATTCTGGGACAGCAGCCTGATTCCTGCAAAGAGCAAGGAGCACTACCCCCTGCTGGGAGGAAAACACTAAGCACAAAGCCACCTGTGCTTGAGGCTAAGCCAACTTCACAGGAAGCTTAGGACAGGGACCCCTTTCCCCAAGAGCAACAGTGGACCAGAATAGCACAAAAAGAAGAAATGCCCAAAGAAAAGGAGAGAAAAGGAGCAAGAAACGGAAATGTGCCTGGGCCGGGGGAAACCTCCTGGGGTGGCAGGGAAGAAACAAACTACTCAGAGAGGGACAACATCCTCAGAAGAACTCTCAGAGAGTGAGCTGTGAAGAGGTCTCCAAACGAAAGAAGCTTCTTGGACGTGCTGTGAAGAGATTGCAAAAAGGCAAATAAGAGAGGTACAAGAAACAATCAGAAAACAAATGAGAGGGATGCAGGAGACCCTCCACGGTTTGGAAAAGGAAGGCAATTCCGGGAGAAAGAAAAACACAATCAGCCAAAGGGACAAACCATGCACTGATCAAATCAATCCCTTAAGAAACACAATAGAGCAAATGTCAAACAATCCCCTGAAGAAAACATCACCCTGAAAAGTAGAAGTAATTAATTAGTAAAGGAGAAACCAAAGCTAACTGCAGAAAATCCCACCTTCAGCACTAGAATAGGGCAAATGGAAGCTAATTCATTTCTCAGGATATCAAGAATCAGTCAAACAAACTACAAAGGATGAACCTAATGGGAGAAAACGAAAAATATCTCATTGGAAAAAAAGCCAACCTAGAGTATAGATACACAAGAGATGATTTAAAAATTATAGGTCTACCTCAAGGCAATGATCAAAAAAAGAGCCTGAATAGCATCCCTGCACAGATCACCAAGGAAAACTCTCCTGATATGCTGGAACCAGATGGAGAAGTAGCAATGGAAGGATGCATCAATCAACATCAGAACGAGAAAATACAAAAAAAAAAAAAAAAAAAAACCACTATTGAAAAAAAAAAATACATAAATTTTAGCCTTATTTTAATCCTACATCAAAACACCACTGTCTTAAAGCACCACTGTGGGATATATAAAATTATCCCACACCGCTAATCCTCTTTACAAATAAAGGACTTGAAACATTTTTTAAAAACTCTATTTTATTTTGTAATCACTCAATCCCTTGTTTGCTTAAGAATGACTTTCTTGCAGAAGATACAACAGTGACAAGTACATGATTTCCTTCTCTTCTAAATTTTACGGTATAACCTTCAATATTCCGGCATTTGTTCATGTTTAACAATGATTGAATTTGTAATCTTAGTCGGAGCCTAATTTTTTCCCTGTTGGTTTTCAGATTTGCCTTTGCATCAGACAGGAAAATGTTTTCAAATGGAAGGTTTTTGATTTATCAAGCACTGTGTGACGGAATGGCACGATTTCTAATGCCTGGTCGTTGAGTCTATTTGACTGATCTCTTCTTCTATCACTTCAACCAATATCAAATGTTTTGGATGACTCCTGTTCCATAATGCAGTCTGAAACCTGGAGGTCCTTGCAACCCTTCATTCCTACCTCTTTTCTTTACTTCCTTTGCTATCTCATGTTCTGGAAGCATTCTTTTCATAGACTAATAAATTCCGTGGTCCTCAAACTTTTTAAATAGGGGGCCAGTTCACTGTCCCTCAGACTGTTGGAGGGCCGGACTAGAGGACAAACAAAAAGTCACAGTCTGTGTGCGCCCCTCAGCCCATTTGCCGTAAGCCGGACGGCCGCAGAAGCATCCTCAGCGGGCCACATCTGGCCGGCGGGCCGTCCTTTGAGAACCCCTAATGGTAGAGCATTAAAATGTGGAATAAATGTTGGTTCTGTTACCATGAACTCCAAACATTTAAAGAGTCCTGTATTTTTTGAGGGAATGTGGCAACTGTGTCTCTACAAGTATTGTGTGTGTATGCTTTACTGGACAGAGGGGGCAACCCCTGGGGGCAGGGGATAGCCTGGAGTCAGAAGCACTCCTCTTCCTGAGAGCAGCTCCAGCTCAGACTCTTACTAGCTGATTGACACTGGTCCTGTGACCTGAGCCTGTGTGCCTCAGCTTCCTCATCTGCCAAGGGGGCTGAAGAAGGACGTGACAAGCACTCCAGTATCTCTGCCGAGAAAGCCCGCATGGGGTCAAAAAGCACCACGCAAATGACTGATTCAGCACCCGAAATGAGTGACAGCTCTGAAAGGAATCCTGCCTTATTCCTAGTCTGTCAGGTGCCTGCAAGGCTCTCCCTCCTCTGCTCTGACCTCTCACCTCCCTGACCTCCCCAACTAAAACCGCACCTTCCACAGGAAGCCTTCCCTAAGGCCCTTAATTTCAGTGTATTCCCTCTGTTGATTATGTCCCCCTCAACTGGCACACAGACTGCTTTGTACATAACGGTTTCCGTATTGTCTCCCACGTTAGAGTGTGAGAGTGTGAGCTCCCTCTGATGGGGGACTGTGCTTTTCCTCTTTGTGTATCCCCAGGCTCAGCCAGAGAGCCCAGCATGGAGTAGGCGCCAAATAACTGTTTCCTGCTTCTTTAACAAACACTCCACGTCCCTCTGGAACGCCCAAGTATAACGGCCACGGACAAGGAATATGTAATGGCTGGCCTGAATCTGCATAAGTTCCATAAGACCGAATGGATGCCCCCCCGCCAGACCAGGTTCCATAGTGTAGTGGTTATCACGTCTGTTTCACGCACAGTAGGTCCTGGGTTCGATTCCCAGTGGGGCCAAGGGTCATACATTTTTCGCCCATTACTCTAAATTGCAATGTGGCTATGGAATCTCTCTAAACTTTTTCTCCAAAGATTGGATTTCCTCAACTAACCACACCCCGTCTTTTCCTACCTGCATTCCTTTTGTTTGTGTCAAAGTTGTTCCATGTCATAGAATCAAAATCATCTCATTAATTATCCAAGGATACCAAGAGAGACTTTTCAGGAGAAATTACTTCCATCTCTAGTCATATGCAAAACATGTTGCACATCACTACTGACCAGAGAACGAAAGATTAAGGCAACTCTGAGGTACCACAGCACATCTCTCAGATTAGCTCGGATGACAGAAAAAAACTTTATGATGAATGTTGGAGCGGATGTGCAAAACCTGCGACATTAGTAAATTGCTGGTGGAGTTGGTGTCTAACTCAATCCACCATTCTGGAGAGCAATTGGCCAGTACATCCAAAGTGCTATCAAATCATGCAGACTCTTTAAGCCAGCAGTGCCATTACTGGGTCTGGACCCCAAGGAAATCATGGAGGAGGGAAAAGCACACACAGGTGCCAAAGATATTTGCAGCAGCCCTTTTGGTCATGGCAAAGAATGGGAAAATGAGTAGATGCTCGTCACTTAGACAATGACTGAATAAGTTGTAGGATGTGAAAGTATCGGAATCTTATTGTTCTATAAAAATGAGGCACAAGCTGATTTTACAAAGGCCTGGAAAGATTTACAAGGACTGATCAGCAGCAGCACAGCACACCAGTGGGGCAGGCGCCAGTTTTAGGCCCGAAGGCAAATTCTGGGACAGCAGCCTGATTCCTGCAAAGAGCAAGGAGCACTACCCCCTGCTGGGAGGAAAACACTAAGCACAAAGCCACCTGTGCTTGAGGCTAAGCCAACTTCACAGGAAGCTTAGGACAGGGACCCCTTTCCCCAAGAGCAACAGTGGACCAGAATAGCACAAAAAGAAGAAATGCCCAAAGAAAAGGAGAGAAAAGGAGCAAGAAACGGAAATGTGCCTGGGCCGGGGGAAACCTCCTGGGGTGGCAGGGAAGAAACAAACTACTCAGAGAGGGACAACATCCTCAGAAGAACTCTCAGAGAGTGAGCTGTGAAGAGGTCTCCAAACGAAAGAAGCTTCTTGGACGTGCTGTGAAGAGATTGCAAAAAGGCAAATAAGAGAGGTACAAGAAACAATCAGAAAACAAATGAGAGGGATGCAGGAGACCCTCCACGGTTTGGAAAAGGAAGGCAATTCCGGGAGAAAGAAAAACACAATCAGCCAAAGGGACAAACCATGCACTGATCAAATCAATCCCTTAAGAAACACAATAGAGCAAATGTCAAACAATCCCCTGAAGAAAACATCACCCTGAAAAGTAGAAGTAATTAATTAGTAAAGGAGAAACCAAAGCTAACTGCAGAAAATCCCACCTTCAGCACTAGAATAGGGCAAATGGAAGCTAATTCATTTCTCAGGATATCAAGAATCAGTCAAACAAACTACAAAGGATGAACCTAATGGGAGAAAACGAAAAATATCTCATTGGAAAAAAAGCCAACCTAGAGTATAGATACACAAGAGATGATTTAAAAATTATAGGTCTACCTCAAGGCAATGATCAAAAAAAGAGCCTGAATAGCATCCCTGCACAGATCACCAAGGAAAACTCTCCTGATATGCTGGAACCAGATGGAGAAGTAGCAATGGAAGGATGCATCAATCAACATCAGAACGAGAAAATACAAAAAAAAAAAAAAAAAAAAACCACTATTGAAAAAAAAAAAATACATAAATTTTAGCCTTATTTTAATCCTACATCAAAACACCACTGTCTTAAAGCACCACTGTGGGATATATAAAATTATCCCACACCGCTAATCCTCTTTACAAATAAAGGACTTGAAACATTTTTTAAAAACTCTATTTTATTTTGTAATCACTCAATCCCTTGTTTGCTTAAGAATGACTTTCTTGCAGAAGATACAACAGTGACAAGTACATGATTTCCTTCTCTTCTAAATTTTACGGTATAACCTTCAATATTCCGGGCATTTGTTCATGTTTAACAATGATTGAATTTGTAATCTTAGTCGGAGCCTAATTTTTTCCCTGTTGGTTTTCAGATTTGCCTTTGCATCAGACAGGAAAATGTTTTCAAATGGAAGGTTTTTGATTTATCAAGCACTGTGTGACGGAATGGCACGATTTCTAATGCCTGGTCGTTGAGTCTATTTGACTGATCTCTTCTTCTATCACTTCAACCAATATCAAATGTTTTGGATGACTCCTGTTCCATAATGCAGTCTGAAACCTGGAGGTCCTTGCAACCCTTCATTCCTACCTCTTTTCTTTACTTCCTTTGCTATCTCATGTTCTGGAAGCATTCTTTTCATAGACTAATAAATTCCGTGGTCCTCAAACTTTTTAAATAGGGGGCCAGTTCACTGTCCCTCAGACTGTTGGAGGGCCGGACTAGAGGACAAACAAAAAGTCACAGTCTGTGTGCGCCCCTCAGCCCATTTGCCGTAAGCCGGACGGCCGCAGAAGCATCCTCAGCGGGCCACATCTGGCCGGCGGGCCGTCCTTTGAGAACCCCTAATGGTAGAGCATTAAAATGTGGAATAAATGTTGGTTCTGTTACCATGAACTCCAAACATTTAAAGAGTCCTGTATTTTTTGAGGGAATGTGGCAACTGTGTCTCTACAATTATTGTGTGTGTATGCTTTACTGGACAGAGGGGGCAACCCCTGGGGGCAGGGGATAGCCTGGAGTCAGAAGCACTCCTCTTCCTGAGAGCAGCTCCAGCTCAGACTCTTACTAGCTGATTGACACTGGTCCTGTGACCTGAGCCTGTGTGCCTCAGCTTCCTCATCTGCCAAGGGGGCTGAAGAAGGACGTGACAAGCACTCCAGTATCTCTGCCGAGAAAGCCCGCATGGGGTCAAAAAGCACCACGCAAATGACTGATTCAGCACCCGAAATGAGTGACAGCTCTGAAAGGAATCCTGCCTTATTCCTAGTCTGTCAGGTGCCTGCAAGGCTCTCCCTCCTCTGCTCTGACCTCTCACCTCCCTGACCTCCCCAACTAAAACCGCACCTTCCACAGGAAGCCTTCCCTAAGGCCCTTAATTTCAGTGTATTCCCTCTGTTGATTATGTCCCCCTCAACTGGCACACAGACTGCTTTGTACATAACGGTTTCCGTATTGTCTCCCACGTTAGAGTGTGAGAGTGTGAGCTCCCTCTGATGGGGGACTGTGCTTTTCCTCTTTGTGTATCCCCAGGCTCAGCCAGAGAGCCCAGCATGGAGTAGGCGCCAAATAACTGTTTCCTGCTTCTTTAACAAACACTCCACGTCCCTCTGGAACGCCCAAGTATAACGGCCACGGACAAGGAATATGTAATGGCTGGCCTGAATCTGCATAAGTTCCATAAGACCGAATGGATGCCCCCCCGCCAGACCAGGTTCCATAGTGTAGTGGTTATCACGGCTGTTTCACGCACAGTAGGTCCTGGGTTCGATTCCCAGTGGGGCCAAGGGTCATGCATTTTTCGCCCATTACTCTAAATTGCAACGTGGCTATGGAATCTCTCTAAACTTTTTCTCCAAAGATTGGTTTTCCTCAACTAACCACACCCCGTCTTTTCCTACCTGCATTCCTTTTGTTTGTGTCAAAGTTGTTCCATGTCATAGAATCAAAATCATCTCATTAATTATCCAAGGATACCAAGAGAGACTTTTCAGGAGAAATTAAATCCATTTCTAGTCATATGCAAAACATGTTGCACATCACTACTGACCAGAGAACGAAAGATTAAGGCAACTCTGAGGTACCACAGCACATCTCTCAGATTAGCTCGGATGACAGAAAAAAACTTTATGATGAATGTTGGAGCGGATGTGCAAAACCTGCGACATTAGTAAATTGCTGGTGGAGTTGGTGTCTAACTCAATCCACCATTCTGGAGAGCAATTGGCCAGTACATCCAAAGTGCTATCAAATCATGCAGACTCTTTAAGCCAGCAGTGCCATTACTGGGTCTGGACCCCAAGGAAATCATGGAGGAGGGAAAAGCACACACAGGTGCCAAAGATATTTGCAGCAGCCCTTTTGGTCATGGCAAAGAATGGGAAAATGAGTAGATGCTCGTCACTTAGACAATGACTGAATAAGTTGTAGGATGTGAAAGTATCGGAATCTTATTGTTCTATAAAAATGAGGCACAAGCTGATTTTACAAAGGCCTGGAAAGATTTACAAGGACTGATCAGCAGCAGCACAGCACACCAGTGGGGCAGGCGCCAGTTTTAGGCCCGAAGGCAAATTCTGGGACAGCAGCCTGATTCCTGCAAAGAGCAAGGAGCACTACCCCCTGCTGGGAGGAAAACACTAAGCACAAAGCCACCTGTGCTTGAGGCTAAGCCAACTTCACAGGAAGCTTAGGACAGGGACCCCTTTCCCCAAGAGCAACAGTGGACCAGAATAGCACAAAAAGAAGAAATGCCCAAAGAAAAGGAGAGAAAAGGAGCAAGAAACGGAAATGTGCCTGGGCCGGGGAAACCTCCTGGGGTGGCAGGGAAGAAACAAACTACTCAGAGAGGGACAACATCCTCAGAAGAACTCTCAGAGAGTGAGCTGTGAAGAGGTCTCCAAACGAAAGAAGCTTCTTGGACGTGCTGTGAAGAGATTGCAAAAAGGCAAATAAGAGAGGTACAAGAAACAATCAGAAAACAAATGAGAGGGATGCAGGAGACCCTCCACGGTTTGGAAAAGGAAGGCAATTCCGGGAGAAAGAAAAACACAATCAGCCAAAGGGACAAACCATGCACTGATCAAATCAATCCCTTAAGAAACACAATAGAGCAAATGTCAAACAATCCCCTGAAGAAAACATCACCCTGAAAAGTAGAAGTAATTAATTAGTAAAGGAGAAACCAAAGCTAACAGCAGAAAATCCCACCTTCAGCACTAGAATAGGGCAAATGGAAGCTAATTCATTTCTCAGGATATCAAGAATCAGTCAAACAAACTACAAAGGATGAACCTAATGGGAGAAAACGAAAAATATCTCATTGGAAAAAAAGCCAACCTAGAGTATAGATACACAAGAGATGATTTAAAAATTATAGGTCTACCTCAAGGCAATGATCAAAAAAAGAGCCTGAATAGCATCCCTGCACAGATCACCAAGGAAAACTCTCCTGATATGCTGGAACCAGATGGAGAAGTAGCAATGGAAGGATGCATCAATCAACATCAGAACGAGAAAATACAAAAAAAAAAAAAAAAAAAAAAAAAAAAAAAAAAAAAAAACCACTATTGAAAAAAAAATACATAAATTTTAGCCTTATTTTAATCCTACATCAAAACACCACTGTCTTAAAGCACCACTGTGGGATATATAAAATTATCCCACACCGCTAATCCTCTTTACAAATAAAGGACTTGAAACATTTTTTTAAAACTCTATTTTATTTTGTAATCACTCAATCCCTTGTTTGCTTAAGAATGACTTTCTTGCAGAAGATACAACAGTGACAAGTACATGATTTCCTTCTCTTCTAAATTTTATGGTATAACCTTCAATATTCCGGGCATTTGTTCATGTTTAACAATGATTGAATTTGAAATCTTAGTCGGAGCCTAATTTTTTCCCTGTTGGTTTTCAGATTTGCCTTTGCATCAGGCAGGAAAATGTTTTCAAATGGAAGGTTTTTGATTTATCAAGCACTGTGTGACGGAATGGCACGATTTCTAATGCCTGGTCGTTGAGTCTATTTGACTGATCTCTTCTTCTATCACTTCAACCAATATCAAATGTTTTGGATGACTCCTGTTCCATAATGCAGTCTGAAACCTGGAGGTCCTTGCAACCCTTCATTCCTACCTCTTTTCTTTACTTCCTTTGCTATCTCATGTTCTGGAAGCATTCTTTTCATAGACTAATAAATTCCGTGGTCCTCAAACTTTTTAAATAGGGGGCCAGTTCACTGTCCCTCAGACTGTTGGAGGGCCGGACTAGAGGACAAACAAAAAGTCACAGTCTGTGTGCGCCCCTCAGCCCATTTGCCGTAAGCCGGACGGCCGCAGAAGCATCCTCAGCGGGCCACATCTGGCCGGCGGGCCGTCCTTTGAGAACCCCTAATGGTAGAGCATTAAAATGTGGAATAAATGTTGGTTCTGTTACCATGAACTCCAAACATTTAAAGTGTCCTGTATTTTTTGAGGGAATGTGGCAACTGTGTCTCTACAAGTATTGTGTGTGTATGCTTTACTAGACAGAGGGGGCAACCCCTGGGGGCAGGGGATAGCCTGGAGTCAGAAGCACTCCTCTTCCTGAGAGCAGCTCCAGCTCAGACTCTTACTAGCTGATTGACACTGGTCCTGTGACCTGAGCCTGTGTGCCTCAGCTTCCTCATCTGCCAAGGGGGCTGAAGAAGGACGTGACAAGCACTCCAGTATCTCTGCCGAGAAAGCCCGCATGGGGTCAAAAAGCACCACGCAAATGACTGATTCAGCACCCGAAATGAGTGACAGCTCTGAAAGGAATCCTGCCTTATTCCTAGCCTGTCAGGTGCCTGCAAGGCTCTCCCTCCTCTGCTCTGACCTCTCACCTCCATGGCCTCCCCAACCAAAACCGCACCTTCCACAGGAAGCCTTCCCTAAGGCCCTTAATTTCAGTGTATTCCCTCTGTTGATTATGTCCCCCTCAACTGGCACACAGACTGCTTTGTACATAACGGTTTCCGTATTGTCTCCCACGTTAGAGTGTGAGAGTGTGAGCTCCCTCTGATGGGGGACTGTGCTTTTCCTCTTTGTGTATCCCCAGGCTCAGCCAGAGAGCCCAGCATGGAGTAGGCGCCAAATAACTGTTTCCTGCTTCTTTAACAAACACTCCACGTCCCTCTGGAACGCCCAAGTATAACGGCCACGGACAAGGAATATGTAATGGCTGGCCTGAATCTGCATAAGTTCCATAAGACCGAATGGATGCCCCCCCGCCAGACCAGGTTCCATAGTGTAGTGGTTATCACGTCTGTTTCACGCACAGTAGGTCCTGGGTTCGATTCCCAGTGGGGCCAAGGGTCATACATTTTTCGCCCATTACTCTAAATTGCAACGTGGCTATGGAATCTCTCTAAACTTTTTCTCCAAAGATTGGTTTTCCTCAACTAACCACACCCCGTCTTTTCCTACCTGCATTCCTTTTGTTTGTGTCAAAGTTGTTCCATGTCATAGAATCAAAATCATCTCATTAATTATCCAAGGATACCAAGAGAGACTTTTCAGGAGAAATTAAATCCATTTCTAGTCATATGCAAAACATGTTGCACATCACTACTGACCAGAGAACGAAAGATTAAGGCAACTCTGAGGTACCACAGCACATCTCTCAGATTAGCTCGGATGACAGAAAAAAACTTTATGATGAATGTTGGAGCGGATGTGGGAAACCTGCGACATTAGTAAATTGCTGGTGGAGTTGGTGTCTAACTCAATCCACCATTCTGGAGAGCAATTGGCCAGTACATCCAAAGTGCTATCAAATCATGCAGACTCTTTAAGCCAGCAGTGCCATTACTGGGTCTGGACCCCAAGGAAATCATGGAGGAGGGAAAAGCACACACAGGTGCCAAAGATATTTGCAGCAGCCCTTTTGGTCATGGCAAAGAATGGGAAAATGAGTAGATGCTCGTCACTTAGACAATGACTGAATAAGTTGTAGGATGTGAAAGTATCGGAATCTTATTGTTCTATAAAAATGAGGCACAAGCTGATTTTACAAAGGCCTGGAAAGATTTACAAGGACTGATCAGCAGCAGCACAGCACACCAGTGGGGCAGGCGCCAGTTTTAGGCCCGAAGGCAAATTCTGGGAC